>NC_040248.1:21157576-21880563 GCF_001444195.1 Xiphophorus couchianus | reverse complement strand
TCATCGCCTCTCTCTGTTCACACCTTTTGTTTTCTGACTTGTTTGACACTCAGAAACAAGGATGGATTACAAACAGCCATTGGCTGGACACCGCATACCGAGGCAATGGTCATGTTGGCCTCTGTTCCTCACCGAGCGAGCTTAAGGTGTCCTGCCCTTTGACCCCGACTGCTGTCACCTTCACGGTCAAATGACGTTGAAAGCTGGTCAGTGTCCTGCCCTGCGGCCAAACCACACACCACCACAAGACGATGTCGGAAAGATAATAGCGTAGCTGATTCACACATGTCTGGATGTTCGTGTTTGTCTCTGTTAGCATCAGCAGCATGCTGCATCAGCTGTTCTTCATGGAGGTGAGTTAGCATAAAAAAGACAGATTACATTTACAAAAACAATCATATCGCAGATGAGGTATTAAAATAACGTATTGCATTTTCCTTCACTTTTAAAGGGGCAGTATTAGGTTTTCCAAGTAACACCTAATAGTTATAAAAATGCTATATATATCAAATATGACTTAAAAGAAATTTCACTTCATGATTTAGTGCCTTAAAATTGGGCCTGTCTCTTTAAGAAGCTCCTGCTCTTCCTGAAACTCCGCCATAAGGCAGTCATCACAACACGGCTCCTCTATAAACAGTTTAATAATGTTTGTACCAGCGTTTCCCTGAGAAGTAGCTCCTATAATGAGCTCAGTAGGTGCACAGTTTCAGCAGGTGTTTGCTAGCTGCTGCTGGCTAGTCTGAAGGAGCTGAGTGGAGGAGGAGGGAGGCTCTGTAAACTTGGAAACTCTGCGGAGCAGCTTCATCCTTGAAGGAGGAGCATTTTGCCCGACTGGTTGCCATGGGAGATTAAAGGATTTCTCAAACATGGATGAATGAATCAAAGCAATACTCCAGGTTTGTTTTGGATGAGGGAAAAACATTGTAAAACAAATTAAAACTCAAAAAAGTCAATTTTACAAATACGGACAGACACAGTTTTTAGTTTAAGACGGAAATGTTTTAGTTTTCCCTTATATAATAATAATCTATACCTTCATTTAAAGTCTAGTCTACTTTGTCTGGTGTGCTACATATAAAGCACATAAATGTAGGTTAACATTTCTACAATGCATCTATTAAACATCTAGAGGATTTTTATTGATATTTTCAGTTGACCCTTCAAACTGTGAGCAATGTTTTGTGTACAGTGGTAGTGAGTTCCAAACGTCTCTGTGTTGGTTTAAACTAGTTTTCCATTCTGGCAGTGAAACACAGCCTTGTAGAGTCATCATGTTTTTTTGTTTGTTTGTATAAAAGGTAGTTTTTGGTAAAACATCGATAGTGTTTTTATTGTAATAATGCGATTCAGTTTAGCAACATTTGTCCTGATGCTACATTTTAGAGCGACACACACTGCTTTATTTTGCACCAGTTGTAGTTTTTAAATATTGCTTAATGATGAATTGTACCAAACAACAGAGCAGTAATCCAAATGAAACCATGCCTGAGTTTAAATGACCTATCAGTTTGTTTAGTGCATTCTTTGCATTGACTGTCCGACATTAAAATAGAATGATTGCAGCAGATACATTTATACTTTATCCTATAGCTTGCCAACGTTCATTCTCTAGATAAGTGATTGCTTGGACAATGTAAAATCTTAGCCATAAAGTACATTTAACATTGTAATAAAAAAAGATGGACATTAAATGTTATTATAGAAAAGTAAAACAGCCCAAACTGTCTTACTAAGTGAAGTGAATGCCCTATAAAGATGACATTTAATCACACTAATGGTTTATTTACTCTAAGCGGTAAGAGGAAGTCCATTTTTCATGGATGGGTTTTAGAGAAAAAGAAATAAGTTCATGAATAATAAGAAACGGAAGCTCATGTTTGGCAGGATGATGTGCTGACAAAAAGACGTTTCTGTAAAAATATGATCATCTTTTCAGCCCTTGCTTTGAAGATCTATTACAGGAAAATGAAGTGTTTCCAAAACAAAATGAATATTTAATCCCCACTTTTAGGCTGTCGCTATGCCATTAAAACAGGATAAATATTAAACTCAATCCAAAAGAATACCTTATTTATCCCAAAGGGAAACTAAATGTCACTACTTATATCTTTTTTAAAATCATACTCACTGTACTTATTGTTGGTGAATGATTGTTCTGCTGCCTAAAATACTATTTTGGGATTGTAGTTCAGGTTTTGTAATTTGACTTTTTGAAATGCTAATCGGATGCTTCCAGTTGTAAAAAAAACAAAAACTTGTAACTATGGCTACGACTCATAACTGTTCACCCAGAACCAGAGACAACAATTGTCCAACCAAGGAATCCCTCAACCAGGGGAATTTTGAAGAAATATTTACAAAAACAACCAACCAGAAGCTATTCCAACACGCTGCCACCAGAGGCGCTACTCTAGATTTGAATTCGGAATGAGAAAAAAAACAAAAAAAACATAGTGATAATAATAAAAACAGGAATATTAAACATCCCTACATCTAATACCAGAGCAATCAGTTAGCTCCAGCTTAAAATGTGAATGGAAGTTCAGCATGCTGGTTCATCGCTGAAAACTGCATTAATATAACAACACAGCTGCAGTTTATGGCGATAATTACTACAAAGAGCAAAACCATCAAACTCCATCACCTCTCTCATTGCTCTCAGTCCTCAGCACTTATTGTCTGATTAAGTTTGTCATAATTAAAATGTGAGAGTGTGTCTAGTTACAAGCCATCACCTTATCCCTCCAGCCACATCAGTCTCCCAGTGAAAGGTTCCTTTAGTGGGTTCACTGCAGCGCTGGGACAAGACTTTAGATCGTTGACTCGGATGTTTGTCATCAACGTTGTGCAAAATTTAAAATGAGCATCATCAATAAAAACCACGAATGAATCTTTGGAGGGCATCACTGGTCCAAGTGGTGGAAGGACTGAACGAACGAGGTGGTTCAGACCGTCGACTATCACTTAGAAAGATGCTAACTATTCATTGACAATCAGAAAAAACACATGCAACACTAAAGCTGTCCCTGTGGCCAATGAAGGACATATTGGAAAATATTTTGTTTCTATGAGAAAATAATTAAAGTGCTGGTATCACAAGGTCTATATGACGTGGGATTGACTGTTATTAGTTGTCAGCTTTCAAAACCTATATAGTTTGAGATATTTGATATGTATACTGTTACTTTCATAAATAAAAAATTTGATCTTAACATGTTGCTTTCACTTGATCAACAACATAATCAAATGTTATATTTTATATAATTAAAATGTTCCATACTGGAATCTTTGTATTTGCGCGTTTCTAGTATGCCCATAAATCTGATGCACAAGCGACATCCGCTAACAGCAGCAGCGGACGACAAAGCAGCTTCTCTTGGCCCACAGGGGATTCTGCTGCTAAAGCCGATCTGATTGGATGCTGGAAAAGTCAATTGTTGTCTTCGAGTTGTGCTAAAAGGAGTTAACCTGTTAGAGAAGCTATTCAAGCCTAATATAGCATCTCAGTGCTAAACATGTAGCAGCAGCTCAGACGTCCCCAATGCACATTTCCAAAAAACTTCCTGAAACACTGGAAGGATGAACTTTGGACCAATCTGATGGTTGAAGAACCTAAACAACAGAATAAAAACAAATATTTGTGCTGTTGTGCTAACATGTCTCATTATTCAATAATTTAGCAGCAAATCGGATTTTTGAATTAAAAATATTTCTCATTTTGTCGATATGTAGTTGTTGATTAAAACTCTTTTAATTATAGATCCTACAATTAACTCGTTTCAAAAATTTGGACGGAGTCCCACCACTAATTAAAACTATTCAGTCACACACATTAATATGACTGACATTCATCTATCACAGTTGTTGCATACCTTTACAGTCCCTGTGCAGACACACACACACACACACACTCTGCTCCTCTGTGTCAGCTGAACACGTCAACACTGACTAGCTTAACTCACAGAGGTGCTGCTGTCAGCGACATCAAACCACCGTATTGTTGAACCTTCTGATCCTCACCACGGCTCACAGCCTGTGACCAATTAGTTGCATTTCTGTAAAACGATATCAGCGTAAACACGGTGGTTTCTGAAATGAGCTCACAAACATACAGAAAACCAACCCAGCAAAACAAACACAAAGCACAACGACACGGCCAGGTACACAGCAAGTAACTAATAATAATAAAAATAACAACAAAATAGCACAACGTTCATCTTTTATGTCTATCAATGTGTACTGTATTGATACATACATACACACATACAGTATTAATGTTTGTATTTTCCAGGCACACAGTGCAATGATGTAGCACAATTAAGTAACTATGTTATGTTATTATTTTAAAAATGCTTTATACATTAAATATGACTTGAAAGAAATATGACTTTGTAATTTAACATGTTGAAATTGGGTCTCTGTCTCTTTAAAAACTCCTGCTCTTTATGAAACTCCTCCTTCAGGAAGTCATCATCACATGGCTCCTCTATTAACACAATGCTTTTACCAGCAGTAGCTCCTATAATGACCTCAGCTGATGTACAGTTCCTCCAGGTGTTTGCTAATTGCAGCTGGCTAGTCTGAAGGAGCTGAGTTGTAGCGGTGGGCTGCTCTGTGAGGCAGAAGCTTAGAGGCTGAAAAATTCACATGGGAAAAATGTCTTTCTACAAGACATTCATTAATGGTAAGTAATTTAATTAAGAAGACAGTGTTTGTAAAGAGCTGTTTTGAAATAAATAAATATATATATATAGCATGATTTGTAAATATTCACATTTTGCTGATTAACTGGAAAACATGAAATAGCAATAGAATATTGGTAATAAGAACACATTTAATCCCACTGGCAACAATTGTTGCCAGACATTTTTTCTAACTTCTGGAAGCTCTAAAGGTATTGCTTTGACTTTTGGCAGCTATTTCAAGTTTTAAAATAAAGGCTTTTGGTACATCTTTGGTACAACATTTGCCATGGAGATTAAAGGTTTTCTCAAACATGCATGAAAGAATCAGGGATACATTTGAGGTATGTTTGTGATGGGGGAATTTTACATTAAACTTCCTCTTTAAATTGAATACTAAGAATAGGTTTTTCTGTTTTTGTAATAAACCTTCTGTTGGGGCATTAAGGAAGTTGTAACGATTTGATTGGCACTTTTTCAAGTAGCAGGCTTCCAAAGTATACCTTCAAGGTACAAAACAATAAAGTATTTTATTATTTTGTAGACTTCTAGGGTTTCAAACCACTCCTAGAAGACATGTTTAAAACATATTTACCTCAAATTATTGAAGTAGGAATTTGGATCATTCCTGACTCAAGAGCCACTTTCTATTGTTCCCCTTTAAAACACATAAAGGCCTACAGATCCCCCAAAGAAGTCAACTACAACTGGATAGAAACTACAGCAGCCTAATTATTTCAATGTGTCACACACAAGAAACAACTGAGTACTGCTAAAGAGGCTGAGCAGACCTCTATGGGTACAGAGTGCCAATAATGCCCTCTCTCTACATCCTGAAAATAAAGGCTTTCATAAAATGCAGTCACTTTGAACAGCCGCATTAAATGTGAATTCTGCCAGAGCAAAACAGTAAGATTGACCCCAGGGAGCACGCAGACCGATAAATGACTCAATGTGGACGACAGTTACAAACTCATTGGAAAAACTAATCTCACACTGTGCTGAGGTAGAGCCATTCAACGTCTGGACCGACTCAAAGACTCTAAAGTCGGCTGTGTAGAGGCTACAAAGGCAGGCTAACGGTTCACCCTTTCAATTCTAAACAGTGCAATAAAATAATTGGAAGAATTTGAGCAACAAAAAGAGGAAGACAAAACCGTTTTTTTTTTTTTTTTGTGAAAGAGACCCAAACTGAATTAAAGCCCAGGACTGATTGGAAAATCTATACAGAGTGAGTGAAGGAGAGCCTGAGGGAAAGCTGATGTGTCTCCATTTTCATTATAGTCGTGGACAAAGGAGAGGCAGGAGAAGGGACAGGACCAGAGATAATGATTCTACCCATTTCCTTTGGCTGGGTCACAGGAAGCAGAGGGCCCACACACTTCAGCTGAAAAATATTACAACACACACACACCCACACACACATACAAAAAAAAATAAAAATAAAAATAAATCCCACAACGCAAACAAACAGCTGAAGCTAGAGACAACAGTCCGCTTAGGCCTCACTACTCCGACTACACTTTTAAATGAAACTTGTAAGAAACAGCTGTAAAACAATGTGATGTCTTATAAAGAGTTATGTCTGTTCCCTACATTTACGCCTAGTTGTTTAGTTTTCATCAAAAAGCCGACAGTCAGTTGGATTTGTTCACTGCTCTTACGGTTCATCTCTGTTCCGTGTTTTCTCCGTTGCAGGAAACCGTCTCTGACAGTAGTTCATTGGAAGTCGTTTTTAAAGCCTAATCGGAATTAGAGACTTCCTGTGCTTTGAATTTCCTTCAGACGTGGGAATGTTGTGAGACTTTCTGAGACCTTTTACTCCATAACTCATTTTGTCTGATGGGTTTTATTTAAAAGATTCGTTGATTCTGCAGGTCTGACATCAATCAGGCAGAAATGTGACCAGTGAATTGAACTTGGTTTTCACAAAAATGTATCCAGTTATAATAAAGGGTGGTTTCCTACTCATTACTAGACTGGTAATGAGTCCATTATTTGTTAATGGAGTTTTTCTCCATTAACAAATAAAATCATGGAGAAGCTCCAAGCTTTCAGTTTGTAGGAAAAGCTCAACAGTCACGCACTAATATGCATCCTATGCTATTGACTTCATTAATATTTCGGGTATAACCATAATCACCATTGGCAGCTCAGCCTCATTCATCTGTTGAGCTGAAATTCATTTAGCTTCAACATAAACATGAACTGAAACTGAAAAGAGCCTGAAAACCTCAATTAGAAAACTAATAAAGTGAAAAACAGGCCGAGGCTCTGAAGCACCACATAGCCGAGTCTCTTCCTCCCTCCGACTTTCTCGTGTGCCAACGTTCACACATGGAAAACAAAAAGGGAGGAAAAAAATTTACATATTTTCCAAATGCAGATTCAAGTGGTGAGAAATGGGTGAAGAAGACAAAAAAAAAAGGGATAAAAGGCGAGGCTTTGAACCTCTGTGGTTTGTCAGAGAAGCTGCAGCCTCAAGCCCAGAAACGTCTTCAGAAAAAATACACAAAGACCGCACAGGAAGGAAGACTGAAAACTTTCATAAAACATAAACAATATGATAAAACCAGTTAAAGATGAGAGAAGAGCAGTACAGACTACTATTACTGCCAGTAATAAGCAGTCCTTATGACTGACAGTTATTGATGATAGCTTGTGAACAACCACAACTGTTATTAATATTATAAATAATGTAAAGCTATCTGTTAACTAAGCAATTGTAACATTAAATTTCACGAGTAAGCCTGTGTTGGTGCAGTTATGTTTGAGCTAAACCTGTAGGAACAATGTAATTATTTATTCATTATTAAAGATGTCAAAATTCTAAAATTAAAAAAGCAAAAAAAAAAAAATAAATAAAATAAAAACAGATGCCCCATGCACATCTGTGATGATATTATGACCACATGCCAGTTATGATCCAGCTGAAGCACATCCTGGAAAACAGCATACAGTATTCAGCTGTTATGCATAGTTCACCCATTAATCACTGACCTCCCTGATTATTGGCAGTTTAAACTGATTCTGTCAACTGTATAGTTTAGGAGGGCATATGAACCGAACCCGACACTGGAGATGATCAGGATGCTACACATATTTAGCGCTGGGTGGAATTCCCTTTAAATGCATTGAAAGCCTGTTTGACACTGTTGGCAGCAGGGAAGAAAAGTGGGGAATAAAATAGCTTTTAGTCATTCCTCTGTAAATCTTAGCATAATCCTGTCTCCTTTAGGTGTTATAGTGTAGGCTGAGCGCCAGCAAATAACTGCAACACATCCTTTTAAAGGGGAAGTAGAGTTTTGTGAGCTTTGCATCATGTTATAAAGTTATTTCCTCATCACAAACAAACCTGGAGTGTTGCCTTCATTCTTTCATGAATGTTTGAGAAATCCTTTAAACTCCTTTGGCAACAATTCAGCTGTGCAAAAACGCCTGGGTAGACTTAGCCCCGCCTTCGAGGACGAAGCTCCTCCTCACAGCTGCAGTTTCCAAGCTTCTCCTGTGACTCCCTCACTCAGCTCCTTCAAACTAGCCAGCAGAAATTAGCAAAAACGCATCGCTATATGGGCTACTGCTCAGTGAAAAAAATGTTGTTAAAAGGTTGGTTTCATAGAGGATTCATGTTGTGATGACTTCCTGAAGGTGGACTTTCAGAAAGAGCAGGAGCTTCTTAAAGAGACAGAGGCCCAATTCCAAGGCGTTGAAGTAAACTTTTTTTGTAATCATGTTTGATATATTTAGCTGTTTCATAACAAATGAAAGTAACAGTTACATTGTGAACCAACCAGTACTCTATTTTATTAATTACGTTAATATACATAAAAGATGACATCCGCTCCCAATCATCACTAAACTAAACAAATATTTCAAAGTATTTGGGGAAATGTGGCCAATACTTTGACCACATGTGATCAAAGTATTGGCCATACTTTGATCACATGATCATAGCAGAAATGATCATGTGATCATTTCTGCTCTAAAATCTAACATATTTCAAATAATATATTACCCTCTGTTGCCTGTAGAAATACAGGCAACAGAAATCCAAAGAAGTTTGAGTCAAGGAAAAACCTCCAATGGATTTGTGGAAATGCAAAATAGTATTTTCACTATTGTGTGAAAATACCTCACAAAGTAGTCATATGTGTAGTATTTTCCTAATGCAGGTGCTTCACCCAATCTAGGTGAAGCACCTAATGTAGCTGTAGGCGCTTCATGTACTTTATGATGAGCTTGGAATTCGACAAGAACAACGCAACACAAAATAGTCAGACGTGGACGGCATTATTCCACATTGCTCATAGATTTGTGATTTTTTTTAGTTTTCCTCTAATTATTGCTTCATGTCATGAGCAATAATTGTAAACAGCACCATATAGAAGCACAGAAGATGCCCATCCTGCCTGGCCTGACTGGAATTTCACAACACTATTCACTTTTTTTTCCCCACTAAAACAAATCAACAGCTTTCCATCAGCAGCATGAAAACGGGGAAAAGATTTGCTTTTAGCTCCAAAGCCCAGTGTTACTTGTTGTTGTTGTTGTTGTTGTGGGCGACAACTGTCTGCTTGTGTTCCGTGTGCTTGTGTGCACATTATGTGCTCTTAGGTGGAGGTGGGCTCATTCAAGGCGCAGAGCGCTAGTCTCTCCTGAGAGCCTCCTGCTCTCTTAAGTGCTTTGCTTAGCTACAGCTGCTAAGCAATCCAACCCCCACCCCCCACGCCACCCATCATGTCACACAGGACTCTCTGCTCCTCTGGGTGCTGAATTATCAAAGGACGGGGCTATTAGGACACCCACGCAGTCTGACTGACAGACATCTCCTAATATTGTTGCTTCATGACGGCGCCCAGCAGAGCAATCAGGTGAGCAGACTGAAAAACCTGGTGCGTTAAGATTGCAGCTGCGGCTGTGATGTCCCGGACAAGCCCCCGTTTCGCAGCGCTGTGCTTGTGGAGCTGGTCGCCAGCTTGGTGCAACTGAATTAATGGTCATAAATTGATCCAATTGTTTCAGTTCAAGCTGGCATTAATACCGTTTTTCATATGATTGTGGGTAAGTCAAAACACAACGGCATCCAGTACGTTCATCTCCTGATCGTCTCCCAAAGGACTTGTGTAGATAGTGTCAATCGATGATGGAGAAAAAGGGCAAGGAAACCAAACATGTTAACACAGCACCATCAACATCCTGAAACATTCGTTTTTTTACAAACTCACCACATGCTAAACTGATAAACACATCCCTGTTGCTGGTGGATTTTCCTTCTGCCTTTTGTTTAAAGGGGCAATGTTGTGTTTTCCTTTAACATAGTATCGTTTTATAGCACCATCAAGTAGCTATGTTACAGTCAGTTGTTATAACAATGATATACATATTTCAACATGACTCAAAAGAAATTTGACTTTGTAATTTGACACATTGAAATGGGCTCTCTGTCTCTTTAAGAAGCTCCTGTTCTTTCTGAAACTCTGGTTTCAGAAAGTCAGATTAGGAGAAAAAAACTGGGACAATGAGAACACAAATGAACAGAATGTTCATTCTTGTCAGGAGGCAGACCTGCACAACCAACTGTTACATCTGGAAGAGTTAAATACCAATAATGACGTCAGCTACGTTTAAACCCGGAGAGCAACAGAACCCCACCAACTGTAACCAGTACCAAGCTATTGTTGAGCAGCAGCTTTGTTCTAATTTTTGGTGTGTGTGTGTGTGTGTGTGTGTGTGTGTGTGTGTGTGTGAGAGAGAGAGCATCCTCCCTGCTGCATTTAGCTTGGATAGCTTGACTGATGAACATGGTGAGCAACAGGACTTGGACAGCTGAGCGCAGCAGCAGGAAAGAAGATCCACCAGCACCAAGGCCCAGGGCCAGACGTGGCACCAGATGAATGAGTTCAGATCAACGTCCCTGTGTGTGGGGTGTGTGACTTCTAATGTTTTTTTTTTCATTGTATTTATGAATCTGCTGGACCTGTTGGTCGTGGCAACGTAGTATCGATCTTTACTCAAAACACACTTCCCTAATATTCAGGCGGCCTGGCGTGGGTAAAGAGATATTCTCAGTTCTCTTTCTCTTGACTTCTCCTCCCATGTTTGGCTGCAGCGAACAGAGGCTGGAGACGTGAAGGCAGAGGAGACAGGAGGAGGCAGCGTAGTGTTTCTGCTCAGTGTGCATTATGGATGAGGCGTATCCACAGCGTTCCATCAGCTGCTCTCTGAGGGCCTGAAGGTGGCCTGCCAGGGTTAACTGGGTGTGTGTGTGTGTGTGTGTGTGTGTGTGTGTGTGTGTGTGTGTGTGTGTGTGTGTGTGTGTGTGTGTGTGTGTGTGTGTGTTATAGATGACTGGGACAGAGGATTCACTGGGGTCACAGTGAGTAAGCACTGAGAGGTATAGAACTGGCAGTTTGTAACATTTGAAGCAGTAAAGGTTTTTATATACGGCCCTACATAACAGCGTTTCCATTACAAACATGCACAAAATATTGTCAATATTTCATAATAATGAAAAAAAAACCCACTATTTTGCAATTGTGATTAAAATCACACATGAATAAGTTTGTTCACATAATAAAATAATTAAAAAAATGTTCCGCCACCATTCTCCAACTACTTCCTGTCGTCTTCTTCTTCGTGGGTTGCGGCAGTGGCAACATCTGGTTGTTGATAATGTGACACGTGATGCAGAAAAGTGATTCCATTGCAATTTTGCGAAATAAAACCAATTTTAATATGAGCAAAAAACATCCTCACTAACACCAAAACCTTTTCACAAAAAATGTGAGTATTTTCGAGCTTGGCATGTTTCCGCTAGGCAAATTTGTATTCATAATTCCAATTTGTGCAACTTTATGGTCAGTTACTTTTACAATTTTAATGGCATAAGATTGTCATGCCGACCTCTTCATCTCTGAAGGACAACCTGAAAAAAATTGACTTTCTACCAGCAGAGTCATCAACCGCGTCAACTCCACGGCTCAAGAGAAGAACAGGGATGAAAACAGGATTGGATTTACGATTAATACTCCATCACCGTCCAACATGTATGAAAGGAATGCACAACTTGTTTACTCCTCACTGTGTAAACTTTATCCACCTATCAGAAATGTTGACTCCCATTCATGTCGCTTGCCAGTGCGGCAAAAATGACCCCACATCTGTTTTCTAAAGGATTTCTGATGTACGACTCCCATCTCATCTCTTCGGTAAAACACTGGAAGACTAGATTCTCCCAGATCAGACCTGAACAGGCAGAAAATCTCCCCATAAGCAGAGCTACTATAAAACTACTGGCTGCATGTCCTCTGCCCTCTTTGTTTCTAATCTACACTTCATGGTTTACCTTTAATTTCCTTCCTCTCTGCTGCTTTGGTGTCTGTGGAAAACATTGAGCAGACTCTCTGGCCTTTAAACAGAGACTTGGTGGCTCAAGCATCAGGGAGGCACCTTGTCTCCATGACAGCCACTCGTCGTTCTGTCATCTGGTTCTGATCCAGTTGCTACGTTCCCAGAAATACGAGACTTCGTTGAAGTTTTCTTTCTTCCTTGTTTCTTTTTTTTTTTTTACATTATTTACACACAAACATATGACAGCATATTAGGGACAGAAAAAAATTGAGTAAATTTCCACCAAAAAACTCAAAAATTTCTGATCTTGAAAAGTTAAAGAAAAAAAATCAGAAAATTTGATAATTTCAGAAGTTTTCACGTTTGAAACAGAAACATTTCCAAACTGAGTTTCAAGTTTTTGACCTTTGAAATTTCCAAGCTTTTTTCCAGGCATTTTATTTTTACTTTCACAGCTCAGAACTCCTTTTTCAGTCCATCTACAATATCCTCAAACAAACAAGGTAAAGAAAAGATGGGATTTTGTTGAAATACTTCTAATGGAACAGAAAAAGTAGTTTACACACCAAAAAAAATGATGTCACACAAAACTATTACTACTTTAAAGTAACCATCCTCACCAAAAGCTTTAAACTAAAACCAAATCTGTCAAAAATTCAACTTTGAAAACTCAAACTTCATCCCCAGATTCAACTTCTCCAGGTAATGAGACCCAAAGAACTCCCAGCAAAAACAAACTGCAGTCCCGACCGACACAAAGCCAAGAGCTTTTCCTTCTCCTACCGTCTTTCCTGTACAGGTTGATCTCCACTTTCCTCTCCTCAGAGCCCAGCAGGGCCTGCGCCATCTGGGCGATGGCCAGCCTCTTGGTGTCCGGTCCGTACAGGAAGTTACACGTGCAAGGCTTCTGCATGATCTCGGCTCGGCTGTAGCCACACAGGTGGCAGAAGCCGTCATTGCAGAAGATGATGGCGCAGTTCTCCACTCTGGCGTTGGCGATGACGAACTTCCGACCTGAGGCAGAGGAGAGAGGAATCTTTACTACGAACTCTTAATGAGGAGTTGATATTTAAACCAAACAGCTGCTACGGTTTGTTCATATAGTTCAAGAGAAGAGTAAACACATGAATCAGAAAAAGTTATCCGTCTGTACCTGTCCTGCAAACTTTAGAAGAAGTTGAGTGGAACCTTTGAAATCCACTTATTACCATCTATTTATACTAAACAGGAAAACACTGCTGCTTTAATAGAACAGAACAATGTATTTATATCCTGAGAAAAAAACAGTTGCACGGTGTTAATATTGGTAGCATGAGTTGAGCTGCTCAACCTTCAGGTTATCACGCTTGAAAGGTTTCAATATATTAATCCTTTGAAATGTCATAAGATATCAATCATAAATGTTTTAGCAGAATAATCATATATCTATATCTATCTAAATGTTTTCTCTCTCAATTTATTTAATTATTCTTTTTACTTGACAGTTTTTTGAATAAATCAATTGAGTCCTTAGGGGTGAGTGACATGGACTTCCAGTTTTGTCACTACATTTTTTGGTACTATTGTGATAACAATAAAAACTATTTATTACTTCTCTTTTTAGGGCCACAGCGATTACAAAGTCCACAAAAACACAAATACTGATGTTGAGAAACATTCCCAAGTTTTTCAACAGCAGGACAACGGTCACAAAAGAAGTGTGTCACTAAACTGCATGCAGAAACTGCATTAAACATATTTTCAGATGGGTTGATATTTATTGATGCTCCATTGAACAAATAGTAAAGAATAATAAAAAAAAAAACCTGACAGCACAGACAATTATAGGGTGGTTTTAATCATTAATTTTGATTTATTGTGAAAACGATATATCAAAATTCTTACCATGATAAGAAATTTATCATGATAAATAATAAACAACACGAAAAATGCCCACCCATAGCTCATCTCACAAAGGAATGGTGTTGAAGATGTTGAGCCAAAAAAAAAAAAAAACAAAGTTCAGAATGTCTTGGATCATAAAAAGAAAACGAGATCCCTGATGCAAGTGATTGAAACCTGCAGCAGTCGGCTTCAGGCTCAGACTGAAGGTAAAGAACGTTATTTTACTTATAAGACATTTTTTCACCCACTTAGAAGAAAAAAGCAGCAATTGAAATAGAAATAAAAAAGTTACTTGTAAATTAGTTTTGCCTTTTTTCAAGTGTGAGAGGATATTTGCTCTAGGATACTTGGTAAGGTTGTGTGTGTTTTTTTCGCAGCGTTAAACTGTCCATTGTCGAGTGTGTTCTGCATCAACGATGCGCTGGAGTTTCACACATTCTCCTTTTGGCAGGAACGTACTGTGCCAGATGTCGTCACAAAGAACGATTCTGAAGATGGCCTGAACGCTGAGGTCGTTTCCTGGGTAAGTGTTTTCAACTAAGCTGCATCACAGAGTCCTCAGGACAACAGCTAAACTTTAACAGCCAGGTGGGAGGCAAGACTCTGTTCTCAGTCAGGATGTCAGTTCAGTATTCATGGATTCATCCTTTAACAGCAGTTTATTCACACCTGTTCAGATTTACGTCTGGCCATTTATCAAGAATTTAACAGTCTCATTAGAGCTTTTTATATATTTTTTAAAAGAGTTATTCTGCATTTGTTTCAGGTGTCATGTCATTCATTTGTAAACTCCTACATGTAAAAGCCCTTTGTGTCTGCGTCAGCTGTTAATCAGCCAGTTGGATATGCACGATCATACTGTCCTCACCGAGTGTGTGTGGGTGTGTTTACAGTCTCATCAGCATGCAGCACGAAGCAAAAATATAAAAACATCGATGGATGATGGATAAAAACTGTTTTTTTTATCTGGGATTTCAGATAGTTTTGCCAAAAAAAGAGGGAAAAAAAATTACCACAAAACAATAAGATGTTTGCAATACAAAGACAGGTAACACAGGGCTTCAGGACAAATAAAAAAGGCTTATTTTTCATTTTTATTTTTTGGTAAAATTTTTACCCTCATAGTTTGGCCATCCTTATGAACATTTTCTGGGGGCACCACTGATTTTCAGCACTTTCTTTAAATTTCTTCTCTTTTTTTTGTCATACTTAAATGTTACAGATGGTCTAATTTTTACACAGATAACCAGAGTTGGCACAAAACATTTTAAAATTATGATTTCAATTATTGAGATCAGAGAAGCTACCCAGAGCAATCTGTCCCTGACTGATGATGTGAAAACATTAATGAACAACATTACAAAGATTTGCAGTTAACCACAAACACTGATTTTAGTTCCAGTAGCTGCGTTTCCATTACAAATGTGCATAAGACTTAGTTAATTTTCCACTAAAGTTGAAGAACAACTCAATTTGGCAATTATGTTTCCATTAAATAAGAAACACAATTAAAAATAACACATGAATAAGTTTGTTTATGTGATAAGTCATTAAAAACCATTTCACACCATCCTCATACCACTTTTTGGTTTCTTTTTTGTCATTTCCATCAGTGGTAACATCCAGTTTTTGGATGTTACTTTACTACTAAAAATGTTTCCGTTGCAGTTTTGCGAAAATCACTCATTTTGAAACGGCCGGAAGACTACTCAATCCTACAGCCGACACATTTTATTAAAAATCTTGAGTTTTTTTTCCTAAATAGACGTTTTCACGACAACTCTGAATGTTGTCGTGAAAACATCCCAGCATATCAAAGTTACCTGAACGGCTCTGGTTCTTTCATCCTGATGGTGAAAACCTCAGCAGATTTAACCAAAGTGTTTCTTTGTTTCATCAGAAGATTTTCTCTAAGCAGTAAATCCTTTGAGGCAAAGGCCTTCTTATCTCAGGCTATTGCCTCACGGTATCTCACGGTTCTTTTAAACCCAGATCAGAGACGGTGTTTTCTGGGGGAGATTGTGTCGTCGGGACGAAACCCAGCGCGGTAACGGAACGGCGCCATAACAAAGATGGCGGATTGTGTTCAACAAAAGCAGCACAAACCGAGATATTTATTCCAATTTTACTTGTCAAAAAAGCTTTTTATTTCTCACATCTTATCTTCTTATCTATTGCCTGAGATAAGAAGGCCTTTGCACAAGGCCTTTACAGAAGGCCTTTACTCATACACACCAGCTCTTTGTTGACAGGAAGGTTCATATAAACAGACTTTTGTATTTGCTTTCTCCTGAACATTTGTACTTTGCTGATTTCAAAGATTAAGTTGTCTCGCATATTACAAACTCCAATCATGTTCACGGCCCATTCAGGTCCTGTGAGTTTATTTTTCATCTTTGAGCTTTTTGAATGTTTCAACTGAGGGTGTGGGTGTGTGTGTGTGTGTGTGTGTGTGTGTGTGTGTGTGTGTGTGTGTGTGTGCGTGTGTGCGTGTGTGTGTGGGTGTGTGTGTGTGTGTGAGTGTGTGTGTGTGTGTGTGTGTGCGTGCCTTGGCTCTGCCTCCACGGTGACGTTCTGATGATTTATTGCAGCTCCAACATAACTAAACTGCAGTGTACGTCAAACATCACTTAAAAGAAATTTGACTTTGTGATTTTCCGCCTTAAAATTGGGCCTCTGTCTCTTTAAAAAGCTTCTGCTCTTTCTGAAACTTCCCTTCAGGAAGTCATCACAACATGGCTCCTCTATTAGCCCTTTAATAACGTTTGTTTTTGAACACAGAATAACATGATAGCATTTTATATGACACTGCAGCCCACCGAGCATCAATCAATCAGTCTCTTGCTGCGTCAATCAAACTCGTCTCTGCTCGTCTTCCCAGCACAAAGTGGAGGTCAGGCGGAGCAGGACTGCTGGAGGAAACTGTCCGTGTCCATCTCTCCCACAACATTATCACAGCCTCCGCCTCTTTCCTTCAGAAGGGAAAGAGATCATCCATCAACTCCGCCTGCTCCAGGTTCAACACGCTGTTCTCACAGGAGATGTAAACCAGCGGCGGGAGATGTTCACATATTCATGGAAACACTGGAGAGCGCGGTGTGGATGTGCCTGATAGGCTGGCTCTGTGAATTAGTGGCAGCAGCAGGCCTCAGAGGCTCATAAAGCCTGATGAAGAATGGCCTAACTGAAGAATAGATAATATTAAAGGGGAAACGTGTTTGTGTGCAAGTGTACTTCTTATGTTTCATTTTCCAGTCAGTGAACTAATGGTTCTGAGTGAGTATTTATGGCCAAAATAACTAACAATTTTTATTTTTTTTTTCTCAAATGAAGCTCTTAAGACCGATGTGTAAAGGTAGCCATTACTCAGACTGTATCTATGAAAGGAGATAAAACACAAGCTGGATGCATTCGTGCCTCACATGCTGAATGTAAACAGTCAGTCAGAAGAAATGCACCTGGTCAGAGAGGGAAGCAGGAGTTCATAAAAGCCGCAAAAGCTAAAAAATAATGGAGAACACAAAGCTTACAGTCTGGAATTATTGTTCACACATGCACACATCACTGGAGGGCAAAGAGTTGATTCTTTTACTTGCTGTATTAGAACAATTTCATCAACAAAATGAAACCTGGAGATTAAGGTGTTATTAAAGACAAAGAGAAATAATTTAGAAAAGTTGTTGAAGAAAAGCTCAAAGCCATTACTATTTTTTCCCGCTCTCTGTCTTGGCTATGTTACTCACAGACCCATTGCCATAGAAACTGACTGACAACAACTTCACTAGTATATCAGGACTCAACACCAAAGAAAAATGCAAACGTTTCCCACACAAAAAAAGAACATTCAGTCCATTACACTGTAATGTTTTCTGGCTTTTTTTGTTTTAGATTATTAAGTGATCATATGAACACTGCAGTGGTTAATTAGCTAATTTAATCACCTGCTTTACAGATGAGCTGTCAGACAGGCCTTTTGGTTTTTTACTGAACTGAAATATGCAGAATTCTATGACGGTGTATTCAGGCCATTTTAGAAAAAAACAAAAAAAACAGGAGTGAATATATCCCCAAAAAACTTTAATTTGAGAGATAAAACCCAGGAATTTTTAGAATAATCTCATAAATGTTTTGAAAAAAAAACAACAACAACTAAATTTATGATTTTTTTCTAAAAAAAAAAAATAAGAAAAAAAGTTTACTGTTTAAACTCAGAAATGTCCAAGATTTTTCTACAAACTTTCTTGAATTAATCTCAAAATTTCTGATATTTTGGGGCGAAAATTACTCCTTTTTTTCTGTCCGCAGCACATCTACATGTTAAGGTTTTCAAAGTCAAGCTAGCATAACTGATCTTCTACCCTCTTCTTTCCTTATTTCCCAATGAAAACTTTTCACTAACCTGTGAAATGTGACGCCCTTGGACCTTCTTATCTAACACTAGACATAGTGTTGACAATTAGTAGCAAAGCACTGCGTCCCATTTAAATGTACAACACGTACATTTAAGATTTAGCCTATTATGTTGACAACATGACAGTTAAATCCCATGGCAGCCATTGTGAGAAGTTTTTTATTTTTTGAGGTGAAGGCAGGGTTTTGCGCATGTGATGTCACCTTGCAATGTGTCTGTATAAGTGGAGATGATGAAGTTATTTAGAGCACAGAAAAGACGGCAGGTATAATGTCAAAACCTGCTGCATGAGAGTTCACACTCCTTGGGGTTCAGGACACAGCTGGATGTACAGGAACATTATCATTATTTCACCAGGAAGACGCGTCACATGGTACCATTTCTCCTCAGGTATTCACGGACATGAAATTCAATATTTGAAAGCAGCAGGTAGGGAGCTGAAATCAAGCCAGGAGAATGGGAGGAAACCAAGCACAGGAAGTAGATTTCCTATTTTAACATGCCTCCTGCAGGAATGTTTGCTGCTTTTGACAGGTGCTGACCTTCATGAGTGAACAGCTTTTTGTTTTCTATTATAATCATGAATGTTACAAATATGTAAAAAAAAGAAAAAGAAAAAAAAAGCATTTCGTAACAAATCCGGTTGGTGTAAATTTAGTATTAACCTAATGTAGGCAAATTAATATTATTAAAATGATATAAAGTATCCATTCTTCATTATTCAGGAAAACATATAATTTCTTCAAAAGCAAATTATTTACAGCCTATCAGTCCATGTCCAATTTAGGGAAGGATGGTCAGAAAAATACAGCACATGCATTATTCCTGACTTCTCTTTGCCATAGTGAGGACACATCCCTCTGTTTGGGACCAATAACATTTGAGTTTACTTTAACTATGCGGTTTAGACATAACAGAAAGACTGATTAGGAGGGAAAAAAATAAACATAAAAGACAATTAGGATTCTGTCACTGACACCAAAAGACTTTAACGTTTACCTAAAATGACTGAATTGTTTCAGTCGTTTCATTACAAATTTGACAATTGTCAGACATCATTCTACTCTCTTCCAGCAGGAACTAGTGTGCAGTCCAATCAGCATTTAAGCCTGCTGAGTCCTGGCCCCCATCTTTTGTCTGACAACTCCAAGGCAGGTAAGTACTGGCAGGAGTTAATTTTAAGCAAACAAAAATAACTTTAAGTTGATATAAATACATCTGTTCACTAAACGTGTGCACTAACAAATAGAACAAACGTATCCAAATCAACAATAAATGTTTTATTGAAACTAAAGTGTTGTTGTGTTTGTGTGAAAAAACAAATTGTGCATAAACACAGTTACCAACATAGGAGTGTGGCCATGGGTTTGACCATCACATCCATTAAAGAACAATGTTTCGGTTTGTGTCATCAAAATGTCAAAAAAGAAATAGCATGACATTCTCTAAAACACGTCTTTGAATCTTTGTTGTTTAAGAAATGCATGCATGTGTTGTTGTCGGTGAATAAGATTTACTGACAGAATATTAGGTCACCATATTGTATTTATGTGATATTCACAATTTTTCTATGATTTCTCAATATCTGCACCAATTTAGATTTCATTCATTCATGGTTCATTACATAGTTTACTAAAGTCATGGCTCAGTCCACTTGGATCAAGTAAACAATTTTTTATTTTGTTTTGTTTGACTTGAACATGTATTAGAACTTAACAGAGAGTCTAGCAAAGAACTGACTACAACTTTTGTTTGATTATTTTGAATTAATTGCATTTTGTAAAGACAAGATGAAAATGTATTCATAGTGATTTAAATCAAGGTTATCATACAGTGACAAAGCCATGTCTGTGTTACACAATCTGCGCTTCCATTACAAATGTGCGCAAAACTGTCGACATGCCGCCAACACTGAAGACACACAATTTCACAATTGCTGTGTTTCCATGAAATAAGAAAAGCAAATAAAATTGCACATGGACAAGTTTGTTCAAGTCATTCAAAAATGTCTCGCCATCATCCTGTTTTCTTCATCTTCTGGATGTTGGTGCCAGTGCCAACATCTAGTTGTTTGATAATGTGTCTGGTGTGATGTGAAAAAAGTGTTTCCATTGCAGTTTTGTGAATAAAACAAACCAAAAAACCTCACCTCATCCTACCACCAAAACCTTTAACGGAAAACAATTTTTTTCAAAATTGCTGTGTTTCCATTAAGCAAATTTATTGTTGAAATGTCAAGAAATTGTGCGAGGGGATTTAATGTTTAATTACTAGGTAAGATCTTCTTTAAAAGTATTTTCTGAATTGTTACTTTGCATAGAGATAACATTGATTATGTTACATCTCTGCGCTGAGGTGTCCTGAAGCAGCTGTAGTTGTAAAACTGCCCAGTCCTCACTCACCATCATTCCTCTTCAATGAACATTGAAGAGGAATGCTCAAGGAAGAGGAACTGTTGGGAACGCTGATTAACTGCTGCTGCTCCGCATCAAAACATGATTCTACATTTTCAGTGATAACATGTGAATCAACAGTTTCTGAAGCATTCCTATGAGCCTTAAGACACCTTTGATGCATGTGCAGACCCACCAACGCACGCTGAATAATTCACAAAGACCAGACCTTGGGCGCTCCGTCGTCTGTCAGCAGACGGCGTGTGTGTGGGTGTGTGTGTGCGTGTGTGTGCGTGTATGGCTGGAATCTCCCAGAGAAAGCTGTGTGGGCGGACGAAGAGGGAAGCCTGTGTGTTAGCGCCGCTTCAGATACAGGGACAGGAAGAGAGGATGCGAGGGACAGCAGGGCAGAGAGACGTGATGGAGGAAAACAGGTAGGGAGGATAGAGGTGGAAAACACGGCAGGTTGTTCATGGTGGTCTGTGTGACTGGGTTTGGTAGTTTTTGCTTCAGGCTGAAGATTTTCTGTCTTCATTCACCCAGTTTCTGTGCAATTGCCATGGAAACCGAAGAGTTGACACATGAAAATCTATGTAACACAGCAAACGCCGGAGCACTCATAGCTTGCTATGTTAAAGCTGCAGTATGGAACTTTTATTAAAAATATGGTTTTTATATATTTGTTAAAATTATCATGTTGTGACAGTTTTAAAAAAAATCTAGCTACTCTGCCTTCTCCCAGTGCTCCCAGTACTGACAGCAGAAATACACCAGCCACAAACAGCCAATCAGAGCCAGGAGGAGGGTCCTAGCGCCATCAATCACTCTAGTGCTCAAATCCTGAAACTTGCTCGCTGCTGCACTACAGCTGGTTCTCCACAACACAGCTGACTGTATTAACTGAGGCTAATGATATTATGCTAACTAATGCTAATAAGGATAGTCTTAGTTATCCATGCTAACAAGCCATGCTAACTAAGGCTTGTTAGCATGGCCACCGATGAAGGTGAATAAACAGTTTTCCTTGTCATCTCTGCCATTAGCACATTTGCCAACACTGATTGACAACACTAAGACCCGCCTCCCTGCTCTGATTGGTTGTTCCAGACCGGGAGTGTTGCATTTCACCAGGCAGCAGTAGTAGCTAAGGGAGGAACAGAAGGAGCTTGACATTTAAGCAGATGATCCGTCTTGACATGGTGAGAGTTATAACAAATACAGGAAGATCAATCTTATAAAAGTTACATCCTGCAGCTTTAAGGAGATTTATTTTGCATTTTACAGGATTTATTCATGTGTTGGAGTAGCTGGACAGCCGCCATGCCTTTGTGATGAGGAGAACCCAGGAAAGAGCAGGAAAGGCTCTAGATGCCAATAAATGATGAAAATGAATAACTTTAATCAAATGGAGCCAGAGCACCACGGTGTCCATGGCAACACAAAACCTGCCGTGGCCAGGACAAAACGTGGAAAAGACAAAAACACAGGTCTGTTCAAACAGATTAATGTTTTGTTTTAAATAGGAAATAAAATAACCTGGAAGGGTTGACGTGGTTGCCAAGGTGATCAGAAAAGTATCCAGAATAGCAAAGGTAACACAATCTGGCAAAGCGAAACAAGGGAAATTATGCCTAGGGGGGGTGATTCTCAAAAAGCTATTGGACAACAAGATGAATGTGGAGCTCATTAACTGTAAACCGTTTTCTATCATTTAGAAGAACCCACTGTTTACCGTCTTGTCTAAAAATAAATCAACATATGGAGAAGGTGTAAATTAAAGTGTTCTGTTGCATTAGCTGTCACACAATACCTGGAGGCATGTGGTGGCTGTGTAAGTAAGCCAGGGTCTGTGAATTCTCAGTGTGCCGCACGGAAACATCAAACTGTCGGATTGCTTGTTATAGGCATGCTTCAGCTCATCCAGAAATTTTACATCAGAGAAAAGTAACCTTAGTTATACAAGGGGAAGTGGAACAAACTCATCCATACCAACCTAACCATATTTGGTAAAAAGGGCTGTTGGATCGAGAATTACCTAACTAACTATTTTTGAAAAACTGATTCTAATTTCACTATTCACACACACGACCAGTTATTAACAGACCCAAAGAATCAAATAAATCTGTTTAAAGGAACCTTTTCAACCAAGTAAGACGTAGGATTAAGATAAATATGTGTATTATATGTATGTAACTTTCATAAAAAATATGTTTCTTACATGCTTTTTAAAACTGTCACTATGTCCTGATAATATAACACGAGACAGATTGAAGTCAAATATACTGCAGCAGCATAATGATCCACAGCCCGAAACTCTACCTCTGCATGGCTCAAATAAGGTTTCAGGGTGGCCTAGTCAAAGGGTTTTCAAATTTACTCAGGTTATCTGTGTTCTGGTAATATGTATTAAGCACAAAACGAGGAAATCTATGGGAGGAATACTCCAAAGCACTATGATCTTTAATTTTGACTTTTGTCTTTTGAAAAATGAAAATGGGTATATGATCTGAAAATGACAGGGCTGCACAGTGGCGCAGTTGGTAGAACTGCTGCCTTGCAGCAAGAAGGTCAATGTTCTCCCTGTACATGCGTGGGTTCTCTCTGGGTACTCCGGCTTCCTCCCACAGTCCAAAAACATGATTGTTAAGTAAGTTCGTCTCTCTAAATTCTCCCTAGGTGTGAGTGGGCATGTGTGTGTGTGTGTGTATGGTGTGCGTGTCCTGTCTGTCTCTGTGCTGCCCTGCGACAGACTGGCGACCTGTCCAGAGTGAACCCCGCCTCTCACCCGGAACGTTAGCTGGAGATAGGCACTCGACCCTATATAGGGTCAAGGGTGTAAGAAAGTGGATGGATCTGAAAATGCACATCTTTTGAAACGCTTTTACAGATCCAAAAAGTCATACAAGCTGAAAGCCAATACAAATTTCTACAATTGCCCTGATACTACCCTGTATTACATTCATCCTCTCACTGGTTTCCTAAGCTTTTGATAACGTGTTGCATTTCTGCACAATGAAAATAAAGTCAGCTCAACGCAGTGTTATTCTGAGATGTAGTTATTATTTTCTTCTGTCTGAGAAGCTGGCTGGACACTATGAAGAAGTGCTGATGTCATCATTATCTCACTGCTGATGGGAGGGAAAAAATAAAAATAAAAAATGAAGTCCTGTCATATTCTGACAGTCCAATATTTGTTTCTGCGCTCAGGCTGTTGCATTTTAGAAAAGTTTTTTTTAAAGCCCTTTTATAAATGATGAATTTCAGCTGCTGTGACTTCACAGTGGAGTGGCGACAAAAATACCTGCTGGCAGGTAGCTTTCTGTGTCAGCTCCTTATCAGGGGAGACGTGCCGCACTTCGTCTGGAGAGCTGAGGCTTCGGCAAAACAAAGACGCCAAGGCTGCAGAGCTTAGCTGTATTTTTATCCTGAGAAATTACAGTCAGGGACCTCTGATGCACAACATGTCAAAGAAGTATGTGTTATTGTTTAGTTTCTTTTTTTCAAATCGACATAAAGTCTGCTGTTGTTTTTTTTGTTGTTGTTTTTTGCTGGATTGGAATAGAACTCATGTGAATCAGCATCGTCCAAATTACATTACATTACAAAATCCTGTCTGTTTCCATAAAAACCTTTGAACCTATAACAGGTGACTAAGTTATAGTCATCTGTACTATAACTTAGTACAGATGACTAAGTTATAGCAATGTGTAAAAAAGAAATCCTCTAGATGTGCAGAGGTGTCAGATAATAACATTCAAAAAAAATTTTTTTTAATCCAAATGTTATGTTATATAGGAGAAGTATAATATTAAATTAACAACAATTAATAGAGGTATTTTTAGAACAAATAAGAGGAAATAAAAAGGCAGTGTTGAAAAATGTATGAAAATCAAGATGAGATGCTTCAACACAATAAATAACGTCACATTTATGATATATATATAAGTTTATGTCTCTTTACATGTTTTGTAGCATTGTCTGTGGCTTTTCAAAAGAGGACGAGGTCCAGAGGTCAATGTTCTTTGGGAGACCATGGCATAGAAAAGACTGGGACCTCCTGCCCTACTCTACCTAAACACAGCCAAAAAAAAAAGACTGTTTTTTTGTCCTACTTTTTCTTCAACACTGAAAATACTGACAGGCATAATGATGTTGATGATCATCATAAATTTCGGTGTCTGTTATTTTCAGTTTGTCGCCCAAGCCAACTATCCACTCTTTGTTCTTGGTCCCAACAGGTGTGAGGCCCTAAATTAATTCTGGAAAAGTCTGTTTCCGGAAGAATGCCCCCCCCCCCCCCCCCCCCCACACACACACACACACACCCCGTCAGCCCATCGCCACACCCAGTCCAGTCTATCCTTCAACAAATTTTTAAACTCACATCTTTGTGATGTCGTCTTTGCCGGTGAAATGTGCTGCAAATATTCAATTAGACCCTAAACCTCCCAAACTGGTCATAATGTGTACACATAAAGAACTTAATTTATTCTCCACTTATTAATTACATGCTTAAATACCCATCGTCTCTGCCGTGTCTTTGTTGAAGGAGTCCTTGCAGAAAAAGATAATAACTGAGAACAAATCCATTGCAAAACCAATCTGAAGGTCAGCTGGCTCCAATCACAAGTCTTCCTCCTCAAGGCTCGAGACTCAGTGAGGCAACGGGGTGCCGTTCTGAGAACACAAACCAGTTCAGTCCACAACAGTCGTTAAGAGTGATAATCCCATAATCACTGCAATCCTTAATGGGCCGTTTCGCTCTGAAGTGTCCCAGGCTACAGTGTGCACAGTGTCTTCCTCTGCCTTAACGAGGTTATGCAGATTTATGTAAATGAGGTCTAATCCTCAGGACGCTCGGGGACTGGTGGGGCCTCCAGTCCATTAGCCATACCTTTCCCGGGCCCTCACTGTGGAGCTGGGTGACGGGAGCCACAGAATACAGTAGAGAAAGAGAAAAAGTGAGAGTAAATGAGGGAGGTGATGAAGTTTGAGTGGAGGCCTTTTGATGGATGATGGGATGAGAAGAAAACGGCAGCTGTCTGGAGATAAAACAGTGACAAATAGAGGCACAGGCTGAGCGCAGACTGACAGGATAATACGGGGAGATGCCAGAAACTTCTGAGATTCCACCGACTTCACTGTTCTGGAAGCATGAAAACTTTATACCTCAGTGATAGGAGTCATTTTACCTGCAGAGGAAATTCATTTTTCGTAACTCAAACGTCTTATATCTTAATCATACTTCAACTCACTGTCCTTTAGAGCTGTTCCTTCATTGTCCTTCAATGGCTGATAAATACTGTGGGAGGTTTTGCATCATATAATCAGATAATGTCCTTTCAGTACAGTCCTGACCAGTTCAGTCCTGACCAGTTCAGTCCTGACCAGTTCAGGTGAAGACGTGAAAAATTATCAAATTATCTCCATCAATCTAATTGAACAACAGCTGACTGTAAAAGTGGGACAGATATCCTCACAATTATTACTTTCCAGTGTCACCATGAAGTCTGCCATAAAAAAGGGCTGGATATTCAAGAGTCTCCAACAAAAAAGAGCATTTCCTCCTTCAGAGAGCTACTTCATTTTGTCGCCACCAGGCCAGCGCATGCAGCAGCAGGATATGAATGGATCTATGCAGAGCTTGAGACTTTTGGACAATAAATATGTAGCAAAACGATTAGCACAGATGTGAAAAATACCAAGGACGGATGTCAAATTTCGGAAGATTTGTGTTGTGAAGCTGAAGTATTTCACAAAATAAAAAAAAAATTTAAAAAATCCTACCACAATCAATAGTCAGAGTTGCATTCACACCAGTCTTGATTAGTCCACTTTAATTGAACTTTAGTTCGTTTATCTAGAAAATTTGGTTCATTTAGGGAGGAGTGAATGCACAATTGAATCATGATGCAGACTACAAACCCCGGTTCAGTTGAAGTGAACTCTGGTGCGGTTCGAATGTATATGTGAACGCCAAGTGAATCACAGACCACTCCAAAAGCAGGAAGCAGCCTGGCTGCAGGGATTCTCGTAAAATACAACAAAAACAAAGGCCCAAATCGAGCACTAGCATTTTTACTAGAGACAAGAAATCCTTCAACTGTTCAAATCTGATGCCACTCCATATCTGTTCACATTTTGTGACAAAGGAAGCTGCACTCGGTGCCTTCTTCAGAGGTTCTCATGATATTTTCTTCAGAGGTTCTGAAGGGCGAGGGGGTAAATAGGTTTTTCAAAGGGTTTGGTTTGTTTGACACAGTGCAGTGCGAAGGCGAACCGCAGCAGCTGAAAATGGAACAAATGTCGCAGCTTTGGTCACCAGTCAAACAGAGTCTACCGGACTATCAGGTGTATAAACACCTGATAGTGCAGCCCCTAACAGTGTGATGTTACGGGCTGCATTGCTGCTTCACCAGCTGGACGACTTGTTGTAATTGATGGAAACATTAATTCTGCCCTCTAGTAGAAAATGGTAAAGGAAAATGTCTGGCCATCAGCTGGTGGACTTCAGCACAAACACACCTGGGTTATGCACAAGGATGAAGATCCAAGGAGAAATAGCGAATCAACCTCTGAATGGCTCAGATATACGGAAGGTTTTGGAGTGGACAAGTCAAAGTTTGGAGATGAAAACTTTTACTATGATAGCCTATTTATCTAGGTTATCTTTGATATTAAAAATAGTTTGATGATCTCACACATGGAGCTAGACGGTGATGGGTCCCGGGTTGAAAGTTTGGGCTAGGGTCTTTCCCAGAAAGCTGGTTGGTTTTCTTTGGTTTTACCATCATCCAGGTTTTCTCTGTGTACTCCAGCTTCCCTCCACACTCTGAAAACATAATTAGGTTTTTAGTTACTGGTTGTGTATCTCTGTGGTGCCGTGCCCTGCCTCTTGTCAGACGATCACTGGAGATCGGCACTGGCTTTCCAAAGCAACCCTTTAAGTAGAAGTGGATACAGATAATGGATGACTTGATGGATCTAAAACATTTAAGTTTATCAGAATAGTTCTGCATAGAATAGCGAGCCTCATTTTAAATACTATACACCCTAGAGACTAGAAAAGACATAATGCAGAAAGCCAGACTCAGAAGCAAACAACCCATTAGCAGGATATTCTCAAAGATCTTCTGTGATTTTGTTGGGAATTAAAATCTTTGTATCTTCTTGTCTTCTGATCTGAGAAAGAATCTGATCTTATTCTCTTTTCTATTCAACCCAGCAGCCTTCCAGTCCCTCAGTGTTACCCGACATCGTGCTGCTGATGCCTTCAGTCTTCCCTCTCTGGTTAATCTTAACATGGAATCAACAGAGCACAGAGGCAGTGTTTGATGCTTTCATCATCGCAGCTCGTCTTTTTCTTCTTCCAAAGGAACAGCCAATTAAAAACGGATGATGTGACGGGAGATAAAACTCTCACTGAGTGGGCATCAACACGTGACATTAGCAGCAAACAAATTGGGAGCTCCCTCCCCACCCACTCCCCCAGCTACTGCGCAGCCACAAATATTCAGCTCTCGAGTTTAAGACGACAAATTTCACAAAGGCCCATTTGTAGAAAGTGCTGTCGGGTCATCGGCAGCTTTTTTTAGACATATTTCTCATGACATGGGACTAGCATGCTCTCAGCTTTACTCAGTAGACCGAGCGCTCAGGCTGATGAGCTTAATCAGAAATCAAAGTGCACCACATCAGTTGAAAGAAAGATATAACAACACTAGCATATTTGGTCTGCATCTTTCTTTGAACTGCCAATAGAGGAATGATTCTGCTTGATTGCCATCATAGAGAATCGTATACACGCAGTATAAGATTCACATTCACACAATACATAATCCAGAAGGGCAAAGGTCACACCAGCACAGGTTCACGTTTCAATGAGCAACGTGTCTAATTTGACACCAGGGGCAACCTTCATTGACTGAAGTCAATCACGCTATTAGGACACCATCAATGATATCCAGCCTGGAATCTTGAGGTTCTGTCGTTAAAAGCTTCTGCCCTGAACACGTCTCTGCACTTTAGTCCTCCATAAAAACTCCATATATGACAGAAAGAAAATGACACATGGGTGGACTTGGACCTCTGAAGGCAAATGGCTGCCCTGGTGTTTACTTACAGAGATCAGAGTTTTCATCATAAAAAAAAAGAAAAAAAAATTCTTTCCACTTTAAGACCAGCCTCCACTACGTGTCAACGTATCACACAAGACTCCAGTAAAAAGTTGTACGTAAAGAGAGTGTAGCTGTAGTGTCACTAAATGTAGAGACAGTTCAAAGCATATGGATATTTTTGCAAGGCACTGTAGGTTTAGGCTTGATGTACTAAAATAATGACATCAACGATCCATCATAGAAAGATTTCAGCAGCTGCAGCTTCAGGGTTCAGAAGTGTGACGGTGTGATGGCGCTTAGTCTCCTCTCCTTTGGAGACCAAAAGATTTTTATTAAAGCTTTTCTGCTTTTATATTTGCTGTATAGTGGATGTGCAACGTCTGAATTCTGTCGTTCAAATGAAAAGTTTGAAAATAAAGCAGCCACAGTGGAGGCAGAGAATGGGAACAGCAGGGGATCAAATGAAGGTACAAAAAGGACAAAGGTTAGGTCCAGCAAAGACGAAGAAGAATATAATTCTGAAGAATAGTTAACTCTCTCATATAAACGTTTCAGATGCAGCTTGATTAAAAATGTCAAAAATAACATTTCAGTAGTTGTGAACAACTAATGAATGATTATAATATCTATCTATATATATATATAACCAACCAGACATTGTCGTAGTGGATAAACAACAGAGGAAAGCCGTTGTGGTAGATGTAGCAATACCAAGCGACTGCAACATCAGGAAAAAGGAGCACGAGAAACTAGAGAAATACCAGGGCCTCAGGGAGGAACTGGAGAGGGCCTGGAAGGTGAAGACCACAGTGGTGCCTGTGGTCATCGGGGCCCTCGGGGCAGTCACCCCCAAACTGGACCAATGGCTACAACAGATCCCAGGAACAACATCAGACATCTCAGTCCAGAAATGTGCAGTCCTTGGCACAGTCAAGATACTGCGCAGAACCCTCAAGCTCCCAGGCCTCTGGTAGAGGACCCGAGCTCAGAGGATAAGAACCACCCGCGGTGGGTGAGAATCGAATTTTATATATATATATATATATGTATACACACACACGCGCGCACACACGCCCACACACACACATTTACTTGTCTACATGTTTCAGTTTTATCTTACAGTAAATGAAAGGTTGCCACAGCAATCATGATTCTCCCTGAATCAGAAGCTCTTAGTAATGTCTTATTAGAATCTGATGAGGCCTCTTTCTGTTAAAGACTTTATGTTGAGTCAAATCACTGACCGACTTCCACCCACTGATCTTCTGAAGCAAATGTCCTCGCGTTTATTAGATGATCATACCGTCTCAGCCCAGTGTGAGCTACATTAAAGACCTTTGGGTTAGCTCTTGTTAAATTTGGAGTTGTATAAAGCTTTGGTGTCCTGGAGAACAAGGTATCCACAAGGTATCTTCAGCCTTTTTTTTTTTTTTTTTTTTTTTTTTTAATACATTGTGGTTCTTGTCTCCAAACACTAAGAGAGTAGTGTGTTCAATAAGATCATGGAAACATATAATCTGTGGGATGAGCAGAGCAGTGCCATAAGAACGGTAAAAACAAGGAAGTTTATATGGTGAGAGTAGACGTGACCTAACCATAATACAACATAGAGATATGAACTGATGAGGAAAACCCAGAAGGGACTAAAAAAAACAATCAGAAAACAAACACAAATGAAAAACCAAACACCACCACCGGTGGATCACTAGTAAGCTGTGGTTTGAAGATGCTGTGATGGGTGTAGAATATTGCTGCTCAGGTTAGACGAGTATTTATGTTGGAGTTAAGTTGCTATTTATGACTAATGTCAAATCAGTATAGAATATTCCAAAAGGAAAGTCAAATGCAGACTAGAATCATAAAAAAAAACTGTGAAATAGCCCTTTAGATGAACTTTGACAGAGAACATGGAAGCAGTTGCCTTCATTAGCAGGTAACCACCAGTCAGTGGCAATGTTCTCACAGTGTTCCCAAATCAATCATATTGTGTCTGTCACTCTTTCCTCCCAAACTGCTGCAACATGCAGTAAATGGTGTAAATGTTCTGGAAGCTCCTTGAGAGTCTGAGATGTGTTGTTGGCTAGAACCACCGAGAAGTCTGCACTGATCGCTTCTGTCAAAACGAGATGGCAACTCAAGAACCAGTTTCTTACTTCATCACACATGTACTCACTCAGCTTCATAACAGAGGTAAATAAAAACAGCTTACACTTTATTAACCTGATGAAGCATGGCTGACAGCAGATGGAAGATCCTCAAAGAGACTTCATTTATGTTTCATTTTAGATCATAGTCCCTCAGTGATCGCCATACAAACCTGTAAGCTGAATTGCGGAGTCGATTTGTGACGTCGGGTCATGCAGCTGGGTTTGCAAGCCCATATTAACTCTTTCAATTCTACTAGTGGACAGAGCAAAGCTCTCTATTCTATGTCGGGACCTTACAGATGACCTGGAAATGGCTAGAGATGAGAAATGCTGTTGTACTAATATGACAAGATCTTGTGATGTCTCTAATCAAAATTCCTAAACAGTTTAGTTTGTACCTATAATTTTATGTTTTCAGTTACCCAGATTTTCCCCTTGGCCTTTCTCAGATGTTTAGTAATCTTTTAACCAAAAAACAAAAAAAAAATCTTTCTGGCCTTGCCAATTAGGGTTCCAAGCCTATGGAGAGGGCAGAAGAGGCAGTGCAAGATCTGTTTGTCTGCTCCAGCAGAGCAGGGAACACTATTGTAATTGTTTGGACATTAAACTTTTATCATTATTATCATTCTCCACTAAAGGGTTTTGGCAAAAGAACCAGGAAATGCTGGAAAAAATCTGACATTGAAATTCAGTAGAGAAACTTGACAGCTACTTTGACAACAATAAAACAATAAATAAAAAATGTATACCCCTCCATACCTAGAGGGAGCTATTGGAAAGGAAAATGTGTTTTGGCTAATAATTCCTAAACCATACAGTACAGACCAAACGTTTGGACACAACTTTTAATTCAATGAGTTTCCTTTATTTTCATGACTATTGTCATTGTAGATTCTCACTGAAGGCATCAAAACTATGAATAACACATGTGGAAATATGAACTAAACAAAAAAGTGCAAAACAACTGAAAATAGCCCTTATATTCTGGTTTCTTCAAAGTAGCAACCTTTAGCTGTGATTACTGCTTTGCACACACTCTGCATTTTCTTGATGAGCTTCAAGAGGTCGTCACCTGAAATGGTTTTCACTTCATAGGTCAACCTGCCCTGTCAGGTTAATAAGTGGGATTTCTTGCCTTATCAATAGTCATGAAAATAAAGAAAACCCATTGAATTAGAAGGTGTGTCCAAACTTTTGGTCTGTACTGTAAGTTGGACTCTCTTGGTCAGACTAGGAACCCATTGATAACTGCTTTCTGTTCTAGTTTAATAAATGAATGACTTGAAAATTACATAACTATACAAATGAGAAATAGATAAAATTGCTTTTTAAGTATTAAGTATATCAGCAAAGCACCTGGTTCCAAAGCAGTCGCTCAGTGGGGCTGAATTGCCAATTATGGAGACCAAGAGTCACTTGGTCTCTTTCCAACAATCTGCCAGATCTCTGATAACAAGAAATGGCTCTAACAAGCTTGCTGAGGGTCTAAACCTTAACCCTAAATGAGTCTCTAGGGTTCCCCAACAGTTACATGGTGCTCATTTTCTTCTCCTTCAAATTACAGCAGAAAGTTCCTTAAAAACTTCTTTGGAGATCAAAGTTTTTTTCTGCCACCGTATGGTCTATAGATTGTCTCTTTGGAGAATAGAAGTTATAAAGATAGAAAAAGCTTCGAGCCGACAATGGCTGCCAGCCAGAAGGCTCAAGAAAGCTGCCCAATGTTAGGCTGGCAAAGAAACATTTGTTCAATTTAAAGCTCGTTTCAGTGCAATGAATCCTGACGTGTCTATGTACATCTGAACTCCAATTTAATGAGCTGACGACAGAAAGAGAAAAATATGCTGGTTGACTTTTTTGTTTTGTTGTCGTTTTAGAATAAGGAAATATTCTTCTCTTTCTTGGTTACAGAAGCGCTAACTCACGCCTTACCCTGCCTCCGTTCATGCCAACGGAAACTCAGAAGGCAGCCTGGCATGGCGGCTCGGTAGGCATCTGCTGGGCTCTGGGAGCACGGAGAAGTGGGAGATGAGAGGCAGACAGAAAGCATGTTGTCAGATGAGACAAAGAGCAGCCAGAGAGTGTTTACAAGCTCCATGAGTTTACAAGTACACCAGCGTGCTCGGGTACGGTGCGCATGTTCTCCAGAGTGGCCCTTCCATGGCACGCGTGGGCGTGAGTGTATGAACAGGAGAGGAGGGAAGAAGAAAAGGCGGTGAGAGGAACCGATTTCACACCAGCAAAGTGCAATCTTGAGGCACTGACTCACTCCTGACTCCAGCAGCAGAGTGGCTATATTACTGTGTTTACACCCTCTGGATGAAACAGATGGAGCGGAGAAATAAAGCTAACCACCAGACTGGACCATCTTACCGGAGTTCACTCCACAGTAGTGCGATGCTACTTCTGACGTCTTTCGGCCAAAGCTTTTGCTCTATCATTTGACTTGTGGGATGGTCATGTTGTGATAATTTGGTCTGTGTCAGAGTTGTTAAACCTCTAGTGCCTCATCAGAACCTCATCCATACATGCAAACCGTATGTTGCTGTGGATGTGTGGAGCATCTGCAGGCACTGGGCAGCAGTTCCAGAAGCAAAGAGAGGATTTTTATCTCACCACTGTGAACATCAGGGCTCTTGTCCGATTAATGTATGAACCAGCCTCCAACAAGTGGAGGATTGCCTGTCTGAGCGGCAGAGGAAATGATGAAATTATGATAAATTGATTGAGTCCGTACACCAATAGGCTTATCATGGTGTTCTCTGTTGATGTTAGTTTTTTCCCCCCTGAAACATTAGAATTCAGATCTTGTTCAAACTGCAAGATGGGAAACCAATGGGATTCTCTTGTTGTGCTCAGTAACCAGCCAATGGTCTCCAGGATCTCAATCACAATTCAAACGTCTCTGGAAAGACAAAAACTGACATTCTTTGTACTTCGTACCTTGGATTCTAGATCAACTCATCACCATGAGTCCTCTACTGGAGTGATGACAGCAAAATTAAGATTTCTAACAATCAGTGCAGGTTTTCTATTCATCTGCTCTCTGCCATCAGTTTAAACCAGACAGTAGTGGGTGTAGGAGATACAACTTTTCATACTTTGTAAATTTGTAACTTGATATGTATGTTTCAGATTTTAAAAAATGCTATTTGTTCATTTTTACGATTATTCTCCTTTTTTGGAAGAAGATTGTATTGCACTGGAATATATTGTATTTCTATTGATTGTACTTTGAGGAACTAGCCTTTATGGATTAGTGTGATATTATGTCTATTGTCCCTTTTGAAATAAACAAACAATAAGAACAACAGGGTGCTGCGTACCGAAAAACATGTCACTGCCATCATCAGTGAATTGGTATAATGGAATATTTGGACCCGACCAAAAATAAATAAATAGATAAAATCAATAAATAATAATAATTTCAAGAACAGTCATGATATTACAAGAAATAGTCATAATAATTTGAGAATAAAATCATACAACATTGAGCCACAATATTAGGAGAATTTAGTAGTATTTTCAAAAGAACTCCGACACAAAAATAATTAAATAAAATGAAGAATGTTGAGCATCTTTTAAAGTTATACTTCTGCATCAGTTTTGCAAACGATTGTATATTTTGATAAACAGCACAGTCTTCCTGAGATGGTCGTGCCAGATCGGGTGAAGGACAACGACAGAGGGAATCAAACCGGCAACCCACTGGGTGCAGGGAAACTCCTACCACCATCACCCCCATCCATAGTCTTGTATTCATAATTTCACAGCATAATCACTACCAAGCTGGAGAATTATGAATACTTCCTTTCAAGAAAGAACTAAAATCTGAGTTTAGATGAGCTGGATTAACTTTTCAAGAACTAAACAACATCAACAAGATGTACGTCATTCCAGCCACCATGATTACTTTTTCAAATCAGACTCCATGTACGTGGCTCTTTCTGTTTAACTTTGTCTGTCAGTGCAGCAGCTGAACCAGACTTTAAAAGTCTTGCTCACTGTCGTGGTTAATGGGTGTTTTTTAATGGAGCTGAGCCATTGTTAACTAAATTTGCTTCACCTATGCATCCCCAGCAGTGACAGGCCAATATTTGCGCTGTGAAAAAGGTCGCTCAGCTGCAGCCCAGGGACACGGGTTTGCAGAATATTCAATACAGAGATGGATCTCTAAAGAAAGTCAAATCACCTGGAGCTGCCGAAGAAACATTACACCTCTACCTTTTCCTACTGTTTCCTGTGAATGTATGCGTGTGTTTGCGTGTGTGTGTGCGTGCGCAGGTGGGTGGGCGGGTGCGTCGGTGGAGAAGCAGCGGGGCAGTTGCTATGGCGATAAAGTATTTGCACTTCAGCTGCAGAATGATAGCATCGTCTCTCGAGGAAGGTGACTTCGAGGCTTGTAATTGGGCAAAGGCTTTCTCTGAGGAGCAGCGAACAAGGCAACAAGACACAACCCCGAAAGATCCTTGCATCTCCCCCCCTGAGGACGGACGAGTCGCTAAATCCAGCACAGAGACGGCCTAATCAGTATAGAGTGGCATAGGTTTCAGACTTCAGGATTGCAGTACAGTGAGCAGAGAGGGATACCTGCACAGAGGATCGGTGGACAGTAAACAGAGACGCTCTCAGGTCAGTCTATAGAACATATACAATGCTGAGCTGGAAACGTGCAAGGCTATTCCTGTTCTTCTCCAGCCAGTTTTGGCTTTCAAACAGTGATCTCTAATTACATCCATTGTTGTTTTCATCGTGGAGAATCCGGACCAAACCGAAAACTACCAGAAGTAAACACGTACAACCCACATGCATTATGCATTCTGTGTCAAGCTTTCAAATGAGCACGCATTCAAACAAATGGCACACCCTCGGCGAGCGACGCCCCAGAATACAGCAGCACCAGGGAGCAACACAGAGCCTGGCCTCTGGTCACAGCGGAGCAGGAGGTTAGTCAATGAAATCTGATCAGGAGTGTTTGGGCCGTGTTGGGCCTGAGGACCGTCACCGTGGTCATCACACAACGACAAGCAGGAGAAGTATGAGAGAGATTCACACACTAACCTGTCACCACTTAAACACATACTCTAAAAAAAAAAACTCTTATCTGTGTATTCCAGCAGGAGTTCTTCATCCACCCCAAAGGAAAAAACACTATGCCTCATCTAGTCTAGTTGGCTGGTTAGTTTCCTGCCAGGGACCATAGAGCCTAGTCCATACATTTTAAATAGGGTTGAGAATTGAGCAGATCACAAGTATTAATTAATTCAACCTGTTGAATTGACATTGTAGAATTGAATTAATTGCTGAGTCACTTTGTTACGCAATTTAACATTTCTAAAATAAATTTGCTGAATGGAAACAGGCCAGTTTTTAAAAAGCTCATATTTCCATAGAAAGTTTTGGCACTAGGATGAGGTGTTTCCTTTTTTTTTTTTTTTTTGGGTGTATCAAAATTGGTTCACAAAACTGCAATAAAAACTTTTTTTTTGCCTCACATGAATCTGTCGCAACTGTGGCAGCTGGATGCTGCCACTGGCGGAAACCACAAAGAAGATGACAGGAAGTAGTGGGAGGATGATGGCACTGCATGGTTTTAATAACTTATCACATGAACAAGCTTAATTATGTGTGATTTTAATTGCGTTTCTTATTTAATGGGTGCAACACCTCAACTCCGAAATTGTGTTTTTAAATTGTGATATTAACAACGTTTTGCACACATTTGTAATGGAAATACAACTGTTGACTGCAACTTATGTAAAGAAGTCTGTTTGGATGTGAAGTCAAAACCAACACAGGAATTGTGTTGTAATGCACTTCACCAACACATTCCTCTTTCATAATTTCTTTATTATTATTTTTAGACGTCCATTCGTCCGGATTTACCGCGTCAGAATTATGACAAGTCTCACATCAGTGCTGTAAAAGTTGGATAAATGCTACATGACCGTTTGGACCACAGATGTTTTCTGAACTATCACATTAACTTTTTAGTTGGTGATGTGCTGTGGGTTTTTGTTATTGCCACGATCATTTTTCCTCTAAAGAGGCACTTCCTCATTTCCTGTGCTCCCCTTTCACATCGAGGGTCTCAGTGGGGGTGGAATCCATTCGATAAAGGAAATATGGTGGCAGGTTGACCAACTCATCACAGAGCCGACAAAAAGACACACTAACAACACTCCCAAAATCAATTTAACTGGTTGCCAATCAATTTTACCAATCAACCTTAAGCGTACGATCTACACAGAGACATCTGTAGAGGCTTATGGTTAAAGCAGTGAGCGTCTCTCTGTGTGCGCCGACAGACTTCACCACAACATCAACACATAGTCCAACATGTAGAGGCTGTAGTGTAATGCATTAAAAATACATTTGTTGGAAAGTCTTGTTACCTGAACCATGACTAGATCCACAACATTGATATGGGAATCAATAAATAAGCTTCAGTCTGGAAGCTCTACTTCCAGACATTTTTTTTTTTCTTTTAGTTAGAAATAGATACGATTCAGACCAGGGGATAGTTGTTCTTCTTGTTTATTTCTGTGCAGCTCATTGCTCCTCGATGAGCCATCTGCCTGGAAAGTGAGTGATCACTGAGAAAAAGGACCTTTAAAGTCCATCGTACATCTCTTCCTGAGAGGAATTGAATCGGCACACGTTCAGCAGCACAGCCTCCTGTTAAAACACTCGGCCGGCTTTACACTCTAAGCATGCTCTAATTAAAAACTTGACATTTAAGTTACTTTTTTTTTTTTTGTCTCATTTGGAAATAATGAAAAACTCCACTGGACCTTTAAGTAACATTAAGCTATGGTTTGAGTGATGAAAATATTTTCCTTGAGAAGGTTACACAAAATGACGTGATAATTTTGGCAGCAGATTTTAATCTAGTTTTAAATGTCATTTAAGTAATTTCTAGCCAGGTTAGTTTATGTCTTCTTCTAGTCTCCATGGCTCAGTTCTTTGTCCGTTACAAAGCTAACACCTGCACTACAGCAGATGAAGCCTGTTGGTGTTTCACTCCATTCTGCCATAACTCATGAGCAACTAAATACTTGACCTTCTCAGACATTGCCTGTTGATAGAACAGTCCATCTTTTTGTGGTTGAGAACAATGACCTCAGAATTGAAGGACCTCCACCTTGACACTGTGAAGAGATTTGAATACCCAGATATGTCTATTCAAATCTCTTCATAGAGATTTGACCCATGGAGCAACGGCAAGCGATGGTCGCCTCATCACACAAGTTAGTTAGGAACTGAATGGGGAGAGAGTGATGTTGCCTGCTGTGGGTCAAGCCCTGAACGAAGGACATTGAGGTGACATTTAGGCAACAGTGACGACCGGGGCTAGGCTGGTGAAAACCAGAAAATTGTTCTACACTTCTCTTCATACAGAGGGTCTTGACTAGTGAGAAACGATTGCTTCCTGGAGGAGTGGACTATGTTGAAGTTTTAAACTTTCCCCAATCGCTAATGTTTGTCTGTGACGTATTTAATGTGCTAGTTCAACTCAACGCTATGAAGCTAATCAGAAGTCACCCGCACTGTAAACAACCATCCTCCACTGCGAAGAGAGAAGAGCCAATCAGAACAAAGCGACTGTTAATGTTAATTCCATATTTGGAGGCGTGGCCAACACGGACCGAACGGCTTTGTTCATTTCCTCCACTGCCATTGTTAAAACTACAAGCAGACAACAACTCTAAAGCAGCGCAGAAAATCTGTGTCATCATTCACAACTTCTCCTTCTGGCTGCTGATTGGCCTGGTAGAAAATCTACAGGAGGAATTCAAGCCAATGGGAAAAATCATAAACAGAGCAATGAAGGGAGGCTAAAATTAGGTTGAATGGAGCAAGAAGGCAATGACCAGACTAGACCTGGGATACTGACTGGGGTGTCATAACTTGCCTCAAGTCACATCGACTAGTTTTGTCTATTTTTCCCCAAAATATTCTTTCTGGGGCCAGGATGTATTAAATGTGGCGCTCTCAATAAGCAATAACCTGTTACAGAGAAACCTTCTTGCTGAAAATCTGATCACAGTTCAGTGGCTCCGCAGTGTTCCGGTGAGCAGCAGAAAATGTTCACCTTTACAGAGTTATCCACGCTCAGTATGAAGGAAATATTAACACAGCAGGATTAATGTGAATTATTCAACTTGACTGCACTCGTGCAGCAGCTCTGAAGGAACACTCGACACTTGTGACGCCTTGTTGAAAGCTTTTCGGCAGCCGAGTCTTTGATTAACGCAGGGAGACGTCACCTTATTGCTCCCGAATCTAAACAGCTCAACCACTGAGCTGCTAAAGTACAACCACAGTCACAAAAGAGGCTCCTTCTAGAGATGTCCCAGTCAAATCACGCACATTTAATCCAAAGACCCTGACACCGTTGACCCTGGCCATGAAAACTTGTTTTAGATGTGCTTTTATTGATGTGCACGCTTGACTTTCTCCTCCCTCACGCCGCCGCCCTCATTGACCTCATCTTCTGCATGAGCTGAGCTAATGGAGGAATCGTGCCTTTGGGGCCCGCTCCGGCACGTTCACAGTCCCCTCACACGTCCAGAGATGGAAACAACATGAATGATTTGCATCCACGCCACAGGAACGTGAGGAGGGGCGACACCTGTGCACGCCGAAACGGAGATGACCTTTAACTCCACACCTCCAGGGACTTTCTGCAAAGTAAGCAGCTTGGAAAAACAGCTTCCCCCAATCCTGATTGTCTCCAATTGGAGCTTACAGATCTTTTTGTCAAGGCAAAGAAAACAAAAAAAGTAAAAAAAAAAAAAAAAAGTCTTTTACTTAAACGCGTTTCATCGAATTAATGAGGCAGAAATTATTGAATCTGTGCCCGGTAGCATTTTAATGTTCAGCAGATTGCTTCTTTAACTATCAGTAAAGACAGTAACATGACACGCAGCCGCAGCTTCGGGTCAAAACTGATACTAAATACTGAACATCATCATCTGAATACTGTCTGAAAAATGGCTTCCTAGGATATTTGGACTCATTCAACAATTTTCCTTTGCGTTTTTTTTACATAAGCATTAAACTAAGACAAAACAAAATATCAAAGTGTTATATTTTTGTGTAATTTCTCAGCTCAAATACTGTAAATAAAATTAAATCACCATATTCTTTGTCTTTCTCAGGCATACGCAGCAATAGTGTTTTATGCATTCATTGTTACATGAATTTTCTATTAATTTAGATCTTTTAAATTAATAACATTTTAAAATGTGCACCTTCCAGACACATTGTGCGATGAAATTATGCTATCAAGCAAATATGCTACCTTCTGTTGTTATAAAAATGCCTTATACATCAAATATCACTGAAAAGAAATGTAACTTCAGAATTTAATGCCTTAAAATTGGGCCACTGTCTCTTTAAGAAACTCCTGCTCTTTCTGAAACTCCACCTTCAGGAAGTGATCACAACATGGCTCCTCTATTAGCCCTTTAGCGGCGTTTTTTAACAGCTTTCTATTGTCAAGTAGCTCCTACAAAGAGCTCAGCTGATGCAAAGTTCCACCAGGTGTTTGCTAATTGCTGCTGGCTAGTCTGAAGGGGGGAACAGAAGCTCAGAGGCTCAGAAGCTTGGAAGCTGCAGCAGCTCTGAGGAGCTGCGCCTCACTCCAAGAGTTTAACGTTTGCCTGCTGCTGTCCCAATGGAAAACCAAACTTTTTTAAGGTTTCAGCCACCTGACCCAAACAGTGACCATCAGGGTAAAAAAAATAATGCTGGAAACACCAGTGTCACTTTATCTAATTGAGAAACCTTATCAATGTGAAAAGAAAGTAAAATCAACTCTTTAAGGTCAAATGTGCTGATGTGGACTAGTCAAAGTCAGTGCAATAAATATTGAGCTGTTTGGACAGCAGTCAAACCTAAAAGCCATGTTTCTGCTATCAAACATGGTAGTGGTAGCGTCATGATGTGGGGATGTTTTGCCACCAGTAAAAATTAGTCATTGATTCTATTGGTTGGAACAATGGAGAGAGAATTTCAACTTCATATCATAAGATCCAGATGGATGTTCCTACAGAACGATGATCTCAGACACATCAAATCTCGATTCTGGAACACAATAAATGTCTTGGCAACTTGGGGACATTTACCCAAATATACGACGGTGGAATGTATATACTGTATATTCAGCAATTATGTGTAATTTTGACCCTAAGTAAATTCAAGAAAATTCACAATAAAGGCAACCTTGCTGAGCCAATTCAAGATGTTTCTTGCTTTTCATTTTGCCCTGATAAAAAACTGTTGAGATGAATGTTGGACAAGCGGCTCCATCCAGTCAAACTGATCTGTGATCTGCAATGAAAGAATAATGGAACCTGAGAGAAGAATATTACTCATTAAGTATTAAAGTATTCCAGTTGCAAACTATTTATTTGATAACTTTAGCCTTAAATTGAATTTTGTTGTCATAGTGTCTCATAAGCATTTTAAAAGTGCTTTACTTGTTTTTAACATATTAGTTATTGCAAGAGAGTCAAAGCAACACAGTACCAAATTTTAAAGTAAGTAAATATAAATAATTTATCAAAGTCAGTAAAATTAGGTTGAAATTGAAATAAGTTCTTTAAGTGTCTTCTGTCTTTTTAACTCTGTTAAAAATTACATGAATTTAATATTCTAAAAGTTTATTTTTATCAGTCCAAGAACCACAAAAAAGATTAAACTAAGCAGTAGAAAGTTTGGGGTTTTTTAATAACGAGTGCAGGGAAATATATGCAACATGTCATTCTGAAACATTTCCATGAACAAATCCAAATTTGCAGACGAATCTGCAGTTAAAAGTTGGCTGATTGAAACAAACTGAGGCTCTAAACAAGGTCACATATACTGTATGTTGCCACAATAGAAAAGATTATTAAGCAGCACAACAAAGACAGTTACTCAACTGATGCTTTACATGAGCTGCAGCTAAAACTGTGGAGCAAAGTGGGAATGTTGAGGAAGGGAAACCCGCAGGCAGTCCAGATGACTTCAACGCGTCAGGGCGGAAAACTGAAAGCAATAAAGTTTACCAAGTGAGCTGGAATAAATCAGTTACCGGAAATGAGCTTTTCATCCAGAGAAGCCGAACATAAACTACTGGGATCAAGTAAACACGAGACAACAAGGGTCCAGAGGGCTGAAGAGAAGCAGCCATGCACCCAGAGGATTTCTGCTTAAGCTCAGACGGACACACACACACGAGCACCCCCCCTCCACACACACACACCTGTTTTAATCCATTGTAAAGTTGGCTGTGGGGAAAGAGCTCAACATGAGGCTCTATCAGTCATTGAACAGCAAAAGGAACCTGATCAACACATCAGCTGAATAGATCTGTTTGGAATTCAAGGTGCAGTTATTGTGAAAACCGTTTTACATATAAAAATCAGGATTTTTCTGATCTTATTTATGAATTCACTTACTTTATTTACTATTAATTAAATGTATTTGCGCTACAATCATTTTAAATAGTTATCAGCTCTAAAGGAAAAGTGATTTTTATGTTGTTTAACACTTTTTTAACACGTTAATATCAATCTTTATATTCATCAGTGATTTCTCTCCAGTGGAGCCTCATCAGAGCCGCTATCAGACAACAGCATGTTGAAACAAATCAATTATTAGCTCTGTGTTTTCGTGAAGGAATAAAAAGAAGAAGGAAACATAAACTCTGCTCTTACTTTGACTGTCAAATTTCCTGATGATAGTATCCAGGAAGGTGTTCTGCGGGGCCACATGGCCCCTCCGGACCGGCATCTTCGCAGCGGTGGCCGCCGGGACTTTTAAAGACTTTCCGGGTTCTTTGGATAAGATCACACCGAGTTTGGCTCTTCAAGCCCCGCTGAGCGCGCGATGCTCACTGCGCTCCCCTCCACACTGGCAGCCGATCTGGATGGGAGGAGAAGGGAGGCAAAGTTTCCCGGGTGTTCAGGTGGGCTCTGACTCCTGAATGTTTTGGGAGTAAAAAAAATAAATATATATATGTATATATATATAATTTAAAAAAAATCTGAGAGTTCTGGAAAGAAGGCGCGCTGTAACGCGCGGAGGATCGAGCGGCTTCCAGCCTCCAGGCCGGGAGCGGGGCGGCTGTCCGTCTCTGGTCCGCCGATGCTTCTCTCACACCCGGAGGAGCGCAGCGCGGCGCTCATCCTGCGCGTCAGCCCGCTGCTTGGAGGCGGACTGGGCGAGTTCTCTGATGATCACCGTTGGAGCCATAGTTGGAGGCGCTGGGCTGCGCGTTTCTATTTATTTCTCACTCCCTCCCTCACTCACTCCACCTCCTCTTTCTTCTCTTTGTTTTACCTCTGAAGCTCCTGGTGTTTGGCAGCAGAGGGGGGGGAAGAGCGGAGTGATCATTAAAGGAAAACAGCTGCGCGCAGGTCGACAGCTTGAATCGTCCTGCATGTGTGTGTGTGTGTCTGTGTGTGTATATAGGCTATATATATAGGGGTGTGTGTGTGTGTGTGTGTGTGTGTGTGTGTGTGTTTTAGAAGGTGTTCAGTGGATCTCTCCTCCTCCTCGCTGTGCGCGCTGCCGGATGACTTCAACTCCCCTGGTGTCTATAGCTGCGCCTCTTTTTTTAACCCTTTGCGCATCGGAGCGGAGCCACCACACACCTATGGTGATGGACGGGAAGCCACGCGCGCGCTCACCTGTCCTGATAACATCTTAGGCCCCAAAACAACACAACAGGAATTCATTTGAATGGTTTAAAAATAACCTCCTTCGCGTGTCATTATGCAGCTTTGGAATGATAGAAAATTCTATGAAAGAGGCCGGATCTGAAGCCCGCTCAGGTGGGACTGAAGGCCCGGGTTGGCGCAGCTGCCAGGCAGATCAGATAGGACGGATTCCTCCTCCTCCACCTGCAGCAGCAGGTTGGAGACGGACGCCTGACGTTACCAGGTGTTCCGCAGCGTCACCTGCCTTCATTCTTAAAGCCGCAAAAAGTGCAGTTTACGCACAGGCCACCTCCCCGGTTTCTCCCCTCTATTGTACTGCCCTGCTCCGCTCTGTGCCATGCATGCTCTCAAATGTAGAGGGAAAAAAACAACAAAAAGGTTTTTATCGTTCACGAAAATGAGAGAAAAGGATAAAGCACCTGCGCAAAAACGAAGCGTCTCCTTCTCCGTTGCGCCAGATTTTTTTTTTTTTTTTTTTTTTTGTGGTTTTATTGCGGGTTTTGTGCGGCGCGGCTTTCACCTGCTTTCATCTGGGGCTGGACGGGGATTCACCACTCAGCCTGCTGAGCTACGTCACACCGCCGGGGTTCCCCCCTTCCGTCACGCTGGAGATGATGCGTTCAAGTAAAGTGGGAAATTATTGCTGTGCGTTTAGATGAGGCGCATTGACAGAATGAAACGGTTCTGCTGTCCCTTCAGTGCATCCTGAATCTGACTGAGATGTTAACTCCCACACAGACCGTATCTTAGTCTATTGCTTTTGTTTGTCCCGTTTTCACTCCTGTGATCGGACTCGGAAGGACTGGCGGGACGTGACGAACTGCTGCCAGGCAGAAAGACCATCCATCAAAGTGTGACATTTTGGTGCGTATTAAAAATGCATCAGTCGGTGATCCTGTTACAGCGAGCGGCGAAAAACCAGCGGGAGCCGGCTGGACAACTTCCCCTCCTTCCAACTGCCTTATTTAGTCAGGAAAAGAGAAAAGCAGGGAGGGAAGGATGGAGGAGGAGAGAGAAAACGAGGAGGAAAAGAAGAAATATGGTTTATTTTCAAAGAATGGACGGATCCAAGGTTGTAACGCTTTTTTTTTTGTTCACACCGTCTGCACACATGAGTAACGGTCCCCACAGATCCTTGATGTGCTCCTGCTACATTTCACTATCCACATAAAAATTCTTAAAGCTGCCAACTTTCATAAGTGGAGAACAAAAACAGCAGATTGTGTTGAACCTGAATGGACAAAAAAAGTGGGACTCAGACAGGCGACTGATGTATTTTGTTCTTGGCCTTTTAAAGACTGTATTTAAAAAAAACAATGACGCAGAAAGAGAAATTATGGGTTTTGTTTTTATTTATTGCTAAAGTCTCTCTTATCTAGTGCTTCTAAAACAGATGTAGGTTCAAACCAGGAACATGACGGCCATTTTGTCAAATATCAGGTGGTGACAGCTTTGAAGCATACAGTATGTCGTCACTGTTTCTATAATGTGTGTATACTGGAATCAACAGTGTGAAATTTGCATTCTCATAAAGACACTGTCATTTGACTGTTTTTTCTTACTCATCACTCAATGAATTAAGGGATGACATTTTTTACACACATTATATCAGTGCTCAATAATTATCTGAATTAATCAGAAAGTTGGTTGAGCTTCCGCTGCTTGTGATGCGGTTGGAGTTAAAGTCAGAAATAAAATAAAGAATTAAGTTTGCTGATGGATATTAAATAATAAACTAAAAAGCAACTTGCAATGATGCTACAACAACACAGGACTGTGATGTCCAAACTTTGTCATGTGGGCCAAAATAAAGTCAAAAGTATCCACCGGCCAAAGAAAAAATACATCTAAAAATCCCAAAAAAGTTTGTTTTTTTTCCACTTCTCAACAACATGCTAGGCAAACAATTTCAATTGAACAAGTAATCTTTTTGTAATAAAGAAAAGTTGAAATCATTGTCCATTCAAAATCTAGAGTTTTTCCCATTACTAAAGAAATGTGTCCAGTTTGTAAAATTCATTCTAACGCAGATGAAAAAGAAATATAGAAAAATATTGAAACAATTCTGAGAAATAACAGGATTTGGCTCACCAGCTCTTTAAAAATGCTTTGTAGCTCAAGGGAGGTTTAATAATTTACATCAGAGTAGATTTGGGTTCTCCAAATTTTGTTTCTCACTAAAAGTCAGTTGAGAAACGTGGTTCCATTTACTATGAAACTAAAGAGAAAGCTAAAAGTGTGATTATTAAAAGACAAATACCTTGTGTTGTAATAAAAATGTTCAATTTTAATTGTCAGTAACAAGTTTGCTCTAATCAAAGGAAAAAAAAACATCTTCATCTGCATCACCCAACTGTTCAGCCTGGCCATACAGAAACAGCCAAGGGGCAACGGATGGCCCTCATGCCGCAGTTTGGACACCCTGCACAAGATGAAAAGAATAACAGGAGCACCAAAATGAAAGACCAGGAAGAGCGCAGCAGACTGATGGATCTAGTGAGTGAAGAAAGATAAAAGAGAGCTTAAACGCTGACAAAAGGAACCAGAAGAGCTAATTACAGGTGAGTGGATGCAGCTGGGGAAGGGAGCAGGTAGAGGCAAATGATTAACAGCTGAGAGGGAGAGGAGAATAACAAGCTGAGGGGGAAGAAAAGCAAAGACAATGAGAAATAAACCTATAGAAACAGTAAACAGAAAGAAACACAAATTTAATGAAACAAATCAAAAACACAAACAGCAAGAATGAACTGAACCAGTAAGATATGAGGAAATAAACAATGACATGATGATAATAAATGTCTAAACATGAACATATCTCCTTGCATGGAGCCGCTCAGAGCATGTTTTATTAATTCCATCTGTATGCTGATGACACCATGGTTTATGTTCAGGCTCTTGGTTGGGTTGACACTGCTATCAGTCAGTTTCAAATGTCACTCTGTTACGTTACGTTGCTCCTGAGTCCAAAGATGACCAAAGTTATGATCATCTCCGAAGGAAAATAACAGGAAAATTATTTAATGGGCGTCAGCAGCTCTGCACAGCTTCTGTTACCTCAGAACACCAGCAGACTGGCGGTGAAGCGCAGGTACTGTGCTGCGTGAGGGATAGGTGCACTTCACTTTATAGATGGAAAAAAAAAAAACATACGTAGAAATTTTGAAGTAGAATATCGAGACATTCGCCAGAAAGTTGAATGTTGGGGGAAACGGGAGGCTTTCAAAATGTAGAAAGATTCCAACCAAGAACATCAACAAATTAGTTACAAAGTGGCTAAAGAACAAAAAAAGTGAATGTTTTGCAGCGGTCACCATGAAGCCCTGATCTCAGTTCAATGGAAAATTTGTAGTTGGAGCTTAAAGGTCTGTGTGTGAGCAAGGCAGCCTGTGAACTCAGTTAAACCAGTTCAGTTAGGATGAATGGAGTAATGCGAATTCAAATTTATGAAAAGCAGGAAAAGTTTAGACTCACTTAATGCAAGACGGTAAGAAAAAAAGGCTGTTTTGTTACGAACATGTCTGGCTTCTCATTGGTCAGATCCTCCTATTACTTCCTGCTCTCCTCCCTGTTACCACCATCATGATGGTTTCCTCTTGTTCTATTTTGCTTTTATGTTGTTCTTATTGGGGGTTTTTTTCTTGAAATTTTCACTTTTGTCTTTAAATTCTGCCTGCTTCCTGTCTGTCTGTGTTCTTCACCTCTATAAACCATCACAGCTCCATGACACACTACCTACTAGTAAATGAAAAAATGCTGAGTCACTCAATATTTCGAATTTCCTCATGTCAGTGACTAGTCATGACAATCAATGAAAAACGGAGGACAAGGAGAATAACTTCCAGAATAAACATTTTTTATTGATAAGCTCAGCAGTTGGAAACAAGAAGACTGAAGGCAGACATAAGGCACTCATGAAACATCTCTTAATGTGTAAACAGGTCATACTTGGATCAAACTATAAACACTCAGTAGAAAGAGATTGTATAGGCAGAATAAGCTGCAAAGCAAGAACTTGAAACTACGACTGAAACTACGCGGCGCAGTGTGTCCTTCAAGAGCCGCTTTCACTCGTCTGTCCATCCATCTGCTCATCCTGGAAACATCCATTTATCACAGACCTGGCTGTCAGAATGCTGCTTCGCTCGGCGTGGGGTTCAGACTGTTCCCACTCTACCTGACACACACTCATCCACACACGCACACACACACTTGAGCCACAAACTCAGCTCAGCGTCTGGATACGTCGCCTCCTGTGAAGAGAGGAAACAGGGAAGTGATGCAGGCTGGCTTTGCTGCTTCACACACACACAAAAAAAAACATTTCCATCCTACAGATTATAACATCATGATTTCCTACAGTTTCTGTTTTGTAGACCTGAAGGACTTGAAGGACACATTGAGGTTAAGGTTAGGATTAAGAATATACTGGTGCTGGGTGGGATTAGTGGGGATTTTGGGAGCAGGCATAATATGAACAGAAGTCAATACGAAGTCCTAATATGAGTAGGAATACACACACGTGCTTCTATAGGAAATGAGACATAAAGTGTTTTATTTGTCATTATGTTTCCAGAAAATAACAAAACTGCAGTAGTATCCTCATTAATAAAGAAATTAATAAAATAATAAAGCTGCAGTGGTCAGGGCAAAATATGGCCTAAAACTGGTGATGCTTGGACCTTTTGGTGACAGAAAAACATAAATTGTGGTTTGAGTTAGGTTTACACTCAAAGGTGGTTAGGTTTGAGTTTCAGATCAAGGTTAGGCAGGAGAAATTAAAGGAAGTCAATGCAAGTCCACACAAATAGAGTGATACAAGTTGGGGTGTGTGTGAACAATAACAGCTCTGGAAAAAGTTAAGAGCCCACTGCCCACTGCACTGAACCTCATTAAAAACCTCCTGGTTTTCCCACCAAATATTGATGTCTGAACTCTTCCTGAGTTCAGACATTAGTATTGTTGTTTCTAAATGAACATGAACTTGTTTTCTTTGCATTATTTGAGGTCTGAAAACACTGCATCTTTTGTCGTTATTTTGACCATTTCTCATTTACTGCAAATAAATACTAAATTTCTGCTTAAAATCAGAGAAACTGATCATTTTCACTGGTCTCTTAATGTTTTCCAGAGCTGTACATGTGCTCTCATTTTTGCGCATGTGTGTGTGTGTGTGTGTGCATTAGAGACGGATTGTCCCTAAAAGTGAAGCCGTCAGGCGTAATGTATGCAGCAGAGTCGCTGTGGGAGATGGAGAGTGATGCTTTCCAATTAACTAACGCAATTAACCAGGTTGATTAATGGATTAACATGCAACTCCTTCAGAGGTCGGAGCTCTGCTTTCACTATTCAGGAGCATCAAAGGTTAACGCCTGTTTAACCGAGACTTGAGTGGATGTGCATCTACTACATATGTGAAAATACTAGTGACTGTATGTTTATGTTTGAGCCCAGAGTCACTGACTGGATAATTGGACTGAAACATGAGTGGAGTTATATAATTATTGAGTAGTAATTAAGTCTTTGAAAAGTTTTTAAAAGAAAAATCAATATTGTAGCTTTTTTATTTCAAATGACATTTTACCTAGCTTCTTCATGTGGCAATCTGACACACCTCTACTAAACAGTTCGTTTTACATTTTTCTTAGATATTTTCTTTATTAGTCTAAATGGGTTTTTATTAACAAATATATCAAATTTATGCACAAAAAATTAAACCTAAATACTTCAGTTACATTATTATCTGGGAAATTATTTTGTCACCAGTTTCTTTGTAACCTCCCATGACAAGATTTTTTTTTTAAATCTCAGCTTTAATTTCTCTTTCTTCAAAAAAATGAGGAAAAGATATAATTAATGTGGCTTTATGAAGAACAATGGTCTGCAAGAGAACATTTCTGACCTTTCCCTTTTGTTTGAAAAGCATGTTGTTGGCTAGAAGTCAGCACTGTGCACTCATCTGTCTTTTTGTGTAGTCTTAGCATATGCCTGATTTTCATATCGACATGAGAGACAGATATGCAAATCCCCCCGGCCCAGTGTTCCTCACCGTGGCAGCTGGTGCACTCGCAGCTGGTAATGACTGGTAGGAAGACCTGCTCACTTTCTCCGCTCGCACACTGCAGGTTGAGGAAGTGGACCGGTTCCACCAGGTCCAGCTTGTAGCTGCAGCACTCACACTCTGAGTGGAGGTGGGGCTCCTGCATGTGGAGAGGCGGGAGAAAAGCAACAGAAAAGAGAGAGAAAGAAAGTAGTAAAATGAGAACCAGACTGAAACAGAGGACCCTTGTTTTGTAGCTAAAAGTGATGTCACACTAGCTTTTCTTGCTATGAATGGTGGCACAAGTGAAAATGTGTTTTACTATTCTCTAAACATTAAGAAATAGAGCAAATTTAGATAGATATAGAAAGTGTTGGGTAAATTGTATTATTAGTATTATCAAATATTCGTTGTATTATGTAGCCTTGTAGTTACATTTAGATAATGTTTCTGTGTGTTCATTAATTCTGATTTCTTCCTAATCCCTCCTTGGAAGAGGGAGGTGACAGATATTCTCAGCAGGACTCCCTGAGAGATGGAGGTGTTAGTTGTTCCTGGCTGAGTTTTACAACCCTAGAGGAAACTCTACTTTGTTCTTTGTGATACAAAGCCGTTGCTTTGAAGCTATACAACGTGTCCCTTTCGATGCCGTGCCTGGAGCAAGAAGGATTTAGATTGTAGATACCATGTGTTTAGTTTAGTGATTGTCTTGTGGCACTGCAACTAAAATGCTTTGACCCCAACCCCTAGAGTTGCAGCGCCCCGTGTGGCAGGGTTCCTAAAATCAATAAAACAGAGGAGCGGGAGATGTGTTTTTTAGAGCGGTAGGAGATTTGTAACTGAAAGCACATCTCTGTCCGTTCTCCTCGCGAGAAACAAAGAATCTAACTCTTTTGTCTTTCCTGTGTTTGTTTAAATTGTCTCTAATAGGTATTTAGACCTGACAGAAAGATAGATAAGATAGATCACTAGCTAGACAGAAAGAGATAGTTAGCTAGATAGATAAGCTACATAGCTACCCACGTTGCAGACCGACCTGGCCCGGATCTGGCATTCTGCTGGCACATCTGGCAAACCTCTGGCACGGCAAACTGGATGTCAACTACACCCAGGCCAGGTCTGGCAATGATGGCACAGTTCACACAAGGCATGCAAGACGTGGGCCAGATCTGTCCATGCCAAATACGGGCCAGTTCTGGAAGTAGTTATGTCACCATGTGGCAGACAATTCATTTTCTCATAAGGCTAAAAGTGGTGAAAATATGAAGAAACATTTGTACATTTACCAGATGAAAGGACTTTTAACTAAAAGAATAATAGCTAAATAACAGCTATTATTAATTATATTATTATTAGTAGTAACTATTATTAACTATAATAATAGTTATATATATACATATATATTATGAGTTGTGACTGCGCTAGCTGGAAGCTCTGGGACTAGCTGAAGGCTAAGGAACCTTGTCGCCGGAATCGGATGCAGCATGTGGACTCTTCTTGGGGCTGGGATTGATGGAGGCTCAGAGAGGCATGGCACTATTGGCCCTCATTTACTGAAATTGCGTGTCAAGGTTTTGCCAGCATCAGAAAAAAGCCTTGTAATAAAGCTGCCTCTTTTTGTCTGGTGCTTCTTCAGCTAACTTTCAAGACATGACACGATTACATTGTCGACTAACTGATGTTCCATGAAAGCCAGCCTCCATCCAGCAGAACAGCCCGAGGTTTTAGTCATGTCATTGAAAACCTTTTTGCTCAGACTTGGAAGCCATTTCAAATTGCTGTCCCTCAACTTTTGGCCAGATTTGGTCGACAACCCGTTCTTGTGTCTCTTTCAGGTAGTTAAGACAGCAACATGTCTTAGACTCTCTGATGCCTCTACACATCAACGACTTCACAAAAAGCCATATTGTGTCTTTTCTCTCTTTTTATGACATTCTCAGATCTTTAATTTCATGCCTCATCGTTATAAGTTCCTGGATGATACTGATAACAGGTTGCAACAAAGAGCTGAATCCTAGACCCATCCTGAGCAACTCTGTGAGGTCTTCCTCATCCAAGGAAGATGTAACCACTGATATCAGATGCTTTAGGAAAAACATTTTAAATATTTCAGGCACACTCAGCCTGAATGTTCTCTTTAATCCCCATAGCCTGGAGAAAAGCCTGAGAAACCATGTATACAAAAATGGCTTTTAAGTCTCCATATTTGTACTGCTGGTTCTCAATTAAGTCCAAAACGAAATCTGATAAGACCTCCGTTAGATAGCGGAGCAGATATTTTGTCCTCTCTCTGATGCTCTCATCTAGGTGTCCCCATGCCAAATCCAAATCTTCCTCTGGGATTTGGTGGATAAATTCCTCAATCGCAGGAATTACATAGTCTTCGACTAAAACCTGGATATCTCCCCTTAGTAAATCTATGACAGCCATTTTGTTACATTGGACTCAGATCTACCACTCGAACTGACTTGAAATGTGGTAGAATTTTACCAAAAGGAGTTATAGAAACCCCGCCCACGTGTTACACAACAAAGCGGTACGTGACACGTAATAAGACCCAGATGATGTCTGACATCCAGGTAGTTTTAGTCAGGCTCTCCCTGTCCATCATTTCCCAGATGAACATGTTCATCTGTCTCTTTGTTAATGTCAAGGTAATATAAGTATATTTATAAATATAAATACATTTATATTACCTGTGAATGACGTCGAGCGTCGCATTGCAGAGAACTGCAAACACTGAGACAAGCTAGTTAGATTGAAAGAGGGCTAAGCTAGACAGCTACATAGATAGTTAAGCCAGCTAAATAGAAACAGCTTTATTCATGTCCCAATGGGCATTTAATTTTACAGCAAGACACAATAAAAACAACAACCTCAAGTCCTGTTATACGTTAAAAGTGTGTTAACAGCTTTCAATGCTCACCCATACTGAATAGTGCATATATACTGGGATCAATGGTGTGAAAAACAGTGTTTAACTGTCAGGATGGGGTATTTTAGTTTATGCCAGTTTAAGCACCAGGTTATTGTGGCTGATTCAATAAACAGGGGTGGATACTAAATCTCAGACGTAATAAGGATGGAACATAACAATTATCAAAAGCTGGCATCTAATATGAATCAGTGGGAAAGGGCAAAATTAATGTCAAACTTAATTGTTTAAAATGAACAATAACCACTCAATGTTTTAGTAAAAGACAAACTCTAACAACACGTTCTTTTATTTATGTTGTCCATTTAATGGTCCAATTAAAACATCCTCAAACCAGACAACAGTTCAGCTCTTGGTGAATGAAAATAAAACTTTTCTGTGCTGCCTAGTCACCGTTTCAAATTCCTGGTTGCCACGGTAAGGAGAAATTATGACACATTTGGCAGAGCTGATGTTTATTTTTATAAAATAAACATCAGCTTATGAATGTGTGGATGCCAAGGAAGATTCGTGTCACCATAGTGATGAGTTTGCTGTTTTAAAAGGATGAAAAGACAAAAACAAGAAGAAAGGAAAAACAAGACAAGTACATGCGTTTCCCATGGCTCATCTATCCATTAATGAATCATGAACCTTTGTTGGGAAGACATGTTTAAGTTCCAAGTCGATCAGATAACTTAGTTTGAACTTGGGAGAGTGCTTAAAAAAATCTATGTGTTAAACTTTGTTTTATTTTATAAAAGCACACTAAAGAACCCTGAGGTGATCAAGCTTTATAGACCAAATGGAGAAATTTGAGGTTATAGCAGGTTTCACCACATTATAACATTTAAATAATATCAAATTTCATAGTCGTGAGTATGACAGTCATTTGTTCACACAGAAAGATTGTCAATATACATGTGTGTGTGTATTCGTCTTATCTGGCTATACCTCCATGATGACATCAGTCCAGGACAGACAGCGTCCCCTGCAGAAGCTGACCTCCACGTTGTCAAGCCAACAGTTTCCCTTGGTGATGTTCCGAACCTCGACGTAGCGCCTGCACTCCGCCCCAGGCTCACCTGGTGAAAACAGAGATGAGGACGAGAACAGTGACGAAGGAGACAGAGAGAGACAAGGAAACGCAGCAAAAGCACAGAATCATGTAGTTTCTGCATAGAAAGAAGAAACAGAGGGATGATATGAGGGGAAGGAAGAGCAGAGAGCACAGTGACATTGCCTTGCCCTCACAGCATGTGACATTTCTTCCGCAGGGAGACAGATTAAAGCCCCAGTGTAGGCTAAGTAAAGTAATCTCTCACTAATTGGGGACTGCAGCACTCGGTTTTTACCCTTTCAGAAAATGAAGAATGGAGCATTCACGTCCACTGAAGTGCTTTGGAGGCCATCACCATTAAGGCTGTTTCAATATGTGCTTGTTAGAACAGTTTGCTTCACATTAGCATCATCTGCTTGGTTCTGTGTTGCAATCCATATAAACTCCCAAAGAGTTGAAAGATGAGACAGAGCATTAGACGTGCCGATTAAGAGACAGATTAACATGACAATGAAAGGAAGAGAATGATCCACGTGTCCAGACACAGCGCTGACTTCCTGCATGTTGCACTGACCTGGGAACTGTTTTCTGCAGACTGGACAGCAGTTGCCTGGTTCCTCCACTTTCACTTCCCCCTGAGAAGGAGATGATGATTACTTTAGCATAGTTTTCAAATTGTCTACTGAAGATTTTATTTTATTTTTTACAGTGTAACTTTTAAAAACTGCAAATTGAGGTCAATCCAGTGGGCCACGGAACCACAGGAAGACCAATATTCCATATCATAAATGTTGAAGTCATAGAATATTATTAGGCCTGTCACAAAAATCAATAAATCAATTAATCACATGATAAATTAAAGCAAACTCAATAATTTCCATTGACATGATTTATCATTTATGTCTTTTTTGTCTCTTTCTACCAAAAACTGTATGGTAAAAGTCTTGAGTTTTATGCTTTAGTCTCAACTAGCCCTTATTTTGAAGGACAATTTTGTTATCAAAGACTTCAAAATTTATTTGATTTGTTTTGTTTATTTGTATTGTATATTTAAAAAGTCTTCCAGTTCCAATGTTAGATGTTCATTAGAATTTAAAGTGTAGTGATCTGTCAGCATGTGCTCTTGCATTATTATTTTGCCATTACCATCATGTTACTTAAATATAGTCTCAAAACAAAAATATTTTTCATTTATCGCAATAACTTCTGGAACAATTTATCCAGAAATTTGTTATTGTGACAGGCCTAAATATCATGCAGCTACATACAAATAAATAGATACGGTATATTAAAAGCAAAACGTGGGAGACACTGATGTTGGAATTGTTTTTTTATGTTATATGCATATTTAATAATAATCAGAAGGGTAAAGAAAATCCAGTTAATAGAATAGGATTCATCAAGGCTTCGACAAACGTCCCATTATTTGTTCTGTTCAGAGTGACAGTACCACATTTGGACCACATCACTGATGTCAATTACTTTGGAAGTTATTTGTATTTTCTATCTTTAATTAATAGGATGAAAGCTTTACCTAACTTCCCTCCAACCTGCCAAAAATTTTTCATTTGATCAATTTTAGATCATTTTATTCAAATCCATAACTCTACCACCAACTTAAAAAAAAGCCTACTTTAGGTTTTTCTTAGTTGTGTCTTAAACGTAATCATCTCATCAAAATTAAAGTCATAAAAATATTGAGCCTCTGCTTGTATTTTAGAGAACTGTCGTCATACAACATTGGTTTTCTTCTTGCAGCAACAGCATACTGTGCGTGTTTGGATGTTTTGATGTCAGTGTTCTTCCTGTTGTGGGATTTTTCAACCTTAATTTCAGTCCCATGTGTCTTAGATGTTTTAGTGGACTGAAACTGTTGAAGACTTTGCCTGATTTAGAAAGGTGAACTTGTTGACCTTCAGCTAGGACGATCTCAGAGATTCCCTCTGCTTGCATAAGTTTGTATCTGAGTGTTCAGTGTTTTCTCAAACTTTCCAAACATATTAGATTATATTTCATAAGTTTGGTTGGATTAGATTAACTGTTCATTTTTGATCAGTTGTAAAGTCAGGGTGCATGGCTGTCTGTTTCTGTGTGAGGCAGACAGTAGCTGCATTTCCATTACAAATGTGCGCAAAGTGAAAAAACACAATTTCACAATTGCTATGTTTCCATCAAGAAACACAATTAGAATCACACAGGAAAAAGTTGTGCACACGATAAGTCATTAAAAAACATGCTGAACCATCATCCTCCTACAACTACTTCCTGTAATCATCTGGTTGTTGATCATGTGACTCGTATGATGTGAAAAAAGTACTTCTGTTAACATTTTTAAAAAACAACCAATGTCAATATGGCCAAATTACATGTTTTTGTTCAAAATGAAGTAATTTTAATACTTCTAAACATTGATTGGAACCTAAAATAATGGAAATTGTCAGTTTTTGACAACTTCATCCAAACTTTCTATCAAAGAAACAAGTTTTTTCAAAAGCAGCGCATTTCCATTACGAGAATTTATTTTCAAAATGTCAACCGCAGCTACTGTAGAATGAACAAAGCTGGTAGAATATTTCCATAGACAAATGCTCAATTGGTCTTGGGTCACACTACACAAAAAAAAAAAAAAAAAATTGTTGACGTTTCTCAGAAAAATTCTAGGACATATCTTAGAATTACAAGACAATATTGTTTTCATCTTTTTCTAAGCTGGGGCCAATAGCAGGACAGTGATGTTAGAGAAACCAGGGTGGAAAAATGGCAAAAGGGACAAAAACAAGACACAAATGAGGAGACTAAAAATAGTCCGGAGGAGACAGGCTGTAGGAACACGCAGGAGGGAGTGTGAAGGAATGACACTGCAAAGGAGAAGATATGCAGGACAGTCACCATGCAGACAATGAAATGTGTGGTGCTGTGTGATACCCAGGGCTGACAAAAGCTGCTGAGGAAGTCTAAGAGTCTAAGAGTAGACTTTGGCATTGTGGCTGCCACATCCCAAAGTCACCTCAGCATCCTTCACTGCTCTGGCACCTAAACATACACATACATCCAAAACCCCTTTTATCCTGTCGCTGTGCTACAAGATCACTTCAGGTTCTGGAGTTTTAATACGGGAAAATGTGGGGAAAAATGGAATAATAGTAGAGTCTAAGCTGGGGCCAATAGCAGGACAGTATTTATGTAAAATACTTACAATGCCAGTCACGACTTTACATAGACTCATCATTATTCACTTTTGGGCTTTATAAAAATGCATTGGAGCTGTTCCTTTTCATAGGTAAAAGGTTTATGCAACACACAATGTCTTGTTAAGACAAGAATAATATGATAAACATTAATGCAAATTTTCAGTAAATAATATGTTCATAATCTTAGAGCCATAAACAGTTTCACCAATATGGGCAACCAAGCATGCATCATCAACAGATTGTAAACAAAGCAGTTTACCTTCTGTTTAATTTAACAATCTACAGCTCTTTCAACCACTTACTAACTAGCAATGAGACTGATGCAACAAAAGAACAAAGTTAAGAACTTCATATGGTGGCTCCCTTCCAGGCCAGAGCAGATAGGATAGAATGTACAGTATCTGCTTTTCAACGCTCCAGTCAGGCCAAAATAAAATCAGCTGCTGGATTTCCCAAACAAAACACTTCACATTATTCTCTGCCTGCTTGTTTGTTGTTTCTTTGTTCAGTTGACAAGATGGTCAGTGCAGTTGATAATGATACCTTACACAAAGAAGAAAGAATATTAAAAAGAAATGGAGAGTATGTCCAAATTCTTTATGTTTACCACAAATTGCCAAGTAGCGAGATAAGACTTGGATAGAATAGGATGTTCCGCTAAGGCAATGATCCCAAACACTGGCTTTGGAACATTAACACACTGGAATGGCCTTAACTACATTGAAAATATGTGCAATTAGTTCTTTTAGCTTCTGAATTTCAACAAAAGAATTTGTAGTTTTTCTGCATCTTGCTAAGAAACATTTAAATATTAAAGTATCCAAATATTCTTTAGGTTGTATGTTTACATTTGAGTCTTTTGACCTTCTATTTTGAAAACTCATCGAATGCGCTTGTTGTATAATCATCCGTGTCTGGATCTAACGGATAACAAAGAGTCGGTGTTTGAGAGGAAAACCACCTGACAGGTTTTCTCACCAGCTTTGACAACACGTTCAGTAAACTACCCAGAACAAGGAGCTCAAAGCTGACTCATAAATCACTGCATGCTGACAGAAAGCAGTGTTGAGACGGAAACCAGCAGGCATTAAATGACCTTTCCGTACCGACTGAGGTGTAACTTCACGGAGGCATAGCTCAGAGAAAACAGGAAGGAATTTGAGAGTGTCAGATGGAATCATTGCATTGGCCCATTTACTTTCATCACTGCCTACGTACAGCAACCATGAGCTAAAAATACCTATTCAGGTCACAGTGTCAAGAATGAGACAGCAGATTTTGCCTGCTGTGGCTTATTTTGAACTTGCTCTCCAAGGGGAAATTTTTTTATGAGGACGTTGCTCCTGAGTATTTTTGAGCACAGCTAGCTGCTAAAGCTCTACACTGTGTTTGTATAGTGCTTTAGCCTTAGTTTTAGCGGGACAAATGTTTATTATTAGTGCTTTAAAGTTAGCGCAACTAACTTTTAGCTAGCTGTCCCATGTTGGTTGAGACATTGCTGTGGGAAATTTGATGTAATGTTTGATTCTGGCCTGACTCACAGTGTCATAGTGTATCTGACAAAAAACTGAACAAGCTAAGACAAATCTAGCATCAAATGATAACATTTATAGCTCTGTTAAAGAAGTGGAGTTTATCTGGAGTAAACCAATACAAAATAATTGCTCAAAAAAGAATTTTAGTATTTTTTTTAAAGACTAAGTAACAGGGGAAAAAAAATCTTACTATATTGTTACTGATACAAGGCAATCAGTTCCAGTTCCTGGTGGGATGATCGTCATCGTTGGATAGGAGAATAAAACTTGAGGCTTTCAGCTTTAATCAAATACAGGTTGAATTAGCCTGAAACTGAACTAATCTTATGAAGTAAAGACGGTGCTTCACAGCAACCGAGACAGTAAGGAAAACAGTTAAGTCTGGTATTGATCTGCTTCAGCCAGTGAATCTTAGAGAACATCTTCCTTCCCTTTCAGGGGAGACGGATCATTTTAGCCAACTTAGCCATTTCAGCCATGCAGTTCTTTAGTTACTCTAAAGAACTGCAAATTCATCTGAATGCCATTACTCAAAGCATTTTATCCTCAATAACAAAACAGAGGTCGCCATGACAGCACTTTCTTTAACTGCTGAGTCATCAAACTTCCTGACTAATCTCGACTCGCACCACCTGCTGTTAGTGTAGTCTGTGATTTTTTTGTCAGCTGCTCTCTAACTGTAATGACAACCAGTTGTTATAAAATCATGGCCTGTTTTGGGTGTGTTGATCCTCAACAAGAAAATCATGTTTACTGTTCAACACCAAGCATTCTGCATTAAATTTACATCAACATGAATTAGTTCTGCTTCATTTATCATATTTTGTCTGAAATAGAGTGAAAGTCCATATATACATCAGAGCATCTTTAGCAGATTAGCGCATAGATTATGCCATTGCGACGGCTTTATTCTCTGCTGTTGTCTTTGCCCATATAAAAAGTACTTTATAATGACTGAATTACTAAAACATCTGCTCTCGTTTACAGTTTTGAATAATTTCCTAGTCTTAAAGCAAAAACGAGTCTGAAATTCTGAGACGCAACTTGATTTTTGCTTGATTTTACCTCCCATTCCCAGTTGGGAAAAACCTGCAGTAGTTGTGGTCAGTTGGTGGGGGCGAGTTGGCTTCAAAATCTGTCAGTGTGAGATGCACTGTGTCATGGTTCCTGCGTGATTTAGATTTAGAACCACAAGAATTTATTGTAGAAAAATGTTGGAACAAAATATCCGCTGCTGTGGGGTGAAACAGAGACCACAGCCTGGTGAGTGACATTCAGCTCAGTGAATGGCAGCATGTAGTTTGCGGTTTCACTGCTGTTTGAGCCAATTAGTGTTCAAATATATATAAATGATCTAGTATTGACAAATTATTCATGTTGTTTCTGCTCCATTATGACTGAATGTTTTCAGTAAGGTTGTTGAAAGGATGTTTTTTGAAATATTTGGCATAAGACCAGTGTTGTACCTGATATAAAGGAAAATCTAAGGTTCTAACTGTGAACATTTTGGAGAAACAATATTAGCATTGGCAGCACATTACCTGGTTATGTAAATCTTTTATTCATTTCTGGCTCTCACCTCTTCGCAGTAAAGTGGAGGACACCTCGCCTGGCACAGCGTCCTCCCGTTCACACAGCTGCATGAAAGACAGCCGTCTTCCCACTCTGATCCCGCCTGCCTCACACACACACACACGCAAACGCACACACAGCAAAAAACACACACATTATTACATTCACTAGTAAAATCTACGTTTTTATAAGGATAGAAAACAAACAACATTTCTGCCACTCATGGTTAATGTTTGTGTGGAGTCATTAATTATCAAAAAACAGTGTGAAAATCATAACAGAAACATGACCCTGAACATAACTTGCAAAAACCTAATACTGTGGATTGGCCTACTTAACATCTATTGGAGCCTGGAGTCTTTTGTGGCCGTCTGGTTGAGGCGTTTGATTTTCTCAGACGGTGAAGCGGCCCTGAATTTCCTGACAAAACGATTTTCTAAGGCTGTTTCATGTAAATCGGAATCTACAAAATTCATTCTCATTCCCAAACGCAGCTTTTCTGCTTTCATTTTTCTGGAGCCCACTTTTTTCATTCTAACCACCGTCAATGAAAATAAAGAGTTCTATATTTAACTCGTGTTATTCAACTTTACAAACATAACAAAGGGCTGTGGTTCAGTAGATCCCTGAGGGATTTTGTAAGACATTTAATAGCACTGACCTGACATTTTTTGAAAAGACAAAACAGACCCATAATATTATAATATAATAAGTTCTTTACCACTGCATTTTTTTGCATTTTTTTCTGCTATTTTATAGCACACTCAAGTAACTATGTTACCTTCAGCTTTTTATAGCAAATAAAAATAACTTGACTTTGCAATTAGATGCCTTGAAATTGGCCTCAGCAGGAATCTCTTGTTTTATCTGACACTCCATCAGCATGAAACACAACAATGCTCCTCCATTGTGTTGTTTACAGTCGTTCTTATGAGTGTATACACTTGGCACATGATGAACTCAGCAGATGTGTGTTTGCTAATGTGCTGCTGCGGCATGTGAGATAAAAAAAAATAATAACGATGGCGCTCCTCCACCTCCTCGCAGCGCTCCTACTGCCATCTGCAGGAATCCCCACTCCTGGTCATAAACAACCAATTAGCACATTGCCCATACACTAGCATGATTGACTGCACTATGAAACCTCCTTATTTCACAGAATATGTGTCTCATACTACACTGTCACCACATGGTGATAGTTTTAACAAATGTGTAAGAAGAAAAAAAACAACAACATTGTTTCTAAAAGTTCCATACACCATGAGAAACTGATCCAGTTTTATGGATCATGTTAAATCTAATCAGGTCTTAATAGAATAATCAAATTCACTTCAATACAAACCAGTTATATACTCAAAGTCAGAGCCAGTTCCATTCATTTCAACCTGGTCAATAAAATAGTGGTCAATAAAAAAAAAAACTTCATAAGGACATGAGTCAACCCTATGTGACAGAAAGACAGACTGAAAGACAGAAAGCACAGAGGGAAAGAATCAGAGAGAAATAAAGCCGACTTGTGAGAAAAGAGAGAGGGGGAAAAAAAGAAGAAAGACTGATCAAGGTGAGGGTAGCAGAACTCTTGTCAGTGTGTGATTAATTCAGCGACGCTCTAATATCCCTTCCTTCATGAATAATTTCTGGCAGGCTTGCCCGGTTGCGGCCGGAGAACAGGCTTTCCAAGGGGCCCCGCTGCATAATGGATGAGGCTGCAGGGACGGAGAGGCCTTGTGGTGTAATGTGGCCCCTGAGCCTGATCGCTCATCTTCCAACAGGCTCTTCTTCTTCTTCTTCATGAGAAAACACCACGATGTGGCCGAAATGCACACACCGCACAGTCACACTGTTAAAACGGGAACAAGCTGCCAGCTTCACTGGCCATCAGGCCTTCACTGGTCTGGTTACCTCCAGTGTGAGCACAGATATGTGTGTGTGTATGTGTATGTGTTTGACTGAGCCAGTATTCGGCTACAGATGTGTATGTGTGTGCGTGCGGGGGTGTAGGCGGCCGTGTGTGGGGGTGTGTGTACCTCTCGCAGGACGCCCTGGTCGTGGCAGGGGCAGAGGGCGGGGATGACGCAGGCGCCCGCCGGGTTTCGGTACAGCCCCTCCAGACACACGCAGCCCCCGGCCGGGCGGCTGCAGCTGGCGGGGGGTGCGGAGTAAATGTCTCCGCAGCTCCTCTCACACAGCGGGGCTTCCTCCTCCTCCGGGCGGCTCCGCCTCCACCGCTCCCCGTTGGGACACGCTGCACAGGGTGACAGGGAGGAAAAGGGAGGTGAAGTAAAATCCCCCCAGCTATTCCACTTCTGGATGCATCTCTACCAGCTTTGGACAAGGAGAGACTGAAATCTTTGTGTTCTTTTTTCTAAAAAGCTCAAACAGAGAGATGGATAAGATCAGCTTCACATGTAAGTATCAGCTGATCACCCAAAATTTGGGACATTGGGGCAGATTTATTGAACCCCCAGTTTTTAAGCCTTGCTTCCAATTCTGAGTTAGATTTCGGTCTGGCCTTTGACTGAGCCAGTATTCGGCTACAGCCATGTCTGCATGTTTAGCTGCATGTTTGCTGGAATATGAAACGCCACCAAGTCTCAGGTCAAGATTTTTTTCCAGGGTTGTTGCCTGTTGGAACAAACAATTATCACATGATAAATTAAAACGAGCTCAATAATTTCCATTTGCACGATTTATCATTGGTTTTGTTTCTCTCTCCCTTTCTACCAAAAACTGAAAGATAAAACTCTTCAGTCTGCTGCTTTGGTCTTAACTAGCCCTTTTTTTAAACTGATCCATTGAACTCTACGTAGTGTGCACAAAGTCTTTTTATACTGTGGGAGGAAGCCGGAGCACCCGGAGAGAACCCATTAATGCACATGGAGAATGGAGAATTTGAGGCAAATGATTAATCATGACGGATGTCGGAAGTGTATATTTCAGGAGGCTGGGGATTAAAACAGGGATTTTAATAGTTAAATATTAAGTTTAGATTGACAATAGTAAATTAAAACCATTAATTTAAGTAGGTTTCTTTATCATTCTATCAGGTTTAAAATTTTGAATCATACTTGACTTCAAAATATCTTAAAAGTAAATTAAATGTCACTTACAGACATTTGCTGCTGCTGTTGTTGTAAAATGTGACTAGAAATTTTGCCTGCTTGGAGAAGAGCTACAAAGAAATAATTTTGGTTTAATCATTTTACACGTTAGCATAAATATAGAATAAAGAATGATCCCAAAGAAATGATGCTGCCGCTCCATATTTGATGGGTTGTAAACAACCCACTCGAACACATTTGTTCTGTATGGTGCGGAAATGTAAGTAATAGACAGAATGTAATGTCTCCCAGCTTTTTCTGTGTAATTGAGAGCTTGACACCAACAGCAGCCCACACTGCTGAAAGCCGGGAAGGAGATAAATGAGTCCATTTCTATGCTCCCCTGTGAACTGGTTATGAGTCTGTTGGTTTTTCACTTTTCTTGTATTTTAACTATTAAACAAACTGGCAAACAAATGTTTATATCTGTTTTTAAAAGAATAGTAGTCTTCTCTGTCAAAACATTCTCTCAGAGGCACCAGAACCATGTGATTCACCGAAGAAGGTAATTTCACAAGCTATTTCTGGACAACAAGACGCAGCCTGTATGGCATGTGTCATACAAGTGACAGGGAAGCACTTGATGAATCACCAGCCCTGTTAGACAAACAGTCTTTCAGCAGTTTCAGTCAGAGTTCATCAGAATACAATCTTTTCTAATTGTTGTTAACAAAAATGCCATGGTTATGTTTTTCAATGTCTTGCCGCTTCTGTCTTTGAATTGAGTGTGGTCCATGCATTTATTTGCTTTTGCAAAGGAAGTGGCTGACAGTGAAAAATGAGACCAATTCTAATTTTGATTGCCAGTGAACCAACGGCCCAAAGTATTTATGAGTTTTGACCAGAGGGACAGAGGAGAAGACTTTAAGCATGAGAGTGTTTTCCTTATCACAGTTTTGAAAACGTGCCATAACATGACTGGAACCCCTTTGAAGTTAGATTAGTAGGTTTGTTGGAGATGAACCAAACCTTTGAACAATGAAAACAGGCAAAATGAAATTAGTTAACAGAGCCAAAGGTGATACTTTTTTCTCTCTCTTTTTACTATGAAAATAGCATTGTGCAATGTTTTGACATATATTTTTTATGTGATCAACACTGCAAATATTGACTTGCTGCATTAACTCATTCTAACTGTCATTAAAAGCTTTTGTTACTCATAATATGATTGCAATTGTATTTCTGTATGTGATGACAACATCTGACATACACACATGAAAACCAGAGGGCAGCAGATCATGTGAAAATATAATATTTGTGTCATTCTCAATACTTTTGGCCATGACTGTAAGTGACCATCTGTTGAACATCACTCCTCTGAGCTGCGTTCACTCACCACAGTCAGGAGCTACGCAGGCCGTACTCCTGATGTTCAGTCCATCACACGGGGCTCCGCCGTACAGGCTGGGCTGCAGAACCCGTCTGGTGGAGCTTTGCTGGCCGGTACCACAGCTGGCCGAGCACGGACTCCATGGCGACCAGCTGGACCACTGGCAGGCCACTGGACGAGGGCAGAGCAAGGCGGGTCAGAACAACTTCACGCAGTATGTTTAGGTCATATATTGACAAATATTTAAACGCAAGATGAAGCAGTTGATCTACAGATTTCCTACATATTTGTTGAAACTTTCCGCATATCGTGACATTATGGTATGTGACAGAAAATCTGTGAAAAAAAAATCCAAGCTCCTCTGCATTCACCCAGTACTAATGAGAAACAACCAATCAGAGTGCAGGAGGCGGTACTTAACACTGTCAATCATGCTTGTCTATGCGCTGATCATCCCTCCCCTGTTCTCTGCTTTGCTACAGCTTCTTCTAGATCAGGGGGGCCCAAAGTTGGTCCTGGAGGGCCGGCATCCGGCATGTTTCAGTGCTCTCTCTAAAACATCCAGCATGTTTTAGTTCTCTCCCTGGTTTAACGCAGCTGGATCCAATGATGGCTTGTTAGAAGGCTTAAGAAGAAAACATGCTGAAAAGGTTGTTACTACCACCAGGGAGAGAACTAAAACATGCTGGATGCCGGCCCTCCAGGACCGACTTTGGGCCCCCCTGTTCTAGACAGAGTCTGGCATGAATGCTAAATCAAGTTAGCATAGCCTGTGATGACGGCAGATAAAATGTTTCCCTGGTGAGTTGTTTCTGCCATTAGCATATTTAGCAGCACGTCCATTAATATAATTGACAGCACTAAGCCCCTTCTCCTGGCTCTGATTGGCTGATTCTGACCGGGAGCGGTGAATTTATTCAGATGGCTATGGCAGCTCAGGGAGGAGGTGGAGGAGATCCCTCTTTTAACAGTTTGTATACTTCATATTATACTGTTTAAACAAATTTGCAAAAAACATTTTTCTTTCTCATAAAAGTTACATATTTTGTTGTTTAGCAAACAACAAAGCCTGGACTTAATAACCCAGGGGTTTCAAAGCATCTTTAAATGCTGTCAAACCTTTCAATGTCAGTATTTAACTTTTCGCAACTGTGTCTTTAAAAACAAGTAAAAAAATTTTTTAAAGTCCCTGAATGAGCCACGTACACCTTTAAAAATCCCAAAAGTCATGTTTTACAATTAATATAAAAATGTGCTAATTTTCTTCATCCCATCTTGTACAAGAAAAAGAGATAAAAAGAGATAAATAACCATTTTTTCTTTATGCTACTTTCCTTTTCCGTGATGTAACACTGCTGAGTCTGCCAAGGCATTTGCCTGCTGTGGATCCCTCAGCCCCCCATCCCATCACTCTGAACTTTCTTCTCCCTACCAATTCATTATCACTCCACAGACGTCTGATCCTGTCTGCATCTTCATCCTTTTTCCTCCTTAATTTTAATCCCACCAGTAAGCTCGCATTGTTGCAAAGTGAAACGCGTCACGGTGATCGTTCGGCACCACATCTTTATGCGGCGTGACAAACGGAGACCCTCTGCTTCACTCAGACTTTAATTTACCCGCTGCAGCAAACGAATGAAAACTGTCATCTGAGCAAATTTACTTGCATGAAAAATAAAGCTCCGGTACAATTACACTGAAAATTCTGCGGCTGCCTAAAATTAAAGCCATTCTTCAACTTCAACACCAGCTGGGAAAAACGGTGAAGTAGGAACTCAAATCAATGAAAATGTTAGGTGTTGTAGAGGAACAGGAATCATGTTTGATCCTTTCTGTCCGTTTCACGTTGCACGACTCCAGCAACTGTTTGTCATCTCTGACTTTATTGTTACATTTCCTTCTGTTTGTTAGTCACCAAATACGATTTGCATAAAAACCAGCTGGAACAAAATGAAGAGCTGGTTTTATTACACATTCTCCACAGTTACCTTCCTGCAACAAGTTAAACATAAAAGCTGTTGGACGTTACATACATATGGGTAAAAAGTTGTTGTGGTTTTATGCCGTCCTAAAACTTCAAAACATCAATAGAGCCGTCACGATCCTTTTCCAAAACCAAAACGCCAGTAATGGCTCTCATAAGCTGTGATTGATACGGCTGCAGCTCACTTATTGTGCCCAACTGTTCTAACAGCTGGCAGTAATTATCCATACAGTAAAATATCTAATCCATCATGGTGCTGAGAGTTCAGCCAGACATAGTTATTGTTTTTATCAGTGGAAAGGTTCTGGCAGCTGTTGAAGAGCTTCGCTCACCATCGCAGCTTTCTGAGGTGCAGCTGAACGCTCCGCTTCGACAAACGCTGGAAGGAGGAGAAACTCGTCAGTGACTCGATAAACAGGAAGAGTAGATCTCACTGATTATTGCTTTTTAAAATAAAGAACACTGAAACACCACGTAAAGCATCTGTCCACACGCCGAAGACTAGAAATGATCTCAGTAAAGCCCTTAGATTTGTTTAATCTTCATAAATTAATCGAGAAGTTTTTATTTTTTTTTGCATTTATCATAATAAATATTCTCTGTGACTGCAGCCCTGGTCCTTAAAAAAAGTCAGCCTGTCAATAAGTTTGTGGTGTAACAAAATGGTGACAAAGGATGAATAGATTACATCATTTGTTTAATCAAAACTTGGAGATTTTCACAAGCGGACATAAAAGCACCACTTTCCTCAGAATCCTGGATTCTGTTCATTTTTACTCATCTTACACAATGTAAAGCAGACAGAACAATGTCAAATAAAATATAAGATCGAGGTGACTAGGTTGTATTGTAAATATAAATTGTTTCTTAAGTCACCTGGTTAAATAAAGGTTAAATAATTTTTTTTTTAAAAAAGATGTTAAAAGAGTTTACTCTTTTTCCAAGACTTTAGTTTTTTGATTATTTCATTGTTTTATTAACATCCATGCCATTATTAACAATTCATAATTGCTTCAGTAAACCATCCCTGTGTCATCTTTATGTACTCACACAAAGTGAATCAAATGTTTGTTTGTTTTTTTAAAAGCAAGCACAATTGTTCAATTTGAACAATGAAAAAATTATTTTAAAGGAACATAGTCACTTTTTAGCTATTTTAGCTAAAATAGCTAAAGCAACCTGTAGCTAAACTAGCTTAATTTTAGCAAGCTAAAATATTTTAGCTATTTTAGCTAAAGCAACTAAAGGTGACAAGACCAGTTTTTAAAGACGTGACTGTAAAGACCCTCAGGCTAAAATCTCATTTTAGTCATTTTTTAAATAATGAGTAAAACAGCTATTTTTTAAGTTTAAATCACTATCTTTTTAAAATAAAAACATAAGTCATTAAGGTGTCCTAATTTTCATTTTTTGGACCAATGTCCTCAAGAGATTCTGATTTAGCATAATTTTAATCAACACCTCTGCCTGTCTCTTACCATGTGTTGCAGCGGTGCTGAATAACTGTTCCAGGCTGCAGCAGAACCTCCGTAAAGCCCTCGCCGCTCGTGTTCCAGCTTTGGTATTCAGGTGGCAAAGAGAGTGACGAACAGGGACAGTCTGCGTGAGGAACACAGGAGCCCTCATACAACACCTAGCAGAGACACAATGAGATGGTTACAGACAGCAATAGAGGAGCTGGATAAAACACAGAAACACTTGGAGACAAAGGGATGTCCAGACCTGTCCAGGAGGACAAGAACAGCCGGAGGTACAGGGTACAGGTAAACACTGGGTGTGTGGCCACAGGTCCTCACATGTGAAAGGACAAGAAGCTGAACAGTTGCTGTAAACCTGCCTGTTGGGACACTCTGCAACACACAAGATGGGAAATGTCAACAGCCGGAAATAAAAACGGAGACATACAGTGAATGTGTTTTCACTAGCCTCAGTTCAATTGGGGACCAAAACTGCAACATTTGTTACGTGTTCAGCTGCTGTGGTTCACTTCCACACTGCACTGAGTCAAAGGAACCAAACCCTTTGAAAAGCCTGTTCACCTCCTCACCTGCGGGGGCGCTGCACCAAGACCCACTGAAGAAAACGACATCAAAACCTCTGAAGGAGACACTGAGCGCAGCTTCCTTTTTCACCAAGTGAAAACAAAAATGAACTGGCATCAGATTTTAATCCTAGAATTTCTCTATTACCTTCAGCAGAAGAACGCAAAACATTTCTCCATTTACGCTTTAGTTACCCAGAATGCCCTGTGCTATAATCTGCTTCCTGGTATTGGAGCGGTCTCAGGTCTGCTTGGCATTCACATATACATTTAAACGGCAACAGAGTTGCTAAACTAAACAGCAGAGGTGTGAATGAACCTTTCATGTATTTGTCTTTAACATCAAAGCAAGTTTTACAATGTCACAAACAGAATTGGATAATGTGCCTTGCAGAACTATTCATCATTCCTTTTCATTTAACGACCTGTGTACAGCTATACGTATGGAATTAGAAGCAACCCAAAGAAATGCATAATCTGAAAAGTGGGGTTCATTTGTACTGAACTCCTCTGAGGCAATATTTCTGTAGAACCACTTTACACTGTTATCAAAGCTGGACCTTCTTTGCACATCAATAGACTTAAATTCTTGTCTGTTCTTCATTGCAAGATATTTCTAACTCAGTCAGACTGCATAGAGTGTGTCAGTGAGTATCCTGCACTTAGCTTCTCCTTCCATCTTTAACTCTGACACTGTTTCTCTGTCTCTGTCATACAATGAGGTTTTGAGTGACCAGAATTTAAAAAGTTCCACAGGTATGAAGACCTGTGCAAAGCAGTTAATAGACAATCACTTTCTGCATCTCTCTCTCTCTCTCTGTGTGTGTGTGTGTGTGTGTGTTTGCTTTACCAGGTAAGCAGCTGTTGGTGTTACAGACAGTCTGCTGTTTGAGTGGTCCAACACACGCCGCCCCACCAGGCTCTGCTTCTTGAAGGATCGTCTTGTTCCGCGTTGACACCCCTCCGCCACAGGTGCTGCTGCATTCGCTCCAGGATGACCACTCGCTTAACAAACAACCCTCTGAGGGAATGAAGGAGTCGGATCGATAAACCTTTAACTCCAAAGGGAATGGAGGTGGAGTATCATGAGGGCTTGAGACTGCTGCAGACCTGGACAGGATGGCAGATTGCAGCTCTCAGTCTGGGTGGTGGCAGCACATGGGGGACCGTCCTGTGTGTCCTGGCAGCTCCGTGTCCTGGTTCTTTGTCCGGGTCCACAGGACACCGAGCAGGAGCTCCACGGGCCCCAAGGTTCATAAACTGGACAGGGAATCGTGGTGCACACCAGAGTGCCGTTCTCACACACACTGCCCACAGAGAGGGACGGGAGAGGCTGAGGACGTTTTCTTACACAGAAAATATACAAACACAACGTACGAATCTAGGTTGTTCAAATGAATTCGGTTCAGTAGTCATCTCGTTGTTACAGGTTTGACCTTTGAAGATCAAGAATCCTCGTCACAGAGAGCGGTTCTCACCAAGTGTTACATTCAATGGCAAGCTCCTCTTTAGGGCTGAACTCCGCAGTCCCATTGCCTGATGGGATTCCACAGCGACACTGGCTCACCGGGACGCAGCGGCTGTCCTGCAGCAACTGGCCATCAGGACATCGACAGCCTGGCGATACGGAAAAGATGTAACAGGAAAGAAAGAATCAAGAAACAATGAAGCATGTTATTGTAGAATGATATTAAGGTAAAGTTAGCTTTGATGTTCACCTGAGTGACAGCTTCCTTGCAGACACTGCACATGTTCCCACAAGTCTGCACAGCTGCGAGGACAACGATTAGCACAGCTGTCCTGGTAGATCCGCTGCCTGTCCTCACAGCGCTCACCTGAGACACAGGTGAGGATGTTATGTTTTAGATGTCATGTTTACATACGAGTGATCATCCAGAGATCCTGATCATCCATTGGAACAAGGTTCTCTTACCATTCCAGAAAATAAAGTAGATAAAACATATTAGTCCTATAAGTAATGAAGTATTGAATAGCAGAAGCTATTCTGAATGCTTCTCTTGTACTTCCTTGTATTATAGTTTTTAAAAGACATCAAAATCTTTCAGATAGTTTGAATTATCCAGAGCACTTCCACTACAACATAAGCCAAATTAAATTCAGACTTGATTTGTGAGCTGCTCACGTCCTGCAATATGTACAGAAACCATCTCATGATTTAATTCTGTTCTCCCTTTTGATCAGTACATCTCTGATTAAACCTCTCGATTGAGGATTCTGTTAAAAATTAAACTAATGAGGATTGTCCCTGCTGGAGAAGAGTTGCGCCGAAGCTAACAGCTGCCTCACAGTCTGACAGAAACTGTTCACCACCAGACCTCCATCTGCTAGCTCCAAAGCGACTCAGTGACGAACAAAACCCACCAAATGTTCTGCCTGTTGGCTAAAAGTGCTGCTCTTCATGCTGCTCCAATGTTGGACAAACCAAAAAGCAACTGGTATTACTTTATGTTGTGGTATTTATCTTTTTGCATGGCTTAAACTTAAGCGTTCACAGTGCAGAAATGCTAATTGGGAGTAGTGGAAATGGTCCGGAGCCACCATTCATCTCCCTGAACGTTACTTCAAAGCAGGCTGCTAAGCTTCTGACAGAGGCTGGTGTGTAGGATGGAGAATCTCTCAGGTTCTCCATCAGCTTTTTAGCTAATTGTAATTCCTGACAAGACAAGATTTATTTCTTCAACGCCAGTAACCAGCAAAAGACATTTTAATTTTGATCACCATTATCAAAAACATAGTTCAAACACAACAAAGCTTTGCACAGTGCAAACATATATCTAGCAAATATATTCAAAATTACATGCTTGCTGTCCAGTGTTGTTCTGCAATTTTATGTTGCTTTTTGAGTAGTAGAAGCTGCTTCTAGGCATTAATACAAGCAAAAATGTGAGAACTGTTTCAAAATGGGAAAAAAAAAACATTTCCATTATAAACATTAGATCCCAATAGGATGAATCCATGAGTTACAAAGACTGCACATACTGTGTAATGAACTATGAAGCCACAAGGCTTATTATGCTGTGAGCTAATGTGTCGCATGGTGACTCTGCTCTGTTATTTCATTTATGACTAAACTGCTGTCATTTTGTTACAGGCCATATTGGGCTCTGTGCCTCATTTTCATGAGGGTATCCATGACAACTGCAGGATTGTCAATTTCTTCTAGAAAGCAAATATATGTAATTCAACACTTTATCAGTTTTTTTTTTTTTTTTTTTTTAAAAGAGACTAAAACTCAAACTTAAAGTCAAAGGAGAGAAATGTTTACTCTGGAATATTTTAAAGATGAACAATAGTGAATAACTTAATTATTCCTTGTTGCTAAATGAGATGCAGAGGCAGAAAATGTCCCAGTCTTGTTTTAATTTTGTTACAACAGATTAAAATGAATGCTGCTTGTTAAAAACTGAATTAAAATGTCCTATCACATTAAGAACAGTAGTGATGTGGGTGCTGCTTCTAAAAGGTTTCTTTATGCAACAGAAATTTTATAGGAGGAACTACAGTTTTATAGGATTTTCACTGCAGCTGAAGAGCAGATGCTCACATTCATCCTGGTAAACTTTGATTTTCACCCAGTTTATTCAAAATCTTTCACTTTTCCTCCTAACTGCACCAATCCCAGCTGTTAACATGTTCATTTAGAGTTACTAATTTTGCAGTTGAGATGTCTTTTTTTTAACCAAGGGATGGACAAGTTTCCAAATTATCCATACTACACATAATCATTATATTGCAGATGGTGTTGATTTTGGTTGTCAAAATGTTTAATCCATGTCATTGTTAATATGGCTTCTCTGTGGACATAGTCACTGGTACTTGAGGAGTTTTCAGTGCATGACGGCGTCCTCAGTAACTCCTGGTCATCCTAACCAATGTCTTCTCCTCTGAGGTTCTCAGTTTTGGTCAAATGTTTAAAACTTGGACACTGCTGGACGTGCCAAAACAGACTGGCACATTCGAGCTGACTTTGGAATGGGTGAGTTATGGGCTAACATCACACTTCTCAAATTCCTCCGACTTCAGCATTATTGAAAGTTTAAAACTATGTAAGACCATAATCAACAACAAGACCAGACCTTTAACAGCTCAAGCCAAGAGAAAATTGAAAGGCTAGAACTTTGGCAGAAGTTAGTTAATGGCTGCCAAAGTGTGCTTTTTCTGTGTAGCTTGCTAAATAACAGGTGTCCATCAGCAATGTTTGTGGATTAAAGAAAATCCACAATTAATTCAAACTTGTGCACCCAATTACTGTTCTTAAAAATCGACATATTTTATTGTTGTTTCGCTTAAAACAACAATGGGACAGATTCACAGTTTCAAGTTTCAGCATCAGCTTTACACTTTTCAATCTGACCAATAAGCTGCGATTAAAAGGAAACTAAACTTAAAGTAAGTTTTGATCATCTGATTTTAGAACGCATCTAGACGAATAACTGACAACAATAGAGACATAAAAAACAGCGTTCATGTCATTTTCTTAATTTTCTTCTACTTTATTTTGCTGAAATGAAAAAAAAACTTTCAAACAGTTCAAACAAATATTTCTCCTACTTTTTGCACTTTATTCTAATGTATTAATTTCAAGTGACTGAATATTTGCTCTATATTCTTTTCCGTTCTGTGTAGTTGGTCATCACTTTAGTTTGGCAAGTTGTCATATAAATATGAAGCAAATATAGAAAAATATGCTAACATTTCTCCTGAAATACAATCAGTTACAAGCATTAGTGTCTAAACTGGCAGACACTGGGAAGTCTGGCTGGACCCTTATATTTTTGGACCTTTTATGGAGTCTTTAGAGAACATTTTCAGTTTGTTTGGGAACAGCAGGAATAAAGTGGCTGTACCTGGACAGAGTCCAGTGTTGCAGCTCTGGCTCTGCATCTGCCGGCTCCTGCAGCGGGGCCCCGCCGGGGAGGCCAGGGGCCGCCTGTAGCGCTGCCTGACTCCGCCGCTGCACGGCTGTGCACACGCTGTCCAAACACTCCACACACTCCAGTGGCACAGATCTGGAACAGCACAGCCATTAGCACAACCACCACAAACTCTGCCGGGAGTCTCATCACAGCCTCTGTGATAATCACAAGAACTGCGGTGGAAGTGATGGAATGCTCGTTATAATGGCCGTTCTCCTGACTGTTCAGACACTCAGAGAACACATTTATATACAAGTCATGTGTTTTTTGTTTATTAGATGCATCCGGCATAAAGAAAGCCACTGATCAAGGCCGAGTCATTTTAAATATTTCAACAACAAGACGGGTGATTTTCATTCTAATAACTCAGACATAAAACTTGTTTATGTAAATTGAAGGGGAATTGACTTTGCTGAAATATTCACACGCCAAACTCTGTTAATCTGTCTTTATCACATTGAATCACAAACATCAGTGTGTTTTAGTGACCAACACAACCCAGAGAATAACTGTGAATCAGAAGCTGTGTGTTTCATCGTACGGTGTGTGTTCCTAACAGAGGTGACTGACCCTGAGCGACCTTCCCAAGGCGTGTCGTTATGTGACGGCGCCATCAGTAACCTGGCTATATGTTTTCTTATGAAAGCAACACACCAGGTGGGTTTCATCACCACACCGACTGGATGAAATGGGCTTTTTCTGCTTGTCAGACTCTGACATGTCTCCTGAGTCTGCTGCTTTAGAAGTGAGCTCAGTGTCAGCAAAACCAAACATTCCCTCACTGTGGAGTAAAACAAACAAAAAAAAATACTTTTGGCAGAATAAAATAAATTAAAAAATAAAACCACATGTGGCTGAATGAACGGCATCACCTCTGCAGACGGCTGCATCTGGACAGAGCCTGTCCTCCACCAGCGGCCCCGGACATCGGCTCTCCTCCTCTCTCTTGACAGGGAGACCCAAATCGATGTCCAGGCAGGCCCGGAAACGTCTCTGGACGGACGCCAGGTTGGTGCCATTGACAAGCGCCTCCAGGGACGGAGCGAGCTGCTGGGAGGCCAGGGGCGCGCAGGGAGAGCAGGGGGTCCACTGGGACCACTCACTGAGGATCACTGGAAGAGGAACGATCCGGACGGAGCACCGGGTGGGTTGATGGGAGGGGGATCGTTCAGACATTCGGTTTTCTTACCTTCACACTCTCTCATGTCACAATGTAAAGTTCCATCATGGCACAGGCTGGAAAAACATGATGAAAAGATAATAAAAGATAAACTGATTTAGTAGGAACTGCAGGGTGATAATAGTTTTGGATTTTTCGTTATTTCGTTGTGACTTTTGTGTAATTCAGTTATTTTAGTTAGTTTTAATGGTGTGTTTGCCACTTTTAGATAAATATTGTTTAGTTTCACTTTAGTTTTTATCAGTTTTAGTTTTTTTCATACTTTGTTTTTTTTTGGGTGCAGAATTCAAAAAGGTCAAAGGATTGTATTGCTATTATGTATACACTGATTTGGTAATTTTCAAAAAAATCTATTCAATTATTGCTAAATAAGCAACAGTCTGGTGTTTCCTCCTAACTTCTGCTGCCGCCATTATGCAGATTCATGTAAGTACTATTAGTGGAAGTAAACTGCATGTGTGGGAAAAATAAATAAATTTCACAAAAAATTCAAACAGCAAGAAATCCAGAAACACAAAAACAAAAAATATTATATATATAATTTCAGTATGATTTAGTTAATTTTATAAACACACAGTATAGTTTCAGTTAGTTAAAGTTTTCCCTGTTAATTCAAATTTTTATTTAGTTCAGTAAATGAAAAAATGCTTTCAGTTTTTGTTATTTCTTTAGTTTTAGTTAACTATAACAACTGTGGCACAAGGTGGTTAATGAAATCATTAGTGGTGCATATTAGGTTTCAGTCTTCGCTCCGCTCTTTGTGCACAACAAATAATGCAAAACAAAATGTGGCTCTAACCAGGTGCTGCAGTCTATAGTGACCGTGGCCCCTTGAGGGACGATGGTGGGTGTGGGAGGTTCCTCTGAAGCCTGGGGCCACAGGTACATGCAGCCACACTGCTGCAGAGGAACACAGCTGCCGTTCTGCTGCAGGAGGCCCTGGAAGGAAAAGGACAACGTGACTCCGTGAACCATTCGTTTTCTTTCAGGCGGCTTCATACAAAAAGGATAAAACTACCCAAATGGGTCATTTTTATTTTTGTAAGTTTTCTAAAATGTCAAAAATCTCAAAATTTCAGATTTTTTGCAGAAATGTACTGATATTTTTTTCCCTTCTATCTACAATAACCTTTGTTGTAAATTTGTTTTTTTTTGTTCAAGGCTAATTAATTTTACGGTCAAATTAATTCAACATCATTTAAATTCACGTAAATGATGTGAATTTTTAAAAACAGTTTTATATGTTTTTCTTCATACAGTATTATATTTTGTATATAAAATAAAATGAAATCAGATTATTGAGTAGAAGTTGACCTGAGGGCAGTAGCAGCCAGGTGTGCACTCCCTGACCCCCAGACAAAGATCTTCTCTGCCCATCAGAGCACACTGCTTCTCACAAGGTGCTCCGCATGCCGAGTAAACAAACGGGGCTTCGCAGCCTGCAAACAGGGAGACACAACAATTCATATGAGTCTTTGATTTTATTATCGTGCACAAACTTCACAGCACAGAAAGTGCCACACAAACAGAATCACTCAATCAGACACAGCGGGGAAGAAAGTGAAAGGGAAGAGCCCAGTAAGCAGGAGAACCTGCAGAAAACCTAACTTACCGTCACACTGACTGAGGCTGCACGCCTGGCTCTGGGTTTCTACAGGAGTGCACTGCTGCCCCCCGGTGGCCGAGGTGAGCGCTACGCGATATCGCTGCTGCCTCTGAGACTCACACGAGCAGTGAGACCAAACGCTCCACGCGGACATGGGACATTCTGGAAAAACAAAACAGTTCAGGAGTTCTTCTATACACATTTATTTCTGTGTCTTGTAACGTGGCAAAAAATAACAAATTGCAAAGCAAAAGCTAAATAACATTTGGAATATTTGAAAATAATACTAATTAATATTTCCTTGCAGCTTAACGACATCACAATACGTCTTATTGTGGGTTTTTGTGGCTGTGTACCGGGACACGGTCGCTGGTAACACAGCTGGGTCTCCTCTCTGTTCCTCACTGCCTCGGCCTCAGGGGGGCACGCCGCGTCCCCTCCCTCGTCACACACACACGCCCTGCGTCGCCACACCGACCCGGCGCCGCAGCTCCGGGAGCACGGTGACCATGGCGACCATGGACAAAGGTCATCTGGAAGGGAATAAAGAAATCAAAGAGATAAAAGGGGGAGCTGATATTTGAAGTTATCCAAACAGGAAGCAGCAGCAGGTTGAGAGGTTCAGCCTGGTGTGTTTTAGTAAGCTGCTCAGGGGAAGGTGCCAAACTTGAGGCCCGCGGCCCAGGACCAGCCCATTATATCCATTTTTTGTGGCCCTCTAAACTTCAGAAAGCCACATAAACACAAGTTCAAGATAACTGCTGTCTGCTTAAATATTATTTTATCAATCAAATCAGTGACTATTTGTACGAGGCCAAATGACTTAGATGTGAAAAGATGTAAAATATTATTTATTAAGAATTGCAAACTGAATCATTTATTCATATTAATCTACACATTATGACACAAACCTTTAAGCCCTTTAAGGACTTTCATGATCTACATATGACCTAAGATGAAAATGATTTTGACGCCCCCCGGTGTATACCAACCCAGACACGGCGGCGTCTGGCAGTGCTGCGTTTCTCTGGCCGCTCCGCTGCAGTGAGAGCCGTTGTTTCGTGGCGGGGGGTTGATGCAGGCTCGGGTTCTGACCCGCGTCCCTTGGCTGCAGGTCACTGAGCAGTCAGACCACACTGACCAGGGCGTCCAGGCACCGTCAACTGCAAACACAAAGCGTCCGGGCTGCCACCATTTCCTGAGGTATCAGAGTTTTAGACATGGGGGAGAGGATTCCCTCCAATTCCATCTGGAGGCGTCACACTCACCTAAAAAAAGGATTATTGTAGAGAAACGTATGTATACGAGAAGGAAAATGCAACAAATGGAGGAAAAAAGCTGACTTAAGTTGCTTCGACAGAAACAAAACTCCTCTTCTCCAAAGTCCAAAAGCTCCTCCTATTGTACCTGAAACATGTTTTCTATTGCTTGGCTATCATAACTATTGAGCGCGCCGAAATATAAGCCACAGTCACCAACTTTGAAAAAGTAAAACATAAAACTGGACTGTACTTGTCTTCCTGCAGATGTCAATGAGATTTTTTTACTTTTAATGAAACATGTACCGTTTACCACAAAACTGAGTTTTACCGAACAAAAAAACTGCATATTAAACACATGGATCATGAACGACTTTTACCACTTCACAAGTTTGCAGCAGATAGAAAGAAAACTTTGCTGTCCGAGAGCTTTCCCTTCTAGACTCACACTCACAAAATTCTGACCAATCACAATAGTTTAACAAGCAGAAAGAGTTGACAAGTTCACCAGCAGGGTTAAGACAAGACGAGGTGGACGACAAGCAGCTGAGAACAAGATAACGTGATTTTCTTCATGCGATTGCATTTAGTCAGCTCTACCCGACCAAACTGGGCTCCTTAGCTTAAGATTTATGAGAGTCTGGTTCTATTAGTGAGCTCACAAAGTTTGGATTTTCTTTACTTTTTCTGGCACAGTTAGAGCAAAGCCTGAGAAGCACAATATGGTGTTTGTAAAACCTTAACTGGTCATAGTGCAGCATGAATGCAATTCAATGACTAACCAAGTTACAAATTATTATTTGTCACCGTTCCCCGACCTTCAGGTCATCATTAGAGTGAATCTAGTGTCTACCTCTGCAGTCGATGTCTTGGCAGTAGATTCCCTCTGGGGTACAAATGCTGAGAAAGAAAACAGAGCATGGAAAAATGTGAGCAAATGTTGATGCCTGAGCAGAAACGCCCTCTGCTGATCCCGGCTCCGAACTTTCCTCCTCTTCTATCTCACCATTGCTGACACTCTCCCTGCAGCCAGGTGTCTCCCACTCTCAGTTCCTCTTCACCATGAAGGCAGAGAGGGGGGCAGGGTCCAGGGTTGCACGGTTTGTGCTGAACCTCCTCAAAGTTGCAGTCTGCTCCTTCGGTCTCCGGGACCCGGGATCTGACACAACGTATGACACGGACTCAGCAAAGAAACTGTTTCTTGCTTCTCTGCCTAACAGAAAAATGGTAATAAGTAACTACAATGCAAAGCAGTTGCTTACTACTTTGCATTGTAGTAATGCAAAGTAGTAAGTATTGCATTGCAACGTGTCAATGCAATGACACGTTGCATTGAACTTATACTACAAATATTAACAGAAGGCTGCAGATGCATGTTATTTCCACTTTCAGTCAACATATTAAACCATCATTGCTGGAAAAGTTTATTCTGCAAGTGAGCCCCTAAAGGATGAATCCTTCTTTACCCCTACAGACACAACACTGTTCAGTAAAAGACTAAAGTGGTTTACTGGCACGTAAGGCAAAATGCCAACCCAACTCAGAGTGTCCACTACCTCACCTGTATCTGGTTCTCAGGCCCCGCCCACAGGAAGTGCTGCAGGCTGCCCAGCTGGACCACGAGCTCCACGCGCAGGCAGGCAGGCAGCTGTGATTGGTGCAGAGCAGCCGGCCGTCGGAGCAGCTGCAGTTGTTGCAGTTCACCCGGTGCCAGCTGCTGGCCGCCCACACGTCGCCCAGCGAGTCCACGCAGTCGCACTGCCACAGCTCCACACACACACCGTCCTGCTGCAACCGACCTGAACAGACACACACGGCAAAACCTGCTCTAAAACTCAGCAGGTTTCAGGGCGTTTCAACACGCTGGAGATCCTGATCTGCATCTAGTCAAAACACAAAATATTAGTAAATAGACCATAATACTGTATAATATCCAAGTATAATCCTGGATTAAATGCAGTTATTTTATCTAACAAAAAATATTAGTTTTGATGAGATTAAAATAAAAAAATGTGTTTCCTAATATTAGTCATTTAAATAAAATCCCTGGGGAAGATAAATGATTCATCTTCCAGAACAGATTTTAGACAGAGCTTTGACAATTTATGATACAAAAATCTATGTGAATCAAAGAAGCCATAAAATATCCTACAAAATATTTTAATAAACCAGCTTTCATCTAGTTATACACGCTTCACGTGAACCTTTAAAGACGTGTTTAAATCTGATCCAAGTGAACATCAGCAGGAATAATTCATGCCTGTCCAACACCTCAAGGAAACATCACCTATGATACAAAACAAACACAAACAAAGACATGCAGCCGAGCTGACCGAGCTGACTGAGCTGACCGAGCGTGGAGCCGGTTCAGTACCTTGAGGGCAGCGGCAGCCGGGCTGACATTCGGCGTTGCCCTGGCAGTCGATGCCCTGCTGGAGATCTGAGCAGCGCTGAGGACACTGGTTGGCACACGACACAAACTCCTGGCCCGTCGAACAGCCTCCATCATCTGACGGCACACACACACACACACATACACACACACGAGCACACCCACACACAGAAGGTCATGAATGTCCTGGGGATGCTGCCGGCTCCGTTTCTGCATCTCATGCCTCCCCAAGAATGCTGACTTTTCCAACATGGCCATATGCTGACTTAATGAGGCTTTGTCTGTGTGCAGGATGAGGACGTGGAAAGGTCGCAGTGATCTACACATGGTGTGTTCCGCTCAGCCTCACCACAAGGTTTGGTGTTGCACGGCTTGACCTGGTTCTTCTCCCCCACGCACTTCTTTCCCCCGTTCTTGGGCGGGGGGCTGGAGCAGGAGCGGGTGCGGATGGAGCGACCACCGCCGCAGCGCTGGTCACAGCGGGACCAGGGACTCCACCTGGACCAGCCTCCGTCCACTGTTTCACAGCGACACGTCAGGCAGTTGGCTCAAACTTCACCGTGAAGCGCACTGGTTGAGCGAGGCGCCGCACTGACCTCTGCAGGGCCGGATGTTACAGAAGCGATGCTCCAGGTTCCCTCCAACAATGTCCTCACACCAGGAACCGTTACCAGCAGGCTGGAGGAAGGTTCGGATCCTCTGCTGGTGACCCACCCCACAGGACCGAGAGCAGGACCCCCACAACCCCCACTCCATCCAGGAGCAGTTCCTTGGAGGGCAGGTGGCTCCTACACACACCTCACCTGCAGTTTAGAACAGAGTGTGGTGCAAACGGTACAAATCTTTGCAGCTCATTCCCATTGTCTGATAATTAAACTTTGCTTTTTCTTCTGCTTGTTTATTCAGATTATGTTGACAGAGAAAAAATGAAGACTACTGCAGTATACCGCAGACTACTGGAGCACCGATTGCAGTTTACTGGCCAATTACTGATCGATGATCTCTAAAAAAATCAATTCCAATTTTGCCCGATGACAATTTTTTAAATTTTATAACAGTTTTGTCAGCTTGATAAGATCAATTTCATATGTAAGTATTGGGCGATCACACAAAACCTGGGTGCACCCTTACTACACGTTATATGACGTCTTTCCTGGTATACAGTTCAATGCCAAATGTAGCTTAAATTTGTACTCATCTCGTCACAGTACAAACTTAAATGCCAGCGGATTTTTGGGGATTTTCTTTTGGGAGGTCAACTCCAAGGTCATCATAAACTTTGACCAGTTGAAGAAATCCATGTTTCACTGAGGATGATGAGCAGAGTCAGTCTTCTGACAAAAAGCTCACAAATATGAACTATAGTACTCTGTAGCATAAATCTCCCAAAGATATATTAAAGTTTGTGGTTCTAACTTCAGAAAGAGTGAAAAAGGGCCTCTGTAACTGTTTTACCAAACAGGTTGGTTTTCTTTGGAACTAACCACGCCCGCTGTTCCTTAATTATTGCTACATTTAAAAATCACAATACATAAAAAAATCGAAGGTAGGGTTTGTTCTGAGAGAAACCTGCCAGAATTGACCCGGAGAGGGAACTGTGACAGTCAGACCTGGACACTGGGGCAGGTTGCACGCCTTCTCCTGGTGAGCGCTTCCAGAGCAGGGAGGTTTGGCACACAGTCGATGACGAGACTTTACAGCAGGGGTCTGAACGTCGGTGCAGGTTTTGGTGCAGGAGCTCCACAGCGACCATGAAGAGAAGCCAGAATCCTCCTCTAAAGGAGACGGTAAGAAAGGCGCTGAAGTAACTTTGGTTCTTGAGATCCAGTGGTGATTCTGACCATTAACCAGCCAGTCAGAAAGACAAGGGTCTGGTCTTTATCATTAAACACAACAACAAAAAAGTGCTACCACTTTAAGAAAAAGTAAGTCATTTTAAGTCTTTTGGTCTTTCCCATCTTAAGCGAGGTTGATATTTTCAGCAGATAACAGGAAGGTTGAATGGCAGACTAAAAGTGGTTCATCTTTTTAAAATTCCAGCCTCTTAAAAAGGTTAAAGTGTAACTAATCTCCAAATTAACTTTTTTGTTTAGCTGATGAATATAAACAGGTTACCAAGGTTTCTACATGTGTCTCTCTGTGAATTTCGACATTTTTGTGTTAACTTGTTTTGTTAATTACCTGTTAGTTTAGGAATCTAGATCAAACTTAGAAAGTACCATCTACTTTATAGAATCAAACATGGAGAACCAACAACTAATTTTAGCAGAACAAGAATCCAGAGAAACTTTACTAGTTTGTAAATTATGGACTACTTATTCTCAATCTTATTAAACATGGGGAACCAATATGTAGTTCTATACTTTTACTTTTTTGTTGTTTTTTTTGTTTTGTTGTTTTGTTTGTATTAAGTTCGAAGTGGTGCAAAGCACGTTGAACTGCCTTTGGCTGAAAATATGCTACATAAATAAAATTATCTTACCTAGTTCTGCAATAATGGCCTAAAACCATCTCTGCGCTAACCGTCTTAGTTTGCCAGGTGGCTACTGCAGTTCAATTCTCCTATTGTTTACATCAATTTACATCACACAATACTGTGTTTGGGTATAAAACCATCTCACTCAGACACATGGTTATGTCAGGGGGGGTTAGTTATACTAGTTATGCTAACAGTGCTAATCGCTAACATAAGAGGCTAATCTCAACCGAGATCTTTATTTACATGGTGTTTTTTCTGCACTAACAAAAACAGGTAAGCTGAAATTTTTTTAAATGTCATTTTGTCTTCTAGTTTTATAGCTCTTAAAGCGAAATTAGAATTAGCTGAAATTGCAGTTGGTAGGTCAAAGCTGATTGAAAAACAGAGAATGAGTATAAACTACAAAAATAAGATCAGACCATCTCTAGAGAAATCGACCAGCATGTACAGTAAAATGAAGAATAAGAAGATAAATGTTTAAATTAAAGCAAAGATGCTACCTGGAATAGTTGGTTCCACTGTTGGAACAACAGGAGCTGGAAAAAAAAAAAACAATTAAGTCTTGTAACCATAGAACAAATCATTTCATCAACAAGCTTTCTCTCAGGTTAACCCCCACCTGGACAGTCAGGGGCCTGGCAATAGGTGGTCTCCTGGCGGGGCCCCTGACAGTCTCTCCCACCGTGGGCTGGGGCCGGCTTTGTGCAGGTCCTGGACCGAGTTTTCACTCCCAGACCTCCACAGGAAAGCGAGCAGGGGCTCCAGAGGCCCCAGGGTGACAACCCGCCGTCGATGGGGCAGAGCTCCAGGGAACAGTTCCACCTGCCATGCTCACAGCAGCTACAGGACACAGAACCCGATCCCAGGGTAAATCGTAGAGCTGTTCAGCAGAACAGACTGAATTAAACAACACTTTGGACTCACCAGGTGCTGCAGTCATGCGTCAGTGCATCTCCAGACATGAGCTCCATCCCTTCTGAGACGTTGTTGGACAGCAGAGATGATACGGGTGTGACAGACACGCTCTGCAGGTGGGCCAGGAACTCTCCATCCACCAGACAAGGACACTCCTGAAACACACAAACCACATGGGGTCAGTTTGTTCCGTCTCAACCCGTCCTCAACTGCCCAGCCTGAAGTTGCTCAGGACCCACCGGTGTACACGTTCCACGGTGCTGGTAGGTGTGCGGGGGGCAGTGACAGCCTTCCTCACAGCTGTCAGAGTAGCAGCCCTCTCTGCCACTGACCTGAGCGCAACTGAAGGGACAGCCCTCTCCACGCTCACACTCCCTGTACAGCTTACCGGGGGGGCAGCCCACATCTTTGCAACGGCGTGCAAAAAACACACGCAAGTCATTTTATTTGTGTAGCAGCATTTTTCAAAGGATGACAAAGTACTGCAGAAACGAGGAGGAACACAGCATGATAAAATGTGTAAAAACATCTAAGTGAATACATTTTTTTAAAAGCTGCAGTGTTTAACTTTTACAAAAATCAGTTTTTCCCATATTTGTTAAAACTGTCACCATAACAGTGTGCTGTTACAACATTATGAGACATAATCTGTGAAAAGATCGAGTCCTCCACCTTCTCTCAGTGCTACTGTAGCGGTTCGAAAGAAAACAACCAATCAGAGCCAGGAGGAGGGTCTTAGCGCTGGTAATCAACCTTGTGAACGCAAAGCTAAATGTGCTAATGGCAGAAAAACAACTTACAGTTACAGAGCTTTGCTAACTAGCCTTAGCATTCCTGGTGGGCTGTATTGGTTAACCAGCTGTAGTGTAGCACAGAGCAAGTGGGACGATGTGAGCAGCTCACACGCGAGAGTGATTGAGCACCAAAACCTTCCTCCTTTCTCTGATTGGTTGTTTCTGACTAGTGGTGTGTTTCTGCAGTTAGTACTGGGAGCACAGGGAGAAGGAGCTAAAGGTTTTCACAGGTAAAACAGGAAAAATCATTTCAGGATCAAAAAGTTGGATCAGCTTTATGGAATGATGCTCCAGGAATATGAAGCTGTCAAAGCAACACACCACATTTCACAAGTTTAACTGAACAGACTGATCTTTGATACCTGGGTATCAATTATAACACAAGTAATGTTTTCAGAAGTAAATAAATTATTTCTGTCTCCCAGTCAAGGTGGACAGAATACAAAATGCAAAAGCCCCAAAACAAAAATACAATTGTATATCATCAGCACACAGAGACATAATCTATTGAGACTACATTGAGCTGGAATAGAGTAGAGACCAAAATGGGATCTTGAGGAACTTCACAAAACAATCCGTGCCATTCCCCGTGACTTTATTCCTGCAGACATAGAAATCTGACTGAATGTCACGTTGGAAATCACACATAAGGTTCAGAAACTCAGACCCACCGAGGCAGACTTGTGTGTTGCACATTTTGCTTTGGCGACTGACGCCATGGCAAGGTGGAGAGGTGCAGGTACGAGAACGGGACTGCTGCCCTCCGCCGCAGCTCACCGAGCAAGAAGACCACTGAGACCAGAGCAGCCAAGGGCCCACCGAGTCTGGACACAAAATAGACCACAACTCACAGGATGAATTAACAACAAAAAAAGACAAAAACTCTAAATATTCTGTGTAAAGTTTGCAGTTAAACTGAAGGTAGAATAAATTTTGAAATGCTAGCTTGTATTAGACGACTACCTGTGCACATTTGCATGTTGCAGTCCTTCTTCTGCTCCGCTGCACCCAGGCAGCCTCTGCCGCCGGCCTGAGGGGCCGGGTTGTCGCAGAGACGCCTCCTGAACGTCACGCCTCCGCCACAAGGAAGGGAGCACTCGGTCCAGGCTCCCCATTGGCCCCAGCCCCCATCCACATGGCAACCGGGGACAGACTGGCACTGCAAAACGCCACCCTCACACGAGCTGAGGAATAAAGAAGCATAAAAAGATGAGGAATCGATACTGAACTGTTCAAAGTTCTGAACAGATTGTCATCGTTGGAGAGACAGGTTTACCAGTTTTTACAGTTACTGATGATGATATCCCCTGGATTTGCAAACTGCCAGTCATATCCACCAGGCCACACCCATGACGCATTCCTGGAACCCAAACCATCTTGGCAGAGAAATACACAGTTTTATGTTTCTGACATGAACAAATCTCCGTTTTTGATTCTTTCAAGCTAGTAAATGGAAGACGTGTCGAACCAGCAGCTGAGCCATTGTGGTATTTGCAGCGGCACTCCTGTCTCTCCACGCACACTTCATCCTGCAGCAGCATGTCGCCTGGACAACCGCAGGTCCGCATGCACCGGGGGGAGTCCAAGCAGTCCGTGTCATCGTGGAGATCTGAACAGGAGCGAGCGCAAGGCTTCCCACACGGCCATTCCTCCTGACCACCACCACAGTCTGAGAAACATAAATGAATCTAACTTTTAACAAAGACGCTCTACGGCGTGTGAAGAGGCAGCTTCTCAGACTTTGTGAGCATCTCTGTGTTTAAACACAGTTACAGTCAGAATGAAACCTCTCAGTGGGCTGACCTGAGCAGACAGTGGAGTTGTCGTGACATCTGCGGCTCTGCCGGCTCTCGCCCAGACAGGGGAGGCCACCAAACCTGGCAGGGGGACTGTTACACTGTCTGGTACGAATGGACGAGCCGGCGCACTCATCACATTCTGACCAGGCAGACCAGGAACTCCAGGAACCATGAACTATCAGTGGAACACACACAAAAAAACTGTAAAACAGGCATCTGAGTGAATAAATAACTGACATGAATGATCCCATCAGCATATCTGTCAGAGACGACTAAAAGTGAAAGAATACACAGTGGAATCAAAAGTAAGTGTAAGCAAAGCAGCCCAGCTAACCCGGAGTAAAATTGGAAAACCCAAAGGTCTTTGGGTTTTTACTGAAAGTCTTCCTTGCAATGGGAATCATACTTTCTGCTATAATAAAAGCTTTTCCATGTATGTAAATATCTGGTTTGTGAGATATCTGAAGTTTTATATGTTTTTCTTGAGAACAGAAATGAACCACAAAACTCTGTGCAAAATGCCAAAGCAAAACAGGTCAAACATGGACTTTCCTTCTGTTTCCATCATTTCTAAGATGTAAACAAATTTTTCGCAAGAAGAAAAGAAAATACATCCAAACTATTTGGACTATTTCTGAGTTATTTTCATGGGGTACTAAAGTCATATCTGACAGTTTTGACTGTATCTTTTCTGTGATGGTAGTCTGAATGATTAATGAAGGGCCGTTTTCATGTGCAGTTCAATCTCTATGACTGCAGTAAGAAATATTTGCTTATTGAGAGGTAACGCAAAAGTTTTGCAAGGGAACGCAAACGTTGTGTGAGGTAATGCAAGAGAAAAAATAAATTCCCAAGTCCCCATGGGGACTCCGTGAGAAACACCCTGAATATGTCAAAAATTATAATATAAAAATACATATTATGTTTTAAAGTCACAGTTTTAACCTTCTTGTTTTATTCTCTCAACAGTGGCGGACCGTTTCTACTGGGTCACGTGATCAAACAGCTAACTTTTTTACCAAAACTATTTTCATATGAACAGCTTCTTAAAATGTCCGTCTCCACTCTGCTTTTGTCAGGATCTTACTTGGGCAGAACGTGACAACAGGGCAGGGCCGTCTCTGTATTTGCGCTCCGATCCTGTTGTGCGTTTCCTGTTGTCCAGGACAGGGGTCTCCCCCAGCTTTAGGCTCAGGACAGCTGCAGCTCCTGTAACGGGACACCGACTCTGCCCCACAGGTTCTGGAGCAGGGAGTCCACTCTGACCACTCACACCACCCGCCCGACACTAGGAAACAGAGACGTACCAATTAGTTCCAGCTAGTTTAGAAGTGAAAATTCATGACATGAGGAACGATCGAGAGTCAGTACACAGCTTCATTTATTACAGCTGGAAACTAGTGAAGAGGCCCGAAATCTGGGTGTAGTAATGAACTCTGACCTGAACCTTAAGAGACACATAAAGAAAGTCGGCCTTCTATCACCTGAAGAACATTTCCAGGATTAAAGAACTAATGACTCAGCAAGATGTAGAGAAACTCATCTATAGGTTTATCTTTAGTCCTCCAGCTGCAGTTGATCCAAAATGCTGCTGCTGGTGTTCTGACTAAAACCAGCATTCATCTACTATGCACCACAAATCTGGAACAAACCTCTGGAAAATTGCAAAACAACCAAAACACTGAGTTCCTTTAAATCTAGACTAAAACCCACCTGTTTAGAGTTGCCTTTGAGCCACAATAAATGAAACACTCACCAACATTTATTGACGGCAATGTTTCAATTGTAGTTTTATTGTGTTTTTATGGTGTAAAGCACATTGAACTGACTTGTTTCTGAAATGTGCTATAAAAATAAACCTGACTGACTGACTGACTGACTCACGCAGACCTTTAAGGTGACCTTACCCACCTGGACACAGCTCTCTGGTGCAGTTGAACTTGCCACCCTGACATGTGCTGCAACACAGAGAAACAGAGCTGACGCTTCTCTGCAGATTTATGATCAACAAAGCATCAGAAACTCGATGTGTTCCTTCAGTCTCCATCGTTCTTACCAGTTGTTGCAGCCATCAGGGGCCTCAGTGGACTCTTCTGGCTCCACACGAAGCCCAGTGTTTATGTCCAAGCAGGGACAGCTGTTCCTTGCTATGCAGACCGTCCCATTGGCTGAGAGGACCTTCCCCTCGGTGCAGTAGCATCCCGGCTCACAGTGCCACTCACAGTGCTGGGAGATGAGTCAGGATATCGGTTTATGTCAACAGGATGAAAGTACAGAGTACAGTGCTTTTAAAACTACACTTTAAACTTTTTCGCATTTTGTCACGTCACACCCACCCAACTTTAATGTTCAATGAAAATGTTGGAAGTGTGACATGGCTTTTGATTCAAACACAGAAGAAAACACGTTAAAGATGAGCAGTCTGCGGGGCTACACTTACTGACAGGTCGTCACAGGATCGAGGGCAGGACGGCCCACAGCTGCTGAAAACCGTTCCTGGGACCTTGGAGCAAGGCGGCACTAGAGCAAACAGACGGAAAAACTGGGAGGAAATTCTTTACAGTATGTTACACAGTGGAGACAAATAAATCACAGGCGTCTGGAAGTGTGAACATTTACCCTGGCTGACTGTTTCATATCGGATAGATTTGAAGATTCTTTTAAAAACTTATTATTCTAAATGGGCTGGCCTCTTTTCATCTTTAGGATCTTTTCAAACTTCAATCTGTATCCAGAACTTTGAGATCAAATACTAAGTTGCTACTGAATCTCCCTCGGAGGAGACCAGACTGTCTTTGTGCTGCTGCTGCTGCTCTCTGGAATAAGTTTCCTTTCCAGATTAGATCTGCCCACAGTCTGGATCATTTTAAATTGCTTCTTAAAACTTATTTTTATTTGCTGGTATTTAATTGAGGCCCGATACTGTAACTTCTCTGTTGTGACTTTTCAGTTTTATTTTCTCTTCGTTAATTGATCCTATTGTTTTATTGTCTTAGGTACAGCACTTTGGAGCAGTTCTAAGCTGTTTCTAAAAGTGCTGTATGAATAAACTTGACGTTGACTTGACAAATGAAATTTACGTCACGAGCCGAGGTCCTCCAGACTACCTGGACAGTGGTCGGTGTTACAGGCTCTGACTTCTGTTCCCAGACCCTCGCAGTAGTTCCCGGCCCCCTCAGGACTGGGGGAGTCACAGAGTCTCCTCCGACTCTGGATGCCTCCACCGCACGACTTGGAGCAGTCAGTCCAGTCACTCCACCGACTCCAAGCCCCGTCAACTACAGATGAGCCATTACCAAAAAAAATTACTAAAAGGAGCATGTTTGGTTTACTGCAACTGTAAACGCATTAAACTGGTTCAGTTCAGTTCAGTTCATTCAGTGCAACAGAACATTGTGTGCTGTTGGTAACGTTCATGAACTAAAACTCAACATGTGGTTTGCTCACGGTCACACGGGGGGACGATGCAGACTTGATCCTCGCGGTGAGGACCAAGACACGGGAGTCCACTGCCTGACCGCTGTGGACTGGAGCAGAACCGGTACCGAGACTGGAGACCCGCTCCACACAACACTGAGCACCGACTCCAGGGAGTCCATGATGACCACTGGCCGTCCACTGGACACACGTCACACAACGATGGCGTGTAAACATTAGAAGGTTCTGCATGTTAGAGATTTTTCCACCTCCAAGTCTTGCGTCTTACCGTTGCAGCTGACCCGAGAGCAGTTTACGAGCCTTCCTCTTTCACAGGTACTGGAAGGTTAGAAACATGTCTGTCACTTTTACTCTCCCTTAACACGCTTAGAGTTAGCTTGTGCTGTATTTTCCTACCAGTTCTTGCATTTGTTGGGCACAGTGTCTCCAGGTATGTATGGCTCTCTATCGGCATCACAGGGACAGTCTGACTGAAGCACACACTTACCGTCCTGAAAATAGAAAAGCTTCATAGCTTTCAGAGTAACATTGAAAGTGCATGTATAAATGGATGTCTGCTTCCAGCAGCCATTCACTTCTAACTCGGCGGAGTTTGATCACCTTGACTCTGTGTCCCTTCCTTTCCTGGCTCAACGTTTTAATGATGCTGTGGTGGAGTCTGTTGCTACAAAGCATAACCTTCACCCAACGGTTTTACCTCATTTTAGACCTGTTTTTTATTTCCTAGTTCTTTGGCTGACTTGAGGAAAAGAAGTAAACCAGAAAAAGTGACTGCAGACATTTAGCCAACGTCCCCAAACCTACAGCAGAGACAAAATGGAGAGACTTCTTTTTGTAGTTTATCTTCATGTGCTCTCTAACCTCTGCATGCTCCCTTTGAGTTCTAGGAAACATAGCATACACACAGAAGTCACACACCAATAAAGCATTTTGTCAGAACTCATTTCAGTGTTTGGCATGGATGGCACAAAATTTAAAAAAAGAAATAAAGAAAAAACAACAACTTACATTTCTGAACTTTTTGACCAGCTGGATTTTGATTCTTTAAGACCTTGACCTTGACCATAAATCTGAGGATTATTCTGAATAACTCTTTGAACTTCAGCAGACAGATGCTGTACTGGGAGCTGACTTTTTCCAGTTAAAAATGATTGCAAGGGTGAAGCAGTCCCTGAATTTTGGTGACCTTGACAAGGTCAGTTAGGCCTTCATTACACTGGATTAGCACAGGTCATCAGCCTGCAGCTTGTCCAGAAAGACCACATCACTCCTGTCCCAAAGCAGCAGCAGCTGCTTCTGTTTTAGGATTGATTCTGCAACAACTTCCTTCCTGCTTATTTTTATATCTTAAAATGAACTGATACCCCATTACCTGAATGATCTGCTGAACAATATGATTTTAATATTTCCAGACTAAGGTTGAAAAATGGAGGACACTTGGCTTTTGCAGTTGCTGCTCCAAAACATTGTGACAAATTCCTCTTGCGTCTACATCACTGAAATATTTTTATTCATTTTGCTAAACCTGTCTGAATTGATGCTGCTTCTATATGCGATTTCATTCGATTGTCTCATGATGAGTTGTAGAGCACTTTGGTCAACTGCTGTTGGTTTGACATGAGCTCTATTACTGACCTGCAGGACAGCCCCATGTGGACACTGGCAGCCTGGAGTGCAGTTCCTGCTCAGGTTCAGAGTGAGGTCAGTACAGGTCACAGGTCCCACCACACACTGTGTCCACTGCTGGCCTGGAGGACAAGTCCTGCCCCCACCTGACAGCATAAGAGTCAAATAAAAACAAGAAATACAACTCACAATAGATTACTAATATGTATTGTTTTATGTATTGTTTTAGATCCAATTTAACTAAATGTATTAGTTAAAGTGTAAGGATTAGTAGCGAATCAAATTGGTTCCTCATTTCTTTCTGGTGCTAAAATACAATTTTTAAGTAGTAACTGCAGCTACATATGTATGAGGAGAGCCCACTTATTGAAGGAACAATAACTGATCAGATCAGTATTACCACACGACTGCAGGTTACAGGCGCTGAACTGCTGGGCTGTGCCGTGGGTCCTGATTGGCCCGCGGGTCCGGGTCCGGTAACCTTCTCCACACGTCACAGAGCACTCCGACCACGAGCTCCACGGTTCTCTGATACCTTCAGACACATCGTGACACCCGTATCCATCACCTTTCCCACGCATCCATTCCACATCGCTTTGACACCATCAGTGATCTGGCTGTTCTCACCCAGGCAGGGCTCGACGCTGCAGGTATCGACTCCAACTCTCTCTCCTTTGCAGGGACGACCTCCAAAGGCTGGAGGAGGATCGGTTCCTGAGCGGTACCGCCGTCTGATACCCACATCGCACGTCCGAGTGCATGCGCTCCACTGCGTCCAGCTGCTCCAACCACAGTCCACTTTGACACAAAATAACAAAACCAAAAATACATATATATTAATAAGCAGAACAAAACAAACAAAAAAACCCCAAAGAGAACAGGAAAATACCAGTCCATCACACAGTACTCACCTGGGCATGGAGTTGTTCCACACTCCATTTCTCCATCTGTGCAGGTGCTGTTTACATGACAAAAGGAGTTAAAGCTGCAGTATTTAACCTTTATAAAAATATTTCTTTCACATATTTGTTGAAACTCTCATTTTGTGACTCGTGACAGTACGGTATGAACCAACCTGTGAAATAAAATGTAGCTCCTCCATTTTCTCCCAGTACTAACTAGAAACAACAAATCAAAGCTAGGAGGCGGGTCTTATCGCTGTCAATCATCCTCCATGTGGCGCTGCTCATCCCACTCTATGCTGTGCTACAGCTAGCAGAGCCTATTGTAAATGTTAAGGCTAGTTAGCATGGCCACCGATGACAGCTTTACCGTTTTCCTGTAACAGTAAAGCTGTTACCATTTAGCATCGAGTACATGAGGGTGACTGACAGCGCTAAGACCTTTCCCCTAGCTCTGATTGGTTGTTTACGGTTGGGAGCAATTCCTTTCGTCTTCCAGCAACAGCAGCTCAGGGATATGGGAGGAGATCGATTTTTTCATAGCTTATCTGTCTCATAACAAACTGTCATGACATGGTGACAGTTTTAACAAATAAATAAAAAACATTTTGTTAAATAAAAGTTACACCCTTCGGCTTTAATCAAAAGCGTTAAAACAGAAACAGGACTTGTGGTCTGAAGTGAAAGAATTGCTAAAGAGGGGTACCAGTTGTTACAGGCATCAGCAGGCAGGGTGGCTCCCGCTGGGTGCATCTCCCCCTGGTGGTAACAGGGGCACTGCGCCAGAGGAACACAGCTGCTGTTGAACAGGTAGAACCCCGGGGCGCAGTAGCAGCCGTGGAAACAGGAGGTGGCGCACTGAACGTCTGCGGAGGTCATGTCCATGCACACCCTCGGACATGCCCCGCCCTGAGCCTCACACTCCGCTGCTGTCATGTACGTCATGCCCTCTGGACACACACCTAAAGGGAAACAAACACACACTCAGTACAGCGAGTCTGCTGACACAGAAAACAAACCAAAGAGTGTGAGGACAATGTTTTCTGCATGCGTAGGCAGAGTACCTGAACAGGGATGGGAGTTACAGTCTTTTGTTTGTATGTGAGGCCCAGAGCAGTTACTGCCCCTATGCTGTGGCGTCGGTGAACTGCAGAGCCTTTCCCTCGTCTGGACGCCAGAGTCACAATCAGACGAACACGGAGACCAGCGGGACCAGAGCGACCAGCCTCCATGCACTGGAAGAACACGGCTAAAGTTAGCATGTTAAAGGAGTAGTTCACAATTTTTGAAGCGATATCCTTTCAAAATGTTATAAGCATTTTAAATTTCACCTGCATTAGAAGACTCTGTATCTTCATTTAATAAAAATACAGACTAGTCGGTGCCGGAGGCAAAGACTAGTCTAGAATGAGAAGGACCAACGCCAAAGTGAGCTGTTACCGTTAGCAACTCACACCTCTAAAGGATTTTTGTGGTTTATTTAAATTTTAAAAATATCAGTTTTACCAGCTTTGCAATAAATTGTTAAAATAAAAATACATTTAAATTAAAAAAATATAGAAATATTATAGTAGGTCAAAAGAAAAAAAGTTATCCGGTGTTTGTGTTAATAAATGTTTTTGGGTCGAATGTTTTCTGTTTTATTGGTGTACAAGATGTTTTGGTTTTGTTCCCAAAATGAGAACGTTCTTCAAAAAGCTTTGCTTTATTTAACTGAGCTGAATGAATCGATGTTCCTTAGTCTGTTCTGTTTCTTTTTTTGGCATTTATTGAACAGTAAATTAACAGGGTGGAGAGAGAGGGGGAAGAAATGCAGCAAATGCTTCGCGACCAGGAATCGAATACAGGATAACATCATCTATCATGAGACATAAGTGCAATAAATCAAACTTTCAAAACGCACCTAGATAGAATGTCATAATAAAACACAGATTTATAAGTTAGGATGCTGTAAAACACAGCAAAAAGTTATTTTTCATGCCATTATAAACCAAACTTCTGAACATATAAAAATGGCTTATTCAGGTCTTGAACTTTGCCATGCGTCTTTGAACAAAACCATGTGCAAGAAGTTATGTAAAATGTAATCGTTTGCTTGGATTTTCACCATATTTTCCAGCATCTTTTGAACCAGATGTTTGGTAAAAGTGATTATTGGTGGCAGTTTTGGTTCATGATAAGCCTCTGCTCATGGTGTGAGTGCTCTATCAGCTGAGTCACCCAAGAATCTGTTTTTGAGTAAAAAGTCCTTCTATAATGTTAAAACCAAAGCACAAAAACAAGGCTAATAAAAGAAAAATACTTTGTGTTGTAGTTAGCATTTTCATTTTACAAGATATAAACTGACCATTTAAAACAATTCCACCTAAACAATTTCAAAAGTAGCCATCTGCATGAGGTCTATTTGCTTGAGGGCCACATTTGTATGCCAAATAGGAGCATCAGCCAGGTCAGCTGAAACATGAACTGCTCATATTCTTCATGAACTATCTCTTTAAGGACAAAAGTGTACAATTATTTGATTGGTGCATACGGCATATTCTGTTTATGTGCATAAAGGATGAAGGGTTCTGCACCTGGACAGTGCTCAGTGTTGCAGGGCTCATGCTCCTCATCATCTCCATCACACACAGGTCGCGTGTGTGTGTGGTTGAAAGCCGAGAGTGTTTGGCTGCAGCTGCGAAATCGGCGTCTGATTCCCACATCATCCACGTCACTGAAACATGTCTTAGTGCACTCTGACCAGCTGGTCCATTTACTCCATGTGCCACCTGGTAGTACTGTGCAACATGGAGAAGACTGTGAAATATGGCTCATACATAAGGTGAAACTGTTAGACTAGAAACAATTAAGTTGTTTAAAAAAAGAAGAGCCACAAAACAATTCAGTTGAGTGAGTGTGAGCTCAGATACCAGGGAGACATGGGATGGAACAGCGTCGGGACTCAGAGGCGTCTCCCGAACAGGGCTGTGCTCTGATTGGTCCAGCTGCTGTCAGCTCAGACCTGAGAAGAGAGAAATTAGCTTTGATAAGAACTCATTCATCTTTTTTTATATTTTTTTTGGCTCTAGTGGCCTTTAGTTGATAGTTCATTGACAGGAAAGTGGGTAATGAGAGAAGGGGAAGACATGCGGCAAAGGTTGCCAGGCCGGGAATTGAACCTGCGACAGCCGCGTCGAGGACTCTATATGTGGGTTATGCTTAATCCCTACGCCACCACAGCAAACCCAGAACTCATTTATCTTTATCTTCAGAATTTTCTGCTATTAACTTTAGAGAGGAAAGTGCTGCTGCCCAACAGTCTGGTTAAGGTAAGAGGTCATTTCTTCAATACTTGAAGTCCATTATTCACAGGTGGAAGACAGCAAGGACAGCTGGAAATCTTTCAAGCAGTGGACATCTCACCGATTTCACCCCAAGGTTAAACTAGATAAAATAATGCTGAAACCCAGTAGCTGTATTTCAGACTTCACATGGGTCACTTAGCATTATTATATTATAGTTCTTAACCCAACAGGAAAAGACTGAATGAGTATGGATTGTTTGAAAGGGTTGTTAAAGTTGTATCTGAAACCACAAGATTTCTACATCAATGTTTGTTGGACAGATGTAGAGATGTTTAGCCGAGATACACAGAAAGACAAACCCAGCCTGAACACCTTGTACCAAATATCAAGCATGACGGTGGAGAGGTGGTAATTTGGGATTGTCATACAGCCATTGAATTTGGCTCAGTCTACCATTTCCACATAGAGAACTTCTCCATTTTGGCTTCAATGTGTTTTTGTACTCAGGTTAGAAATAAACTCTTTGTGAACCTGCTGAAAACCAGATCGTTATCTCCTGCAGTTTGGGATCAGTTTGTTAGCATCTGCTCGTTAGGTGGGCAAATGAAAAGTAATGGGAACAGAGTGCTTTGAGTAAAACGTTGCATCTGATGGAAGAAGCAGGAAATTGATGGTAAAGAGTAAACTCAAACCAAAGAACAATTTTCTTAAAATGAGCCACGACAGGCGGCCGATCGGAGCTGTGGCCGCAAGGTTGTCGGTGCCTGTCGCGGCGGCAACCCTCGAACCCGTTGGTGGACACCTTCGGTGAGGGATGCCGTCAGGCTGAAGAAGGAGTCCTATCGGGCCTTTTTGGCCTGTGGGACTCCGGAAGCAGCTGATGGGTACCGGCGGGCGAAGCGGCATGCGGCTCGGGCGGTTGCTGAGGCAAAAACTCGGGCGTGGGAGGAGTTTGGAGAGGCCATGGAGAAAGACTTCCGCACGGCTTCGAGGCGATTCTGGTCCACCATCCGGCGTCTCAGGGGGGGGAAGCGGTGCAGCACCAACACTGTTTATAGTGGGGATGGTGTGCTGCTGACCTCTACTCGGGACGTTGTGGGCCGGTGGGCAGAGTACTTCGAAGACCTCCTCAATCCCACCAACATGCCTTCCACTGAGGAAGCAGAGCCTGGGGACTCTGGGTTGGGCTCTCCAATCTCTGGGGACGAGGTCGCCGAGGTGGTTAAAAAGCTCCTCGGTGGCAAGGCCCCGGGGGTGGATGAGATCCGCCCGGAGTTCCTTAAGGCTCTGGATGTTGTAGGGTTGTGTTGGTTGACGCGACTCTGCAGTATCGCATGGACATCGGGGGCAGTTCCCCTGGATTGGCAGACTGGGGTGGTGGTCCCCCTGTTCAAAAAGGGGGACCGGAGGGTGTGCTCCAATTATAGAGGGGTCACACTCTTAAGCCTCCCTGGCAAGGTCTATTCAGGGGTCCTGGAGAGGAGGGTCCGTCGGATAGTCGAACCTCGGATTCAGGAAGAGCAGTGTGGTTTTCGTCCTGGTCGTGGAACACTGGACCAGCTCTACACCCTCAGCAGGGTCCTGGAGGGTGCATGGGAGTTCGCCCAACCAGTCTACATGTGTTTTGTGGACTTGGAGAAGGCGTTCGACCGTGTCCCTCGGGGAGCCCTGTGGGGGGTTCTCCGGGAGTATGGGGTACCGGGCCCTTTGATACGGGCTGTCAGGTCCCTGTATGACCGGTGTCAGAGTCTGGTCCGCATTGCCGGCAGTAAGTCGGGCTCGTTTCCGGTGAGAGTTGGACTCCGCCAGGGCTGCCCTTTGTCACCGATTCTGTTCATCACTTTCATGGACAGAATTTCTAGGCGCAGCCAAGGTGTTGAGGGGATCCGATTTGGTGGCCTTAGGATCTCATCTCTGCTTTTCGCAGACGATGTGGTCCTTTTGGCTTCATCAGATCGTGATCTGCAGCTCTCGCTGCATCGGTTCGCAGCCGAGTGTGAAGCGGCCGGGATGGGGATCAGTGCCTCCAAATCCGAGGCCATGGTCTTGAGCCGGAAAAGGGTAGAGTGCCTTCTCCGGGTCAGGGGGGGTGTCCTGCCCCAAGTGGAGGAGTTTAAGTATCTCGGGATCTTGTTCACGAATGGGGGAAGAAGGGAGCGGGAGATCGACAGGCGGATTGGCGCAGCGTCTACTGTCAAGCGGGCGCTGTACCGGTCCGTCGTGGTGAAGAGAGAGCTGAGCCAAAAAGCGAAGCTCTCGATTTACCGGTCGATCTACGTTCCCACCCTCATCTATGGTCATGAGCTTTGGGTCATGACCGAAAGAACGAGATCGCGGATACAAGCGGCCGAAATGGGTTTTCTCCGTAGGGTGGCTGGGCTCTCCCTTAGAGATAGGGTGAGAAGCTCAGTCATCCGGGAGGGACTCAGAGTAGAGCCGCTGCTCCTTCACATCGAGAGGAGCCAGTTGAGGTGGCTTGGGCATCTGGTCAGGATGCCTCCTGGACGCCTCCCTGGTGAGGTGTTCCGGGCACGTCCCACCGGGAGGAGGCCCCGGGGAAGACCCAGGACACGCTGGAGGGACTATGTCTCTCGGCTGGCCTGGGAACGCCTCGGGATTCCCCCGGAGGAGCTAGAAGAAGTGGCTGGGGAGAGGGAAGTCTGGGCCTCCCTTCTGAAGCTGCTACCCCCGCGACCCGACCTCGGATAAGCGGAAGAAGATGGATGGATGGATGGATGGATGAGCCACGACAGTGAAATGCTTGATACTCTAAGGGCCTATCGTTGCCTTATACCCTGAAGTACACAGAAACAAACATGCTCACCTGTAGCGTTGCTGCAACCCCACACCACACGTCACATCACATGGAGACCATGCAGACCAGGCGGACCACTGACAGGTCTCCAGACATCTAGAAGTGTCACAGGTGACCTGCCCTTCTCGGCACATACTGGGGTCAAATAAGCATTCCAAAAAGCCATTCATTGTTATTCACAAAAAAAATGTCTCTTTTTACACGTATTTTCCACGTTAATATTTGAAGATGCGTCTGCATCTCTCACCACGTGGTGCACTGATCTCTGCTGATCACCTGGCCAGGCTGCAGGGTTTCGTCATCCCAGTGACAGACGCACTGGCTGGAGTTCACACATCGGCCGTCCTGAAGGTACAGCCCGTAGGGACAGCGGCAGCCTGGGGAAAGACACCATTTATAGCAAAAATTTGCTCTGATCCAAAACCCCCTGGAGGGAATAAATTTCCCTCCTGTCCTGGGAATCACCAAAAAGTAAGATGGAAGGTGTTGCTGAGGGATCGTTGTTTTTCCTTATTTGTCCTGTTAACCCTTGAAAAAATCTGGCAAAAGAAGAATCCAATGGGAGAATGGTAACTGCTGGAAGAAAAACTCAGCTTTTGTTGTAAAAGCCATGTTTTTTCTACCTACACGTCAAAGACACGTGTAACTTATATTAAATGTAAACATCATGCTTCTGAGTCTTACCGATGATACATGTTGCAGAGCAGTTGCTGGTCATGCTCAGATCTGAGCAGGTAGGAGGACAGGGATCAACCTGTCCAGCACGGCAATCTTCCTCTTTCACCAGCACCATGCCGCTGATGCAGCCTGTTGGTCAGGTTGTTAGTGGAGTTACAACAAACTCTGGTCAACTAAAGGAACAATCAAACCAATCTGGTTGGAAGCATGTGAATAGGTTTAAGTTTGGAGGAAAGGTTTCACCTTTGAGAACAGGTGGTTGCGTTTGACCCTTACCTGTCTGTGTGCCTGTCTCGTTGGTGCAGGGTTGGATGTTGCAGGTCTGGCTCTGTCGGGTCATGCCCTCACATTCCCGCCCTCCATTTTTAGGAGGAGGAGCTGAACAGGTTCTGCTCCTCTGTCTAACTCCTCCTCCACACAGAGCATCACACTCTGACCACTCTGTCCATGCCGACCAGTGACCATGAACTGGGAGAAGGAACACAGTATCGAGCAAACGGCTCCCCTAATAGGTGATGGATGTAGGTCCTGCATACAGACCTGGACATGCTCGAGTAAAGCAGGCTCGACTGTCAAACTGAGCTCCACCACAGGATCCTCCAGGCAGGGCGTCTCTTAGAATGTCCCTCTGCCGAAACAAGGAGCCGAGACCACACGTTACACTGCAGCCACTCCAGGCTGTCCATGGGGACATTATGCAGTCCACTGCAGGAGAGCAGAGTAAAAGATAAGAAATACACAAGCCCTTTGATCACATGACCACTTTGGAAGAGCCTATGTAACACCTACCACAGTCTTTTTCATCCGATCCATCGATACAGTCCCTCTGCAGGTCACACCTGCGATCCTTGTGAACACACTCGCCGGTGTCACAAGAGAACTGCTTTGGGGAGCAGGGTCTGGGCACCAGGGGGCGCCATGGAGTTACTGCTGGGCTGGTGGTTGTGCCTGAAGGGGCATAGTGAGGGACGACTGGCATTCAACATGTACTGAAAACTTTGGAGCAGGGTTTACTCAAAACAAGGCCTAAAGGGCCGGTGTCCTGCAACTTTTAGATGTGTCCCTGGTCCAACCAGCCTGGAATCAAAGCCATTCAGTCTGTGTTAGCCACGCTTTCAATTTCTATACTTTGTTTTAAACAGAAACTGGCGACATGTCCATGGTGACCCCGCCTCTTGCCCATTGACCACTGGACACTGGAAAGAGGCACTAGCACCACTCATGACTCCACTAGGAATAAGCGTGTATGATAATGGATGGATGAATAAATGAATGGACGGACGGATGGATGTTTGAAGCAGAGTATAGAACAAGCGGCTGGTTTTCACCAGGCTAACGTCCAACACACATGAACCAAATGGTTGAATTACCCCCTCAGTATGCAGATAGGTTCTCCAGAATCCTTCTATTGGCCTCAATATCTCACTCTGGTGTGTTGAAGCAGAGACTTGTCAAAGTTGCAGGACACCGGCCCTCGAGGCCTGAACATGAAGACCCCTGGTTTTGGCGGATAAAAAAATATCGAGCAATCTTTCATACCACAACGTTCTTCATCTGAACCATCTAAGCAATCCTTCCTTCCGTCACACACTCGTGCAGAGTCCACACAGCCAAATGACCAGCATGTGAACTGGCCCTCCATGCAAAACACTCTGGGCAAACCGGTATCTGGTGTGCTTGTGATGACTGATGGCGCTGTGAATCAACAGAACCTGCTGGTTATACTCCAACTGTGCTGCAAAGAGATGATTCCAGAGACATCACATGGGAAAATCATGTCCCACCTTCTGTGGTTTGAAGACCGGGTCTGCCAGGCTGCACTGAGGAAGGAAGATGGAGTCCAGGTTGGCCTGTTGTGACTCCTGGTAATAAGATGGTCTTGATTGTTTAGAACCAAACGTACACACAAGTAATTCAGCCGACACAAGAGAATCAGACAATCACAGTAACCTGAACTCAGCGGCTGAGATCTGGGAGTGACTGCAGGTGATGCCACACCAGGAAAGCCATCTTCAGACTTGGTAGTGTGTAGCCCAGGGGCGCCTGTTGTGTTGTCACCATGGATACCAGGTCTTCCAGTGTAGGTGGTCTGATTGCGGAGGCCTGGAAAGCCTCTGGTGGGAGCAGTTCCTGGAGAGGACAAAGGGAAGATTTTAAGACAAAGAACTGATCTGTTGTTAAATGCTAAATTTTGCGTAACTCTCACCACAGTTTGTCTCATCAGAGTAGTCCTTACAGTTTGGCTGACCGTCACAAAGCAAAGACACAGGGATGCACTCCTCACTGCGGTGGCAAAGAAACTGGCCTGGTTTGCAGCGCTGCACTGTCACTGTGCCAACCGCAGAGGGCGATGTGGTCACATACTCATCTGCACATGTCAGGGACACATTGTTTTAATGAATCTATAAGGAACATCTAAAGCAGTTTTACACTTAGACCCCTTTACTAAGCTGTATAAATTACACATATTAATAGAAACTTTTCATATTTGCATTCATCCCCTTTACTCCAGCATTACTAAATACATTCCAGTTGTCTTTATGAATCCTCTTCCTGTTTGCAAAGCAAGGTATTATCTCAGGAGAGTTGAATAGAAATGGCCATAACCCTTTTCAGATTATTGTTTTAAAAAATATATTAAAAAGCGATGTATCATTTCCGCTTCATACTTATGGGCTAGTTTGTGTTGGTCTGATAAAATCTCAGTAAACATTGTGTTCATCACCGAACATTGTGGCTTAAATATGACAAAATATCTTAAGGTTCAAATGGTTTTTTTAATACTTTTTCTCTTTAAATATTTTGTTCATCATGCTTTCACAGAGGTGTACGCTTGTTAAAGTTCTTTACCTCCTCTGCAGCCAAGAATCTCCACACGAAGGTAGAATGTTTGCCTGAACTCCACAGGGATGATTCTGATGTACCGAGCTCTTACCAACCGACCCAACCAGCGGGTCACGGGGGTCCTGCCCACCATCCGAACCTCAAACACCTAAAGGACAAAAACCATATGTAGTACTACACAAAACTTAGTCTGAGTTTTATCTCATTGATTTATAGGTTACATAGTATTAAACAACCAACACCTTGGCAGGGCCGTCAAACTTTCCATTTGCTGTGAAATCTGAGAAGAGGGCGCTCTGGGGGGCAAAGGCCAGGCGATATTTGGTGAGGTAACCCCACATGCGCTCATTTCCCTGTGTCACCACTCCTGACACCCAAGTGGGCTCCAGGAAATCCACCTGAAAATATGGCTGGGGGTCCCCAGGTAGGGGGCTCCAGCCAGGCTCCATAACTGGACTGCAGGAAAGAGATAATAATACGCAATTTTGATCACTTGAATCCTTCTTTTCAAATGATCATTTAAATAGGTATCCATCAATCAATCTGCCCCGATTTCCTTCATCTGACGACGTTTTGGTCATCACATTGGCGACCGGCCATTACACAAACATCCGATCGTATCCATTTATCTACGTACGCAGAGGTCTGAAAATCAGTCACTGTCCCCTTCTGCTCGGCGGTGACAGAAAGCTGACTGACACAAGGTCATATCTGCATATAGCAATAGTCACCCCACTGTTGGCAATCGACCAAATCGGAATCAGCAAGACAGACGTTCTAAAGGTCAGTGACTGGCCAGAAAACTACAATTGGTGCACCCCCAATATTAAATGTCAACAACACCAGGAAACTATTAGCAAAGGTGAATGCCATCACCCACATGTTGGGGACGATGTTTAGTCTCCCGGCGTCAGCGGGGTTGTTCTCACGCTGTGAGGATGAGGACAGCTGGCCGTAGTGAATCCTGCCATCCTCCAGTCCAAGAGCAGAGGAGCAAAGGCCTGTAAAATGTGACGTTTATTAATGGAAACACTGAAAAATTCAAGGTATTTAAATAAGTTCTTCAGAAAGAACAGAAACTTACCGTGGTATCCTGGACCGCCGTCCTTTCCATAAATACATCCAGATTAGAACACGTTAGTTTGAGCAACAAGGAACGAATAATAAACTAAAACAGCAGCAACATCTGTAATCTTTTGTCTTTTAAAGTTTGAAGCAGTGGCCGCATGATTGCCACAGTGATGTAAGTTTAATACTGAGGAAAAAATGTCACTTTTTTAAAGCTTATTCAATTTCAAGACAGAACTGTTAACTGTGGGTTTTGATATTTGGTTTACATTGTACAGGGAATATAATACAATTAGGTTGGAACAGATGTTCAGCAAACATTTTCCTTACTGTCGGTGTTGCAGTAGAGAGAGTAACAGCAGCCATTGATGGGGTCTTCAGAGGAGAAGGGGTGGGTGTGTGTGGCCTGCAAGTGGGAAAATAAAATTGTAAAAAGCAACAAGAGCAATTTTGGTGAACATATATAAGCATTCGATTAAGAGTACGCTCCTTACCTGTCTGACTGTGTAGTGATGTCATGTCGGTGGCATCCATTTTCATCCTCTCCTTTAGGACAGTCAGGGATACCATCACAACGCCTGTCTGCCTCAATGCAACCCCCTGGTGGCGGGCAAGAGAAGTGACCAATGGGACAGCTGCGTGGAGCGGTGGTTGTGGAGGAAGGTTGGGTGCCTGCAAAAGATGTTTTACACACATAACAGGAAACTGTCCAATAAATGTAACACTCGTTTGTTTTAACTTACAAAAGGAATTTTGCAAAACTGAGTTAGACAAATAATAACATAATGTGAATTAAACCCAAAACGAACAATAAAAATATTCATTCACTGTCTTCCACTTATTGGAGATTGGGCTTTACAGATAAAGTTCATAACAGAACCCAAAACATTTACTTCCTTGAATTTGCTTGAGAATGTCTTAAGATCCCCTGGATAGGTCTGAAAACCTCCAAAGGATTTTATTTTAGTGTAGAAAAATCACTAATTCTACTCCAAGCTGCCAGAAGACAACTGATCTCCTCACCTTGTTTCTAAGGGCGTTTTCACACCGGACAGTCCGGTACTCGGTTCAATTAGGCACCAAAATCACCACATTTGTTACATTTTTACTTTCACACTGCACTGTGGTGCCGCTACGCTAAGAACCATTGAAGCAACAATGGAGTAGCGTGAGATTTCAGCAGTTGTAGGATTTTTCTTTTGTCTCTAGCAAAAGACAATTTCTCAAGCTACGCGTGTAAAGAATACACCTCCAGCTTTCCCCAATACGAACGGAACACTCCACCTTTTTCTGGTTCAGAGTGGAAATTATTTACACAGACCAATCAGAGCAGATAACTCACCGCAGTACTTCTCATCTGATCCGTCCCCACAGTCATTGACTCCGTCACAGACAACTCCCAGAGAGCCGGCCGGCACACAGTGACCGTTGTCACACTGGAATTCTCTCTCTCTGCAGCCTTCACCCAGAGTGACCGGTGAAGGAGGGGTTGGGAAAGTTAACCTGGGGTAACCTTGAGAGGAGATAAAGAGGAATGTTCTACAAAAATGTGTCCATTTTATTCAAGATCAGCAAAACACCATTGTCATCAATCTGCTGACCATCACCACAGCCCATGATCTCCAGCCGAAGGTAGATGCTGTTCTGAAAGTCATGAGGGAACAGTCGAACAAACCGAGCCGACACTATCCTTTCCAGTCTACTCTCCATCACGCCTCGATCATCATGGTTACCCAGAAAAACCTGCAGTAAGAGCAGAGAAACATTGATTTGACGACGTGGAAACTGTGGAAGCTGTTTGAACGTTTTGAGTTGTTTGATCTTTGACCTTGGCTCTAGGTGGCGCATCAGAAGGAAGCTCCTTGTAAGTGTACCAACGTTTTCCATCATGGCTGAACTCGAGATAGAAGCTGGACACGAACGTGCCGAACACCCCACCTCCCTGGGTCAGCACACCTAGAATCAGATCAGTCATCACATATTTTAATAAATGAATGAGGAATAATCACACAACAAAGCTACTGGTTCACAGAATTAAACACAAGACACTGAATCAGCAGTTTCAATTTCAGTTGTTTGAAAGCACCTGTGGGAATCTTTACCAGTAATGTTGTATGGTTTGAGTAAGTCGATCTGTATGTAGGGGCTTTGGGTGTTGACACTCTGTCCTTCACGTCTCTTTTGTGGCAGGTCTTTATACTCCTCTGGCTCTGGACTCCAGCCCTGTATGTGAACGGCAAACAGAAAATAACCGGTGTCGGTTTTATGACTTGATCTGATTGTGAATAAAATGCCTACCATTTATGTTTTGTTACTCCAGGAGAGCTTAAGACTTAAAGGATTAAGTTAAATACAGACTGGATTGATGATCCTGATCAGGTTAGGTGTCAGAAAGCTAAGAATGTGTGAAGTACCTGGAGATCTCTACGGGGGTCCCACCCATGAAGACGTGCTGCTTCGGGTGGGTGGCCGTCCTGGTGCGACGAGGCAGTGAAACTAGACACTGGGAGGGTCTGGACACCCAGAGGAACCCAACACTCATCTTAACAGGAAGAATGAATAATTTAAATATACTGAATGGTAATGTGTTGTAACATTTGCTGTGTATAAAATAAGACACCAACCTCCAGGTGGAAATGGATATGTAGGTACTACGGGAGTAACATCCCTGGGTTTGGATGTCATAACGCCAGGGGTTTCTGTTACCATCGCTGTCCCATTTTCCCCTACAGATCGTTAAAAACAAATTATGTTCAAGGGTCTAAAATCGAACAGTAAATGATGTAACATTTGTTCTTCTCTCACACTGTTCATTATCTTGACAAATATGTTACATTTAAAAGTGGATTGTCTGTGAAGGACATTTTGTGAAACATCGTGTCTGTGAAGAACGCATTCTGCCTGTGATGATTCATTTATAGTCCATGTGTGTTGGGATGAAAGGTTTATGTCTTAAAGTGTGTCACTGCATAAGGACAGAAATTTAGACCTAATGTCATTGTCCCTTTTCCTTCTTATTCCATTCCTAATAATTGTCTGGTCGTCTTAGGTTAACAGTTCATTTCTCAATAGATAGTGTATGAGTATATGCTTTGCTTTCTTTCTTTCTTGCGTTTTATGTCAGTGAAGCCATAAGAAATATTAAAAAATGAGAAAAATATATGTTCAATACTTATTTAACCACTGTAAATAAACTGAATATAAATTAATAAAAAAGAGACAGAACCATGTAGAACTGACCAATGAAAATATCCATATTCTCCATTTAATATATGTGTATATGTATACACAACATGTATGTATATATATATATATTGATAAACTACCTTGGCAGTAGCAGCACCTGTTCCCCTCTCCATTGATGAGCTTTAGACCCTTAAAAATAAAAAAGATACACAGCTTTATGAGGTGCTGTGAAAACATATTCGTCCCCATTCAGAGTTCTTTGATTTTTTATTTTTAAATTTATTTTTTTTATGTCTAAATGTGATAATCAAACAATTTTTAATATTAAAGATAGATGTCAATGGCTCGGTCCTAGCAGGATGTGTTGCAAATGTGTGACACCACCAAGTAGGCAAAAAGTCTCAGACAGGTTCTTTTATTGATTCTACAGGAGTAGAATCAAGTTAAGTAAATCAAGTCACAGCTATTCCATGATTTTACATGTGGTTTGTTTAAAGGCTTTTGTGAAATCACCAATTTTGGCATTTGCTTAACTCACAGCTGTCAAACTCCAGTCCTTCATTGCCGCTGTCCTGCAGTTTTTAGATGTGTCACAGGTAAAGAACACTGGAATGAAATGGCTTCATTACCTCCTTGTGTAGATCAGTTTTCTAGAGACTTAATGACCTAATTATTCTATTCAGGTGGTGCAGCAGAGGCACATCTAGAAGTTGCAGGGCAGTGGCCCTCCAGGACTGGAGTTTGAGACCCCTGGCTTAGTTGGTCTTTGGATAATGTTAAGATATATTCCATGGTCTAAAATATTTAAATGAAACAACAAGCCAAAACCAGAGGAACTCTGTAAAAAAAGTATATTGTTTTTCACTTTGGCTTCAGGGGAGAAGCTTCAGTAGAAAGAAACCTCCTGTAATCACAGTGTCAGTGTCTCAGGTTCATATAAAGATTAATAAAAAAGAAAAAGAAATAATATTCACTTAAGTGAATGTGTTTGAATGTAGAAGAAATATAAGTACTATTTCTGAGCCAATGGTGAAAATGTTCAATGTACAATTTTGCTTAAAACTAAGATTCTCAGCTCAGTCTCACAATGAACACAGTGTAGCTCTGACACATATTCTCTCACCATAGGGCACCCAGTGACTGCGTATGGACAGTAGGGGGCGCACTGCACAGTGAGGTTGGGAAGACAGTGGCATAACTGGCAGGGCTCCACCTTCCATCTTTCTCCAACTACATGGGATCGACTCTGATGGCGACACTGATCACATGGTTCTGTCTGACACCTGCACACAGACACGGTACACAAAGTGTCGTCGTGGCAACGGATTAATGCCCAGCTGGACAGCAAGAAGCAGCCAGTAGAGGTGTCGGTGATTGAAGGTGATCTCCAAGAACAGTTTGTTTTCACTCGACTTTATTTGCCCTAAAGTGATGGCTCTGATATTGATGAATTATTCATACAAACATCATACAAAGGATATAAAATAACAGAATGTGAAATGGATGATTCCTACCGGCGAGCCTTTTTGTAAATCCCTCTGCACATCCTCCCATCCCCATGCTTGGTTGGATTATTGGGGCTCCGGAATGACCACTGGACACTCTGGACCCCACAGGGGCCCAAACACTCTCCCCACTCAGACCATGATGACCAGCCGCAGTGCACTAAGGAGGTCAGAAACAGACGTGTGGGATCAGAACAGAATGGATCATGTGTTTACACACTTTCCTAACTCATATTACATTGTGGGGACCAGACTTTGGTACCACTAGAGGAAGTGCTGGTTTTGGGTCAGGGGTCCGGTCTAGGACTAAAGTGTGAACTGACTTTTGGTTAGGTTTATGGTTAGGCATGTACTGGTAAGGGTTCGGGTTAAGGTTAGGGTAAGATGAAGAAGGAAGTGAAAGGAAGTCAATTGGAAATCTCTGCAAACAGAGAAACAAACGCATGTGTATCCCACCTGAGCAGTCTGGGTTGGGCCGACACCTCTGAGGCCTTCCCTTCTCACACACACAGAGGTCACAGTCCACTTTCATCTGCTGACCCGGCCAGTAGCGAACACCGGCCACCTCACACACACACTCTCCGGGTGACACACACTGCTGTGTGTGGCTCATCACTTGGCCTTCGGGGCACCAACAGCCTAAAGGCGAAGAGGGAAATGTGACAATTCACAGCGACAGTTTCCAAGTTGGCTGAAGGCGTGATTACTTCAAATCACAATTTAAACTCTTCCTGTGCTGTAAAGTGTCAACCGACCAGAGAAGCAGGGCGTCGCAGGGTCACAGGTCGACCCACTGCTGATGTGAGCGCAGGAGAAGGGACATGGAGCACAGCGGCGCCTCACCAGGCCAGGAGGACAGCTGGTGTTAGTGCAGCCATCATCAGGACATGGTTCTGGAGAACAAGAAGTGGAACTAATGTTATGATCCCATGATTGTAGGACCATAAAACCAACCGTCAGGGGTTTTTTTGTTGCAATACTATTACTAGACACTTTCTGCAAAACCTTGAATGTTTTTATGTTATACAGAAATACATGGAAAATGCATTTTAGGAGTCAAATGCTCCCTTGGGTTGAGTAGGGGATGTCTTTTGAATAGTGTGACCCAAACAGATCAAGAACTGCACATACTATATATATAATACAGTACATTCTAAAAGCATACTAAACATATAATAATATAACTCATTTTAAAGGTTACTCTAAATCTTTTTCTTTTGGGGGGCTTGGCATTTTAATCTGTTCTACCAGCGAGTGCTTTGCTTTCATTTTCCTGGGAAAAATAAAGCTTTAATGTGATAAATGCAGATGCCACTTTGTGGAAATGGTTCATTTTTGTAAATCTGCAGACGTTAATTGAGTCATCTGCACAGACTTTCTGAAATGATACATGACTTTGATTCAGACTAAGTTCAAAACAGTTTACAGCTCAGCCAGATACTTTGTAGACAAGCTGGTAACGTCTACATTTCTTAAAATGATCTTGCCATTTGATGTCATGAATACCAAATGTGATTTTCATCAGGATAATAGAGGAAATCTAAATCACATCCACAAATATAAGTCCTGTGAGCTGTATGTTGATAGCCGAGTCCTTACTGATCTCCGTGGAGATGTTAGAAGGTCCGGGGAGCTGGGAACAGTGCCGACCTCCATAGCGAGGAGGACTGCAGTCTCTGTCCCTCACCTGCACCCCACCGCAACCACTGGAACAGCTGGACCAGCTGCTCCATGGCAACCACTGACCGTCCACTGAGGACAAGCAAAACAACGACCATATAACATTTCACTCTCAATCTAATTAATAAAAACAAATATCTACAGTATAGTTGTTCTCCATCTGCTTACCGGGGCAGGTGGTGTTGAAGCATTGCTGCTTCTGCGTGTGTTGGCCCAGGCAGCGGTGAAGTGGTTCACCAGGGGGGCAGGATCTCCGCCGGCTCATGGTACCTGAGCCACAGGAGGCGCTGCAGGAGCTCCAGGGGCCCCAAGAGCCCCAAGTCCTACATCCGTGCTCATCTGTGGGCCCTCCAGATGGGGTTAGTGAAGAGTCAAGACACTCTGCTACACCATTACACACCTGTTGAAGAACAATGTCGAACATCATCAAGACGCTCTCAATAATTGTTTGACATAATCCAAAAAGTTTCATTTTGAAACGTCTAAAAATGTTTAATTTTTAACTGATGTTTAACTCTTATACATGGTTCTTTTCTGATTTTGCTCATTAAATCACCAACTTTATTAAAGAAGTTTGTGTGCCAGTGCTGGTTAACATGGTGGTTAGATACACACCCTGTTAAATGGTAAACAGCTTCCATCCATACAGGTGAACTCAGAGCAGGGCGCAGAGACGTTTCGACTGCTAGGGGGCGCTGCTGAAACGGTTTGATCTTGGAACAAGAACATGTTCAACGTTTTAGCAAACAGATGTTTCAATTGACAACCGTCATATTTCTTCCTCCTGAGTGTCTCCAGTGTCAAATATTGTGTATGAAATTAATTTTCCAACTCCTGCTGAAACTTGAACGTTAACTTTAGTATATTTTCTTGTGACTTTACAGATCATTACAACAAAGTGGACAAAGAATACATAATTTACAAAATGATTTTCCAATAACAATCTTTAAAGTGTGGTGCACATTTTCACAAGCATTACTCATATACCCCTAAAAAAATCAAGCCATAAGAGCTTCCTTCGGAAGTCCTAGAATTGATATTTAGAGTACAGCTGGCTGCAATAATTCCAGTATTAATAAAAATGTTTTGTAAAAGTCTATAGGTTTGTTAGAGAACATCAGGGAACAAAGAGCCTCATAAGGATTAAGGAACAGAGAACCCAGATCAGAGAGAAAGCTGAGGAAATATTTACTGCAAGACAAATTATTGCAAATTATAAACCTTCCACCTTACTGCTTCCATTTTCAGATGATGTGATCCACAGTCACTGCTTTATTTGATAATGGAGGATGGTACACTGAAGACCAACCAAATGGCTGTTCATCTAAACTGACAAGCAGAATAAGAAGAGCATTAACCTGAGAAGCAGCCAAAAGATCAGCGGAAACTCTAGAGTTGCTGCAGAATTGTTAACTCCACACATTTGGTCTTTATGGTAGAATGGCAAGAAGGAAGAAAATAAGTTTTAAACAAAAAAAGTCCTGGTCTAGGAAGTAGAATTTGTGGCCTAAGGTTTAGACCTAAGTTAAGAAACTGTGACTGAGGCTGTGGTAAGAAATCTGACTGAATTAAGCAAGTTTGAAAAGAGAAACGTGTAAAAAATGACAGTTCAAAGATGTACAACGATGGCAAACATAACTGTAGAGACGTTTAGCTGTGATTAGAGTGAATGTTGGCTCTACCAAGTCCTGACTAGGACGGCTGACTAGAAATGCATGCCAGACTTTAGATTTTTAATCTTAGTTTCTTCGTAAACTAAATCATTAGGCATTTCTTCATCAGTATAATCTAACTTTGTGTTAGTCGTTGCATAAAACCCCAATAGAATACAGTGGATTTTGTGGTTGTAAAGTGACAGGATATGGAAAAGAAACAATAGTATTTCTTTTGCAAGACACTGTATTTTAAATTCTTTAAATTCTCGCCATCTTCCTTTCTTCTACCTCCCACACCCTTTTTCCTTCTTCTTGAAATTTATTGGCGGTTGGCAAAAACGTTGGGTGAGCATTACCGCCACCAACCGGTATAGAGTGTGGACCACATGACACAAAACAAAACAAAAAAAGAAAGAAAAAAACTAGATCCTACTATACAACTTGCACTGCTTAAAAAAAAATATATATATATATAGCCTGATATCCTGTGCTTCCTGAATCCTTTTGCAATGAATCAACAATGTCAAATTTCATTTTCAAATTACTAAGGTTCCAAACTAACTTGTTTCTCTGAATCCGGTAGTTCCTACAATGCAAAATAACATGTTCTATTGTCTCATCTTCCTCACTTTCTTCACTTTATCGCCCTCTTCTCCTCATGTAATGTGAACTCACCACACACCAACTCATCGTCGCCACGTGGGCAGTCTGGGACGCCATTACAGACTTGGGTCACGTTCACACAGGTGCGGTTGTCACACGGGAAGCTTCCTGGACAGGATGGTATCCGAACCGAGCCTGGGAGACGGACAGTTTGTTTCCAATTAATCAAAACGTTAAAACATTTCCTCTGTGGAACCGATGCGCTCACACTAGCATCACTAGAAACTCACCGCAGGTGTTGATGCTCTCATCAGATGAGTCTCTGCAGTGGGGGGTTCCGTCACAGAGCTGCTGGTAATCCACGCACTGGTCCCCACTGAGGCAGAGCGCCTGGCCCGGTCCACAGGGAGCAGCACACTGCTGCTCGTCACTGCCGTCCAAGCAGTCCGTTTCCCCGTCACAACGCCACGCCTGAGGCACACACTGCCCCCCGCTGGCACACCCCAACTCATAGGACCTACAAACTGCACCAAGGGAGCTTTCAATGACAAAACTTGACATTTATCTTGGAAGATGTCAAGTTAAGGTCCCTTTAGAGATGCACAGAAGTCTGATTCTTTGCAGATATATCACTTTCTGTCAGATTAGGATTCAGTAAACATTTGGAAAGAGCCAGGACTTGTTGAATGAACTTTCAAAAAGTATTTCAGGGCATGTCTCAAACCGTCACTCCTGCCTACAACCTGTAGCATTTTGTTTTGGAACTCTCTACTCTGAAAATTTAAAGAAGAAGGTGTGAAAGAATAACAGAGATTGTTTTTTTCTGTGTTGGTATGATCGACATTCAGGCCAGTGCCAGCAGAGAGACCAACAGCCGGTCTGTGGAAGACCTTCACAGTCAAACAACAGCTGTAAACATATGCGGGGAAAAAAGAATTACAATTGTAACAATTATTGGCTGTAACAAACAAGAACCCACTGTTTATCAGGTGTTGTCCATTTTCTACAAACTGGATGATGACACATGAGGAGAACTTTAAAAACTTAAAGATGAGTACCACCTTAAAGAGTAATAATACTTAATTGATTTATTTAGCCATTATTTCTAACAATTATTTATTTAAGATCATTTATTACCTGAAGATGGCGTGACAGGTGACGGAGTGATTCCAGAGTAGCAGCTGGTTCTGTTCTCGTCGTCTCGGCCCGGACAGTCCGCTGTTCCATCGCACAGCTTCGTTTTGGCAACGCATGAGCCATCGCTGCAGGCAAACTGATGGGGAGCACAGGTCACTGCAATGCCAAGAAAACACACGACATGTTGGGTCACTTAAATTTAAGAGACCAGAATATATTGTTTAAAAGGACATGAAGTAAGAACAGAGAAAAATGAAGCTTTTTTTCAATGCTTTTAAACCTCTATGTTAATGTGCCTTCAATGCTTTTAAAGGCACATTAGCATAAAGGTGCATACCCCTTTATGCTAATGTGCATAAAGGGGTATGCACATTAGCAGTGTCAGCCATGTGTCATACTTTTCATCAAACAAGCCAAACCAGCTGTGTCCGGTTGGTGGCTGATGTACTAAGATAGAGTTTGAGGTTCCTTTTCTGTTTTATTCAGACTTGTTGATGCTTCCAAAAAAGTTACCCAAAAGTTAGCTTAAAAATTAGAGAAGTTAAAAACTGAAGTATATGAACTAATCAAGCATCGACTGCATTGTTTTGCATCTATTCCAGGTCTTTTTTCTTGTGAAAGCTAATTGCCATACAGCCAGCGTTGAGCATTGTCTTGTCTGTAGACTAGACATTAGAATGTTGCTGTTCACCTTTACTTGGGCAGACAGCTTCATCTGTTCCTGAAGGACAGTCTCTGTGTCCATCACAGAGTGTGTGTGCAGGGACACACCGATCGTCGGGACACTGAAACTCTCCTGGTGAGCACACACACCTGCAAATCAGAGATTCTGGATGAGATCCTTAAAAGACCAGAACAAACGGTTTAAAAGGACACGGCCGTAATATGAGGTCACAGAAACAATAAGGAAAAAGCTGGCTGCGTAGCGTCAAGATGTTTTTCAGTAAATCTGAAAAAACACTGCGAGTTGTTTGAAATATTAGCATTATTGGCATTAATTTAACACTAGCAGAAAAACTATACAAATAAACCAATTTTAGTCTCTTGGATGCTTAAAAAATGTATTTAAAATCTCAAAAATTTAAATAATAACAGGAAAACACACCCCCTTTCATCACTGAGGTCTCCACAGTCATCATGGCCGTCACAGCGGTGGATGTAGAGGATGCAGCGTCCTCCTGGACACAGGAACTCCCCTTCATCACAGACCACACCGCAGTCTGAACAGGTGATGGATCACAGCACACAGCAATAGAAGAGCAGTTCATAAAAACACATCAGCAAACAGAGAAAAGAAACAGGATGAACACGGATAAAACGCACCATGAAATTAATTTATTAACCAGCTAAAAATTAAATTCTCTGTGTACGTTTACCTTGCTCATCAGACCCATCAGCGAAGCCACAGTCCAGGCGTCCATCACACACACGGCTGGCTGGAAGACACTTTCCGTTGGCACACTGAAACTCTCCGGGAGGACACAGAGGCTCCGGGGTGGGGGGTCCGCAGAACTCCTCATCCGATTGGTCAGCACAGTCTGGGTGGCCATCACAACGCAGAGCCAGGTTCAAACATGGTCCACTGCAAGGTCGAGGTTATCTCACTTAATTCACTTTAAGAGTTTTAGTCCTGCAGAAGACTGACTGTAAAACTGACTCCGCAGTTGACTCATGACAGCAAATATTTTATTTATTTGAAACCATTAATCGGATTAATCGTGATGAGTCGATTATTGAAATACTTGTTGACTAATTTGGTAATCGATTCATCACTAACTGGAGTAGACAGATTAAAAAAAAGGCATTTGGTGAAGCAACAACTCAGTCAGAGCAATAATTAAGTATAAAAATATAAAAATTTTCAATTAAGGTAATAAAGAAAATATGTCTGTAACTATGTTGCACCTAGGCCTGTCACAATTATAAATAAATTATTGATTTATTAATTTACTGAGAGATAAATTAAAACAAAGTCAATCATTTCTATTGGCATGATTTATCATTTATCTCTTTTATTCTCTCTTTCTACCAAAGGCTGGATAATAAAATTCTTCAGTTTGCTGCTTTAGTCTCAACTAGCCCTTATTTTGAAGGACAATTTTGTCCTTCAAAGAATTCATAATTCATTTTATTTGTTGTGTTGTTTATTTTGGATATTTAAAAAGTCTTCCAGTTCCATTAAAACATTAATTTTACTGATCTTTCAGAATGTGCTCTTGCATTTTTATTTTGCCATTACCGTTATATTACTTAAAAATAATCTCAAAAGAAACAATATTATTGTTTATCACAATAACTTCTGGAGCAATTTATCGTCCAGCAAAATTTGTCATTGTGACAGGGCTAGTTGCACCCAGAACTCTTAATATGGCAGTTTTAACTTGACCTGGTTCAAATTGTGAACAAAAAAAAATCTCCCATTAAGCAACCTTTTCTATGCAGTTATTAATCAGCTGGGCTGCGTTTTCACATGTTGATGTCAGAAGGATTGTTTTAGCGGGGGGTCAGGAATCACCTCGGGCTGCTGGCACATCTGAACTGCTCCTGGGAGCAGGTGGATGGACAGACCTCATCCGAACCGTCTCCACAGTCGTCCTCGTTGTCGCACACCCACTGAGAGGAGATGCAGCGTCCGCTGGCACAGGAAAACTCTGACTCCAGGCAAGGAGGCGGGGGAGGAGGGCAAGACACGCCCTCACAGCGCCACACGCCCTCTTCACAGGAACTGGACAAAACGACAACAGGTGTCAGATTTCCAGGCCGACTGTTTCTCTAACATTAAAATAGATTGTTGTTTTTTTCCACATGGTTTTAGACGGACAGACCAGTTCTGACAGTGATTGGTGATGGCACTTCCAGGTGGAAACATGGAGCCTTCCCATTCACAGGGACACTGGGTGGGTTCTATACAGCTGTCACCTACGGAGCGATAGGAAGCATATTGTTCTGAAATTTAAGCTTTGCGAACCTTATGTGAACAAAATTGTAAAGATTTTTCTTGGTTATTTTACATAGTTTTATAGGGTGCTTTTTGAAAAGTTACAGTAAAACATTAACAGCAATATTTTGTTTTTTTTAGCTTGTCATAAGAAAAAAAAAGAAGAGTAAAATGTTCTCATTCATTTCTAAATGTCACAGTTCAAAACTAAGTCTTTATCTCCAAATTAAACAAGCTAATTATTTAGGTAGCTATTTATTTAGGTTGCCAACGCAAAATACTTAGTTAAGAAGCTATATATGCAATTTCACATGCAGATAACCAGAATCAGACTGTCAAAATAAAAGCTGGGTCTTTTTTGAATATCTGTATAAAGTACTGCTATGTAGTTTGTATGTCCCTTTTGGACCTATTGTAAATAATTACACCTTAAGTAGCACATCTTTTTGTTACCGTGTCTGACTGTGCCAGCAGGGCAGAAGCAGCCCTCCACACAGGACAGCACCCCACACTGAGAGTGTGGACTCTGCTGGACACCGGGGCAGGACGGAGTGCAGGCTGGACCGCACGGATCGTAGAGCTGCCCTTTATCACACTGAAGAGCTGCAGGGAATGGAAGCAGAAGCTCCTTAAATACAGGCTCACCAGACGACATGAAAAGTTAACCAAACAGTGGTTTGTGAAGTACAAAAAATGAGACCATCAGAAATCATTTTTAAACTTTTTCTACCTTTAACATGACATTTATCCTGTACAGAATTACTCTCAGTTAACCCAAAAATGTTAATAAGCCTCAAACATGAGCGTGTAAGAAAGTAAAAGTGAGGTTGTGGCTTTCTTAGGAGAATATCTACAGTATATGTGCACAATTATTGGGCAACTACACTGGGTTACAAAAAGATATTTTATGGAAGTTGTCTATGTTTTTCAACATAGACAAACATATGTTGTCTATGTTTGTCTATAGACAATTTGTGTAATTTTAAGACGTGTCATTTGACATTCAGGGAGTGTTTGGTGTGTGAATGTGACGTACGGCAGAGATCCTGAGACCTCCAGCGGATGTAGACTCCTCTCCGGTTGCACTCCTCTGCATATGAAGCAACAGCTGTGCAGAGACATTCACAGTCCCCACCGGAGTCACAGCTGAACACGCCAGCAGAGCAAACAAAACACATGCTCAACCTTGAAGGTATTACAAAATATGTACCGCAAAATAAAACAAAAAAATCTCCCCAAATAATAAAAATAATCTGAAATGCAAACCCCGTTGTATTTTGAGGGGTTTTTTGCATTCAAGGCAGCAGAACTACTAGATGCACAATGCAGATCTCAAAGCCATAACGCTGTGATTAGTCGTGTCACTCACCCACAAGCATCAAAGACACACCAGTCATAATACTGCTGGAAGGAAACCTCAGCATGGCAGCGTGAAAACAGCTCCTGAGTCAGCACTGCACACCTCTTCCTGGCCCAGGTCACTCTGTGGGGATTCAGCTGAAAAGGCAACAACTGTCATCAGCGGTAGTTTGTGCCGCTGGGAGAACGAACACACGAACGGATGTCCATGGTGAGCTTACAGTGCAGGGATCTCTGAGGTCCTGGTTTTCCACGTCGGGGCAGGAAGGGCTGACCTTCCATGAATTTCCAAACAGCTCCGGCGTGGACTCCGTGATTCCTTGCCGTGTTGTGAAGTCGTTCTCCGTGTCTCCGTCAAAGTTCCCACACAACCCTTCCACCTGACCCCGCAGGTGGGGCGCCAAGCGCACATACACACGCATACCTGGTGGAAAAAAACAACAACAACACAGGATTAGCTTTCAATAGCAAACACCAAGAACTTTTACGGGCAACATGCTGAATGTGAGAAAGAACACCCTGATCTGGAAGTCGGCCTACCTCCATCCCAGAGCAAGGTGATTCCTAGCTGGGAAGAGAGAGCGACAAATATGCCTGCTCTCTCCAGAGCCAGACCACTGCCGCTGTAGGACTTTGGTAAGGAAACAGGCATTCCGTTCACCGTCACTGCTTTACCTGAACGCCACAGACGAGACAAATTAAGTCACCAAACTACCTTCCTGCTTCCTAGGAAACATATGCTGATGAAAAATATGCACATTCTGTACATTTCCCTCTAAAATAATCTTAAATGTGATGGAAAAAGGTGTCCACTGAAGGTAACAAACTGGTTTCTTTAAGAAATCCTTGAATTCAAGTTTAAAAGTTAGAATCAAACAAACAAAGGCGCTCTTATTGGTCATTTCACCAATGTATGAACACAGACATGACCAGTCCTGAAAAGGCTGCAGTGATGCCTTTTGAGAACGGTAATATGAGTTATTGCTAGAGGTGCACTGAATTATTGGCCAGTCCATTTATTGGCACCAATTTCCTTAATATTGGGAGATCAGTGATTGGTCGATACTTACAGAGGAAGCCAATCTGATCCCTGGATCTACTTTACCTCAGCAAAGGTCTAAAAATCTTCTGCTCTCCCATTAGCGATTTGGGAACATTATGACTGATAAACCAGCCAACCAGGTCATGACCCCATTTACAGTTAACAATAGTCACTCTACTGATGCCAACTCAGCAACTTTCTTGCTATTTGTAGCAACATTCCAGGCAAAATAAAAATCTGTATTGGCCAAAATCGGAATCGGCAGGTCCAGCATTTTATAGACCGGTAATCGGCAATCAGCCAGAAAACTGCAATGATGCAGCCCTAGTCGTTACCCAGGGTGGCATAAGAAAAAGGAGAAAAATAGAAGTGTTGTGTAAGTTGTGGCCCAAACTAGTTTTCTATTGCTTGTTTAGCCAAGCAATAGTCAGTCATTTAAAGTCATTTTCTTACTTTAATTATTTGCCTGCTGTGCAAGAATCACCACTGGTTGTCTGTTACGTCAATCTTTCAATCTTTCATCAAGTTTTTCCCCAACAGCATGTGTGTGTGTGTGTGTGTGTGTGTGTTGGGGGGGGCTACCTCTCAGCAGGTGTATGATCGTGTTTCCGAGGCTGAGGGTGACAGACTTGGTGCAGGTGACGCCGGTGCTGCCACACGGCACGTTCTCCGCCGTCACGCTGAACAAGCCGCTGTTTTCCCGGGCCAGCACGTACTGGCAGTCACCCAGGAACGAGTAGCAGCGGCCGTCAAATGTCACGTAGTGTGGATCTCCGGTGGCAACGCACACACCGGCACAGACGTTCTGGGTGCAGTGCCAGCGCCGCTCCTTACACACACTGCAGGGGGGAAAAAAAACAAAAAAAGAAAAACTTTGTTTGGTGGAGTTACAGGGTGGGGATGCCAACCCACAGCTGTGGATGTTACCATGTGTTGCAGTCTTTAGTGATGGTGTCATTGGCGTAATAGAGTTGACCATTATGGTGACATGGACACTCCTCTGGCGGAACACAGCGATCCTCCTGAAACATGTGGAGATGCAGAGTTAGGAGCACAGATCATGGTGCTCTGCTGCTGCCATGTCTCCAGGGCCATCCTACCATCTACATATGCTTTATTCATTACAAGTTTTTATTGTGTTAACTTCAGTAGCTTCATCTTTATTCAAATTTGCCTCAAGCTAAATTTGGACTATTCCATGTTAGGAGTTAATGGACGGATTACAGTAGTCTGCCTGAGTGAAGAGAAGACTTAGCAACTTGTTTATTCCATTCTGGTTCAAAGGAATAGAAATGATACATAAGAAGAAAAAAACTGATGTTTTCAGGTTGAAGTGGAGCCATATGCAGAGAGACAGAAACATCAAGTGGATGGCGAGGCGTTTAATTAAAAATAATGATGATGAGGCAAAACTTACAAGCAACCAGACGAACAAAACTAGGAACTGGGATAAAGAGGAACATAACAGATGGAGTTACAGAAGGAACCAGCGAGGAAAGAGAGGAGAAGAGGTGTTTTTACTGGGAGAGTGAATGCTGGAACAATGGACCTGGGCTAATTAGCTAATGGTTTGCAGGTGTGAGAGGAGAGAGAGAGAGAAAGTTGTACAATGGGGGCAAAGGAGAGTACACTGGAACTAGGAAATGAATTTACCTACAAAGAATGACTAAAAATACGAAACATGAGTAGCAACTAAGACAGTCCTGAACCAAAAGAAAACAGAAACAGGCTGATCTGAACCAAAATAAGAACAGATACCAAATCAGAACTGAAGAACCAAAAGCAAAACTAAAACACCCCGATACCCTGGCAGAAAATGTATTCCAGAACAAAACCAGCTTTAAAAACTTTCACCTGCTTTACTGTCTTATTCTGAACTATTTAACTGTGTTTTACTTGCTGAGTTTTTGCAATTCACCAAATGACTCCCTCTCTCAAAAACAAGCACATGTGAACATGTGTTTACATGTACATGGTCACATTTCCACAGGTAAATGTGTGTTTTATGAGTTTAAAAAAAAAACCCAAAAAAAACATAAGAAGTCCCAGTTCCAGTTTTCCTCCAGCCAAGTTGTGAATGGCACACAGGTGATCTTGTGAGGTGAAATTAATCGTTTTGTTCAGACATGCAATATCCTGAATGTGAGGAAAAAAGTGAAACTGCAATGATCCCTACAACATCCATCAAATAGAACACGGCGGTGGCAGCATCATACTGCTGGAATGGCCTTCTTTCATACTTTTGCAAGGGGATAGAGGAGCAGCTGCTTCTCTCTACCCCATTTAGCCCTCAGAAAGGGCTAATGTGAATTTTCACCTACTAGAGAGACAGTTCCCTGAGGACAGACGCAGCCAGACAGCGGCTCCCTGCAGCTGGACTGTGAGACGCTGGACACAGGCTGATGGCCAGGAGGCTCCAGACTAGAGCAGGTCAGGAGGCAGGAGCGTGGAGAGTAGACCAGAGAGCGGGGGCACTGTTGTACCTCCTCACAGAGCTCCTGGGTGCAGTTAAACACTCCCTGCTCACACACGCTGGAAAGCGAGGGAGAACAATGTTAGCTGCTCATGAAGGTTTTAAAGGTTATCTGAAAACTGTAACTCCTGCATGCGACACAGAAAGTTTTTTCCAGATAAACCTGCTGAGTGGACTGAAATACATTCCTGATCTTTCATGCTTGCTACATTTCTGTTCTCTCAGGCAGGTTTACAACACATCCATAAACGTCCATGCCAACAAAACGTGCTCAGCTTTTATCATAATCCTTTTGCTGCCTTTTGACTGTCGCTCGAGGCACTAAATGTATATGGTTTTGTTTATCTATATAATCATTAGCCATTTCGCAGTACAGTGCGTCAGCTCAACAGACAGATTGTTGTCGGCAGTAGAAAGACAATGTCGACTGCATATAAAGCTTAGAGTAGATATCAGATCAGGCGGCTCCGCTACAGGCTCTAAGAGGGCAGGTTGAGGAAACTGCATGCGGTGAGATGTGGTGAGGAAATGCAATGAAATCAACCTATCCTGGATCAGGGAACAGGATCATAGAGTGATTTCATCAGAGCTCTCTCACCACAGGGTCTCCTCTTCAGACAGAACGTGTCTTCATACTCTCTGAAAGAGAGCGATGCTATAATGGCAACATTTCACACATTTGCATAATTTCGTTTTACTTTTATCAACACATTAGTTTGAAAACATCTTTTCCGTGTCACATTCTAGTTTCATGTTTAATTCTAGTAACTTTGAGCAGCTAGATTTCCACACCTCATCTCCACCATCAGATGGTGAAAGCGGCACATATAAACTCAGCATATCAGAAAGTTGTTAATTTTCTGATATGCTCTTACATATCAGACATAGAACCACGTCAGACAGTGATCAGGCCATCTATAGTGTCTTGCTCTTTCTTTGATATATTGATATTGTTATTGAGCTAGTCTGCTATGTTTATTGGTCATCATACATAGGGTGCTAAATAATACCCGTATTAGATTTAATGTAAATATGATGTTCAACTAGAGTCACTTCATTTAATCCATTCAAATGGATTAAATGTACATTTAGCATTTATTCACTTTTGTAAAAAATTACACTAAATGATGGATCTGAGAATCAGAATGATTGATAAATGGCCCAATCGTTTCAGTTGACTGCAGGTTTGGGGACTATGATGACACTGGAATAAATATATTGTGTCTGGTGAACCATCCCTATGTTGATTTGGCCTTATTTTTCTTGGACCATGACTCTTTCCCAATAACCTTCGGTTTTCTGACGGTTTTCCAAAGCTCTACTAAAGATGTCCGGACCAATTGAAGAGAAAGAGAACCACAGTGTGAAAGATCTTACTTAACATCGAGCAGGAGGCACTTTTCCATAATTGTATCCTATGTGTAATAATGACAAACCTCCCTAGAGGATTTTTGCTGAGAAACTAAATCTTAGTATGATCTGACCAAAGCACATAATTCCACCTGAAGACCTAGTAGAGTTTTCAAACTCTGGAAACTCTATCTTTATGTGTTATTCATTTTCACAAAATAAATAAATAAATAAAACACAAGATAAGTAAATCTTGGAGAATTTGTGTGAATACCCTACAACATGTAAAGATTAAGCACTGTTGTTCTGGCTTAGACTTAAATTAAGAAATATCCGACTTGACATAATTTGTGTCATTTCCTTCACCTCTCTACATACCAAGTGTTGCAGCCTTTCTGGACCACAGTGCCTGCTGGATACACCTTGTCGCCTTCCATGCAGGGGCACAGAGAGACAGGCACACACTGGCCTTGCTGGTCCTGCACAAGTCCCCCTGGACACTGACAACCTGGAACACACACGCTGCGTCCCGATTCAGAGCTGAACTCGTCACAGCTCCAGCCCTGACGCTGGTCTGAGCAGGAGCCACCGCAGGCACGACCGCACTCCTGGTACGCCTGGCCCCCTGTGCACTGGACCGCTGGGTAGGAAGAGATCTACTGTTAACATACGTGCATCTGGGAGGCAAACAATTATTTTTAACAATGAGTGGGCAACTTAGTTAGAGGTACCAATTGTGTGTAATTTTGTCCAGACAAGTTGAACTGTAAATAAAAAAGTGATCTTTTATAAGAGGGCCGGGGACCATCTTACGGCAGAGTGTTTGGTTGCGCCACTGGACTGTGACGCCCTCCTGAGCGCAGTGTCGGCCGTAGGCAGTGAGGACGGTGCAGTGACATGATGTCCTCTGTGGAACACAACCACACACCTCCGACAGGCAGAGACGGAAATATGGCTCCCTGTCCACTACGTCATGACACACCTGCAGGGTAGAGGTGTGACGATTGTTTGATCAAGTAGAGAGAGGTAGGAAGACAAAACTCTTTTCGTACACACTTACCTGAAAGACTGGACTATGTATGACGGCACACACTGTTTGGGCGTAGATTCTGCTCTGGGTGTATGTGGAGCAGGGATCAGCTGGAGTTCCTCCAGGCAGGGTGCAGGGCTCACTTGTGAATTTCTCTGCGAAGGATAAAACATTGTTCTCCACATCTCCCTCTGGCGTGGTAAAGTCATCATGCTGGTTCCAAGTCAGAGTTCCACATAGACCACGCACCTTAAACACAACACGTGCATCCATTCACCACTGCTAAAGAACATTCACATAGAAATGACTGCGTACAAAGCAACTTGTTTCTTCAAGCAGGTAACCAAATAAGCATTCAGGACTCTGTTTTTCTAGAAGTGGACGTCTGAGAAAAGAACCACATGTGGTCTCAGTATCACCTTGTTGGCAAAACCAGGCTGTAGGCTGAGGAGGGTAAAGGATCCATCTAAGTACCATAGAAGTTGGGCTCCAAAGGTCTGGATGACGATGAATGAAGAGGAGGCCTTGCGCAACACCAGGTCTCCAGTCACCACAGGCATCATCTCCCGTTGGCCATTCAGAGTCACGGTGCCTAAAAAGAACAATACTGTCCTAAAGCAGAGATTTTGGGAGGCTCAGATAGTAGCAGTCCATTCTGTAGCTGATGGGTTACAGGTTCAAACCCCAGCTCCGTCTGTCAAAGACATTGTGTCCTCGAGTAAGACACATCACCCACCTTGCCAGTTGGTCAGAGGTGGGTCTGATTCATGGCAGCCTTGCTTCTGTCACACTGCCCCAAGCCAGCTGTGGCTACAATGTAGCTTACCACCATCAGCGTGTGAATGGATGACTTACTGAATATAGTGTGAAGAGCTTTCAGTTTCTCTGGACTTGATGAAATGCTTTACAAATACAGGCCATTTACTATGTGCATCTCCAAGTGAATGTGTGTTTACTTCAGGTACCTGTTTTCTCCAACAAGTAAAAAATATATGCTAGGATAATTGATCTATCTAAATTGTCCCTAAGTGTGTGTGAATGGTTGTGTTTCCCGGTAATGAACTGGCAACCTGCCACACTCTCCAAGCCGTCCGTACTCACCACTATTGGGTCTCTGCAATGGACTCTAATTATTGACCTGTTAATAGACACATCAATGCAAGGGGCAGTCACAAGGCTTTGGATGTGTAACTGGAAGCAAACCAAAGGCAAATAGACTTCTCACACACACATCAGAAGCATTTGTTTTCCATCTGACAGCAGGATTACTCATTTGGCCTCTCACACATTCCACAGAGAGAACAGATCCAAGAGAATGAGTTTTGTGAGCAAGAGGAGCAGAAACTGGCAAAGAACATTTGTTAGACTAGCATCAAATCTGAGAACAAATGTTTGTTTGGTGTGAAATATAGCTTGTTTAGTCAGTGATATTTGAGAATGAAACTATGTGAATGGTGAAAGTGAATGTGCCTAGATATGAAAAGACTAAATAAGAATCTACTCTGGCACAATTAGTAAAGTTCATCAGTGAAACATCTTATCACACCCCACAATTGTTGTGTGTTTCTCTATGGCTGCCTTATCCAGTGAACAAACAGTATTGAGTAAAGTTCTTTATCCAGCCCTATTTCTGCACATTTTCGTTCCAAGAAGCCAGATGTTCTGCTTATTTCCTAACATCAACTTGAACATTAGTTTCCTGTGTTGACTAACATCTAGTTTTACTACAGATAGTTGTTTCCCTTCCTTTTCAGTCTAGTCTGAAAGGATGAACATGTACCTTAATGTAGGAGCCATTGCAAAGAATTTTGTAAAGAACCATTGTCACATCAATACATTGTTTTTACTTGGTATTCCCACTTTAAAGATATTTTTAAAAATTAATAAGTACACACCAAATTTGACTGGAATATAAAACATTGAATAATTCTGTTATTCATATTTATTCCTTAGAGTTACTCAGTTAGTTGACATTTTCAACACCATGTCATATTTATGCCAACGCCTGACAACTTTTTAGCCAACTCACCAGTGTGTGTAACGGTGATTGTTGTGTGCAGAGCCGTCACTGTTATCTCCTTTAAACACCCCGTTTCTCCTCCCCCTGCCCCATCCCCAGCTGCACACTCTCCACAACGCACTGCCACCGCCAACTTCCTGTCCACAAAGTCCTGGACACAAAAATAGGAGCAGACAGCAGTCAGCATCCACCCAAACGTCTTAGCATGCATCACTATGTGCGCTGTCGTTTGTGTCTTACCTCCACAACGATGAAAGCACAGTCTCCACCAGGCAGTGCATACCGTTTTTTGTCGAATGTGGTCACCTGCAATGCCCCCATCAGGGTGCACTGGCCAGCACACTTCTCTCTTGTACACGCCCACTGACCTGCCCTGCACACACTGGGGGAATAGGGAGACATTATGGAGGATCAGAATGAAAAACATCCAAAAGGCTTCTTGGGATGCTGTTGCAGGACAAGTAGAGTCGCTTCTCACCAGGTGTTGCATCTCATCTGTATCCTGTCCCCAGGCTGGTAGATGTGCCTGCGGTGGAAACAGGGACAGTCTTCTCTGTTCAAGCAGAGACCCTGGTAAAGGTAGCGATCAGGAGGACACTCGCAGCCCCCCACACACTCCTCTCTGCACTGACCCACGGCTGCAGCAGGCCCTGGGGGGCGAGGTGTAGAGCAACTTGGAGGACAGGAGGACACGCAGTCTGAAAAGACCTGTCCGCTGGGGCAGACACGACCTGGTGGGACAAGGGACATTTTGAAAATAACACAGTCAAACCAAACTGCTGCTTTTGCATGACATAATGGAGGAGGATAATAACATTCACAGTTTTTGTCTCTAAGTCAAATATTAAAATCCTATATTTCTGCACCACATAGTGCTGCGGTCCTCCACATTATGATGACGTGTTGTTCAGCACACTCCCTGCTGTAGCTGGCCAGCGTGTCACACACTGCATCCTGCCTCTCTTTGGGTGGGAGGCTGCAGTACAGATACTGACAGGTGTCCATGTAGGCTCCTGGATCCACCTGTGAGTTAAAGACACAGCCTTTTGTCATTTAACTATAAACCACTATGGGTTGAATAAAATAGGTTCATAGTAGTCTATTAATTTCACCAAAACGTTTCTTCTAACTAGCCCCAGTGAGTGACCCAGACAGAGCAAAGGATTAGGGTATTAGGGTAGGTGTGGGCAATTCAGGTCCTCGAGGGTCAGTGACCTGCAACTCTTAGATGTCTCTCAGGTTCAACAAGCTTCAATCAAATAGTTGAATCATCTCCTAAGTGCAGTCAGGTTCTCCAGAGTCGTGCTAATGACCTCATTATTTGGGCCTCAGACCATGAGAACCCATTTTTAAAGTTTCCCTTGTACATGTACAAGGGATTTGTATCTACCACTACCCATTTAATATATTTGAAGAGTTTTGACATTATATATAGATTTATTAGACAAAAACTGATGGTTAAACACGTTTAAACATGTTTAAATAAGGTTAAACACGTTTATTTCTCTTAATCATGATGAGCATGTAGGATTGGAAATGTTGACAGCTTTTTAGAAGTAGAAGTTTTTAGGTGATCAACACCAACAACGAGTTTCCTCTCTATGGAGACCGATAGATTTTTTTTTTTTTTTTTGAACGTTTACGTCTGTTTCCAGGTTCTTTTAGGTAATGATCTAAAACAGTTGATCAGGTGATGAAAAAACTGTTTCAGGTTAGGATCCAGCAGCAACCAGGATAACAAAATACAAGATCTGTGTGAAGTGTGTATTGTTATTAAAGATAAATCTAAACTGGTTAAACACAACATCTCCAGGCCAAAGCTTTGTGAAACCTGGAGATTAGAAGTAGCTCACAACATTCTGATGAGTGTGTGTCTTCACTTCATTTCCTGAGTTTCTGACCTGGCTGTGGCAGTGTGTGAATGGTTTCTCCAGCAGCTGATGACACACTGCTTCTGCCCGCAGGCGTAGAGCGGGATCTCCTGTGACATCACAGCTGTGGCCGAGCTCAGCTGCGTCACTGCAGTCCTGATGGACCAATAACCAGCCTCAGTCAGTAAGGCCCCTCGTGTGAAGGGCATTTAGGCAACTACAGCTGTATTTGCACAACTTTAGAAGTTAACAAAAAGCATCATAATTTAGGAGAAACAGCCAAACACTAAACTGAAAAATGAAAGTGGTGAAGAAATTTCTCTCAAAAGAAATGTTTGAATCACAGAACCTCGTTGTGCTGGTCTGGAATTTTCCACGAGTTGCCAAAACTGGCAGCGTATGAAGAAACGGCTCCAGTCATCGTGGTGAAATCATCTGTGATCGTTTACACAGACAGCAAGTCAAACGTAGCTTAGAGAAACCAAACAACGTGGAAAGCTGCAGCACACCGTAGTGAACATGCATGTGGTTACTCTTACCATCAGCGTTGTTGTTAAAGACTCCACAGAGTCCCCTGGTGGTTCCCAGCTGCTCAGAGGTCACCGTCACATACACCGTGTTGACCATGTCGAACTTCACCCTGACCCCCACCCCACTCTCCACAAACACATAGTCCCCAAGCCAATAGACGCTCACTCCTGAAGGCACAGAGAAAAACCCTTTATGCAAGCAAAATGCATGACTTTTGATTAACAGTAAAAATTATTTTTTTTAAAAAGCATTTTCACAAATACCAATACTCAGGGTTGAATGGTGGGAAACCAGGCCAAGGAGAAGATGACCACATGATACAACACAGGGATTTTATAAAATATATCTCTTAGTGCAAATCAGGATAAACTTTAGATTTTATAAAGCTTGTTTTGGACATAAATGTTATCAAGCTGCACCAAAGGAAGCAGGTAACAGTCAAACTGACCAAGCGAGGACGCACAGAAAGAATAGAAATCAGTTAGCCTGTCATGACTCACAGCTGACCTGCATGAAGCAGGAGCAACAGGATGGAGTATTTAGAGAAACAAGTAGAACCACATACAAAGTAATAGACTGCTGTTTTTGGTTTTGACTGACTCTCTCAAAGTGCAGGTCTTGTAACTGTATGTCCATATCAATCAATGTTTGGATAGAGGTAAAAGGTCGAGAGGTCAGCTTCCATCTATTGTCCAGTGCAGCAGCTGACTACCATGGAAACTGAACGATTGGTGGTGCGGCCTGGTTAACTAGGGTGTCTCCTTCAACATTAACATACATGGCTGACGCTCCACCTCTCTCAACTTTTCTTTGACTCCAAAATCTTGAGAAAAACATCCCTTCATCAAAATGCTCTGGACGAGAGAGAAAACTAAATGACTTGCTTGTTGTTTATGGCAAGAGATGTTACAATGGTTTTAAGTATCTCATTACTTACATTTTCTCTTTCTATTTTGTCATGTTTCAAATGGCCAAAAAAAATGAAGTTTAGATAAAATAAGAGAAAATGATAAAACAGCCTTCAAGTGATAAATTCCCTTATTAAGAAGAAAGAGTCGTGTAAACCTGTTTGTAACTTCCCCATGTGATTAACCACAAAAAGTGAGATCGTGTTTACTAGCTGCACCTACAGTAGGCCTCACTGCGCCCAGGCCTGAAGAATAAAAACATTCATAGGTTGCCTGATAACCTAAAGTAGGCTAATCTTGAAAAGCAAGAGGCCATATCATGATCTAAATAAATGTAAGAGCCGATGAGACATAATGTCATTGACACACATTGTCCTGGAAAAGGTTTTGAAGCTGTTTTTACGGCTCTGGGACTCCAGTGAACCAATGAGTGCCATCATTAACAAATGAAGAAAACTGTTTTTGTGTGTGTGTGTGTGTGTGTGTGTGTGTGTGTGTGTGTGTGTGTGTGTGTGTGTGTGTGTGTGTGTGTGTGTGTGTGTGTGTGTGTGTGTGTGCCAAGAGAAAAGTGGAGCATTATTGGAGTTGCGTCCCAGTACATCTTATGTAAAACCTGGGCAGCATTTCAGAAAAAGAACCAAAACCTAAAATCAAACATGGTGGACGTAGTGTGAAGGTCTTCAACTGCATTGCTGCATGAGACCCTGGATGATTTACTGTGATCAATGGAACCACAAATTCTGCTCTCTGCCAAGGAATCCAGAATGTTGAGGAGAAATAAAAACCTTTGCAAATGCTGAGGTAATTCCCAGACTTAGATCTGATTGAGATACTATACTGTGACATGAAACAAGCCATTCATACCTGAACACAGTGGGGATGAATTCTACCTCAAAGAGTGAACCAGAATTCTTCCACAGTGGTTTAAAAGAGTTTTAATCGTTTTACTGCAAATGCTTGATGAGTTGTTACTGTAAATGGTGGCTGAACCAGTTATGAGGTTCAGGAGATTAGATTTTCCACATCGAGCCAGAAAATGATTGATTTTCTAATAATCGTCTTACCGTTTTGAAATAGTGGCTCCCCATTTGGAACAGGCAGGCTGTTCAGTGTTACATTTTTATGATGAATAGAAACCAAATCCAGACCCAGCATCATCCTCAACGCCTGAAATGATATTCGCACAGATATTTGATTATTTGTATGTCGTCCAAAGATGTGCTTTGTGCCAACATACAATACATCTTCTACCACAGGATGGGTTTCACAGGGAATGATCACCTTGTTACAGTTGCCTCTCTGGTCACAGATTGTACTGATGTAGACTGCCCAGGTGCCATCGGTAGACGAGGCCAGCAGGTACATACAGCTTCCCTGGAAGTGGAAGTGCTTCCTGTCAAAAGTGCGATAGTGGGCCCCTCCCCAGGACATGCATGTGGCCGAGCCCAGAGGAACCCTGGCGGTACCCAGCAGTCCACTCCGCACCAGAGGAGAAGACTGGGAGTCTAGAGGTGAGGTAGAGAAGCAGTGCATGTCAGACATCCTTCACATGGCTTGGTGACATTCCATTCCTGTAGTGTGTTTTCCCAGTGTAGCTGCTTCAGACCTGGCAGCAGAGTGTAGGTGCAAGTCAAACAGGTTTGGTCCGAGGCGTTCTTCCAGCTCAGTCCCCACAGGGTGTTGCAGCATTGCTGCATCGGCATGAGCGAGGAGTTATGAACTCCTGGGAATTTCTCACAGTTCCACGTGGAATAGCACTGACCACGCGCCCCAACACCTGAGAGGCAAAGGAGACGAAAGATGAACATGTAGCCCTTGTGGTCATTTTGACAGCAGATTTTACCCAACTTTTAACTGTTATTTTGTTTTTTTGTTCATTTGTTTAAATCTTAGCCCATTTTTATTGACTTCATTTACTGCTGTCATGGCTTCATGTAGAAGCAGGCCAGTGGGTTCTTCTCTTACCCTGAGAGCAGTGAGGTCCTCCCCATCCCTCACAGCAGGTCCTCTCTGTCTTATTCACGGCTTGGTTCTCCATCTCCGGCGGTCTGAGGACGAAAACATGTGCAAACTAAACCATAACATGCACAGGTTGTCTTCAGGTTTATATATACAAGGAAGAATTTCTTTCTACTTTGCATTTGTGTCACAAATAAATATTTTAGATCATCAAACTAATTTTTATATTAAAGATAAGCTTCATGAATAAAACAAAATAGTTTCCCCAGTGATGATAAGTGGTTGTGTCACCCTGGTGAACTAGACGTGTGTCATGCTGCATATTATAGAATCAACCTGAGACCAGGTAAATACAGGGTCAGTATCGCCAATACAGAGATACGGATACTGATACTCATAATGATACTGATACCAGTACCGATATTGATACCGATGCCACTAACTTCTGGCATTTGATGTTATTAATTTTGTATTCTGTTTAATGCTGCATTTTCGCAAAACCTTACAAAAACGAACAAAAAATAAATAAAAACATATTTGCTGAACAAAAAGTTATATTTGTAACAGAAAAATTCTGTCTGTATGAAAGAAAAACATGGCTTGCCAATCCAAAAATGTGGATTTGCCCTTCAATGGTCGGTAAAAATCATTTTATGATACATTGACACATGCAAAGACTTTTGTATATTTTGTTTGTGCCTGACTCAAATTAAACCATCATAATCTACTGCTTACCAAGTTCTTGCCTCATAAAGGAAACATGTCCAACCACTTAAACATTTTATTTTCACATGACATGAAGTTTTAAAGAACCTTCTCCTTGGCTTACTTGTACAGAAAGCAGGACGCCGTCTGTCCCTGCTGTTTGTAATATTGAGCGATTCCGTCGTCCCCTCCATGCACGGTGCGCATCCTGTCCACATCCAGCCTCCATCCCTGGGTGTTGTACTGGTACACGTCAGAGCAGCCCACTTCCAGCTGCAGCCGTGGGGACAGAACCAACTCCACTCTGTCTTCCACCACACGTTCACACCAGTGTCTGCAATGGCAGATAAAGGGTTAAAGCCAGGATTTCCAGATGTTTTAAAAAATGTTCTGCCTTTTAACCAAGAACGTTTTTTATGACTGGAATTGAGAGAGGCATCTCGAATGTTAAAGAATAACCATATAAAGGGAGTACCCTACTTATAATATATTTATTTATTATAAAAGCTTTTTTAAAAATTTGATTTTGGAATTTTTCTCAATAATCAGTAGAAAAGTCTTTTTTGACACCAAAGACATTATCAGACTGTAGGAATGCCCAACTGGGCAACATCAAGAGTCAATGTCCCTTCCAGCCAGAGGAAATATTTTTTTAACAAACATCTATAAGACTAAATTTTAAGGACATGTGAACAATTTTTATCTAAGCCATATCTTCAGTAAAATCTGTACAATTTTAATCCAGAAAAAGCAAAGCAAAAAGTTTCAGTCAGGAGAACTGAGAGTTCAAAAATCTGAATAAAAGCAAGAATTTTTATTATCTGTATTGTATTTTATTGATTCATTATTTGTATGTATTAATATTTTAAAGTGTTGCGAAAGAAAAACAAAAGTTGCAAAGTTTAATGACAATTAGCTGTTTTTCAGCTAAAGATTTAGAATACAAGTTGTTCAAATAGTTGGATGGTATTAAGTTACTAATTTGTTTTTGTAAAATTACGTAACCTTTTGTAAAACTCATTTCTCACTTGAGAATATTGGTTAAAATGTTTGTTGATGTTTGTGGTTCAGGAAGCTGGAGCTCTTCTGGAACTCACCCAGCTCCCACCACCAGCTGCAGACCCAGCAGAACCACAAGGCCTGGTTCCAAGTTCATCTTCACAATGTTTGACTTTTACAGCTCCTATGGAAAGACGACACGTTTTCATGTTCCATTGTTACATTCTTAGACTGAAATCCTGTTATAAACTTCACAGCATTAATCGTCTCCCCGAGATAAGAGACAAAAACAAATTCGCAGGCAGTTCAAGACATAAAACCATAAAATTCAAAGAGGTTTACAGCCTCGTGAAGAGTTGTAGGCAGGTCAATTCATTTTATACAGAGACAGAATACATAACACCAACTAAGGCAATAAAACAGTTCATGTCTTCATACGTTAATAAAAAGGAACACTCACCTAAAAGAACAAGTGTGGGATAATATTTAAGTCCACCCCTCCCAAAAAAGCTGTCAGTGTGTCTGTTGTTTTTCTTTTCCTTACTCTTCCTGGTTTGAGAGTAATAAAAACTTAGAGAAACGAGATGTGGCCGAGCTGAACTCGTGGGGGTTTTGAGTGTGGAGGTGACCCATGGGACGTACAGAGGCATTTCAGCCAGCTGCCATTGGACGCGAGGGTCGGGGTAACAGCTGGGAACTCAGGTATTGGACACTGAACCTGTGACCTAAGCGCCTCTGATTTAACACCAACCAACACTACGGGGGGTGCCGATGTTAGCGTGGCTGCGGAGCCTCAGCTGCAGAGCAAAGAGATGTTTGTCTGAGCTTAATCGCGTAAAGAAAGGTGTTTCTTGAAGGACGATGGGGTCGTTTATTCAGTCAAACGTGGCAGCAGACATGAGGGTGCAAAGCTTTCAGAATCAGCAGTATCCTCAGTATGACCTCCTGATGGGAGTGAAAGGAGACTCAAGCCCAGCTGTGACCAGAGTAACGAAAGAAAAGAGAAGCTGCGGTAATGATGTTACCTGGAGGTTCTGTCACGGAGCTGGCAGATTGTGTACATGTACGCTAATCTCACTGCTAGACAGCAGCAGTCGGTACATTGATAAAGATAATGAGCTGAGTCAGTGTGTGTTCTTCAGCATTGATTCTGATGAGACACTGAGGACAAACCAGACGTGCAAACTCAGCTCCGGCCCTCAGGGACCACTGCCCTGAGAGTTTTAGGTGTTTTCCTCTTGCCACACACTTGGGGGGAATCAGTGTGTGATTAACTGGCTTCTATTAGCATCTAGGCACCAGAACAATGGACCCTCTGACCACTAAGATGGACTGAGTGGAGGTTTGAACTGGCAACCAATGGTAAATCTGCTCTATTCATCATTTTAATGCTCCATTTCAATTTCAGAAGACATTTTTAGATGTCTAAAAGCTTTCAGATGCCTCCATGTGCCATGTGATTGGCTGAGTAACTTTTTTAAGAAGCAGTTGAGTCAGTGTACCTGACGAATTGGTTTCATGCATCACAGAATGAAAAATGGAAATGTTGGAGGTCTCAGTTATGTGGGAAAAAATACAAACAGCTAGAGACAAAGTACAGTGTATCTGCTGGTGTTCACTTGTTCTGAACAATTCCTTTATCATATCTGCAGATAAAAATCTTTAATGGTTAACTTAAATTTGCTTTTTTTTTTTTTTTTTACTGGAGGCTCATAAAATGGAGGTAATGGGCCAAGGTTCAGTAACCACAGTTTGCCCCTGGGCCAGACGGACCATTCATGATACAACTACATTAAAAAAGTTGCAGGAACATTGCTGTCACGTCTTATTGGAATGCGTCATGAATCATACGTTAAAGGAAAATTAACCCCATCTTTAAGAACCTCACTAAATCACATATATATAATATATATCACATATATTAAAACCAGGTCAATTTCAATCTCAAAGAGAATTATACCACCTAAAATCTTTAATAATATGTGATACCTGTCTAAAGCCATGACCAGATGAATAGAAAAAAAAATTTCACACATCCAACACTCAGAAATCAAAATGGCTTTGTACAGGTTGAGAAGTTTCACTAGTTTTATCTGTTCATGGAATCTCTAAGTGAACCTCTCTTTAGAAAACAATGAACAAGTATCAATGGATACCTCTAGAGCCACATTACAAAAGTGTAGGCATGGGTTAAAAAGAATTTGGAAAGGGAAATGAGAATATATAATAGATTATATATCCAAATACCCTTACCTTTTTTTACTTAAGTGTTTATCTAACCTATTTGCTACATATGTAAATCTTACATTATTTACACACTTACCTTCTGGGAAATTCTAGCCTGGTGACCTGGATGCACACACAATGGATCATGGACAATTGCTTATTTGTCTATGAAAATCCAGACATAACTGGACTTTCTAAAACATGTAAGTGTTCTTTGTTTCTTGTTATTTGAGTCTGGTTTGTAGGTCTGCTGAGGATTGTGATGTGTCAGCATGATGCTGCATGCTGAGTGTTGTTTTTGTTCTTGTTATTGTTTGTCATAAGTGATCAAAATAAAAACAGAGGAAAAAAGGGTATAAAGGATTGCTCTAATTAAAAATGTGCTATTTAGTTTTATATAGAACTGGCTTTAAATGCACACAAGCACATTTCTTTTTTGAAGGATCTTCCAACACTGCAGATAAGCACATAGAGGACATGTTTGTTTTTAAAACACATGTAGTCTGAGAAACTCAAGGTGTTACTGTTGCTTCAGCCGTCTTATCTTACGGTTTTATTGAAAGCAATTTGAGTGAAATATTACTGATCTGCTTAGGGACACATGTTTCCCCAAGCAGAACAACAATTAATTTCCATTTGGGAATAAAAAAGTATTCTCGAATTGATTTATAACTGAATTATGTTACTTTTTTTTCATATGGTGCCTTTTGGACGCTTACTAAGTATTTCGTCATATTTTACAACCACCTGCAAACCAATCACTTGAAGTCTCGGCCAAGTAGGGCAATAGACAGACAATCAACAGCACAGCTTCGCTTCTCAACTGTACCACAGACGTCCGAACGGCTGCTGAACCTGGACGACTGGACAAACCTGTCCTAAAGCATTTGAGGGACAACTGCAGGTAATATAATTTCTTTTAACACTGCATGGGTCATGTTTCCACATCTGCATGTCAAAGGTACATGAAGGCTATTGTATGAGCACATCCTGAGACCAAAGCTGCTAAGAATGGGGGTTTTGCACCTTGAAAACTGAGAAAAAAACATATAGACTTAATAGTAGAGTGCAGTAAGAAGTTGCCCTGCTGCTGTTTGCGGTTAACAGACAGGACAAAGTTGGCCTTGACTTCTTTATTGCTCTGGCTGATATGTACTATTTGTGTTCTGTTAGAGGGACAGATTGAGACTGATAGCAGTAAAACCAGATAAAATAATGGTGTAAGGTTTATGCTAATTCTGAAATGAAGTAAATAAATTAGGCAGTTAGCAATTTAGGCAATAATTATGATCTGATCTGAATGTGAGTGACAATAAATCTGCTACAATTAAACTTTTGAGTATGCCAAGATATTTATGAATTCAGGAAGTCATTTTCTTATTGTATTTCAGCCATGAAGGCTCTCTGTATGCTGCATCTGGCCTGTTTGATTGGCTTCAGTGCTGCCAGAACCAGAGAGTGGGCTCACCACGGTGCCCCAATGTTTGCTGACCTCACTGTGCAGGAGATGAAAGCCGTCCGATCCTACCTGCACGGCATTCCAGAGATGAAACTGACAGATGCTCGAAGTAAAACTATGGAGAGGAACAGTATCCTACTGATGGAACTCCACTTGCCAAAGAAACATGAGGCCCTGAGAGCACTGGACCGCGGTCAGGCCAGACCCCCCCGCCAAGCTCGAGTGATCATCCAGTTTGGGAACCAGACCACACCGAACATCACAGAGTACATTGTGGGACCGCTTCCGTCCCCAAAGTCTCACGAAGTCAGAACCTTCAAGGGAAAGAAACCGGTCCAATTCGAGTCCAGGCCGATCACCATTGTAGAGTATGACCACATTGAAAACCTCCTGAAGAGGATTGCAACTCAAGCTTACAAGCTTCTTTTTGAGACAACAGGAGGCTTTTCTTACACAAATTGTTCCAACCGCTGCCTGACGTTCTCAGACATCGCTCCCCGAGGCCTTGATCCAGGTGAAAGAAGGTCATGGATCATGCTGCAGAAGTTTGTAGAAGGTTATTTCATTCATCCAATTGGATTTGAAGTATTGGTCAACCATCGGGATCTAGATCCAGAAAAGTGGACGGTTGAGAAGATCTGGTACAACAGTATGTATTTTGACAGTGTCGAGGAGCTGATAGAGAAGTATGAATCGGGAGAAGTGGAGAAGCTGAAACTGCCGGATCACAACGATGAAGACCTTTACTCTACTTACATACCTCGAGGTCATAGTAACACACCAACTAATATTCATGGGCCAAAGCTTGTTGAACCCCAGGGACATCGCTACTCTATAGATCGTAACTTTGTTGAGTACGCTGGGTGGTCCTTCGCCTACAGAGTTCGCTCATCGGCTGGCCTTCAAGTCTTTGACCTTCGCTTTAATGGAGAGAGGATCGCTTATGAGATCAGTCTTCAGGAAGCCATAGCCTTCTACGCTGGGGATACTCCTGCTGCCATGCAAACAAAGTACATCGACGCAGGCTGGGCAATGGGAACCTCAACTTACGAACTGGCACCTGGAATCGACTGCCCAGAGATCGCCTCCTTTGTCGACCTTTACCACTACTTTGACACAGACAAACCCACGCGCCACAAAAATGCTCTGTGTATTTTTGAGATGACCACTGCCATGCCCCTACGGAGGCATTTTGACTCCAACTTTCAAGGAGGATACAACTTCTTTGGAGGTCTGGAGAACACTGTGCTGGTGTTGCGAACAACTTCAACAGTTTACAACTATGATTACATCTGGGACTTCCTGTTTTACCCCAATGGAGTGATGGAGGTAAAAGTCAGTGCTACCGGATACATCCATGCCACTTTCTTCACACCTAATGGACTTCACTATGGCACAAAAGTGTACGACTACGTGCTGGGCAACCTGCACACTCACCTCATCCACTACAAAGTGGACCTTGATATTGCTGGTGAGTATTATGAAGCAATCACCAAGTGCCTTGATCCAAGTCCACAATGAATGTAGCCAAATTCGACATTAAGAGACAAATCAGCCGAATGGCTAGCTATCGGAGTCTACGGATCATTCTGAAATTGTAGGCCCACATTGAAAAAATATCTCTTCTACTCAGCATAATTTGTCTCAAACACAATACATTGTTCTCAACAAGTCATTGCAAAAACAATAATGTTTTCAAACTGCACAAAATTTGGATAACTTTTCACCAAGGTGTTATGCAGATCATGGTAGAATAATGGTGCTATTTGGTATTTTCCAATAAATCTCAAGTTTTCTCACTTGGTAATTGTCACCCCCAAAACACTTATGGAAGTCATTGGCTCCATGAGGACACCAATGTCCTTATGACATTGAGGGGATTTTAAAGGTAATAAATCCAGTTGTGAAAATAGAACTCCTAAGTGCCTGAACCCAACATAGTTATGGCTTATTACATACAGCTCATCAGCATCAAACCATGAAGGACTCCAGAAGTCTCCAGAGTCTTTCTGAGCCATTGTTTAATGAAAATGAAGCCTTTCACTGCAAGGATTAAATCAGTTGTTGAACATTATAAGTGTTTTTTAAGTGAAAACTTGATTCTATTCGGTTATATGAGGTAATTTTCCTGATTTTGATTCCTAATGGTCACATAAAATACAAAATGTTATCAACAGACACCATATCCTGACACACAAAACTTTCTCAAACTTCTTGTGTTTTCTGGTATGCAGGTCGAGATAACAGCTTTGAAACGATAGACCTGAAGTATGTGAACTTCACCAATCCGTGGAGCCCAAATCACTTCATCGTCCAGTCCAAACTTCACAGGACGGAGCACAAGACGGAGCGATCGGCTGCATTCCGCTTTGGCAAAAAGTTCCCTCGCTATGTGCACTTTTACAACCCCAGTGAGAAAAACAAGTGGGGCCACCAGAAGGGTTATCGAATTCAGTTTAATTCCCATGCACACAGTGTCCTTCCTAAAGGCTGGAGAGAGGAAGTTGGCATCAGTTGGTCAAGGTAAATCAAATTCTTCATCACATTGTTCTCAAAGCATCGGCATCATGTTGAAGCACTCAACCCCCATGAGAAGTGTTGTTATTCCTGATATAACAGACGGAGTATCTCAAAACTACATTTGCCACCTTTTGCTATAGTCTATTACTACAAGGCCATAATAGATGACAAAGTAGCACATAAAAGCAATGAACAGTAAAATATCTGGCACCAGTAACTGGTCTATGAAGTATAGTTTATTCCTGTGTGCAGATTTATGACCTAAAGCATCTGGAAAAAACAAATAAAACATATCTGATATGCTTCTTGTATTTTAAGCAGATATGTTTGTCTTTCTTGTTACTCAACTTTTGTTCTGCACTGCAATTTCTCTGGCATTTCATAACAGGGTCTTTAATTCCAGGAAAGGGTGTGATAGAATATATCTGAAGTTGTGAACTTGTAATTGTCTAAAACTTTGGTTGCCCTGGTTGGTAACTAACGTTAATCAGCCCATTCCTGCTTATTTCTTCCATATATAGAAGAAATATATAGAAGATATGTATCTTGGATAATCTCTCCCCAGATATCCTCTGGCTGTGACGCGCCACAGGGACAGTGAAGCCACCAGCAGCAGTATCTTCACTCAGAACGACCCCTGGGAGCCTGCAGTGTCCTTTGAGGACTATATCCGCAACAATGAAAACATAGTCAACCAGGTAATGGACTTTCTGTTCCTCTTCAAAATGATTCTGCTCCCATGATGCATTCAACGCTGTGGAAACATGAAGATGTTCTTTAAAGGCAGAGTCTTGTTCTTCTTGAGATGTGGTTTCAGTGTTTCTGCTCTGTTACATCCTAAGCTTTCAAAGCCATGACATCATACCCACATCTTGTCTTTTTTAAATTGCTTAAAATCAGTTATCTTAGTTATAACAAAAGAGCAAAAATTTCTCAAGAACAATATCTTTTTTTGTTAAGAAATTAGCAAATGGAAATAGTCTTGGCTATTAGGAAAAAATCTTGCATTTTCTCCATTGTGTGTAGGATCTGGTTGCCTGGGTTACGGTGGGCTTCCTACATGTACCTCATTCAGAAGACATCCCCAACACGGCGACACCCGGCAACGCGGTGGGCTTCTTCCTCCGACCCTTCAACTTCTTCAATGAAGATCCCTCTCTAGCATCCAAAAGCACCGTCATCGTCCGGCCGGGGCAGGACGGCAAACCTAAAGTTCAGAGGTGGACACCGGAGGTCGTAGGTCACTGTGTGACAGACAAGCCATTTTTTTACAACGGAACCTACGCTGGAGTTTAGAAGCAAAGAGTGTCACACTGTACACCATGTTTGTCGATGCTGAAGGAAAAACACAGGAATCAGAATTATGATGCTGTATGAGCAGGAAAGCATGCAGCTGAGATTATGGACATTCTCAGTCCATAATCCCTGAGAATGTGACAACTCTTTAGACGTGTTTAATTTCCTTTCTGTTTTCTTTTTAAATTTTTTTTGTTTTACATTTTTGACTAAATGTTTTTCAAAAGGAAAACTTAATCAACGACACCTCATGTTGTGTAAATTTGTAGACAGATAGAACACTGCATGTTGAATTTAATCTACACCTTCTTTGTATGTTTTTCAGGTTCTTTATTTTACCATTGAATTTAATGAGTAGTGTGTTAGGCAGGTTCTGTAATGCAGCTACTGTTAGGCTGTAGGGTACACACATGATGGTATAAGAAGCTAAAAGATACTATGAGTCAACATTTGGGAACCGTTCTAATCCCACATTGGGTCTCCATGGATGAGCTTTAGCAACAGTGAGCATCCAGGATTCAGGATCCTCCACATCCGCCCTGCCTGGTGTAAGACTGCTGCCCCTTCCACCCCCTCCATTTGTGGGGGTGGAGGGCAGGGAGGACACCCTGCCTGCCCCCATGCCAGGAATGTTTTCACTGGAGACACATCAGGGCTTGAAAAGCAAACAGTGCGATTCCGGATGCTTCCAAGCAAACACATCAGGATGCCACCTGGTTGTGCTGTTGCCCCTGGAAACCAAGGTTTTACTGTGCACATACAGCAGCTCTGCCCCTCATGTATGCATGTATTCCTAACGTTGTACTCTCATGACAAATCAAACTGTCTTCATCTAATTGCATATTAAACAACTGAACTACCTTGTATATGATTTCAAGGCAAATGTTGGTCTTTTTTGCTGATATTTTATACTTCAGAACACAGATCCAATTGGTTGGGCTAGAATGGATTTTGTTGCAGCCAGCTGGATTGTGAGAATAGTAAACATCTTGTGCTTTGGAATAAAAGAATCTTCCCAACAGCTTCTCAGTCAAACAACCTTTTTTTTATTTTTTATAAGTGTGTGCTGATGTTTTACAGTGTGCGCCGTAAAAGAGGGAACAGTCAGAGAGAGCTGTCTGGACTGCACCAGAACAAGGGCTATAGAGGTGACACGGGTAACAGTCATTCCAAACGATATCCCCACGGCAACGGTGATGTTGATGTCAGAAAAAATGTCGTAAAAATCTGGACTGCAGGGTTTTCTCTATTGATTCAGCCTGAGGGTGAGATTTTTTCATCTCCGTGGGGCGTTTTGGTGACTCCGTTATTATACAGGCCATCACTAAATAGAAATCTCGTTAACATTGTTTTTATTTCAAAATCTGATTAGATTTCTCTTTATTTGAGTACTTACATAGTGTATTTTTTCTCACTTCAAACCACATACACAAGCACCAGACATTAGAAAAATAAATGTGACAAATGCATTTAGTATTTGAGGAGCTGTAGCTTGTGGAGAATGAGAAACTCCTCTGGAGCTCAAAGAAAGGTTTAGCTTCCAGCCTGAGAGGTGCTGCCATCTAGTGTTCATGTTTTGACGCCTGGTGTCACCTTATTGTCAAATCCAAAGTTCAACCATAAAGGCTTGACACAAAAACAGTTGAATATGTTTCAACACTTAGAATTGTGTTCCTGCTCAATATTACATTTCAAACATTTACCCATATAAGACATAAAACATTGATTTTTATCTGATATATGTCAAGTCAAGTTTATATTGCACATTTAAGCAACAAGCAGATCAAAGTGCCTTACATGATAAAAAAAAACGAAACAAAACACAATACCGTAACCAAATATGAAACAGCAATAAACATGACATATTGTCAAATGCCCTTACTTTGCTGAGAGGTGAGGTCTGGAAGGAGAAGTCAGTTAGTCAAAACAAATAATAATCATGAGTTTTAAGACACTGAGATCCTATCGAAATATTAGCCTCATGAATTACAGAAACTGTGTGTAGAAATAGTTTCCCGTGAGTAATGTGAAACTCGGTAACTAATGGTTTTAGACAAAGAAACACACTGACCATTGAGCCAAAAATAAGAAGCTGAAGTCTTCTTATTTGTGTGATCTCATTTCCCTGAAGTATCTCTACATCTTGTTGCTCTAAAAAGCACGTGAGAACATTTTGTGAATTTGTGCCTGAAACTTCAGACTTCTGTCTTCACAACTACTACATCTGTCAAGTTATTTCAATAAAAAAGAGTTACATTCAAAACAGTCCTTAACTTTTGAACCTTGCTACACAATGGCTAAAGATTACGACCCATAGCATCTTTTTGTTTTGCTAAATTAACCTTGGCCTGGGTTAGCAAAGTAACCAGTTCGGATTGTTTTTGACTCAAGAGTCTTAAGAGTGTATGATCAGTAGAGAGTTCTGACGTACTGGGGGGTGTGGTCTAAACCAGGAAGTAGTCTCAGAATGTGAAGGACGCTCAGGTGAAACCCCCTGTGAATTTCACTCTGGTTAAAATACAGGAAAAAGAAATAAGGTGCAAATTCACATTGAGTGACAACAACCTGGCTGAGCTGGAGAATCCTGCTGGGTGACAGGATGAAGTCAGTGCAACTCGTCAGAAACAAACGTCATTTAGTTCATTACAAAATCTGAAAACTCTTAAGAAATGAAGCCCAAAACTTCCTCTTTCGATGATTCTTCAGGAAACTTAAACTGACACATACAAAACATACTGTATATGCGATTAATATACGCTGTATGTACAGGACCTACAGTATATAGACAATGATCCATATGTGTGAATGTGTTTAACTAATCAAAGGTGTAATGGTAGCCAGGAAATGAAAACAATCATAAAAATACAATAGATCTACAGCAGAATGCATAAAGAGCTAAAATAAAAACCCCAAAAAGCTAGGAAAGTGTCTGTCCTATTGTGTTAAAGTTAAATATGAAGCATTTCAGTGCAGACATCACTCCCAGTGTTAGTTACTGGTACAAAAAAGTTGTTAACATTGGTGTTAAAGGATAATTAATGAAGTATTTTGATAAATTTGGGGATTTCTTCTCACTAACTTTCCAGTAGATCTTAAAAGCACGATTCCCCAACTTAAACTTTCTTTGAATGGAAGATATGTCAGTTAACTTGAGGCCAAGCAAAGTAACATCGTAATCTGGAGTGGCTGCAAAACGTTTCTTGTGTGTGTCTACAGTGTGTGAGTGTTTCTATGTGCAGGGTTTTTCAAACAAATATTCTAAAAAATATATTTGTTTTTGTTTGAAATCCATTTAAATATGACAGCATGTAAGAAAAAATGTACCAACTCTTTTCTCAGCCCTGTTAAGTCTCAATGTTTCAGTTCCCATGGTCAAAGTTAAAAAGTGGAACCTTTTCTGTCCGTTTGATGTATCTTTGTTTTAAATGTGCTGAGAAGAAAAAGGGAAGAGGAGCAAACATTTTGAGAAGTAAAATCCAAAAGAACCAGCGGAGATAAAATTAAAAAACGGGACTCAAGAAGTAACTGAAGTAAAACAGAGAGGCTTTGAGAGCCATCGCCTTGTCACACCACAATGACGGTTTCAAACTGATTCTGTGGGTGGTGTATGCACCACAGGATGGAGCAAGAAGCAGCTGGCCTCCTCATAACACAGATGTTTTGGGGGGTTTTATGGTTGAGGCCGAAGCAATGCTGTGTTTCCATTTACTTTAAGTTCTTTTTATTTTTGAGTTCTGTGTACAATGATACATTCATTGCAGTTTAATGGGTTAAAAATCAGCACATAAAAAGCAGCTTCATCTAAACATGTTTGACATTAGCTTATTGTGTTTCAACCAGCCTTTGTCTGTTGCTGCTTCCGCAGCATGCAGGGTTACAATGATTAAGACTTCATTCAGTTTCAGTGATGCTTAAAAAAAACTGGTTTCTGCAACATCTCTTAAATGGTGTTTTGTTCAAAACACACAAACTGAGATGTTGAAATAATATATTATTACTACATTTTTTCAGTTTATCTGCAGGAAAACTAATTGTTTGCTTGCTAACCTCTCTCTCCTCACGTTGGTGAGATGTGAAGAGAAGGACTGAGAAAAACAGAGCAGAGGAAGTTGGTTCTTTGTTTTCTCTGTCACTGGTGTCTTGATATTTTTTTATAAACTCTTATGTTTTCTAGTCTGTTCCATGTTTTGTTTCTGTTAACCTTTTTTTTTCTTCACTCACATTTTTAGAATAGAACAAATGTTCACACCCACAGAGGGTTGAAAAAAGCTTCCTCTTCCAGTGAAAGGCAGAACGTTTTCTCTAGATTTGCTTTTAGACAGAGGGATTTCCTGCTGGCTGAACTGTTGCCAACAATTTTTGATACAAACATATTTGGTAAGAAAAACAATTATTAAACTGATTTAAAATGTAGGTTTTATTAACTTAAAACTTTGAATGTTTCCTCTTTCAAAAGTGTTAAAGTCTTAAAATTCACTTTGATAAAATGAGCTTGTAGTTTTCTTTGGGTCGGTGGTTTTGGTAAAAGAACAAAGTTTACAGAATTACATTTTTGAATATGATGGAATATGATGTTTTTAAAAACCACTTTAATGGAAACAGAACTTTTTTATTCATTTTGTTTGAAAGATTTAAAAGTGACGTTTCTCTGAGATAATTTGATATTTTGATTAATTATCTGCCTTTATTTAAACTGAAGTCTAAGTTTTTCCTTCATCTTGTCTCTTAGACCTGATGGAGGGATGTAGCAGTGAGATGGCAGCCTTCTCCCAGAACATGCTGACAGTCAGCATGTTACTGAATGTCTTCTTACTTTCAGGTGAGCTGTTTGTTCTCTCACTTTCATTTGGAGACATTACTGGAAGCATTTCTAGTCTCAAGTAATGTCTGATCTTGTTTAAAGTAACAGGCTGCAGGTCAGCTGGAGTTCATGGATCAGGAAGTTTTTCTTCAGGAACATTTTGCTCCACATTGTGTCCTTCTTTATTCTGCTTTTACAGGAGTTCAGACTGGATGTAATAACAAGAACCCAAACCTCAAAATTACTGCACCAGAGGAGATGGAAGCTCTGAGTGGATCCTGTTTGCTAATCCCATGTAGCTTTAGAGCAATACCAGAGAAACCAGGAGAAAAGTTTGACAACAACAGAGAAATATTTGGAGTTTGGATTAAAAGTGATTCAGCATTTGAAAATAATAAGAAAAATGTGATTTACAACAGCAGTCAGTCTCAAAACAGCTATGCAGTGAACATTTCTGGAAACCTGAGAGAGAAGAACTGCACCAGTGTGTTTTCTAATGTAAAGTCAAATCAAGCAGACAAATACTTCTTCAGGATGGAGAACGGGCCGTTCAGAGCAACAGCTAACTGTGATCCTGTTAATATAACAGTTAGAGGTGAGAGACTTTGGTTTTTATTTATATGTAATATTATTGTTGAGAGAAAATTAATTATGATGCATTTTTGGTGTAAAACAACAAAATCCATGAATTGAATCATTAGTATAAAGTTAAACATCAACAGGATCAGAGTTCAGAGTTAAAAAGCACAAAGTGGATGTTTTAATTAAATGTATTTTTCAATGAGTTCTTACCTTCATATTTATAATTCTCTTTTTTATGCTCCACATGTCTAAAGTGGAGTCAGTCTGCTGTATCTCACTGTGTAAAATGTGTGTGATGTGAAAACACAGATTCTGCTTGGAGCCCTAGTCTGACAACAAATGTTTTTTTATCAAGAGAAAATGAATTTTGATGACAAACTCCATAAACTGAGTCTTCACTGTAAAGCTAAACGTCTACTGTGTAGGGTCATCAACAGAGTCAGAGTCCAGAGTTAAAGAAAGCAGCTTGTCAATGTAAAAGTGGATGTTTTATCTAATTTTATTTTTCAATGTGATTTTTTCTTTATCATCTGCCATCTTGTTATGCTCCACATGTCTAAAGTGGAGTCAGTCTGCTGTATCTCACTGTGTAAAATGTGTGTGTGATGTGAAAACACAGATTCTGCTTGGAGCCCCAGGATTGAAATCTCAGGTGACATGAAGGAGAAGAACTCTGTCACCGTAACGTGCTCAGCTCTCACTCCCTGTCCACAATCACCTCCTGGACTCACCTGGAACCTCCAACCAAACCCTCACAGACAGATGGAGAGGAACAAAGATGGAACGTTTACAACTACAATCCAGCAGAACATCACTCTGTCAGAGATCCACGATGGATACAACATCACCTGCTCTGCCAGATATCCTGTGGATGGAGGAAAAAACAAGACAGCAAATACAAAAGTGGCTCTCAGTGTTTCCTGTAAGTGATCCTGTCAGAACATCATGGTTCAGCTGGTTCTCATCAATAATCTGAAGGTTTGTTATATTTTCCTCAGATGCTCCCAAAGAAACCTCAGCAGCTAGATGGATGGAGCTGAACTGCTCCAGCAGAGTCAAGCCTCCAATCAGCTGCTTCACCTGGGTTGAAAACAGCAAACATACAGCCATGATAGTAGCTGAAGGAGACGTCAGATTAACCGTCTATGAGGAAGAAACCCACTGCTGTGAGTTCTCTGGTTAGTTCTCTAAAGGTTTCCTCTACTCTTTGCGTCTACAGTTTATGTTTCTGTTTTAAATTATGAAGCCAATATCGCAGTTAAACATGGAACCCAAGTGAAACTTAGTTTAGATTTTTGATAACTAATTTGTTTTTTTTTATATACAAATACAAAAATGTATTATTTTATAAATTTTTTATACATTTACATATGTATTATATATAACCTTACAGATTACTACAATTCAGTGAAACACATTAAAATTCACACAAACCTGCCTGAATGATCTGAACTTCAAGACATTTTGTCGTTGTCTTCCTGTTTCTTGCTTTTTTCTTTAGGTAATCTGCTGATTCCCCTCATTACAGTGACTGCTGTGGCTGTGCTCATCTTCCTGGTTGCATGGTGAGTATCAGGAACTGACTCATGAAGAAAAATGGCTCACCATTTAGAGGTTTCAGTTCAAATTTGGCTTAAAGAGAACTCCTCAACGTTCTGTTTGCTGCAAAAAGTTCTCACTATTCTATTTACAATTTATTTTATCTACAGAGAAACTAAGCCACCAGAGCAGAATTTAGTGGAAAATGAAAAGACAGAAACAAACTTTTTCTATCATCTGTAAAAAATATATAAATACAGTTCACACCTGAATTCTAAATGTGTGATGTTGTCAGTCAGATTTGAAAAAGATTCATTCTGATATTTCATTTCTCAAAAAGTGCAGCTTGTTGTTTACATGTTAGACAATTAGTCTTTTTTGTCTTTCTACTCACCTAAACACTGTCCAAAAGAAGAAGGATAAAAGTTAATAGTTAACTGTTCTGCTAATTAAAAAAAACAAAACAACAACAAAACAACCCATCTTGCTCTCTGTGAGAAGAACAAAATCTTCTACAAAACAGAAACAAAGCCTGTTTTGTAGAAGTTCATCCTTGTCTAAAAGAAGCTGAAAAGTGAGAGATTAAAAACTGGTATTTTCAAGATGTAGAATAGACTTACACAAGGTGAATGTAAGCCGGTGCGGTCTGGTACTGCGCCCCGATAAATGATTCTCCGCCGGTACACAGTACTGGAGAATGGCTACACTAAGGCCGTCATTCAGAACAGCTGCTCTTTGAGTCACGGTAGATCTGCTAGTAATAGGAAATTTAAAACAAGATTTAATCTGTTCATAAACAACTTTTTTCTCATTCCGAATCATTTCTGAACTGTCCATGCTGTGTGCTGGAGCCTCTCCTGCTCCAGCGGTCCTCCTCTCTCTGTCCTCTGTCCACTGCAATCGTGTTATATTCTAGAAACATGACAAAAAAAATTATATATATATATATATATGTAGATTTTGAAAATCTGGTGACACATACGTCATGTTGTGTGAAATGTTGGAGAAGACCCTAATGCAGAGTCAGAGGCAGTGAGTGGATTTTGTTGTTTTAATCACAAATGAACAACAAAAAATTCACAAGGAACACAGGGAGCCAGAGCTGAACAATGCATATGTGCTTAGGCACAATGAGTGGTGACAGAATCCCGGCGACGCTCCAGGTAATCAGCGCCAACAATTCTGGCAAAACAACTCTCCAATGAGCAATCGAGCTGAAGTTTCAAACGTAAAAGCAATACTGCTATAAGACGTCAGACACACCAGGCAATTAAGTCAGTAGATTCAAAGATTTGGATCAATTTGTGTAGAGGACGCCAAAAACAAGCCACAATCACAGTGGAAACAGGTCAGGAAGTTCAAACTGCGCGCTGGAGGCGGGGCTTTAAAGAAGTTAGCAGAGTTTGGGGCAACACAGGAAGTGGGCCCGCAAAAATAAAAGAGAGAGAGAGAACACAAATGGTATGTAGGGAAATGGATTTAACAAATCACTAGACATAAGGAAGATAAAAGAGTTAAAGGTCTAAATTAAGGTAAAACAGAAACAAAACGGATCTAATCAAAGAAAGAGACTAACACAACATAAACAAACCTCAAAAGAACACAACGAACCAGGACAAATTCATTTCATTATTATATTTAACCAAAACTTCACTTTACCTTTTTTGTTCATTTGTCTTGCAAGACAACCTTGACTCTCATCATGTGTCTTCATGTTGTTCCTTGTATCATATGACTATTCTGACTTCTGTTTAATATTTTCTAGGTTTTTGAAGTCCAGGCGTACTGCTGTACAACACAATCAGGTGAGTAAATAACAGGTTATCCTATCTTTGCACTGTGTTCGGATTGAACACAATTTATGAAAAGCATGTCATTAAAATCCTCCTTTATCCTCCATACTAAATTTCAGCATAAAGACATAATAATAGATGTAATAGATAGAAGAGATGTGTTGAAAAACATGAAGTAAATCTTCCTCATTGCTTTTTATTTATGTATTTATGTATTCAGTGTGGAAAACATCCAATGTTAAGAAGTTTTCTATTTAAATCAAATCACCATTGTGACATTCGATGACTCATCTAAAAATGCAAAGTTTAAAAAAACTTGACTGAAACGTAACTTTTTTAAGCTGATCTGAATTTCTGAAAGTTTCTAGTTGGAGTTTTAATCCATGGCTTCCTGTTTCTCTGGGGTGTAAATATGATTTAACACAGACCTATTTACTGTGAGGTCGCTTCAAAAAGGGAAACACAAGAGAACATGCTATCAGCCAGAAAACTGTGACTTGATATCTTCAACCACACTCTGTGCAACAACTGAAACTTTAAACATCTTGAACTGTGACAAACCGGGCTGGATGAGCAAGGTGGAAAAGCGAGTCAACTTTGGGTGCCAAAAATAGACGGGGCGTATATTTACTAAGAGTATATGTAATATGGATTGATTTCAGATTAGAGGTGAATAAAGTGTTTTTCTGTATATTCTCCGACAGACTAAAGCACCCGAGGAGCCTGGTGTTCAACCACCATCTAATGAAAGGCGGGAAGAACTTCACTATGTGGATGTGAACTTCATAAAGAAACCTACCTGTGCGTCAGAGAGTACCAGTAGAGGCCAGCAGGAGACGCTGTATGCCCAGGTCAAAGTGTCTGAGCCAGAGAACGGACCAGCTGAGACTGCTGACAGCTCAGATCCTTTCTACTCTACGGTACAGAAACCTGGCTGAAACTCTGTACTCACAGTCAGTGACAGGAGTCCTAAGACAACAATAATGTGCTTGTTTGGGTTTTTTTTTCTGATTCTTTTTTTAAAATTATTTTTAGTTTGGATGTTTCGGTACTGATGTGGTGTGAGAGTGATCTGTATAGTTTGCAGGTTTTTGAAGTTGAATTTATCTTCTGATCTTTGTTGTATTTTATTTTCATTATTTACTGCAAAGTAAGCAATTATCTCAATATTTGCATGTTTAATATTTGCACTTAAATAAACAGTGTCTAGATACAGTTTTTACATTTGTTTAGTAGAGTATAATTTCAATTATTGTGCACAATGGTCAATTTATACGGGAATCTATAGACTAAATATTATCTGCCCTCCAAGGAGCATGCTGGGAGCTCTGTTTGTAGAACAAGGAAACATGGTTTTAATGGAGTGAAGAAGGCAATGAAATGACAATACAGCCAAAAAAAGGAACTAAGAAAAGTAAAAACTAAAGTAAGTCCTGTAATTAAGGATCCTTCAGAAACCCTTAAAGTCCAATACAGGCAGCAACCATTTAGACTAAACCTCCAGGTTTCTCCCCTGTAGTGTAAGGCTACAGGGAGCCTTACGCTGGCTTCCTGTAGCCCAGAGAATAAACTTTAAAATACTGTTAGTTTATAAATCACTGAATGGTTTAGCACCACAATACATTAAATATCTGCTGTTGTTGCATGAACCTTTCAGAACCTCTCAGGTCTTCTGGTTATGGCTCTGCTCTGCATCCCCAGAACCAGAATCAAACATGGAGAAGCAGCATTCAGCTTCTATTCCAGACTTGGAAGTTTGTTCCAAGTCTGGAACAAACTTCTAGAAAACTGCAAACACTGCGTTCCTTTAAATTTAACCGCCTGGTTAGAGTTGCATTTGAAAAATTATCAATGGAACATTAATCATCAATCTGACATGTAACCATGACACTTGATAAAATGTAGTGTTTCAACTGTTGACCGTGTCTTCTATGACTTTGCATTTTTATGCTGCTAAATATTTTGAACGGCCTTGTTGCTGAAATGTGCTACAGAAAAAAACCTGATTGATTGATGATTAATTCCTTCCTGGCTTCACTCCTTCAACAGGCATCTCCTGCAATGAACAGAACAGAACCAGAACTCATAGATTGGCAAGTGGGAAATTAGCCTGACAGGCTCTGGGCAACTCCTCCAAAAGGAAAATACCAGAGATGTCTCCCCTTTCCTCCTAATTTTGTCTCTAAATGTCTTTTCCACCACACACTGGTTTTTGCCAGGATAATCAACAGGGCAAGACTCATGTTTTAAATTAAAAGCATACAACTATAACTACATTAAAAATAACTAAAGAGTTTTATCCTGTGACAAATGTCTAAATGAGGGAGGTTAACTTCCCTCTGTCTGACATCATCCTCAGACTGAGATATGAAACGTCTTCCTTCAGTCTTACCACTTCCTCTATTATTAACTTCTCATTGCATAATATGAAAAATAATTCGCTGAAGCTTGGCAACCACACGGTGCCTTAGAAAGAGAGACCCAAACAAAAACACACAAGGAGAGTCAGGAGAGTACTTTGATACTTGCTCCTGGTTGTCCTAGAGTCTCCAGGACAGGTTGTCCTCTGGAACACTGGAGGACAACCTGTGGGTCCCAAGATCCAAAGGTGGAACCTTGACGGATGACCTAGAGACAACAGTATTAAGCAAGAAAACCCTGCACACCAGCAAAGAGATCCAAAAATACTGGCTCAACTTCTGGTCTAGAATCCTTTGAAGCAGAAAAATCAGAACCAGGATGGCAAGACAGCTCAACAAGAATTCAGTAGGATGATCTGTTTAGAGGGCAGAGGAAGTTGATCTCATTTGGAGATATGTATATATATAATATATATATAATCCCCATATATATATACAATACAGACCAAAAGTTTGGACACACCTTCTAATTCAATGGGTTTTCTTTATTTTCATGACTATTTATAAGGCAATAAATCCCACTTATTAACCTGACAGGACACACCTATGAAGTGAAAACCATTTCAGGTGACGACCTCTTGAAGCTCATCAAGAAAATGCAGAGTGTGTGCAAAGCAGTAATCACAGCTAAAGGTTGCTACTTTGAAGAAACCAGAATATAAGGGCTATTTTCAGTTGTTTTATACTTTTTTGTTTAGTTCATATTTCCACATGTGTTATTCATAGTTTTGATGCCTTCAGTGAGAATCTACAATGTCAATAGTCATGAAAATAAAGGAAACTCATTGAATTAAAAGTTGTGTCCAAACTTTTGGTCTGTACTGTATGTATGGGGATTTTGGTCTTTGTATGGAGTCTCTGTTGTCTGCTGCTTCCTTCATCATCCACCAGAGGGTGCCAAGAGCCCGGCTGCTTGATAGGCACACCTGTGATCAATCACCTCTTCATCTAGGAGTATAAGAGGAGCGTTCTGCCAGCACTTTGACACCTGAGTGTTTGCCAGTTATGGTACTCTGAGCCCTTCTGAGTGTACCTCCAAGTTTTCTTTGCCTAATGTTTGTAACATTTACCTGGTGCTCCATTCTCAGGTGTTTCCTTGTGGTAGTGTTGTAGTCAAGACCACCTAACTCGAGACCAAGACAAGACCAGAGTGTACCGAGACCGAGACAAGACCAAGACTTTTAGGGTCCAAGACCAAGTCAAGACCACGACCAAGGGAAGACCAAGACCAGCGCCTCGCGCTACATGACACAATAAAATATGAATGATCAAAATTGCTAATCAAATTGATCTGAAAGATTCACATAACCATAAAAACACCTAGATTTTAAATACTTAGAGCTGAAATAAATGTAACCAATATTAAAAGCAGTACAAACTCTTTGTTCTGCTTATCTAAAAAGATAACAACCTGGGCATTTGCCATCATGGCAGACACTACAGCTGCCACTTTGAATGCAAAAGGGCATGGCAAAGGGCATGCTCTGCGTGCTCTTTTGTTCTTGTGTTTTATTTATTTGCTAATTAAATAAATATCAATATATATAATTAAATAATGATAACTACTACAGTATACGCAGAGCATTACAAGATCAAAGAACGGCTCTCAGTGAGGCTCCAGTCCTGTCTTCTTAGTAAAGAAAAGTTCAGAAGACTTTGTGAATGTCATGTCACTAAATTGCAAACTTTTGGACACAGTGTTGTCCCATATATGCGACAGGTTAGTCAACACCTCCGCACAATAATTCAGCGTAGTGAGTTACTTTTTTTATCACAAATGCTTATGTGTCTCTGTACAGGTAGCTTTGCCAACATCACGTCAACGGAGCTTACCTTTCTTTGAGCTTCTTTTCTAAGTGACGAAAACAGTTAGACGTGGTCCCCACCGTCTGTGAAAGCGAAGCGCTGCTGAATTAGCTGTCGCCATCGGATTTCTTATGTTTCATGCAGCGCAATTAGACGGCGATTAGACGGACATCTTCCGCCGCTCAAAGAAACCATGTCTTGGAGCGGCGCGCGCGAGTGAAAGGTGGGGAGGCGGTGGGAGGAAAAACAGAAACACGTCATTAGTACGTTACGTTATTGCTAGGATTTTAATCGGTGCGTTTTGCATCCATTGAAAACAAATGTTAACAAATAAACTGGACAGTTTGCTGTAAGTTTAGTGATACTTCCACAGTTGCGGTCTTGAAATAAAATCCCGAGTCCTCAGCAACCCGAGACCGAGACAAGACCGATACCAAATGCGGTCGAGTCCGAGACGAGACAGAGACCATCACAAAATGGCCTCGAGACCAAGACCGGTCTCGAGCACTACAACCATGCCTTGTGGCGCCTTGGATCTTAACCACTGGTTGCCCGAGTCCATCTACTCCTCTCTGAAGATTCTCCGATAGTTCCTTGACTTCTGGCTGGCTATCTGATCACTCCTCTCAAGAACTTACCTGTCTGCCCTCCACCGCAAGCGTCTTCTGTCTACTTACAAAGAACTCTCCACCGGAACCACACACTGGAACCTGGATCACCTTAAGGACCCCCTGATAATAGACCACAGTCCCAGAGACCACAGTACTTCTCCCCCTGGAGGAACCTAACCTCTTCACCAAGTAAGATCATTCCATTTCTCAGACTTCAACCTGTCCAACTTTCCATCAACTCACCATCTCTCTCCCACTGCCTTCAGAGTTCTGATGACCCCGGCTTCCCATCCACGGGATAAGAACCAAACAATCTCACATTTCATCATTGTTAAAATAAACTATCTGATTTTCTGATTGTGTTCTGTATGTGGGTAAAAAGACATGAACCCAACATGACAGCATTGGTGGTATAACCAGAGTAAGTCCAGCTGCCGTCTATTCAAGCACCTAAAAAGGACAAAGACAGCTTCTGAGTCACAACCACAGAAGCTGTGGTTGTGACGACAATGCACTGAAAATAGGTCTTCTTGCTTGGAAGTGTGAATAAAACCCTTTTTTTTGCACAGCAGAAATATGAACAATCTAATACTGCATTTTAGATTAGTAGAAGCAGTGGGTCAAAAAGTAAACGGTAAGTTGGGGACTGAGAGAGGAAAAGACTTGAAATTGATCTGAGAAGTTTATTAAAATAGTAAAGTAATATAGATGTCTGAGTTTGTAAGAAAACGTCATCTAAAATGTCTTCTCACTCTGATTAGATGCATTTGAATCTGATGCTCTTGACTTCCTCCATATGTTGAGAGCAGGAGGAGTGTACAGTAGTCTGTGTGCATTTAGATGACATTTAGCTCTAAACAGGATGTGAGCTGGTTCTGACCAGTTAAGCCCCAAAAGGATCACATTTATAAAAGGTTTCCTGAATAACTTGGTATAAACAGAGATCTTTGATGTCTCTAATGTGATTGATTATATCCTTAAATGTAGAAAAATGTGCTCCTTATTTGTTGTGACACTTTCACTTAAAAGGTTTCTGTGTACTAAATTCTACATGTTCCTTTAGGTAAGCAGCTTCATCTAAACATGTTTGACATTAGCTTATTGTGTTTCAACCAGCCTTTGTCTGTTGCTGCTTCCGCAGCATGCAGGGTTACAATGATTAAGACTTCATTCAGTTTCAGTGATGCTTAAAAAAAACTGGTTTCTGCAACATCTCTTAAATGGTGTTTTGTTCAAAACACACAAACTGAGATGTTGAAATAATATATTATTACTACATTTTTTCAGTTTATCTGCAGGAAAACTAATTGTTTGCTTGCTAACCTCTCTCTCCTCACGTTGGTGAGATGTGAAGAGAAGGACTGAGAAAAACAGAGCAGAGGAAGTTGGTTCTTTGTTTTCTCTGTCACTGGTGTCTTGATATTTTTTTATAAACTCTTATGTTTTCTAGTCTGTTCCATGTTTTGTTTCTGTTAACCTTTTTTTTTCTTCACTCACATTTTTAGAATAGAACAAATGTTCACACCCACAGAGGGTTGAAAAAAGCTTCCTCTTCCAGTGAAAGGCAGAACGTTTTCTCTAGATTTGCTTTTAGACAGAGGGATTTCCTGCTGGCTGAACTGTTGCCAACAATTTTTGATACAAACATATTTGGTAAGAAAAACAATTATTAAACTGATTTAAAATGTAGGTTTTATTAACTTAAAACTTTGAATGTTTCCTCTTTCAAAAGTGTTAAAGTCTTAAAATTCACTTTGATAAAATGAGCTTGTAGTTTTCTTTGGGTCGGTGGTTTTGGTAAAAGAACAAAGTTTACAGAATTACATTTTTGAATATGATGGAATATGATGTTTTTAAAAACCACTTTAATGGAAACAGAACTTTTTTATTCATTTTGTTTGAAAGATTTAAAAGTGACGTTTCTCTGAGATAATTTGATATTTTGATTAATTATCTGCCTTTATTTAAACTGAAGTCTAAGTTTTTCCTTCATCTTGTCTCTTAGACCTGATGGAGGGATGTAGCAGTGAGATGGCAGCCTTCTCCCAGAACATGCTGACAGTCAGCATGTTACTGAATGTCTTCTTACTTTCAGGTGAGCTGTTTGTTCTCTCACTTTCATTTGGAGACATTACTGGAAGCATTTCTAGTCTCAAGTAATGTCTGATCTTGTTTAAAGTAACAGGCTGCAGGTCAGCTGGAGTTCATGGATCAGGAAGTTTTTCTTCAGGAACATTTTGCTCCACATTGTGTCCTTCTTTATTCTGCTTTTACAGGAGTTCAGACTGGATGTAATAACAAGAACCCAAACCTCAAAATTACTGCACCAGAGGAGATGGAAGCTCTGAGTGGATCCTGTTTGCTAATCCCATGTAGCTTTAGAGCAATACCAGAGAAACCAGGAGAAAAGTTTGACAACAACAGAGAAATATTTGGAGTTTGGATTAAAAGTGATGCAGCATTTGAAAATAATAAGAAAAATGTGATTTACAACAGCAGTCAGTCTCAAAACAGCTATGCAGTGAACATTTCTGGAAACCTGAGAGAGAAGAACTGCACCAGTGTGTTTTCTAATGTAAAGTCAAATCAAGCAGACAAATACTTCTTCAGGATGGAGAACGGGCCGTTCAGAGCAACAGCTAACTGTGATCCTGTTAATATAACAGTTAGAGGTGAGAGACTTTGGTTTTTATTTATATGTAATATTATTGTTGAGAGAAAATTAATTATGATGCATTTTTGGTGTAAAACAACAAAATCCGTGAATTGAATCATTGTGTAAAGTTAAACATCAACAGGATCAGAGTTCAGAGTTAAAAAGCACAAAGTGGATGTTTTAATTAAATGTATTTTTCAATGAGTTCTTACCTTCATATTTATAATTCTCTTTTTTATGCTCCACATGTCTAAAGTGGAGTCAGTCTGCTGTATCTCACTGTGTAAAATGTGTGTGATGTGAAAACACAGATTCTGCTTGGAGCCCCAGGATTGAAATCTCAGGTGACATGAAGGAGAAGAACTCTGTCACCGTAACGTGCTCAGCTCTCACTCCCTGTCCACAATCACCTCCTGGACTCACCTGGAACCTCCAACCAAACCCTCACAGACAGATGGAGAGGAACAAAGATGGAACGTTTACAACTACAATCCAGCAGAACATCACTCTGTCAGAGATCCACGATGGATACAACATCACCTGCTCTGCCAGATATCCTGTGGATGGAGGAAAAAACAAGACAGCAAATACAAAAGTGGCTCTCAGTGTTTCCTGTAAGTGATCCTGTCAGAACATCATGGTTCAGCTGGTTCTCATCAATAATCTGAAGGTTTGTTATATTTTCCTCAGATGCTCCCAAAGAAACCTCAGCAGCTAGATGGATGGAGCTGAACTGCTCCAGCAGAGTCAATCCTCCCATCAGCTGCTTCACCTGGGTTGAAAACAGCAAACATACAGCCATGATAGTAGCTGAAGGAGACGTCAGATTAACCGTCTATGAGGAAGAAACCCACTGCTGTGAGTTCTCTGGTTAGTTCTCTACTGAATGTAGCCTGAAGGTTTTGTGGTCAACATTTATTGTTGTTCAACATTCTGTTACAAAATTTGATTGTTTTGTAACAATCAAAGATTTGCAGATCCTTCACAAGCAGTTTGTATTGCAAGGTTGACCTATGACCCACATTTTTATTTTACATTGATATGATTTCTATTTTGATTCAGGGGAATCATAATTGTTAAGAAAAAAAAGAAGAAGCAAAAACTGGTCATATAATCTTAAGAAATGATTTAAAATAAGCTCACTCACACATTCTATTACAAGAATATAGAATGTTCTTTCGTAACAAGAACGCAACAAGAACGCAAATACTTGCATAGTGCCTTGCAAGGTATTTTGTCCTTTAAAAACTTCAGATGTTTGAGAATATTGTGTAAAAGTGATGTAATGAACAACCATCACCATGGAGACCAAGGATCACAGCAGATAGTTCAGGATGAAAGTTATGGAGAAGTTTAAAGTAAGGTGGTGGCAGGATTATCCTGTGGGCCTGCTGATAGTCAGTGGAGCCACATCCTGTTAGAGGTTGTGAAAGACATGAGGCTGCTGTGGAGGTTTACCTTCTAGCTGTTCAACAAACCTCAACATCCTGTTACGATTAGTGAAGGCGGAGATAAGGAAGAGCCGAAATGTGAACGGCAGTGTGGCATGTTGAAGATTAATTTAAGCTTAAAGACTTGACTTGGACCAAGAACAAGGTATCATCTCAAGGATCAAGTATTAATATTTACGTCTTCATTCCTAAAAATGTCTTTAACCCTGAAACATTTTCTTTCCTCCTCACAGCTTCTAATAATTTTGTGTTGGTTTATCACAAACTCAACAAGTTGGTGTTTGCATTGAGACGAAATATAAAAGTGCTTTAGCGGTATGAATAATTTTGCAAGGTACTTTAGTAATGGACAAATCATAAATGTAGAAATGCTCTAACATGTTTTCACCTGATTCACTTTGTCTCATTTCTGCCTCCTTTCATTTGCGCCTGCATCAGCTCTGTCAGTGTTTCTTTAGGTTCTGTCAGAATATTTCTTGATATTTGATTTACAAGTTTCTGATCATCGAGGACCAAAACATTTTCCTCCTCAGGGAAGGTCAAATGTTTTCTCTTTTTACAGATAATCGACAGTTTTGGGATCATGTCTACATTGCAGTAAAGATCCTGGGTCTTGTGACTCTCTGCTGTTTGACGATCATCGTAGAGTGGTGAGACACTTTCTAAAAGTTCATAATTTGCTGCCATACAGCAGTGAGTATTGTTTTAAATATCATTGTGTTCTGCTTTTCTCCTCTATCAGTTGGTCTAGATCAGTATTGACCAACAAACAAAAGAAGGTGAGCAAATCATCCAGCAATTTTCATTTTTTCACTGGTATAAAAGAAATATTCAGATTTCTAACTTGTATTAAAGCAGGAAAAACGATCCAGTAATTTCCTGCTAAGGTTTCCTCTGACATTGGAGCCATTTGTTTTTGGCTCACCTGTTGGGTGTCCTCTTTTACAGTCTTAAACAGAAGATGTCTTTAGATGATAACCCTGGTGGTTATTATATGTTCTTTCATTAAAATGATTTATAGAAAATGGATTCTGTTAGCGAACCAGCTGAGATGGTGGAGTTTGTAGTTTTATTTCTGTTTTTATAGTAATGCCGAAACAGAAGGGACCTCGTGTACTGCAGCCGTTTTGTTACAGCAGACGCTTGTCGCTGCAGTGAATTCACACCAGGACCTTCCTGCTGTCTCACTTCCACAGGACGCAGAAGAAGCAGATGACGACAACAGAGTGACGGAGATCTGAGCTCCATGAGGAGACCAGGAAAGACGCCCTGTTCACTGTTCACACAATCCTTCTTCAGTTCGTTCTGATGTCGGTTTACATCACACAGCTGTACTCACTTTCAGAAGTCTTTCTTATTTCCTACACACAGGTCTAATCCTCATATTGGTCTACATATTTAAAATCTGAGTTCAAATGAAATGTTTGCGAGTCAATTAGGAGTATTTCTTCAGTATATTCTAGTCAGACTCACAGTGTGAGTCTGACTAGTACTGACAGTACTAGCTGTCAGTAGTATATTGACACAATACACCTGTGGTGTTTATGTGAGATATTAAATGTTGCAGGAAGATTTTTATAGATAAAACTTGGCAGCAATAAATGAGCAGGGAATATTTTGGATATTACCTGATGCATGTAGAACAAAGCTGGGCTAAACTTTTTAAGCATACGCCTCTAACCGCACAACCTCCCAAAGTATCATCCCACATTGTTTAATGTAAGCTCTTCTACTCTACTTGTATTCCGTGCTTTAATAAATTCTCAATTTGGCATGAAAACATTGGTTTCTCCATGAATGTTGTACATTATCTTTTACCAGACTGATCTCTTAGGGCAGGGCTGTGAACTCATTTCCATTTTGGGCCGTATCATAGTGAACACCTTCACCTTAACGGGGGCAACAGAATTAATGGTGTCTGGAAAGTCTTTGAGGCAAAAGAGAAAAAATTGACTGACTGAAATAATATTAAAACATTTCCATGAACAATGTGACATTTATTCTGTGTAACTCAAATGTAAAACAAACTGTGTTGGAAGTAATAAGAAGTTGAAGTGACCCTGACTTGGTAATATTGCCCACAATGCCCTGCAAACATTTTACTGGAGGATAACTATTCTCTTCTTCCGGTGAATAGACCTTTACTTTCTGTCAGATTCCTCTGATGGATTCACGTCATCTGCAGACAACTGAATAAAAGGTAATGTCTGTGAAGTTATTAAATCATTTTCAACTTCAGCTAGGGATTTACCGATAGAGGCCCCCACATACTCAAGTGAACTAACCTACTCCGTTACCCATACTGTCCGTGGAAAGTTGAGACTTCATAGTCGAGCTTACCTATAATTCTCTCACCACAAATTCCTTCATTTTCCACAATCCTAATAGATACTAGCAGGTTTGATGAGCTATTTTGGCGCCCAGCCCTGTTTCCTCTTCATCCGGAGAGTCTCCACACTCCTGTCAGTGTCTGGGACAGAGAGCGGCAATCACGCTGCGAGTCCTCGCAACTGGCGGCGCGGACTCTCGACCTTATCAGCTCGGTGTCACATGCAAAACGGTTCGACGTGAACACTGTACTCCGCTGAGCAGCTCACCGTAGGACACCGAGTATGCGGTCATAAAAATTAATCTTCGTGTGCGCATGTCCGGTGGACGTCTCTGTCGAGTCCGCCATGTTGAATCTGACTCGAATCAATCAAATTACCTGCATCACACTTGGTGTGTGTGTGTTTGGGGGGCGCGGGGGGGTGTGTGTATGTGTGTGTGTGTGTGTGTGTGTATAGATAGATAGATAGATAGATAGATAGATAGATAGATAGATATTTTTTATTCATTTTATCTTTTATTATTATATTTATAATATTAATATAACACTTTGGATGGAGTAGCTTGTCAACTAAACGCAATAATCTCTTATGGGCCAATAGAATATTCTATTCTTGACGCTGAGTGGTTACCATAGCAACCAGTAACGGATCATTCCCTTTTTCTGTTGCCGTCTGAAACTGTGGTATGTATGAGGATCAGTTCTGTGTTTTTTTTTACAAGTGTTATATTTTAGCATTTATTTCAGACTAACTTAACTAAATACAGGCCTTCATGTGTATTTTTGCCATGTTTTGTATATGTTTTTAACAGGTATCATAATTAATGTTGTTGTTTTTTGCTGTGTTTAATTTTACAACTGTTAACTGCTGTCAACTGTTCATTGGGAGCCATTGCTGTGTAGTGGGGACTGTTTATGATTATTTATTGGATTTTTTTTATCTATAGGTTCAGAAGCTGCTGCTGATCTTGGCTACTAACTTCACTTTTTCTATTGTTGGGTATGTTTTAATTTTTGATACAAAGTAACGTTTAATTTACTGATTGTGTGATCGTCTTTGAATCTGAAATATATGAGCGATTTCATTTCCTGCACTAAAAACATATAAATTCATTGCTATTTATGTTAAAGATAAGATTATGTGTATTAATGATGTGAATTTATGTCAGACATCACCATTCGCTCGCAGTCAGAGCCCCTTTTCCTGTTGCTGACTGCAACTTTGGGGTAAAGGTCACTGAACTGATGTTAATCACCAACTTGATTTTGTTTGTCCTTGTTAGAAAAAAATATGGTGAACCTGCCTGACCTTTGATGAACAAAGAGCTGCCTGCCCATACCTAGAAAAACCCAAGACCTTACAGAAAAATTACTTCCTGTTTGAAACAAAACAAGCAGGAAGTGAAGTTCTTTGAATCAGAGTAATTGTGGGGTTCGTTTTGCTGCTGATCAAAAGAAGACCGCAGAGTCTCAGTGAAAATAATGATTATTCTACTAATTTTGTTAACTGACTGTGCAACGACAGAATTTGGATATTTGGGTTGGAGCCTTTTTCATGCATTTTGTTTGGCGGTTTCAAATTTGACGTTTCTCTGACATAACTTGACATTTTAATTAGTTATCCGCTTTTATTCAAACTGAAGTCTGAATTTTTCTTTCATCTTGTCTCTGTGAGCTGATGGAGGGATATAACAGAGTAATGGCAGCCCTGACCGAGAACGTGCTGACAGTCAGCGTGTTACTGAGTGTCTTCTTTCTTCCAGGTGAGCTGTTTGTTCTCTCACTTTCATTAGACATCACTGGCTGTATTTGTCATCTCGAGAAATAGATTCTGTTTTCTGAAAGGCTCTGCGTGTAACAGGCTGCAGTTTACGGGTCAGGAAGTTTATCCTAAGCAATATTTTGCTTCACACTGTATTAATATTTACTCTGCTTTCACATTAGTTCAGACTGGATGTTCCAAGAACTTATCCCTCGGTATTACTGCACCAAAAACGCTGGAAGGCCTGAGTGGATCCTGTTTGCTCATCCCATGCAGTTTTCTAGCGATGTCAAGAGAAACGTCTGATGAGGAGAGACAAAAATTTGACGTTTCGCTTCAAAGTCACCCAGACTTTGGACAGGATTCACAGAATGTGACTTACAACAGCAGTCACCCAGAAGACGACCATGAAATGAACACGACTGGAAACCTGGAAAGGTTTGACGACAGGAGAGAAACGATTGGCGTTTGGATAACAGACGAACACGGGGTTGAGTCCTTTCCGCAAAATGTGATTTACAACAGCAGTCGGTCACAAAACAGATACACAGTGAACGTCATTGGGAACCTGACAGAGAAGAACTGCACCACCCTCTTTTCTAGCATACAACCAATTCAAGCGACGAAATTCTACTTCAGGATGGAGAACGGGCCGTTCAGAGCCACGGCTGTCTGTGATCCTGTTCAAATAACAATGAGAGGTGAGAGACTTTTCGTTTTTATTCACGTGTAATGTTAATGTTGAACAGAGGGAAAAAAATTATGATGCATTTCCTTAAACTGAGACTTTGTTGTAAAGTTAAACATCAACAGGATCAGAGTTAAATAAAGCAGTTTGTGAGCACAAAGTGGATGTTTTATCTAAATATATTTTTCAATGAATTCTTACCTTCACTTCTTTATCATTCTCTATTTTTTATGCACCACATGTCTAAAGTGGAGTCAGTCTGCTGTATCTCACTGTGTAAAATGTGTGTGTGATGTGAAAACACAGATTCTGCTTGGAGCCCCAGGATTGAAATCTCAGGTGACATGAAGGAGAAGAACTCTGTCACCGTAACGTGCTCAGCTCTCACTCCCTGTCCACAATCACCTCCTGGACTCACCTTGAACCTCCAACCAAACCCTCACAGACAGATGGAGAGGAACAAAGATGGAACGTTTACAACTACAATCCAGCAGAACATCACTCTGTCAGAGATCCACGATGGATACAACATCATCTGCTCTGCCAGATATCCTGTGAATGGAGGAAAAAACAAGACAGCAAATACAAAAGTGGCTCTCAGTGTTTCCTGTAAGTGATCCTGACGAGAGCCAGATGGTTCATCTGTTTCTCGTCAATAACCATAAGGTGTGTCACATTTTCCTCAGATTCTCCCAAGAACACCTCAGTATCCATCACTTTAACAAAAGGTAGATGGGTGGAGCTGCGTTGCTCCAGCAGAGCCAAGCCTCCCGTCAGCATCTTCACCTGGTTTGAGAAAACCTCAAATGGAGCCTTGAAAGTAGGTGAAGGAGAAAATTATGGACTCAATGCCACTGAGGAGGAAGCTTATTACTGTGTGGCAATGAATGATGTTGGTAGTCAGAAATCTCCAGAGATTCGTCTGATTGCTCCAGTAAAAGGTAAATAGAGAAATATGGAAGGATGTTACTGATCCTGAGTCACCAAGGGATCATTTGAAAGTTGCAGATGGAAACATATTTAAGCAATCAGATTGATTCCGTTTTTGTCTTTCTCTATTAAGCGTATGAGCCAGCTGATGAAATTGCTGAAAGAAAAGGTACTGATCTACTTCACTGAAAAATTTTCTGTTCACTCTTTTTTTTTTAATTGTCACAAACTAACTTATTTTCTTTGTCCTTTTTCAGTTTTAAAAAAATACATTTTATTCCTACCAGTTTAGGTTGGTTGGTGAAGTTTTCCTCAGCATTTGCTCCATACTTTTCTAGACTTATTAAATTTTCAAGTTTTATATTCTACTTCAAAGTAAAGGTTAGCTGTCATTAGCGTTCCAGCCATGCTGAACTTTGCTTTAAAAGTTTGTGGTTATCGAGTGGCAACATGTTGTATGATGTTTTCTCAACAGACTGAACCAGATATATATGAATTCTAAAAATACCGTGCGTATCTTCAGCTTTTTTCACTATTTATTTTTCCAGGAACTGAGTTTTATCAAATTCAGACGACACTGTTTTCAGGGGCAGGGCTCGTTGTCCTTGTCTGCCTGCTCAAAATCGTCATGTGGTGAGTATGAGAATTTGAGTAAGTGTATAAGAAGTGTAGTTGAGTCTGTGCCCAGCATGTACCTGTTTCTACATTTTGTTGAATACTTTCTTATTCCTAATTGTATTAAATTAATTACTTTCCTCCACACAAATCCATCAGTATGAGAGAAAAGAAGTTGTATCTTACACTGAATTCTAACATAATTAGGAAAATATTTCAAACACTGTACAGAAGCATTGTGCTTGTTTTGCTTCCACAATGGTAAATCGATTCGACTTCTCACTTGGAAGAAGAGAAAATAAAGGCTCTGATGAAGTGCCAGGAGGCTTGGTCTTGTCTGTGCTGGATGGTCAGGCCTCCTACAAGCTGGAAGAATATATAAATGGCCTAGGCTATTGCACAGTTTTCTGATTATAAGATACTTTTTTCCAACCCTAACTACTTCAAAAATAGCAATCCATCATATAAAAGCAATCCTGCAATGTTGTATCAGTAAAGCCGGGTCATGGTCACAGCAGTCTACGTTTTCCTTTCCCCAGCCTGTTCGGCCAACTCTATGCAGGATAATCCCAAGCCATTCGTCGGCCAGCCAAAGCTTCCCAAACGCTGAACGTCGACTCTGTTCCATTAAATCTATTGTTGTTCAACACAAAAACCACAACCAGAAAGAAAAGTTTGGAATAACTCATCCACTGTATCAAAAGCAGTGTTAATAGCACAGTAAACACAGAAACAAAGTCAAATGAAATAGTTTCGCAAAGTTGTGTGATCGTTAGGAAGGTGGTAGCCTCTACTTTCCACTGATATCGGTTGGGAGAGGACCGGACAACCAGTGGTATATTTTCAGTAGCGTATTTTTGGTAGACTCTGCAATGACGGACTTTTACATGTGTTTAGATTGCTCTAAAATCTAAAAAAGTATTTGTGCATAAATTGTGTTTTAGAGACGGTGACCAGTTAGAAAGATTTGGTCAGCCATTATCTGGGCCCTTAGGCCTATCTAAGTAGAGATTGTGAATTCTTATGCAAATTAGATTTCTCTGTTGTATCTTTTTATCTTAATACATTTACAAAACACCACACATGTCTTTTTTTGAATAAGGTTATAACAATTAAAAAATAAATCGCTGTGAATATTTTCCAAATGCGCTGGAGTACTTGAACTTTTTATGTGTAAAAATATCTAGTTTGAGCTCCAAAAAATCTGCATCCTACAGACTCACTTACTACTAATTCCACAACTTGTCTTGTATCATGAAACACAAGAATGATTCTGTCTGTTCTATTATTTCTTCCAGGTATCATAAGATCAAACGTAAAACTCCACAACCGGGCCATGTAAGTGCAGTAATAGACTGTTCTCGTTATAGAGAATGAACAAATGATTTATCAATATGCTCCTTAAATGAGTCAAAATCACCTCTTGGTAACATGACAGGTTTTTTTTTTATATGTATATTTCTGTTTTCTCTTCTAACTTCCCACAGACTCCACTTAGTGACTAACTGGGCCTTGAATTGTGAGCCAGTACCACTGAGGGAGCTGTTTAACATGAGGATCTAAACTTCTTGATAAAACAGCTTCCTCCATGCGTAGCGGCAGACGGCGACAGGAGACGACATACACACAGATCTCCAGATCTCTAAGACAAAGCAGCTCAGCAGAGTCTGACTGCCCAGAGGTCATCAACACACAAGAGAATAAACATTGACCTCTTTCTGTAGAATGTATGTGTCTTATTGGAAAACCTGTCCTTATTGGAATTTTACAGAAAATTGTTCAAATGATTTGAAGCTCTAATCACGCAAAAAAACAACAACAACATTGGCCTGTTTTTGTAGTAATGGTTATATCTGATCCAATTCATCTGTTTGAAATTTATGCCCAAAATTATTTAGGATTGCTGGAAATAACTATGCAATTTTTAAACAAAAGTCTTTAAACAATCTTGAAAAGAAATCTATAGTCATATTCAAGGGATTAGAATATTTAAAAAGTGCATTTACTTAAATCGCCATTCGTGAAGTGAAACACATTTATATTGATTCTTTACACAGTCTGTTTAAGACGTTACTTCTTTTCATTCTTACAGTTTTGTTGACAGATTATTAAAACACGTCTACAGCCTTCCCAGACCCTTTTGAGTTGGGCTCAAGTTGAGTCCCTGTAAATCTGAAGAAAGGATTTATTTTTCTTTGCAAAAATCCCAAAAGGTTGCACAACTTGTTCTGACAGTTAGCTTGTGCCAAAGAAAGTAATAAAACAAAACAGGGCCTAACTATCATCTAGTGAAAAGTAAAGGAAAAGAAACCTCTGGTGATCTGATCTAACGAAAAGGTTTGCCAAAGCATGAGATGGACGTCACTGACCTACTTATCTAGTGTGTTTAACAGAAAGAACCCTATGTGATGGGAATGTACATGGTACCCCAAACTCCAAAGAGTAAAGCAGCAATACATGTGTCAATTAAAGAGCCAGGACAAGAGTTCAGCGCTGCAGGTGAGCTGCTTATAGGGCTTCCTTGAGTCCTGATTGGTTCCTCTCTAACCCATGAGCCAATCAGGGCAAATTGGCACCAACTTTCACTCTGAATATCAGACCTGCTGCTGTGAAACAACAAACTGTAACAGTGTTACGATGAACAGAGCAGGTAACTTATTATATAGCACTTTGGACAACCATGTTGTTCTCAAATGCTTTGTAAATAAACATAGAATTCTCCAGGGAAAAAAATAACAGAATGATAATAAACATCCGCAGAATCATACATTATGACGCAGCAGAAGAGACCCCTTGGTGTGCTACAGACACAACACAGGGGGTGGGGGGGAACTGGCAGGTTTAATCAATTACAACAGAAGACACCAATCGTGACTGATAAACCACCTTATGTCACCCTGCGTAACACCCAAGGCTGAAACAAATATTAAAACGCAATGAGAATAATCATTCTGTCCTCCACAGACATCCCTCCAAGCAGAGCTGTTGAGGATGAAATCCCTGTGATGGAGTGAGCTTTCAGATCCTCTGGAGGATCCAGCCTGGAGGAAGTAAACGCATGCCAGTTGTGGGCAGGAATGGTGCCCTGGGCAAATCCCTCCTCCTGCCACACTCCAGCCAATCACAATTCAAGCAATTATCTGATTTATTTGGATTTTCTCAACAGCAACTAATGGAAACTTGCTCCATAAAAACATACATAGTAGCAAACTTGCTGAGGGGACAACTAGTAGATACAGTATATTTTATTTTCTTTTTCTTGGTTGCCCCACCACTTTCTGATGCCACCCTGGGCAACTGCCCATGACCATGAACGTTATTTTAAAAAGCTTCAGAAAATGTTTTTGTTTTTTTTTTTGTCTCAAACCAAACATGTTTGAAGATTCTCAGTTTTCCGGGTTTTTATATTCAGGAAGGTTTCAAACGTTCATTCAGAAATATCCCTCTCCATTCATTTCCTCGTAAGATAATTAGGAGACAGTCGCATGTCCTCATCCAGCCAAGCGGCGACTGGCGTAATTCATGCATGTGAAATTTTGAGCTCATACATGTAGATGTGCACATGTCTGCCAGCATGTTGAAATAGGTTCAACGTGTGTTGCTGTCTGCAGTGATGGGAAACTTTCACCATTCGCTGTCGTTCGTCGCTCCCCCTAACATTCTTCTGCAAAATAGAAAATCTGCAGGAGAGAGGCTTTTAGATCTAAACAGGTAGTTTGATTAATCTGCATTATGTAAAGTGTTATGTAATATTAACGCATTCATTTATTTCATATTAACCGCATGCTTTAAAGCATTGATGGAGACCGTCCTAATTTTGATGTTCTTCTAGTTGTGAGGTTTGTCAAAATTATTTGATTTTTCCTTTAAAATAATTTTGTTTAGCCAAAATTTCATTTTCTCCCGACATTTATTGCTATATAAGACTTGTTATGGCTACGTTCACACTGCAGCCTGAAGTGACCCAATTCTGATTTTTTTTTTTTTTTTGTCTTAATGCGACCTGTGTGGTCTTTTCATAACAGTCTCAACAACACAGATTATATTATTATTATTATTATTATCATTATTATTCTTATTATTATTATTCAAATACGACCCTGGCCACTAGGACATGTGGTTCTACATCTGATATGTATCTTATCTTTTCAAATGTGACCTGAGTCTCAAGCTCCAGGTCACGTTCATCCAACCTGAACGCCATTGACACTCGACATGCGTCACTACAACAACTGCCTCGGTTGTTGTTTTTATTCCCGCTGCGTCCTGATACGCGCAAACGAGAAGGGGAAAAAAAAAAAAAAAAAAACCATGGCGGACTGTAATGGTGGTTAAGTTGTTAATATGCTGACTCTGGTAAGACAACAACTTCTAAATTCTAAGATACGCCCCACCGAAAGACACCCTGGAGGGAATAAAAAAAAAAAGATACGCCCCACCGTCACCATCCACGTTTATTTCCGTAAACAATCAGTGCTTCTTTACTTGTTTTCATGGAGGTTGACAAAGCACTGAGCACACTCTCTACGCGGGAGGTTATTGCGCCCTCTGGTGCGCATGCGGGACATTTCAGGTCGTTGCAGTTCCCACCGGAGTACGAGCCGCACATATTTGGAAATGCGAAATGAACGCGGCATTTTGGAAGAATTGGGTCTTTTGAGTGTGAACGTAACCTATGCTACTCGACAGTTGGTGGTTACCAGAGCAACCGGTAACTTTCAGCTCGTCCCCTTGAACATCTGTAACTGCGGTATGTACTAGGATCGGCTCTGTGTTTTCTTTACAAAGTATTATATTTTAGACAAGTTTAATTCCATATTGTGATTCATGTGTAATTTTGCCATGTTTTGTATATGTTTTAAAAATTAGAATGTTATTTTCTGCTGTGTTTGATGTTAGCTGGTGTCAGCTGTTCAGTGAAGCATTGTTCTGTAGTCGGGACTGTTAATGGTTATTTATTGAATTTTTATTTATTCTTTAGGGGCCGACCCTGCTGGACTGAACCACCAGCTTCACCCTTTTTCCTGTTAGGTATGTTATAAATCTTGATACGAAATAATGTTTCATTTGTGTGATAGTCTTTGAATGTTAAATACACTCGTCGGCCACTTTATTAGGTATACCTGTCCACCTGCTCATTATTGTGAATATTAAATCAGCCAATCATATGGAAGCAACTCAATGCATTTAGGCATGCAGACATGGCCAAGACGATCTGCTGCAGTGCACACCGAGCATGAGAATGGGGAATGAAGACGATTTAAGTGACTTTGAACGTGGCATGATTGTTGGTGCCAGACGAGCTGGTCTGAGTATTTCAGAAACTGCTGATCTACTGAGATTTTCATGCACAACCATCTCTAGGGTTCACAGCGAATGGTCTGAAAAAGAGAAAATATCTAGTGAGCGACAGTTCTGTGGGCACAAACGTCTTGTTGATGCCAGAGGTCAGGGGCGAATGGCCAGACTGCTTCGAGCTCAAATAACCACTCGTTACAACCGAGGTACTCAGAAGAGCATCTCTGAATGCACAACACGTCGAACCTTGAGGGCTACAGCAGCAGAAGACGATACTGGGTGCCGCTCCAGTCAGCTAAGAGCAGGAAACTGAAGCTACAATTCGCACAGGCAAAATTGGACAATGGAAGATTGGAAAATGTTGCCAGGTCTGATGAGTCTCAATTTCTGCTGCAACATTCAGATGGTAGGGTCAGAATTTGGCGTCAACGACATGAAAGCATGGATCCTTTCTGCCTTGTATCAACGGTTCAGGCTGGTGGTGGTGGTGCAATGGTGTGGGTGATATTTTCCTGGAACACTTTGGGCCCATTAGTATCAATTGAGCATCGTGTCGACGCCACAGTCAATTATTGCTGACCATGTCCATCCCTTTATGACCTCAGTGTACCCATCTTCTGATGGCTACTTCCAGAAGGATAACACGCCATGTCATAAAGAGCCAATCATCTCAGACTGGTTTCATGAACACTGAAGTCAAATGGCCTCCACAGTCACCAGATCTCAGGCCAATAGAAAACCTTTGGGATGTGGTGGAACGGGAGATTCACATCACTGATGTGCAGCTGACAAATCTGCAGAAACTGAGTGATGCTGTCATGTCAATGTATTTCCAGTATCTTGTTGAATCTATGCCACAATAAGATTAGTTATATGGATTACTGAGGTAAATTTGTCAAATAGCAATAAATGATCACAGAGACCATAGAGTCCCAGTAACATTAATTATTATTCTACTTATGTTACCTTATGGCGTAAAAGTGCCAAAAATTTGATGCTTTGGTTTTGCCCTATTTATGCATTTCTTTGGAAGATTTAAATGTAACAATTCTCTGACATAACTTGAAATTCTATTTAATTATCCGCCTTTATTTAAACTGAAGCTTTTCTTTCGTCTTGTCTCTGTGAGCTGATGGAGGGATGTAAGAGAGTGATGGCAGCCCTGTCTGAGAACTTGCTGACAGTCAGCATGTTGCTGAGTGTCTTTTTTCTTCCAGGTGAGCTGTTGCCTCTCTCACTTTCATTTGGAGACATTACTGGAAGCATTTATTTTTCCAGTCCCCAGAAATAGATCCTGTTTTGTTTTAATGCTCTACCTGTAACAGGCTGCAGTTTACAGGTCAGGAAACTTCTCTTCATGGCCATTTTGCTTCACATTGTGTCCATCTTTATTCTACTTTTACAGGAATTCAGACTGCATGTCATTCGACTCACATGGGAATCAACATTACTGCGCCAAAGCATGTTGACGCTCTGAGTGGATCCTGTTTGCTAATTCCATGTAGCTTTACTGACGACAAGATCATGAAGTTTGACAGCAGAAGAAAAACATTTGGAATCTGGATAAAAACGTCAATCTACATTGTTTCTTTTCCAAGGAATATAGTTTACAACACCAGTTGGTCAGAAAGCAAATATGGAATCAACATAATTGGAAGTCTGAGTGAGAGAAACTGCACAACTGTGTTTTCTAAAATGGTTAAAGAGTATGGAGGTACATACTACTTCAGAGTTGAAAGCGGGCCGTTCAGATCATTTGCTACCTGTGATCCTATTCAAGTAACAGTTAAAGGTGAGAGCATTTTGTTTTTATGTATGTGACATTTAGTTTAGTTTAGTTTAGTTTATTTCAGACAAACCTTTCACCGACAGTGTAAACGACACAAAGTACATAATATATTTCTTTTAAAAAAGAAACAAACAAAAAAAAAACAATAAAAAAAAACACATCACATCGGTGATTATGAGTCTGAAAAGGAGTATGCTGAAGTATAACTTATGTAGTCATACCCCTTTTCCAGCTGTAATTTATCACAGTATTTTCAATGTCCGATATCCTTTCTGACAAAGGAAATAATAAGTATAATAAGATTTCCTCAGCTAGATGAAAATAGTGCATACACACACATACACATCTGTACACATGCATATATATATATTTACATATACAAACATATATACGTACATACACCCATATACACACCCATTTGCTTATAGACAAAATACACTGTTATTTTCATACCTTTATATATTTACCCACACCTGCGCCGACATGCCACCTACTTGATGACATCCTACCTAAAGTTTTGGTTCCCAACCAGGATTATCCCCCTTGTTCTTCCTTATAACTTTGAATAATAGCTGCCTTGAGACCTTTCTTAAAATGTCTCATACTTGGACTTTGCTTCAGCTCTTCAGAGAGTTTATTCCAGATCCTCACACCAACCCCCGAAATGCACAATGTTTTCATTGTTGTACGAGCCTTCAAAGTTCTGAAGTTAAGGTTTTCTCTATAGTCATATCCCCCCACTCTATCGGAAAATAATTGTTGAATCTTTTCTGGCAATATTTTATTTCTGACTTTAAACATAATCTGTGCAGTTTGAAACTCTACTAAATCAGTGAACTTCAATAAATAAGAATCTATAAATAGATTGTGGGTATGACAGTAAAAATCAACCTTATGAACTAAGCGAATGGCTCTTTTTTGTAATGTGCATAATGGTTGTAGTAACGTTCTGTAAGTGTTGCCCCAAATTTCCACACAGTAACTTAGGTAAGGTAAAATAAGTGAGTAGTACAGAATGTATAGGGCAGAGGAGTTTAAATATTTTCTAGCATTAGCAAGGACTGCAATACTTCTTACCAATTTAGATTGGACATATCTTATATGAGGTTTCCAACAGATCTTGTTTTGAATCAGTACTCCCAAAAACCTAATTTCAGTCACTCTCTCCACAATCATATTATCAATTTGTATTATTAAATCACTCTTCTCTTTACACTTACCGAACAACATAAACTTTGTTTTATCTAAATTTAGTGACAATTTGTTAATATTAAACCACTCCTTCAGTTTACATAAGTCTTGATTCATTTCAAACAACATCTTTCTTAAATCTTCACCCGTGCCAAAGATGGTTGAGTCATCAGCAAATAGTACAAAGTTAAATCTCTTAGATACCTTACATATGTCATTTATATACAAAATAAACAATTTTGGCCCCAATACCGAGCCCTGAGGGACACCACAAACAATATCCAAGCATGAGGATTGGAAATTACCCAACTGCACAAATTGTTGCCTATTGCTGAGATAATTTTTCATCCAGTGCAACACTACTCCTCTTAGACCATAACACTCAAGTTTTCTGAGTAGTATATCATGATCAATTGTGTCAAATGCTTTTTTCAAATCAATAAATACCCCAACAGCATGTTTCTTTTTATCTAAAGCACTGGTCACCTCTTCCATTAAATGCATAACTGCCATTGCTGTGGATCTTTGTGACCTAAATCCATACTGACTTTCAGTCAGTAGATGATGTTTACTAAGAAAACTTTCTAGTCTGACAACAAATGTTTTTTTATCAAGAGAAAATGAATTTTGATGACAAACTCCATAAACTGAGTCTTCACTGTAAAGCTAAACGTCTACTGTGTAGGGTCATCAACAGAGTCAGAGTCCAGAGTTAAAGAAAGCAGCTTGTCAATGTAAAAGTGGATGTTTTATCTAATTTTATTTTTCAATGTGAGTTTTTCTTTATCATCTGCCATCTTGTTATGCTCCACATGTCTAAAGTGGAGTCAGTCTGCTGTATCTCACTGTGTAAAATGTGTGTGTGATGTGAAAACACAGATTCTGCTTGGAGCCCCAGGATTGAAATCTCAGGTGACATGAAGGAGAAGAACTCTGTCACCGTAACGTGCTCAGCTCTCACTCCCTGTCCACAATCACCTCCTGGACTCACCTTGAACCTCCAACCAAACCCTCACAGACAGATGGAGAGGAACAAAGATGGAACGTTTACAACTACAATCCAGCAGAACATCACTCTGTCAGAGATCCACGATGGATACAACATCACCTGCTTTGCCATATATCCTGTGGATGGAGGAAAACACAAGTCAGCAGATACAGATGTGACTCTCAGTGTTTCCTGTAAGTCAGTGATGCCAAAGTCGGTCCTGGGGGGCCGGGATCCTGCATGTTTTACTTCTGTCCCTGACATAATGCACCTGGGTCAAATGATGGCTCATTAGAAGGCCTAGGGAGAACATTGACATGCTGAAAAGGTTGTTACTACCACGAGCGAGAGAACTACAACATGCAACGATGCCGGCCCTCCAGGCCCGACTTTCGACACCTCTGCTGTAAATGATCCTGTCAGAACATCATGGTTCATCTGGTTCTCGTCAATAAGCTTAAGGTGTGTCACATTTTCCTCAGATTCTCCCAAGAACACCTCAGTATCCATCACTTTAACAAAAGGTAGATGGGTGGAGCTGCGTTGCTCCAGCAGAGCCAAGCCTCCCGTCAGCGTCTTCACCTGGTTTGAGAAAACCTCAAATGGAGCCTTGAAAGTAGGTGAAGGAGAAAATTATGGACTCCATGTCACTGAGGAGGAAGCTTATTACTGTGTGGCCACGAATGATGTTGGTAGTCAGAAATCTCCAGAGATTCGTCTGACTCTTCCAGCAATAGGTAAATAGAGAAATATGGAAGGATGTTACTGATCCTGAGTCACCAAGGGATCATTTGAAAGTTGCAGATGGAAACATATTTAAGCAATCAGATTGATTCAGATTTACTTTTTCTCCATTCAGGGATTGGGCTGTCTCATGAAGGTCTTGGAAGAAAAGGTACTCATCTGTTCCTCTGACAGATTTTTTCTGCACTTACTTTTTCTTTTTGATTGTTGCAAACTAGCTCATTTTTTTTATCTGAGTCAGCAAAAAATAAATAAAACAAAAATATGATGCCTGTCAGTTTAGGAGGAAAATCAAGTTTTGCTGAGCCGACAGTACCTCCATACTTTTCTGAAGCTTTAACATTTGCAGATTTTAGATTCAACATTAAAATAAGGACTCAAGAATTTTTTATTGTCATATCATTTCTCAATTTTTGCTTGTGGTGGTCCCAGATAAGCAATGAGTAACTATGTATATATATACAGTATATATATATCTATATATATCTATCTTGATAGATAGATAGATAGATAGATAGATAGATAGATAGATAGATAGATAGATAGATAGATAGATAGATAGATAGATAGATAGATAGATAGATAGATAGATAGATAGATAGATAGATATGTGTAAATAAATAAAAAGTACAATGTAGCTGAATTAAGTGCAGATCGAATTCAGCAGTTTGTCAGCTGCAGGGAAGAAACTGTTTCTCAGCCTGGTGGTTTTGCTCTGGATGCTCCTCAGCCTCCTGCCTGAAGGAAAGGACTGGAATAGACTGTGTGCAGGATGGGTAGAGTCCTTCATGATGAGGAGCTCCCTCCTCCTGCATTGTGATGTGTGGATGTCCAAGGTGGAGGAAAGGCTGCTCCCCACAGCACTCTGTGCTGCCTTGACCACCCTCTGCAGAGTCGTCCTCTCAGCAGCAGTGCAGCTGCCGTGCCACACGGTGCTGCAGGTGCAGAGAACGCTCTCCACCACACAGCGATAGAAGCTCCTCAGAACTGAGTTGCCATGTTCACCTCCCTGCAGCTTCCAGAGGAAGTAGAGATTCTGTTGGGCCTTCCTGACCAGATGGGAGGTGTTGGCACTCTAGCTGAGGCCTGTGGATATTTGCACACCCAGGTGCCTGCAGCTGGAGACCACCTCCACAGCTGCTCTTCCGATGTACAAGGGCTGAAGAGGATCCTTGTCCTTTCTGTAATCCACCACCATCTCCACCACTGTTCGTGATGCATCCCGCTTCTGCTGTGTCGTCGGCAAACTTCACGATATGAAAGCTGGGGTGCCTTGCCGAGCGTTCATATGTCAGGAGAGTGAAGAGGAGGGAGCTCAGTGCACTGCCTGCGGCGAGCCAGTGCTGAAGGTGATGGAGGAGGAAATGGGTTTGTAGACCCTGACAGTCTAAGGTCTGTTGGTCAGGAAGTCCAGAATCCAGCTCCCCAGAGTGGGACTCAGTCCAAGAGAGGAGAGCTTCTGCACCAGGGTCTGTAGGATGATGGTGTTGCAGGCCGAGGAGAAATCCAGAAAGAGCAGACAGATGTGAGAGTTTATACTCTCTAGGTGGGTGAGGGCTGTGTGGACCACCAATGAGATGAGAATGTCCTGAGCGCAACGTCCCTGGCCTTCAGTAGAGCTCTGACCTCAGCATTCAGCCACAGTTTCTGGTTTGGGTAACAGGTTGCTTTCTTGGTAATGGTGACATCATCAGCACACTTAGATTCGAAGCCCAAAGCAGTGGAGGTGTATTCCTCCAGGTCCACCTCTCCCTCATAAGCAGCTCCCTCTTTTAAAACCTGCCAATCTGTGCACTGAAAACAGTCTTGGAGCACAGAGGCTGCATGCCTGGGCCACACAGTGACTGAGTGACACAGTCCTTCCTACATGTTTCCCCATGTCGGAAGGGTGACATGCTGGTAAAAAACTGGGCTGACTGTACGCCAGTTTCAGATGATTAAAGTCCCCTGCAACCACGTAAAACTTCTCTGGGTGCTTTACCTGCAGTGACCTAATGGTGTTATGTAGCTCCTTCAATGGTTTGTTGCCTTTAATAACCTGCGGAATGTAAACAATGGTGAGGAACATGCTGTAAACTCCAGAGGCAGAGAATACGGAAGACATTTCACTGTCATAAGTTTTATCACCTCAGAGCAGCAGTTTTTTACCACTCCACAGTTCGTACATCAACTTTCATTCAACGTACATACAGAGACCTCCTCCCTGGTCTCCAATGGTCGTGGTCCGCTCAGAATAAGTGAAGACCGTTGATCTGGAAGGTTGAGTCCGCCATGTTGCTGTTATATCTTGCGTGTATTCAGTTTTGTTTTTCTTTTTCATTTCTTATTTTCCCAGGAATTGAGCGTTCTGAAGTTCATATTCCAATTCTGACAGTATTAGGGATTATAATGCTTTTCTGCGTGTTCAAAATCATCATTTGGTGAGTATGAGAATTTGAGTATGTGTACTTAGAAGTGTAGTTAAGCCTATTACAGGCTTTTAACTGTTCCTTCATTTGGTTCAGTACTTTCTTAGTCCTAAATGTACTAAATTATTTCTTTTCTAAAGATTCTACACAGAAATCCCCCATTATGATGATGTGTGACAAAAAAAGTATTGCGCAAATTCTGAAAAATTCAACAAAATTAAAACTCAAAGTGTTCACATAAGTAAATGCAGAGCAAAATAAATCAAGAATAGCTCCACAGTTATAGGGTTTAAATATAACAATGCTGGTACTTGTGTAAAAGTAAAACCTTAAATACTTTTCAAGTGGAACCTTTATTGTAATTGTCTGAAAAATTGTCCATAATGGTAATTCGATTAGACTTCTTAATTGAAAGAAGAGAAAATAAAGGCTCTGCTGAAGTACTAGGACGCTTGGTCCTGTCTGGTCAAACTTCCTCCAGGCTGTAAATATATAAATGGTGTAGGTTATTGCTCACTTTTCTGAGTATAAGATATTTTTTCCAACTGCAGCTACTCCAAAAATAGCTCCAAAAACATCTAATTTCAGAACTGGTTCTTCTCCCATATCACAAAACACAACAATAATTCTGACTGCTCTGTAATTTCTTCCAGGCTTCACAGGAAGAGACCCCAAACTCCATAACAGCTCGGTGTAGGTGGAGTTCCACACTGTTCTCATGATAGAAAATCTCCCCAAACAAACGATGTAACAATATGCTCTATAAATTAGTCAAAATCACCTGTTGGTAACCATGACTGTTTTATCTGATTTTTTATATTTCTGTTTTCTCTTCTAACTTCCCACAGACTCCACTTAGTGACTAACTGGGCCTTGAATTGTGAGCCAGTACCACTGAGGGAGCTGTTTAACATGAGGATCTAAACTTCTTGATAAAACAGCTTCCTCCATGCATAGCGGCAGACGGCGACAGGAGACGACGTACACACAGATCTCCAGATCTCTAAGACAAAGCAGCTCAGCAGAGTCTGACTGCCCAGAGGTCATCAACACACAAGAGAATAAACATTGACCTCTTTGGATAAAGACACTTTCTGTCTGTAAGATGTCTGAAAACCTGGTTTCATTAGGGTCTTGCTGCTAATTGCTATTGGAAGCTTCATTTTATCACAACCAAAACATTGGCCTTTGTAATAATGATAGTCACATTGGTATGGAGGATTTTTTTTTTCTGCCATAATCAAAGAGCACAAATTTTCAGTCTGAAAGCAGGATTTCATGTCTTTTGTTCTCAAAACTTTTAATACTTTTGCTTACATTTTAATTTCGAAAGCAGGACTTCCTGTCTTTCTTTTCAAAACTTGGAATGATTGCCAAGCTCTCCGCTCAGTTGGTGGAATTTGTATGCCATAATCCAAGAGCACACATTTTCAGTCTGAACACAGGATTTCCCGTTCAAATGCTCGGAAGCGCAGGTGGTGAGGCAGCAGCGAGCTGAGCCTCACCTTGGACTGCGCGACCTCTCCCTAACTGCGCTGGCTGCCATTCGATGGTAGCATGTTCCTCCCGTCTGTATGTTGCCAACAAAATGGTGAAAAAACATTTAATATATGAACTGATTTTCTAATTTGGCCCTAGTAGTGTGAGCCAGAGAGTGCTCCACCCCTGTGCTATCAACGTCTGTGTAGTCCTCCAGCATATCCTCAACATGAGCCTGTGCCTTCAGAGGGTCTCTGTGATGTAAAAAACAATCCTGCATTGTTCTGGTGCCAAAAATGCAGCATCCTTGTGATTCCAAGGATTACAGGCCTGTAGCACTGACCTCCAAAATCATGAAGTCCCTGGAGAGACTCGTCCCGGCGCAGCTCTAACCCCTGGTACAATCACACTTTGGGCCCCTTGCAGTTTGCCTACCAACCCAAACTTGGAGTTGAGGACGCCATCATCTTCCTGCTCAACCGTGTATATACTCACCTGGACCAACCGGCGACGATGGTGAGAATGATGTTTTTTGACTTCTCCAGTGCATCCAACACCATCCGTCCGGTTCTACTCAGTGAGAAGACGCCATTTCAGGTGGATCCCCAAGTTCCACCTGTTAGTTAGATAGTTCCGGATTGTGGACTATCTAACTGGTAGATCACACTTTGTGGGCCTGTGACCCTGTGGGTCAGACAGTGTTGTTAGCACCACAGGGGCTCCACAAGGGACTGTCCTTTCTCCCTTCCTCTTCAAACATTAGACTTCAGCTATTGCACTGAGACCTTTCATCTCCAGAGGTTCTCAGATGACTCGGTTATGGTTGGTTGTATCAGTGAAGGTGATGAGACTGAGGACAATGCTGATGCACAACTTTGTCACACGGTGTGGGCTGAACCACCTGCTGCTCAATGTCATCAGACTTTGCAACGCCCAACTCTTAGTAACTTAAATCTAATTTTCTCTGCACTCATTTATAGATTATTTATAGATTTAACATATTTGCATGTACATGCTTGTTAGTTTATTTATTTATTTTTATTGAATTACTTGCGTCACTCTGAAGGAGGAGGAAGCCACCTTCCTTTTATCTATTATGGTTATATTTGTATTATTAATATTTAATGGAGTATTTAGATGGAGTAGCTTGTCAACTAATAAGCAATTTCCCCTTGGGGATCAATAAAGTACATTCTATTCTTCTATATAAGTTATGTTACCCTTGACACTTAGTGGTTACCGTAGAAACCAGTAACTGGGATCATTCCCTTTTTCTGTTGCCGTCTGAAACTGTGGTATGTATGAGGATCAGTTCTGTGTTTTTTTTTACAAGTGTTATATTTTAGCATTTATTTCAGACTAACTTAACTAAATACAGGCTTTCATGTGTATTTTGCCATGTTTTGTATATGTTTTTAACAGGTATCATAATTAATGTTATTTTTTGCTGTGTTTAATTTTACAACTGTTAACTGCTGTCAACTGTTCATTGGGAGCCATTGCTGTGTAGTGGGGACTGTTTATGATTATTTATTGGATTTTCTTTTAATCTGTAGGGGGCAGAAGCTGCTGGACTGATCTTAACCACTTGCTTAACTTTTTATTTCATTAGGTATGTTTTAATTTTTGATAAAAAGTAATGTTTCATTTACCAATAGTGTGATAGTCTTTGAATGTGAAATATATGCTATTTTTGTCAATGATAAGATTGGTTATATGGATTAATGACATAAATTTGTCAAATACTGATATATGATCAGAAATTATACAGCCTTATTATTCTACTAATTTTAACTAATTGTGTAATGCCAGAATTTTGATAATTTTTGTTTTACTTTTTTTTATGCATTTTGTTTTAAATGTGATATTTCTCTGACATAACTTGATATTTCAATTAATTATCCGCTTTTATTTAAACTGACGGTTTTCTTTCATCTTGTCTCTGTGAGCCGATGGAGGGATATAACAGAGTAATGGCAGCCCTCTCTGAGAACTTGCTGACAGTCAGCGTGTTACTGAGTGTCTTCCTTCTTCCAGGTGAGCTGTTAGGCTGCATTCACACTGCAGCCTGAAATGACCCAATTCCAATTTTTTTTTTTTTTTTTGTCAAATTGTTGGGTTTTTTTGCTGTGACTTTTCACATTTCCAAATATATGCGACTTGTCTGTGTTCTCCAGTGTGAACGGGCAAACGACCTGAAAGTGTCCCGCATGTGCAGTAGAGGGCGCAATAACGTCAGCATTCTCAGTGTTTTGCCAATCACTATTTGATGTTGTCCGACGGGAGCGGCATATTAACAACTTAATCCTCATTATAGTCCGTCATGATTGTTGTTTTTCTTCCTGCTTGTGCATATATATAATAGTGTCTTTTGTCTATCAATGACATTCAGGTTGGATGACATTTGAATCGGATACCCAAGTGGCCTGGGTCACATTCGAAAAGAATCCAACCTGTGCTGTTCAGACTGTCATGAAAAGATCAGATACAGGTCGCATTACTGGAAGCATATATTTTTCTAGTCCCAAGAAATAGATCCTGATTTTGTTTAAATGCTCCACATGTAGCAGGCTGCAGGTTAGGGTCAGAAAATGTCTCTTCTTGACCATTTTGCTTCACATTGTGTCCATCTTTACTCTACTTTTACAGGAGTTCAGACTGGATGTCAGTCGACCCACATGGGAATCAACATTACTGCGCCAAAGCATGTTGACGCTCTGAGTGGATCCTGTTTGCTAATTCCATGTAGCTTTACTGACCACAAGGAAATGACGGTTGACGGCAGAATGAAAACATCTGGAATTTGGATAAGATCTACAGTCTGGGTTGCCAGTTATCCACGTCTTGTGGTTTACAACAGCAGTTGGTCAAAAAACAAATATGAAATGCAAATGATTGGAAATCTGAGTGAGAAAAACTGCACAACTGTGTTTTCTAATATACGTCCAAGTCATACAGACCGTTACTTCTTCAGTATTGAGAGTGGGCTGTTCAGATCGTTTGCTGTCTGTGATCCTGTTCTTTTAATAATTAGAGGTGAGAGCCTTTTGATTTCATCAATATTTGACATTCAGATGTAGAGAAAATGAATTATGATGCATTTTGGATGTAAAACGAACTCCATGAATTGATTCTTCACTGCAAAATTACACATCTTCTGGACAGCAGGGTCAGAGACCAGAGTTGAAGAAAGCAGTTTGTGAACGCAAAGTGGATATTTTATCTAACTTTATCTTTCAATGTCCATCATATTTAACATCCGTCATTTTGCTTTGCTCAACAAGTGTCTAAAGTGGAGTCAGTCTGCTGTATCTCACTGTGTAAAATGTGTGTGATGTGAAAACACAGATTCTGCTTGGAGACCCAAGATTGAAATCTCAGGTGACATGAAGGAGAAGAACTCTGTCACCGTAACGTGCTCAGCTCTCACTCCCTGTCCACAATCACCTCCTGGACTCACCTGGAACCTCCAACCAAACCCTCACAGACAGATGGAGAGGAACAAAGATGGAACGTTTACAACTACAATCCAGCAGAACATCACTCTGTCGTACAGATATGATGGATACAACATCATCTGCTCTGCCAGATATCCTGTGAATGCAGGAAAACATAACAAGAAATCCAATAAGGGAGCAAAGACAAAATTCACTCTCAGTTTTTCCTGTAAGTAATTCCACCAGAACATCATGGTTCAGCTGGTTCTCGTCAATAATCTGGAGGTTTGCTGCATTTTCCTCAGATGGTCCCAAAGAAACCTCAGCATCCATCAGTTCATCAGTAGCTAACTGGGTGAAGCTGCGTTGTTCCAGCAGAGCCAATCCTCCCGTCAGCATCTTCACCTGGTTCAAGAAAACCTCAAATGGAGCCTTGAAAGTAGGTGAAGGAGAAAATTATGGACTCCATGTCACTGAGGAAGAAGCTTATTACTGTGCGGCCATGAATGATGTTGGCAGTCAGACATCTCCAGAGATTCATTTGACTGTAAAAGAAAAAGGTAAATAGAGATTTTTGGGAGGATGCTACTGTGACTGAGTCACCAAATCAAGTCATTTAAATGTTGCAGATGAAAACAGATTTAAACAATCACATTGATTCAGCTTTTATTTTTTCTCCATTCAGGGATTGAGCCGACTCATAAAGTCGTTGAAAGAAAAGGTAACCAGCTATTTCTCTGAAGAATTTTCTGTTCACTGTTAGGAACTTGGGTTGTTGAGCTGTTTTGGAGTTTGATTTGATTTTAGTTTCATTATTTTTCCTTGTTAGTTTATTATGTTGATCCAGTTAGTCTGGATCAAAATAAGATCCAGACTTATCTGGATTAGTCCTTTCTTAGTTATACTAGTTTATTTCGTGTGTCTAATTATTCTTTAGTGTTAGATTTATTTCCTAGTTCCCTGTGTACTCTCCCACGACCTCTGTGCCACGTCCCCCCTCTCTAAATCTCCCTCTCCTCAGTCTGCCTTTGGTCTCTCCCCTCACACCTTCAATCAGGTAGCTCATCAACTCGGGTCTTTTGTTTAGCATTCTACCTCCCAGCACTAAAGCACCTTATTCTCAATCACTCCTCGCCAGTTCCTCTCATCTACTCCCATTATTTTTCCTATCTGTTCCCTGCCATCCTGTCCACTCGGATTTATAATCCGTGCCCTGAACTTAATGGAGTTGTGGGAGGAGGTGGAGTGACACCATCAGGCAGCTCTGGCAGAAATGGCTGGCAAGCCACCTCCACCTAACACAGAACTCCCAGTCTTTTGCCCTTTTTCCCTCCTCCACAATTTCTGTTGCTCTTTCCCAGTTTTCACCTTTGGTTTCTCCGTCTCCTACCTCTGGTTCTCTGTTCCATTGTCATCTCCATCCAAACTCCACAGCCACAGACGCAAGGACGGCTCCGCAGTCTCTCTGGTGGGTCGGCCCAATGCTTCACAGCTTCTCCAGTGGGTCGGGCCGCTGCCTGGCCAGAGGTGGTCGTTGCCCAACCTGCCTCCATGGGACCCTCATCCATTGCTCCTCTTGTCTGTGTCACCATCTACATGATCCTCAGCTAGCTCCACGCATACAGACTTTAAAACCAGTTCCTCGCCCCAGAGATACACTAGCAGTTGATCCATCAGCTCCAGTGTCAGTCATATCCACAGCAACAGCTTCTGTGGAGTTAGCTCCTCAGTTCCAGGCTACTCAGTCTCCTGATCTCCACAGTGACTCTGTCTCCAAGAGGGTCCAGGTCAACCCGCCGCTGTCCCCAGGGCTTTATTGTGGGTCCTCAACGACCAGGCCTCAGCAATGGGTCAAAGACATCCCCATGTCTCAATGGGATGGCTTTAAAGTTCTTTAGCCAATGCTGGCTCCCAAGCTTTCAAGCTCCTCCTCTGCTTTCGGCCTCCTGACTAATAGGATCGTCAAGCCTTTGGGTGCCACTGGCCGAAAGGCAGACATCCAGATCCTCTTTCTGCATTCCATCAGTCGAATTCTCTTTGTGGATTCCTTCACCACAAGGCTGACCTCAGGACTACAGGATCCTCCGTCACTGGCATCCTCCAAGGTTTCTGATGAGCAGCATCATCAGACTCTCTGCTCCTTTGTCTCTCAACTTCTTTGTCGACACACATCAGTATCTGGCTGTCATTCCGAAGCCCCCTCCGAACACCCTGTTGTTTTTTCGTTTTGGACTTTTATTGCCATCTGGTATCCGTCTTGAAGTCAAAAAGATTTTTTTGTCTGATTCAGCAAAAACAAAAACAAAAAAAACAATAAATTAAATGTAGTTTTGGTCAGCCTCTATTTGCTCCATACTTCTCGTATTTTATATTCAACATCACGGTAAAGGCAAACTGTTGAGGTTTGTAGTTATACAACAAAAAGCTAACTTTTTGCTTGCAAGTCATGTTTTACCTTGTTATACAAGTATATGGTTATCAAGGAACATATTTACGATGGTGTAAGAAGTTGTTTTTCTAATGCTTAACGTCAGAAATGTCTGTCTTCAGTTTTTTCGCTTCTTATTTTCCCAGGAGCCGAGAGTTCTCAAATTCAGATTTCAGTTGTTGTAGCAGTCAGCATTTTCATAGTTGTCTGCCTGCTCAAAATCATCATGTGGTGAGTGTGTGAACTTGTACACCTGGAAACTACTCCCAGCACTTAACTGTGTCTACGTTTTGTTTATTACTTTCTTACTCCTGATTGCATTAAATTAGTTTCTTTCCTAAAAATTTCTACACACAAATCCCTCAGTATGACAACGGGAGGCGAAAAAAGTTTTGTGCAAATTAATAATATATTTTTTTTAATTGTTGAATTTATGTTTGTTGAAATAAATAATAATTATTTGCACAGTTAATTTCTAAATTAACAGTGCAAAATCCAATAAAAACATTGGAATAGCCTCATATTTCATGCTTTCACAGTTTGAGAACAATTGTACCAAATAAATCAGTTGAAGCATTTGTTCCACAGAGGTTTTAGTGAGCACTGTGTCAAGCCAAGCTGGAATTTTGGCTCAATTTAGCCAAATGTACCCAAAAGTGTGTTAAATAGTTTTTCACCTCAAAAGAGAATCTGGTGTAATTAAAATTCTGATTTCTACTGTATGACATTTCTGCATGTCACGTAGCCTGTTGTCATGACATTTACTCTGTGTATCATCAAAATGTATCATTGTCCACACAATGGAATGACAACAACAAATAGAAAATGAGCTCAATTGTATCTTCTTGGCTCCATTTAGTGGAATTTTATTGAGGAAAAAGACATAAAATGAAAACAGTTGTCAACAAATGTGCAAAATATCATTTATCAATTTTAAAAAATGTGCAATCGTCAATCCAGAATATATGCTGAAAACTAATTTTGATTCTGTTTCTGATTCTTATTTTTTTCAACATTGTCATAATGACGCATTGGTGTGGAGAATTTTGAGGAAAGAGATTGATTTAATACAATTTGAAATAATGCTGCACATACGAAAAAATGAATCGCTGTGAATATTTTCCGGAAGCTCTGTAGTACTTGAACTTCTTATGTGTAAAAATATCTATCTGCATCCTACAGACTCACTTACTACTAATTCCAGAACTTGTTCCTGTCTTGTGTCATGAAACACAATAATTATTCTCACTGTTCTATTATTTCTTCCAGGTTTGTAAAGGTCAAAAGTCCAACCCCAACACAAGTCAATGTAGGTGTAGTACTACACTGTCCTGATTACAAAAAAAATCATCATGAACAAACGATGTATCAATATGCTCTTTAAATTAGTCAAAATCACCTGTTGGTAACCATGACTGGTTTATCTGTTTTTTATATTTCTGTTTTCTCTTCTAACTTCCCACAGACTCCACTTAGTGACTAACTGGGCCTTGAATTGTGAGCCAGTACCACTGAGGGAGCTGTTTAACATGAGGATCTAAACTTCTTGATAAAACAGCTTCCTCCATGCATAGCGGCAGACGGCGACAGGAGACGACGTACACACAGATCTCCAGATCTCTAAGACAAAGCAGCTCAGCAGAGTCTGACTGCCCAGAGGTCATCAACACACAAGAGAATAAACATTGACCTCTTTGGATAAAGACACTTTCTGTCTGTAAGATGTCTGAAAACCTGGTTTCATTAGGGTCTTGCTGCTAATTGCTATTGGAAGCTTATAAAGACACTTTCTGTCTGTTGGACGTTAGTTTCATATAAATAAAAAAAAAACATTAGGATTTTACTGCTAATTGTCATATAATTGGGATCTCTAATCTAGCACACCCGAAGCTCTGGCCTTTCTTTGCAATAATGATAGCTGCAATTGGTCTAATTGATCTATTTATGGTATTTATGGGGTTGCTCTAAAAAGTTATGCAATCAAAAAAAAATCTTTCTCAGAGTTTTAAAAAAACCTTTTATTTGAAGTAAGTCAGTGTTTCACCATTTTAACATCACACATAAAGCAGATGAATACATCTAACTTGTTCTCTGCAATGACACAAACCTGCTGTGGTGCCAAAAGCAACATATGAACAATTAAATTAAACAACTCCACTTAAATGATTAGTGATTCACCTGCTGGGATCTGAATGCACAGCCTCACCTTGCTCCTGGTCCACATCTGGAGGAGAAAGAATTTTCAGATTTTTTTGCAGGGCAAAACTATTGTATGTTGTGCTGCTGAAGTTTATGACTGAAAAAATGACCTAGCAGTTTGAAAAAAGGTATTGTGGAAAGACAGTTAAATCCACTAGAGGGCAGCCTCACTCCAGCAGTTTCTGAATGCATCGTGTACCTGATGATAAAACTTTTACAACCAGTTTCCTTCACATCATTCACACCAGGAGTCAAGCAAACAAATCAGTTTAAATGTTTGCACTAAAACAGGAAAGATAATTTCAAACGTTTTTGAAAAAGGCAGTCCTAACAAGAGCAGCACTTTTCACATCTAGACGGTCACAGCAATACCAGAGGTGGAGTGGTTCCCATCTGCTCACGTTGCTCTAGGTAAAATGACAGCAACCCTTTTGCTCTGCACAGGCCTTGCCATCTTGTTACGGTGCACCATCTTCGTTCATTCACAAAACAGGCCTCGATAATATCTCCGTCTACAATCACTAACATCAGCTCTAGTCTCTGACAGACCTGTTCGGACAGCTTCCCACTATGGCAACTCACAATCCCATCTCACAATTACTACTCAGATACTAATTCATTCAGTGTTTGAAATAAAACACCTTTTATCCAAATAAAACTGAATTCGGGTGAAATATATCCGTGTTCTAAAGGCTGGAAGTTACTTGAAATGAATCAGCTCAGACAACTTTCACAAAGATTTGAATGAATATGAGAAGCTTGTAAAATTGCAGAACTGTGTAGGCATGATGATAACAACATGCACAACATACAGAACCATTAAAGGAGAGTGAAGCTTTTTTACTCTTGCACACATGTAGACATGGCAGCTGTCTTGTTACCGCGCAGCACCTCAGTCCCAACTGAGATTTGATGAGACTTTTCAACTAAGGAAACTCCCCTGCTGACCCACCATCCCTCTCTGCTGTGACAGGAGCGCCACAGTGACAAATCAGCAGGGGACCTTTTACAGAATAAAAGCTCCTTTTCATTCTGTATCACTGACCCACATTCAGCCCATCCATGGAGCGTTGGCTCCAGCAATTTCCCTGACACAGCTGAGGCCAACACAGGAAACCTTAGGAACAGGACTTCACATATAACCAGAACCTGGAGGGAATCCATTAAGTAGTTAGAGGTATTTACAGTGCTCAGAGAGACATTCATAGTTAGCACGAGCTATTAATTGAAAACAATTCACAGGGCCACTTCTAAACACATTATAGTGGGTTTAAGGCATGGGAGGGTTTTCTTAGGGTTCCTACAAACAGCCATAGCATAAGAAGCAAAATTAAAATAATTTTCATTACATTAGCCAGAGAATTCATACCCTTTGTACTTTAGAATGAAGCTGCTTGATCTCTAATATTCTCTAACAAAACCTCTGTACATCACACAGCTACAATCATAAAGGGGAATTAATGTGTCCCACTGAAACCCCCTTGACAACATCTTAACCTCTGCAGCCTGTTTACTCAGTTACGTCCCAGTGGGCGATCGCTTTGACAACAGAGTCTGACGGGAGCAGACTGCTCATGGGCTGCACTTTCTATAGTTCACTGCGTATAGCAGTCAGCTGCACAAACATGCCCTTCACTGGCATTATGAAAGTACATCCAAGTGATTCGCAAAATGACACTGGATATGTTTGCATAACTTTATCACAAATACAAACGTCTGCCAGGTAATTAAGTTGAGTCAAATGACAGCTTGCGGCATGTGTTAAAGAGGAAGTCACATGAGGGCAGGGCTTTTGGGAAAACATATAAAATGGTGCCGACAGAGGAAATGTGTAATGTGGCAGAAAAAGAAGAGTCGATGGTGATGTAAGACACTTACAGGAAAGTGAGACAATGGTGAGGTGTGTGGTAGGATTGGATGATGGGTTCAAGGAAGGATTCTATAAGAGAACATCGCAAATCGCTTCCACTTTCCAGGTGTGGGGCCTTGTGAGCGAGGTTGAGAATGGTAGAAAAGGGGGAAAGATGCTCTGGACAGATTTCAAATGATAATCAGCTGTCAGGACAGAGAACACGTCAATGAATGAGCGTAAGGCAGGTGGAACCCTTGAAGTTGTAAGAAGTTGAGGTTTATGGTAGTTTCTTTGAAATTGAAAAAGACAGATCATCAAAGTTGATTACTTTTCACAGCTCTTGCGATCAGGACGATGTTCAGTTGGTAGATCTCTATGCTGCATTGTCAAAGAACTGATCTTTAATAACTGAATTCTGGATGGGTTGCCAATAGTCTAGCAGTTCTCTTCCCAGTGGGACGTTCTGGGCACGTCCCACAGGGAGGAGGCCCTGGAGACCCAGGACACGCTGGAGGGACTATATTTATCGGCTGGCCTGGGAATGCCTTGGGATTCTCCTGGAGGAGTTGGAACAAGTGGCTGGGGAGAGAGAATTCTGCCTCCCTTTGTAGGCTGCTACCGCCGCGACCCGTCCACGGATACGTGGAACAAGATGGATGGATGGAAGAAAATAGAGGGCTTTCCTCTCTTTAAGTGATCAAACTGAGCAAAAGACAGTGGAGGCAGGGTGGAGTGAGTGGATAACAGTGTCAGGGGTAACATGTCACAGCTGCAGGAGAGAATGCAAAGGGTTACAAAATGATAGTGTGAACAATTATGGATCATGATTTGGGGATGGTGGTGGCACTAACAAAAAGACAGAAGGCAGAACTAGAGGTGATGAAATCTGAGATGGATTAAAAACGGTGCCTGACATTCTGTCACTCAAACCCCTTATACAGCCTGCAGCTGTTCTGGTACACAAGTAATCTGCAATTCATTCCTTCCAGCCTATGAATTACTCTATATTGAGGTGATGAGGTTAGCTGCGGATGAAACAAACAACATGGGCATGGTGGATTACAAATGACTTTGTCAGCCCTGTTTTTTTATCTCACACTCTGCATACATTGCATCCATCCTCTGCATTAGTACATCTTCCCGGTAAAACATCAAGTCACTCCGGTATTTCCGTGTCACTTGGATTGAAAAGAGAACTGACATAAATGGCCTCCGTACAGTCAACAGGAACCATCTCCACCCCCGCTCATCGGTCATCCAACTGTTCTGCCAGCTGTCTATTTTTGGTCCGTGTGACACACTTCAAGCAATTACTGTCTGAGTGGTGTCTGGACTTCTTCCAGAATATTCTCTTCAAATATGTTTTGGTTGGATGTCAAGTACATAGTATTTATTGGTCCGAATTTACGAGAGCCTTTAATAAAAAATAAATGTGGTCCCAGTCCATTAAACTGGTAATATAGAACATACACGGCGTCCCCTTTTTTAATTAGAGTAAGTTAGTTGGGATGGAGACTCAAAGACGAGGAACATTCCTAAAAGTTGTAACGGGGTGTTAAGACAAGTTTGGATCCAGTGTTCTGCCCTGAAGATAATTAACACTTAATACTTTATGTTACTGTAATAAATAAACTGTGGAGATAAAAAAAGAACCAATTAAAAGTTACTTTTAACACTGTCATGTTCTTTCCATCCAGAAAAGAATCCTCCACAGTAGCAGACACCCAAATATACATACAGTTCAGAGCACATTCTGTCAAACTTCAGGGTGTTTTATTAGAACTTTGTGTGATATAACACAATCACAAAATGGGACAATATTTTAAATCTTGTTTCATCCATTTTCCTATCAACTCTGACCGTCTTTCTGATCTCCACTTAAAACTATCCCCACAGCATGGCGCTGTCACCACAATGTTCCTTCCTGTGGGCGGCAAATTCACATTGATGTGCAGTTACAGCTTAGATTCTAGTAGCAAACTGCAAATGTGACTTTTTTAGGGGGGGGTTCTTTAAACCAGCTCTTGGCTTTCTCTGATTGCCTTTAATGGTGTTGTCGGTCTCTTTGTGGTCATAGTAATTTTCATAATAATTTTCTATCTGGCTGTTAAGCAGGGAGTTTTAATTGTACATTTCTGGAGTTCAGGATGCGTACAGTTGTGTTTCTGTACGCAGTGTTACAGAAACACAACTCCAAACCGTGACTTTAGCATGATATACTGACCTCAAATTATCATGTTTCATTAACTATTTTGTTATGCTGAGATTGTGTTACATGGTGAAATGACCTGTTGCTTCTTTTAAGGCTAATGCTCAGTGAACTCAGGGGCTACGTTTACAATCCACATGCCTTTAAGTTTTATGTTATTTTTTTTTCCCGGTTGTATTTACAGCACCTTAATCTTTATATATACTACAGAAAAAATCATTTTACATGTTTGGGGATTGTGATTTTAATCTTCTGTTTTATCTCTGGGAATGTTTAAAACCTGCACCCTGGAGATTATGTGTCAAAACTAGGAAACATGAGTGGTCATTCTATCCTGAGGTATTGACAAACCATTTATTCTAAGATGGAACATACCAGAGTTATTAAGGAGGGCTGTGGGCTGTGACTAAACTATCCCTACTTTTTAAATTAGAATGCTCTGCAGATAAAGCAGTGGCAGAGCTATAGATAGCAGAGGATATTCAGGGACAGTGTTCAATAAAAAAAAATATTTCAGTTGCTGTTACAGAAGGTGCCAAGTAAAAAGATTCATGTATTTTTAAATCTCTTCATTACATTCATTATATAATGATGCACAAAGCTTATTATTATCTAATTAATTGTCTAAATAATTGGTACTTGCAAGAGAACTAAAGTTTACATGCTTTTATTAATACATATTTTAAATAGTCTATTTTATATTCAAGGATATACCTGTCTCATTTTTCTATAGAAAAAAAAAAATTACTTGACGGAATGAAAATTTCAATATAAGTATGCGCCGGTGGTATGAATGTTTGTGTCTGTTGAAGAGAACAAGTAGAGGCTCGCACAGGGCAATATCACCACTGTTGATATGGTGTGTAAAAACATTTTTATGTCAGTTTTACGTATTTATTTTAAAATATGTAATATTTTGTAGTTAGTGGGAGAAGTGTGAGTACTCCAAATCTTAAAACTTGCTCATTACATAGGTAACTAATTTCAAACGACTCTGATTTGCTTCCATTGGTGAGTGACGGCGCTCCTGAGAACTCTTGGCCAATTAGAGAGCCTCGGAGGCGGGCCTTAGTCTGCTGTAATCAATCCTCCGATCAGCGCGTGAGCCTGTCCTGAGCGTCGTTAACGGCTCGGGCAAGCAGAGCCAAGCCGTGCGTCTTTCCGTTAGCGCGAAAAGCGAAACAACTAGACGAAAAACAACATGGGGGAGAGATTTGTGGTGGTGCCTGTATACACTGGAAAGACGTTTGCCAAAGAGGAAGGGCGTTCGGGCAGCACTCGAGCTCACCCGGCACCGGACACCGGTGGAAGCAGAAGCAGTGTTCCGGGCACCGTGGCGGAAAATGAGCAGTTGGAGGACTCCGTGTTCGAGCCGACGGTACCTATCCTGGAGTACAACAGGGAACCTAATAAGTACGGTAAGACAGCTGGCTCAGACATTAGTCCGTGTCCCACTTCTTATCTCACTTTGTCTCCGGGGGATTAGACTTCGTAAGTCATTCGGGTATTGGTTGTAGTGCTGTTTACTGGAGTGCGCTAATTAAGTTTTGGGGTAACTGCACCCCCAAAATCACCGACGTAGAGAAGAAGCTAGTAGTACAAAAGTGAAGTTACAAATATTGTTACAGTGTGTAGTGTCATTAGTGGAGTCTTTATTAAAATTCCCCGTGTAGGGGAACATCACATACATATATTTTAGGTTTTACTAAATTAGCTTAAACATAACGATAGTGGATTTAACATGAGATTTGTCTTTCAACAAACTGACTGTGCTGCAGCATTTCAAGCTGCAGCACAAATCCAGAATCCTATTCTATTCACAGTAAAAAAAAAAAACATATAATGCACACATTATTTTTGTGTGCATGTTATTTTTCTTTAACTTTAGTTTTGGATTTTCTCTAGAGATATACTGATTAGAATTTTGGGTCCAATTTCTGAAATCTGAATTTTGTAAAGCTTAGTCCTGGCTTTGCCTGCTTAAGGCAATTCAGATTTTTCTTTAAAATTGATCATGTAAGGGTATATACATAAAGATGATGGAAATTTTTTTGTTGTACCCTTCCTGACCAGAGTGGTTGTTAATCTTCTGTAAGAACAGAGGTGATTTTAACACCTGTTGGGGGGAAAAAGCAGACACTGTGAAATATAGTTTTACTGATGCATATTTAAAAAAAGAAAAGCAAAGTGATTAAATAGCACAGTGTGCATGTCTTACATTACTGAAACAGCAGAGTCTTTCCTAAAGAATGCAAATCCTTACTTTGACTGTGACATTTATTAGTTCATATTGTAGTGTTCCATGATCGAAGGATTCTGGGGGAAAAGGATACCTTATCAACTTTTGTTGTTATTCTATCAGCTTTAATCAATTTTTGACTTTATTCTTTGTATCATTCTCAAGAGTGTTTTTGTCATTGTGATTTGTTGGGTTTTGCAGGGTATGTTTTCTGATTGGAAAAAGATTGGACGTTAGAGTTTCTTCATGACAGATCACATCTTAAGGGGAAAATCGATCTTCCTTTTACAGTTAACCAATTTTTTAATGCTTGTCCACTTTTAACACTATATTTGTGTATTGATCTTGAGGATTTTTAACATTCAGTCGAATCTTTTCGCTTTATTTTCTTTGCTCTTCTTGCACTCAGACCTTGGTCCTCCAATAGCTGACAAACATGGTCACTCACTATAGCAACACCCGGGTAGGTAGAAGGCTCCGAAATAACTGTCAGGAAGTATTGGTCGTGCAAGCGTGCAAAATTACAGTACAATGATGGCTGGGCGTGTGTGTGGGAACAGTCTGGTGTTTGTATTGAGTCGTGATCAGTAGGACACACTGGGTTTCATCTGGTTTTGAGTCGTTTTGGTTGGAATGGAGTTTTTATGAGCTGCTTTACTCGGATCCATCTGACATATTTCACTTATCACAGTAAAATCTAGCCATAAACTCATAAAACAGTTGGAGAGCAGCAACCATGAAACAAGTTGATGTTTTGGTCTTCTAAAAAGACAGCATGGATGAATGAACAATAAAAAATCTAAGGGTAAATTGAGTGGCTGATAAACTTGTGATAAATTATGGTGACATAGAAGAGGCTGGCTATTGACATAGCAAGCCAGTGTGTTATAATAAGCCTGAAAAGTGTTTCTCTGGCTCAGAGCCACAGCAAAACACCGAGCAAGTAACAAGTGAGTTGGTGACTGCACTGAACTACTGCTAATCATTCAAACATGCATTTTACAAATTATAAATGTGCTGAGTATTTTTCGTATTGCATAAAAGTGTCCTGAATTGATAGGTGTGTTGAACAAAGCCTAGTCAGCAACAAGCAGCAAAGCTATGAAAATGTTATCCACATGATTTCCTTCTTAAAAAAAACACAACAACAAGTCGAGACCTGTCTATTCCGTTTCAATGCATGGACTCAGTTTGATTCAAATCTCAGCTGGTGACTTGGAAGATGTGTTGTGGACACAAATCTGTGTAGTTATGGTGGTATGTGTGCTCACTGTTAGGTTTGTCATTTCCTCTGCTATAAATTACTCTGTTAGGCAACCATAGAATAGATTGTGTGTTGCTCCCTTTCATCAGCACATATTTTAATCAGTCTCTGTTACTTGATCCTGAGGAAGACTGTCTCCTGTGAACACATGCAGCCGGCATTCACACGATCAGATAGTGTTTACTTTAGGCAATTTCAGTTATAGCATTTTGTTCAAAGCGTAAAATATTCACCATCCATATCCTCTAACTATGATTAAAAAGCTAGAAATGATTTTTGGTGAGGACTCCAAAAAGCATTGGTTGTATGTCATTTCCCCGGAGCCGTTTTTTTGACTTATCTAGTTTTAGTGCTTTACTTCCTTCTTTTTCCAATTTTTTTGTGCTATCAATAAACAATGGATTGCAGTAAATATAAGACTTTTGTGATGATTCATTTCCTCATCTGCGGGTGAATCTTCTGAAACAAATCTTGTTGATGAAGAGTCTCGTTTTCCAAAACTAATTTTCTGCAACAGTAGCCCAATGAGAAAATGGGTTTCAGAAATGTTAGCGTGATGGACGGTCAGGCATTTTCCATTACAGCAGGAAACACCTTGTGGTAATTTTAGTAATGCAGGGAAGAGTGTACATACCTGGCCTTGCTTCAGCTCTCTGTTTCAATTTCTTATTTTACTTGGAAAGGTGTACCTGATTGGGAAACTTGTGCAACCCTTTGTGTGCCTTTCCAGTTGTAGTAAAAGGGCTTTATTTGGACTTTAGAGAGTCATTCAACTCAATCAAAAAAAAGTGGTGGTACATGCTAAAGTACATCTGATTTGGAACATTGTTCTGTTTTGTTCATGGTTGCAAAATAAATTTCTTAAGATAAAGCGTTGGATAGAAAAGAGGAAGCCGTGGTTAAGAACAAAGAAGCAAGATTATTTGTGAATTATTGCTTTTTGTTCTAAGAAGTGTTGTCTTTTTAGGTCACCAGATATTATGTTGGTGTTTTCCTCATTCTAATAGAACGAACGGAAGCCTGTGAAATGTATGCTGGTGTTAAACCTACCACGCACTACTGTAGAAAAAAGGGTCAATGTATAGAATAACTATTAACAGTTTTCAGTTTCAATAATTGACCTGAGCATTGAGCCAGAGCTGCTGCTGCAGACGGCCTTCTTTGTAGAAAAAGAACATGAAACCACTAACGTTTCTCAAGAGGAGCCAAGGGATAAACCAAGAGTTAAATGGTTATTTTTAATGAGAAGTGACTCATTTCTGACCATGACATGCAGGGATGGGCATTTCAAACTGCAGCACAAATCCAGAATCCTATTCTATTCACAGCACAGCCTGAGGAACGCACTGTGAGCTGTAGAGACGAGGTAACCTTTAGTCCAAACAGTGAAACTGTTGTTCAGCTTTAGTTCTGTTGCTTAAGAAGGACACAAATTACCTCTTATTCCACTGTGAACTGGTGCCAAGGGTACTGGTGTCCAGATGTCCAGAGATGATAGATTTGTGCTAGTAAACAGAGCTTCTTGCTCAGCCAAAACCTGATCAGTGTGCACCTTGTCTCATATGGCAGCACACACACACATGGCCTCGTGTGTGTGCTAACGGTGTGGATCTGGTTCATAATCTTTTGCAACTTTAAAACTGAAAATTTTTGAAAATTAAAGGTTTGAAGCTAAAAAAAAAATTTTGGGGGGGATTTTTGATAATGAAAAATAATTTCTTTGCTATGATGGGTAGATTTAGTCTCAAATTTGGACTGCACATTATATCGCAAATTTATTGATGTTGCAGAGTGACTGTATGCTATGTACTGTATATTGCTTTATAAAAATTTGCAACTAATTTGTTTCTTTGCCTAGATGGCCATTGTCAAAAACAACTTTTCCTGTTAACTATTGTTGATTGACGTATTGAATATTTTAATTTGCAGTAGGTGGTTAGAATGCTCGTTATCTGGATTTTATGCATCACACAGTTTCCTTGGCTAGGGGAGATGAATAATATTAAAGCTAAATAATTTGGATAAGAGCAGAAGAATATTAAGGGTATTAGACTAAGTATTTTAAAAGCTGGAAAACATAACCACGGATATGATCTCCTGCCATAAATTGAAAGACCATTGATGGGGTGACGTCAAAGCTCCCACTAACGTGGAGTAGGTGAAAGTACTGTAATTACACAGTTCATTGCAACTGCTGCCATGAAGGGTCATAGATCACATACTATACATACAGGGTGATTGGGAATCATGTTTTTTCTCTGTGGAACACCAAACCAAAGTCATGGGGCGCTATCATGTATGCATGGCCATTGTCTGGCATGTAATGTCATATCACTGTGACATATTTCTGTGGCGTGACATCCGAAATGTTTAGTATGCCAAATGAGAGGAGGGAAATAAAGGCTCAAAGGTCTAAATGTGAATTAGTTTTAGAAGACCTTGCTGAAAAACAACAGATTCCTAATGAGGGCTTAGTTTTAACTATTAATAGACAGCCGTAGTATGGATTTCACGTTTTCCTAACATCATGCAGACCTAGCAATGATGAGTCTGCATCACATGATGAGACCTATAGCCGAATGGACAAAGCACCTCTTAAAATACTAATTTGCCTGTTGGTCTGCATAACCTTGACCAGTGGGAATTCCGAAATAAATTCCCTATCATTGTGGAAGCTCTGTACAATAAAAAAACGATGGCTTTTTTGTATTTCTGAGGCCCTGCCATTGGGGATGACTTCCTTTACTTACATAATGGAAAAAAGTAAAAAAAAAATTTCTCCCATGTCTATTTTCTAAATATGTGTTTATAGACTTAAGGAAGGTGTTCACTGTGAGTCATTTCAACCATGTTGTCTTTTCCTAATGCAGTAAATAATGCTGAGAGCCAAAAAAAGTGAGTGCTGGGAATGGCACAACACTGAAGAAATAACATAGTTTCACATGAGAACAACAACTAGTTTATTTTTTTTAATCAACCACTAATCAATTTATTCAAACAATTTTGTAGTATATTTTGTCTTAGATTGATCTAATAGACAAACCCAGTCCATTTTTACCTGATATTGTCTGAAAGTTTGTTAAAAATTTGTAATCTAGATGGCCATTAAAGGGTTACATAACCTGAGTTTTGGGCTTGCCAAAGCATGCTGTGTCCCATACGCTATTCATAATGTTTAATGGATGAGTACTGCTGTTACTTAAGATGGTACAGATGCAGCTTTCCATGACTACTGTGGAAAGCTTCATGTTTGTCTTTTTCTTTAGCCAATGCAGAGGTTGTTGTTCCCCCCAGCTGTTCTGTTTAAGTTTTAACAGCTCAAATCTAGTTGGAACTAGTTTCTCCACCATCATATTTAGACTTGAGCTCAGCTGAAACACGTAGTCTCCTTTCTCTACACACATTTTATTGAAGTGTTTTATGAAACAAGTAGGGCTGTTGTAAATGAATATAATAGTAATCGAGTAATCTATCGATTATTCTTACGATTAATAGAGTAATCGGATTTTTAAAAAAAAGATAAAGTAAAACATTGGTAAATCTAACATAACAGCAGTATTACTATCGCATATCAACATCAGTCCAATTTTTCACAGTTGAGCTTCCCTAACAATAACTTTTCTGTAGTTTAGAAAATTAACTCGTAACAATAATAGCTCACATTACAAGTTAACCTGAATAAAAGTTATACAAAAATCAGAAATTATATTCAATTCAATAATAAAAAGGCAGACTCACAAATACGCTTATAAAAATGTCTATACTCCAGCTTTTACTTTATGCATTCACCTTCAGTCAATTTAATAGATGAATTCTCACCTTGCCCAGACATTTATAGCTTTTGTGTTTATGTTAGCGACGGGATTTGACACCTTCGTTCGTCACACACAGAAACTCATCTACCAGCTACGTGGTGCCACGATGAGCTCTGCCACCCATTTGTTGAGACCGGGATGATATGAAATAAATTTTCCGTTTCGTCCGTAAAGCTACACTTACGTTAATTATCTAATGCGCAGCCGCCCGCAGTATACAGTCTATCCGCTCACCTGTATAAATACACCTGCAGCTCTTCCCCGCTGTTCGCTCTGAACCGCCACCAGGCAGCAGCTCCGGGAGGAGAAAAGCTGCCGTACTCCAGGCATCGCGCCAGTCATTTTAAAGATGCTTATTGGTCCCCCGAAAAATGACAAAGACCCAGACATTGTCATCAATCAATAAAATCTTCCCAGGTCAAACTTGAAAACTGGACGTTGTGCTGCTAACGCTTAGCTTTCGTCAACAACTCAGGCTGAACACAAATAATAACCCTGCCGGAACACGGTGCGCTAAATAATAAAATATAATTTAACGAAGCTTCGAGGCAGATAAATTTTCCTTGAGGAATTTTAATAATCGAGATACTGGAATCACTGGAGGAATTGTTTCAACCCTAGAAACAAGTTATCTGGGCTAGTCACCCTTCTTTAATAGTCACACAAAAATATGGCATGGTGTACTTTCTGCAAAATAATGCAACTGTCTGAAAACAAACAAACAAACAAACAAAAACTTTTCCAGTAATCATTTAACCCCAGATTACAATGTTAACATGATTTAGCTTTTTTTTTTTTCTACAAACATTTGAGTACATATCTTTTATGTCAGTGGTTCAAAATAGATAACACATCTGGTCAGAAGAGGGCAACATTGTGTCATTGTTAGTCTTGAACTGTCAGCTTTTGGTTAAATAAAAAGCAAGATACCAAAGCAGGAGCTGTAACAATGCAGGTCTTGTTATATTGAAAATGAGAGGTGGAAAAAATCTTCTTGTTTCATCTCTTTGGTATGATATCTTAAAAGTTCATGTGATGCTATCACCAGTAGCCATGCCACCTAAAATTGTACTTTAGTTGCTGTTGTGTTATATAACACAGCATCGAGCAATAAGATGACTTTTGACAATGACCATGATCTTAACCCACATGAAATGATAAAGAGTTTATCATTTCATGTGTAATCTGCATCAATTTTAATCTTTGCTGCATTCTTTATCCTCCAGGGGGCACTGTTTAGTAATGAGTTATGCTTATAGGGGATGACTGGTATCAGTTAATGGATTGCTACTTTACTCTTGTAGCACTGGGAGACTGCCACAGTTCTGGAGAACGAAGGTTATTTTTCTTTTGAAGACCAGTTTAGTATTGCATAATACAAGACACCTTTACGGGGCTTTGTTTTGCTTCTTCAGTTGAAACTATTTTTCTCTGTAGCAAGAGTAAATCAGACTAATTGGTGATTTATTTATTTTTTTAATGTATTTTTTTGTTTAATTAAATTACTTAAAATGTGTTGATCTGTTTGTCGCATTTTTATGTTTTTAGATATCAAATTAATCTAGACATAGGTGTGGAAATAAATTGTCCCACTAATTATTGTGATAAACTATAATATTGTCTTGAGACTGTTTACAACTAATATATTGATAATGGCATAACAATGCAAGGTTAACCTCTCAGAGACCAATGAACTGTAATTTTGCAAAGAAAACTTACAGAATTAACCTGGAAGGTATATTAAATATCCTAAATAAAACACAACAAAATATAGTAAATACAATGAAAAAAAAAGAAAAGAACCACACACACAACCTAAATCATGACTAAAAATGGATTATGATCCCTCTGTAAGCAAAATTACCCTAAAAAAATATTAATCAGAACAGAAATTATCCAGCTAATTTTAATTTATCATGCGAGTAATTGCTTATTGCGACAGGCTTATCTGGACTTCTGACTGAATTATTCTCAAATTACAAAATACTGTATGAATATGAGTGAAGAAGCTGGAGGAGAAAGAGCGCCTACGTCCTTCACTCATGCCCTTGCTTTCAGGTTAAGTTTTGGCTCATCTTCCGTCTGTGCAGTCGATCGATAACTTTATTTTGAGGTTAGAAATTTGAGCCTACAGAAGAGAAGTCCACATTAGCGTAATTGTTGAGGTAAGGCAGAACAATGGACTATGGACATATGAAACCAACATGTAGGTTTCCATTAAGTCCTTTCTTAATGCAGCACTGATGAGCTGTTTTTTTATTTGCGCAATAACAATAAAAGCTATAAAATAGAAATGTGACATGATGTTATTGGGTCTACCACTGATGGCAATATGTTTTCAGTGGGATATTCTTTAATGATGATTTATTTTTCTCCAAAATATCCAAGTACACTAGACATTATATAAATATATATATACAGGTATATATATTACACACACGTATTGCAACTGTGCACTGTTTTTGAGTGAGAGCATCAGTTCACCCGTAAACAAGCACAACTGGCTTAGCGTGTGTGAGCGTCGCAGATACAGAGCAGAAGCTCGTGTTTTTGTTGCGCTTTTATCCGTTTTGGAGTTGGCTCTCCCCTTGGACTTTGGTAGGGGAAACGCTGCAGTGTGTGCACTTTTCCTTTTTGTGAGTTTTTGTGTGACAAATATTTTGGTGTTAAGATCAACTGCGAAGCAGGGATGAGGGAGAAACTTAACATTTCGCAAGATCAAAGTTCTGTTAAACCACAGCAGTCTGTATTTGTGAAAAAGGATTACAGTAAATGTTGACCTCTAGCTATTGATTTGTTCAAGTGCTGTCATTCACACATTAGCCACATACTTTTTAGGTGAATAAATATGGTTAACATGGATGAAATTGAAATCATAAAGATAATGGAAAATGCAGAATTTGGGGGGAAAATTAAACAGATTTTATAAGGCTGTATTTTAGTTACAACAGTACAATGTTAAACAGTCATATTATGTCATTCCTGGAGAACTTTTTTTACACTTATTGGGTCCTTAGTAATTAGATGTGAACTGTCATTCTTAAAAATATTGGCAGTATTTTCCTATGGTGTGTGTGGTTACCCTCCCTGCCCATGTGGGTCTTGGTGTTTCTCTTACCTCCCTCTGCACCTCCTCCTTTTCCTGTTTCCTGCATCTCCCTCCCTTCTTTCAACTGTATTGATCTTCCATTGGTGTCAGTGGGGTAATAAAAGTGGGGGTGGTTAGCTCTCCACTTGGTTAATATCCAAGATAACTTTAAACCCACAACAGTAGAACCTGGTCTTTTCATGTAGTCGACTCTTGTGACGTTGGTATTTTTAATATTTCCCGTCAGTGAGGGCTGTTGCTTACTTGATGTGGGAAGTGGTTTGTAACACTATATCTTTTGGAAGTGACTAATTTTATTGGTCAGATCAGCTGATGGGACTGAAATATCATTATTGCTACTGAACAGAGCTGCTTTAATGCAGGATATTTTGTTGTCCTTCCTGACAACAAAATATGTGTGTGGCTTTAATTGATAATTATGTGCAAGAATAAAGACATTTTACTCCAAATACATAATTCATGGTACTGCTAAACACCTGTCACTACAGACTGGGTCAAATAACATTGCATAGGCAAACAGGACGAGTTAGCGCTGTTGTCTGTGTGTGAAAATGTTCCTGAATGGATCGGCTCCAGACTTTCTCCTTTCTCACAACAGCAGTCGATCCCGTCAGTATTTGTCGTCTGTGAGATAAAGCAGCAATCCAAGAGTTGGAAGTCAGCCCTCAGGGAACAGAAAGGACCTCTAGTATGTTCTCACATGCTAATAAGCACAAATGCATGTCATGTTTTCTGCGAGGGTGTCTGTCTATGTGGACTGCCCCCTCTGGGCGGGGCAGACCCATTCTTCCTTATTTGGACAGTTGAGGTGGGGGTCGATCTCAGATGGGAGGACAGCTGAATTCTGGTGACTACAACAAAAACTTGAGCGTGAGACTCATTGTCTGCTGAGGAGCGTTGAAGTTCATCAGGTCTGAAGAACGTAAAGAAACTGTGGACAAGAAGGAGGAGGAAGAGCGGTAGGCCAGAGGAAAAGAAAGAAGAAGTAGCAGCTTAAGAGGGAGAAGGAGATAAGAGGGGACAGAATCGGACTAACAGAAAATGCCCACTAACTTCACTGTGGTCCCAGTGAAAAACGGCACTGGAAAGACAAGAGAGGAAAAGGAAGAGGAAGATGTGGATGGGAGCAACGTGCTAAGAGAGGAAGAAGATCCTACAGGTGAGATCAGATTCTGTTTTCTTTTACATTTATTCAGATGCAAGAACATGTCTTTTATAGATTTCTACACATTGGAAACAAATTTCTGACTATTTTTAAAAACTTTTTTTCCATCTGTTAGCGTGTAGATAAGGAAGTCCTTCAGGAAAGTTCTAGAGTTTGCTTACAGGATCCAACACAAGCTGACAATTTAGCTTTATTTTGAGGGTAATTACTGCCTTTATTTTTCAGAAAAACTGTTTATGGCTCATGTGGGTGGATAATGTGAAAGCAGTAGTACATTTTAGGGAGCGCTTGTTCGTTGTCCAACTGCTGCATGAGATGGGTTTCCCTCACACGCAACTGCCACTCAAGGAAGTGACATGAGGACCGTTCCCTTGTTTCCTTTTTAGCCTCAGTGTCCCTGCTACTCCATGCATTTATCTTCACAGTTGGCAGTTCAAGGTGTTTTTTTTTTCTTTTCTTTCTTTTTGTTTTTTACGTCACTTAGCAACCAGATCCCCAGCCAACTCCATCTTTCTGTTCAGTTCTATTCTGAGTTACTGTCTGAAGAAACCCAGTTGTTTTGATGGATGGAACTTTAACGTCAAGTCATTTGGAAACTTGTTGGTATCAGTCACCAGACTTACTGATTGATAGTAGAAACAGAGCTTGTGGAAAAAACGGGCAATTATTTTAATACCTCATACTGAAAAACATATGAATAACATTTTTTGCAGGCAGCTATGTTCAAGAAATATCAGAATATATATTATTAGCCTTCAGATTTTTTATTTCTTGACTTCTTCTGTGGGAAACCATGAATTATTTACATTGGGATCAAAGGCATCGTCGCATCTCGCTGTACGAGAAATAAGTCCCTGTAACAGGACAGAATGACGAACTGACAATGCATGCATTAGCAGTTAGCATGTTTAGCATGAAACTGAAAGTGAAACTGTAGGCTCTTTTTACATTTCAAATAGTATTTTGATTCTTTATTGGTCTGTGAGATTTCTAAAACACTGGCAACATTTCCCGATTCATGTTCCAAACCAGAGGTTGATGCCTCCTCTACCCCCACTATAAATCAGCAACTTTGTTCTAATATTTTTGATAGGGATACACTGGCCAATCCGCTGTACAATAATAAATAATAAAATAAAAGGTTTCCTTAATTTTAGGAGATCAGTAATCTTAACCACTGACGCTAAAGTCTGAAAATCAGTCACAGTCCCCTTTCTCTCTGCTGCCCTTCAGGTCACGTCTGCACATGGGTGGTTAACAATCCTCAGTCCACGGTTGCCAACTTAGCAACTTTGTAGCTATTTTTAGCTACTTTTCAGACAAAAAAATTGGCATTGACCAAAATCAGAATCAGCAGGTCTGGCTTTTTAAAACTTAGTGCAGCCCTTATTTTTAGCAATCTTCTTATCTCCAGACAATCACACTCTCTCTTGCCCTGTTTCAGCCTGAATGAGTCACAGACCTGTTTTTTGAGGTAAGAAATCTTCTTACGTCCATGGCCTTTGTCTGACTTTGTTTTAAGTCACTCCACTAAATGTGAAAATAAGTCTTCTTCATTCAGTAACAACCCCACTCTAAAGAGTGTTATGAGTGCAACTTGGTAGCTCTTAATTATTGATTTGAAAAAGATTAAATGTTTGAGTTTCCGACTAGCTAGTCAAGGAGTCAATGCAAATCCAGCTGAAAATATTCTGTTTCCAGTCACCTGGTGACTTTTTTGTGGATCTGTATTAGCACCGTTACCTATGTAGTCATGCATACCTGAATTTGCTTGCACTAAAGTGAAAAAAACATTAGCTCTTTAAGAATTTTCTTTGATTTGTTATGGTCCATTTGTTTCAGACCAATAGAGGAAATCATAAATGCCACTGCACAGGAACTTCAAGCTGTGACTGGTCCACAGCATGTAAACTTTTAATTAGCGAGGATTGAGCTGGCAGTTGGAAAGAGACCAGTGTTGTGAATTTTTGTTTTCTGTTTGGGTTAACTCTGACCTGCTTTCTAACATACAGACCCCACCTTGCAAGTGGAAGCATTTCTCTGTATGTTTATTAAAAGTCTCTTCCTTCTAGCTCAAAGCCACATTATCAATCAACATGACATGTGTGTGCAGAGATAGTTCTGTTTATCTGAGCATTCAGCCCAGAGAGGTCATAGAGTGCACTTTTAACTAACTCCACTTTGACTCTCTGTTTTTCTCAAATGTCTTTAGTCAACTTGCTTCTTTCACAGCATTTTGCATACTGTAGCTCTGAGCTGTTTATTTCCCATGCTTTAATTTCTGCTGTGGAGCTGCAATTACAGCAGCCTGCTGGTTAAGCTTTTACAAACTGTGGGAGAGTGAATGGCATTTATTGTGATAGGCGGGATATCATGCTGCTTTAGTTACTCTGGCACATGCAAAGTTTTTGAGTCTGATGAAGGGTGTTCTGACAATGACAGTGGGTGAGGTAGGGATACAATCTCACACAGAAATAAAAAAAAGCTGGTGGATTTTATGGTTTTGTTCTTTTGCGTCACCAACTCAGTTTTTTCTTCGTTTTTTAAGGGGTAATACTGCTTTATTTTCCAACAACATAGATTATTGTTCTTGCTTGCTCACTGAAACACGAAGAAAGATTTGAATTACTGATTTAGTAGCACTCTTATCATATAACAAAATCTTAAATCTTATGTCTTATCTTAAATGTTATGTTTTAACCGAGTTTAACAAATGATTTAAATTAGCACCTCCGTTACCAACCAATCGTTTTTTTCATCCAAGGCGTCCGATTTGTTAACAGCCTGGTAGATAGAGGGAAATCACATCTCAAAATGGACACAGACAGGTTGAAGTTCTTGGGGTTTTTTGCATGTTTTGTAGGGAGGGTTTATAACTGTAAAAACTGCTGTTGACTCATGAGCATATGTTGGGAGGACAGAGTTAAATAGGAGTCGTTGCTATTGATTATCCTGCTGGCCCATTTCCTGTTGGCTGAGTGGGGGAGGTGAGACCCTTCCTCCATCCCATAATGTAATAGACTGTATTTTTTTTCACAGGCTCATAAATTTCCTCTTTGTTCCCCTCTGCAACTCTATTTTTTTAAATCTCACTTGCTCATAGCTACCTAAAATATATGTTTTCTTGTTATTTTTAAAATAACGAGCCATTTTAAATAGAGTTTGGACCATTTCATAATCTCTAATTCACAACCTAAAGCTTTTCTTTAACTTTTAAAAAAGAAATTCAAGCATGATTGCTCTTGTAGAATATGGACCACGTTGGGATGAGACATGGTTTAGAAAATTATTATACAATATTTGATCTATTGCTGTGAAGTTATTATCAATACTTGGGTTTATGTTAATCATGCTAGAGAGAAGTCTTTCAGATCCAGAGATGTTAGTTAAGAGAAGTTAAGGGGAAGGATTTAGAAAAGGTGAAGTTTTTAAAAACTTTCCCAAAAAATGTGGAAAACTGAAGCAAAAAATGCAAATCACAATATACTGTTCAGCCTGTTTTCTGTGGGCTGCAAAAAAACAAGTCATTTTTTTCTACATTTGTCATAGCTAGACTGGAATCCAATTTCAAAAACAAAAAATGTTAATATCTTGTTTTCTTTTGATGACCCTAATATCTTTTAACATGTTATTGTCAGCTGGATGCGTTGTTACACCCTACTATACTACTAGCTTGCCTTTACATTTTTCAACTTATTGAGCATATGAGGTGCCACTAGTCACCACACAGTTGCCAATTTAGCAACTTTTCAGACAAAATCATCCAAAATCAGAATTGCCAAATCAAAACCTTTAAAAAAAACGGCGATCGGCCAGAACCTGCAATCGGTGCGCCCCTAGTTGTAACCTGATCAAATCTCACTGTAACCTAGAATCAGTGGGTCCAGTTTCAGTGATCTTTTTATTTCCTCATAGGATCACATGTTATTAGCTTAGAGCTTAACACAATTGAAAATAAAATAGGAACATAAATTGATGGCAACACTTGATTGAAGCTGGGGCGTTAATGGGATTTTTAAGTGGTCTTTCTAAATCACCGCAATACTTGAGCCTGTGTGAAATCTTAACTAGCAGGCTTAATTTTGCATCCAGCTCAGAGTATGCAGATTTTAGACAGAACGCTGTGTTCTAGCAGGGAGTGAGCAGGGTCCTTGTGGGATAGGGTGGAGAGGGATTGTGTAAGTGTAAAGGGAGTAAAGAGTGTATACAATGGACAAATATTCAGTGGGAGGTGACCAGTATGAGTAAAGAAAGAAGTCTTTTTCATATATCTTACAGGAATTTTAATTCCTGTGGTTTGCAGTGGAAGCACCTCAATGGGTTCATGGGTCTTCTCAAATGTTTGGACAAAGCTGAGCCAGACTGATGGACTGAAGACGTTATGGTTTGAAGGGAGGTAATGAAACTATGTGAAAGTGCAGTATTTTTAATGAATATAAAATAATGTCCATAGTTAAGCTAAAGGATTTGAGGGTACTTGCAGCATTTTTTCATTATGGTTTAGGTTTAAACTGAGCAGGGAAATGTCCGAGGTGTTCCAGACTCAGTCGGTGTTTTTTGTCCATCTGCCCTAGTCATGTGTTTCCTGTTTGTTTCCCAGTCAGATCTGGTTTTGTTTAAACCTTCTGTTGCACTGTGACCGTTTTTTTTTTTTTTTGCTCAATTCCTTTTGTTTTTAAGCAAAGGTCTAACATCACATTATGGTTTGCTTGGGATTTTTTTGTTTGTTTTTAGTAAAATCTTGAGGCAGACACTTGAGACAGAGTAATACATCTGCTTCCTGTCATTAAAAGGAAGCCCCAAAAAAGGCTAAAATGCACTTTTTTTGTTTTCAACAGCAGCTACAATTTCTCCTTCACACTTCAACTGTTATGTTAATTTCAAAGCTGCATCCTACACGTTCACTATTCAGATTCTGTTCTCCAAAAACAGAATCAGTTGAGGTTTCTATTCACTGCCTCTGCAGGTAGTTTAAGAAAGGTTTGGAAACCCGATTTTTAGTATATTTGTACACCAGCGTGTGTCCAACCTGACCTTGCTGTGTTCTCGACTTTCAGCTGTGTGTTTGCATTAGCCTTGTTGCAAGAGTTCTGTTTTTTACTCTGCACTGACCTCTTATAAGGGTTGGCGAAGTAAAACCTTGTTGATTACTAATATTTAAAATTAAGTCTATCAATGCTAATTAGATTGAAAACATACTAGTTGACAATTAAGAGTTAAGAAAAGCAGCCAAGAAACTACTTTTATATGTTTCACACAATCCATGTGAGCAGATATTTAAACTGAGTGGACCTCGAGTCATGTGTTTTCTCTGTGTTGGGAAATGCTGAGGGGTGTGGTGTTGGGGAGAAATGCATGCAGGAGACACAGACAGGAATGTAATGATCGAAGCACAGAGACATACTGTGATATGATTTCAGAGTTTCCTCAAGGCCGGCAGTCAAACCTCACATTGCTGCAGCTTAACACTCAAGTTAAAGTTCAAAATGCAAGATCTTGTAAGGTGTGAACAACTATGTCCTATGGTTTATTTACTAAAAATAAACATATATGACAGGAAAAGAAAGAGTATTATGACACTCCACACTCCTCATTGTGTTGATAGCTTGTTTAAACAGAGTTGTACTGGCTAGTAAGACTGCTTCCTATTTCCCGTGCAGTGATCTCACTCTCACCAGTTGCCTGTTCTCAATATGGTATCTCTGATAAGCTCCTAGCCTGCAACCTGCACCTATCATAATGGGGATCTATTTTCCTTCTTTCTATTCTTTTCCTCACAGCAGCAGTTGTGAGACCACCAAGGTCACACTGTCATACTTTCATTGCCTCTTTAATATGCATCTCTTTTAACCAAGATCAAACAGCATATTGTTCTTGCAATGATCTGCACTAAATAGCTACAGTGAAATCTAGAGTTTACTGTCTTTTTTATATAGCCTAATAAAAAAAGGCTGTATTTAATTGACTTGGTTAGAGCCTAATTGAGTCAAATTATTCTTTAAAGCTTGGAAAGAAGGGATTCAACATTTCATTATTTCAGTAAAGTTTATTTAGCAAAGTTTACTATTTGTCATGTAGATTTCTAGTTAGGAACATCTAAAACCAGACTACACATGATATCCTCTCCGATGTTCCCACTTGTTTGATGTGCTTTCTAACATGGTCCATTAAGTTCATTCATTTTGGTTGTTAATTTGCCCACATTTTATTGCCATAAATGGGGTAGCTCAAGCTTGCACTTCACTAACAACCGCAAATATTCTGCACAGGGAAATGATGGACTGTAAATATTTGCTAGCAAACAGCCGGAAGTCGAGTTCTAAAGTAGAACTGGATGGAAAATATGCCAGTAATTTAGCATCTTAAAAAAGCAAACATTCCTTTAGTTATGTAAGGAAGCCTTACAGCATTTTATTGTGATAGCATAGTTTTGCATTGACATTTGTAGAAAAATCAACCTTTAATATGAGACAGTAGTTTTTAATCCTCCTTTCCAATAATCTTTCGCTGTTCATATGCTCTGAGAAACATGTAGATCAGTAGAATCTGATGCTTTATGACATGCTGAGATGGTGCATAAGCTTAAAATTGTATCACAATATTTTGTAGTATATATTACAATAAAAAATTATTAATATTTACAACCTGTTTTTAGTGTTTTACTTAGGCAGCTGTATTGCTATGATTACACATTAATGCAAACACTGCTCCTAGAAAATATACATGTTTTGAAATGGGCTCCTTGAAGACAGCAGTGACTTAAAGAGGGACACTTATCTTTAAACTGCACGCAGTAACTACATTAATTATGTTCTTAAATTTATTACTTTATTGATACTCAATGTAACAAGCAGTGGCGAAAATAGTAAACATGACTACGGGTGCACCTATTGCAGTTTTCTGATCAATCATTACTCTTTAGAAAGCCTGACCTCCTAATTCCAGTTTTGACTAATACAGATTTCTTTGTCTGGAAAGTTGCTGAATGTAGTGAGTAAGGTCTGTCAGGAGATAAGGTCTCATAACGTGTAGATCTTAACTATCTCCTTTGCTCAGATAAGATCGGTTTCACATGTAAGTGTCAGCTGATTGCCGATCTCCCAAAATGAAGGAAATCTGGGCCGATTTATCGGTGCATCCCTGATGTCAACAATACTCTTTTTGGAGTATTAAAATGCCATTAAATGGAATTTATTGTTGTCAGTTTTTTGATAATAAATAATATGCTAAATGCTAACCCCTAGTGTACAACTTTACTCAGCCCTTTAGGGATTTTTCCTTAAAGGTTTTAGAGTTTGCCCTGGTGAAAGCTGCGAGTTGCTAGCTTAGCCACTTTAATTCTGCAATCTCAGCTGCATTCTCCAAAAGCACCCAGGACCTATGTTGATGACTGAATTTGTGTAACAAGAAATTTATTTTCTCTTAGCTTGAGAAATATAAAATGTGATCCTTCCATTTCTCTGCCATGGATGAATGTATTTTTCATAACTTTGGCTTGTTGGAGTCATTTAATTAAACAAGTTGATCCGTAAATAATAAATGCTTGTGCAAGAAATGGTTAACTGCTTTTTAAAGTGCTCAGAATGTGACTGGTAGTCCGGCAGACTTCATTTTCCCCAAATCTACCCACTTGCTTTTAATATCTTTTGTCCTAATCCATAAACCAGATGTTGGCAGAGCAGGACACCATCTGGTCCCAAATGGTTATCATATCTTCCTACAGTGGTTGCATCCTAATGTGTGTGCTTAGAAGTTCTGGAAAAGACTTAGATAAAGCTCTCATGTGAATCTAGATGAAATAATTGTTTATAACATATCAGCAACAGCTGCAACTCTTTGTCGAAGGTAGTTGAGGACCAGTCTGGATGCCTGTCTGCAGTTTTGTTTCAAAGTCTTGTTGTCACACCATCTGCTGCAGGTTGGAGTGGCGTATTACTTCCAGTATTTGCATATGGTCAAAGAGCAGCCATTGTTTGACTTCTTAAGGAGGTAACTACATTTTAAGGAAGTTTGGTTGATTGTATGAAGTCACATGATTCGTTCTTGTTCTCCTATGTCTGTGTTTCATTTGCTGTTTTGGTTTGAACGCTTGGGAAGAAGTCGAGTTACATGACAGAATGTGAGTATATTACTTGTTGAATTTTATGAAGTGCTATACATTTTCTCTGTGTCCATTTTCAGATAGGTAGAGCATCCTAGCTAGATGGTGCTTTCTGTCAAAATGATCTAATGTCATGTCTGGTTATAAGTGAGTTTGTATAGAAAAGCAGAGAGAGAGTGACCTCACTGTTACTGACAGTTGCAAAGTGCTGCTATGGGTGCCATACAGTTGATGCTGACAGTGTAAGTTCTCCATCTGGAACACTGAGTGGTGTATTCTCTCTCTGCCTTTGGGAGAGTGCTTGTGTATGTCTGCTGGTGTTGCCTTGGCTGAACAACATAAATGTAAAGATATGCACAGAAAAAGTTTTTGTGACATATGTGAAGGCATGCTAATATCCTTGAGTGTTTTTTGTTCATTAAAAAGTGTCTGGAAATATTTTTTAAATATCTCAAAAACATTAAGCGCGAACCGATAAATTGGCCTTGATTTCCTTCATTTTAGGTGATCAGTCGAAATTTGCATGTGTAACCAATTCTACCCACCTATTTTTTCCACAGTCAATGGTCTTCAATGGTCTGAAAATGACTGGAAGCACTACGTCGTGCAGTTGTTCTACTACCATATCACTTTTTCTGTGAAAGCAGAATAATTATAAATGTGTGATTCTTTGGCTATTGGTTTGTTAAATAGTTTTTATTCACTCCATGAATACATATGTTGGGTTAATAAAACAAAGTTAGAATGGAAAAAGTGGAATTCTGAAAAATAACAATAGGAAAAAGTGAAATTTGGGAGTCAATAAGACGGATAACATAGGGCCCTAAGTATGCAGTTAGATGGCTACATTTAAATCTTTAGAACAGATGAACTATGAAGAAATATTTTGTGACATCTCAGTGGGAAGTATTATCTCAGTTCGTACTGCCTCAAAACATTCATTTGTGACACTGTCAATTTGAACACCACATTTATTTTATAAGTCAAGCTGATTATATTGCAGGTTCCACATACTAAACATATTTTACCAGTAAAGCTTATCCTGAGCTTTGTGATAGGTTTTTAATCTCATATTTGTTAAATTTGCCTACATCAAAGGCAAATATAAATATAGATGGACGCTCCAGTTCTCTAACTGATGCTTAGCACAAGTCTAGCTTTACGGCCAAACAGGAAAATAAATTCCATACCATACTGGTTGCAGCAGGTGGTTGGCGGATCACACCGTGGTGTGTACATAGTAGCATATGTGTTTCTAGGTACGGCAAAGGTGCCAAAGATCTGTTGTTCACATGGACACAAAAGCAGTAAAAGCCTGGTGTCATCTATTAAACTGACTGAAGATGAATACAGAAACTAAATATTGGAGTGTCTTTATCAGCCTGTTGCTTTATGATGTAAAGCACTTTGAACCGCCTTGTTGCTGAAATGTGATTTAAACAAATGAATTTGATTGATTATTTTATTATTAAATTGAATATAATTTCAGATTTTTGTGTAATTTTTGTCCAGGTTGATGTAAAAATGAGCTGTTTTTGTTACAGGTTAATTTTCTAAGGTACAGAAAAGTAAATGTGAGAGGTGCATAGACATGAAAATTTGGATCAATAACACAGCTGTTATGCCAGGATTTACCAATATGTCATTTTATTAAGCTTTTTTATTTGAATACTCAATTAATTGTCAGAATAATTGCTACAAAAATAATTGTTTATGACAGTCCTAATCAAAACATTTTTCTTATTTGTGCAAAAAAATAAATATAACATTTAATACATTTAAATGTAATAAATGTATTAATTATATATTTCCTGTTGTAGATGGGAGATTATATGCTCAGAAACTCATTGATCATGTTTGTTAGGTATTATTAAAAGCTCTCTGAACTCTACTCTACTTCCTAGAGGCATTGACTCTTACTAATGCTCTTTTTACTTCCTGGTCATGATCTCATGGTTGATGTTTACAGATGGCAGCCAGGATTCAGATGTAAGAGGCGCTAAGTAACATTGATCTCACCAGCCTTGACTGACCTGTCTCCTCTTATTGTTTTGTTTCATTGTTTTTTTTTCTTTCTATACTTCATCTCACTTTAGGGAATTCATCTTAAAACCCACATATCTCCTCATTTAAAGAAAGAGTTTTAAAGAAAGACATTATAAACCTGTGTTGTGCAGTCTGTTAAGCAGAGTTAATTTAGGAAAATTAAATTTTTTTCTCTCCTTGACATATTTTAGTTCCTAATGATAGAAAAGAAAGACTGCACTCATTCCCACCAACTGTAAACAATACAGTCTAATTCCTATTTTTTTCAATGTGGAGATCTAAATTTACAGAATGAATTGTTTGCTTGTTTCCAGTAGAAGGTGCTATAAGTCCTCTTGCTTCTCTTTTCATCCTGCCTAAGGTCTGTGTTGCATACTGGGAAATGTTGTACACTTCACAAGTTTAAATAAACTTGATGCTTAATAGGTGCAAAACATCCAGTGGTATACAACCAATTTCATTCCCGACATGAATAAACCAGAACTCTAAATGGAGCCGGGGCAACCTGAACAGTAGCTGCCGGGTTCAGGGAACAAAACAAATCAAGTCAGTTCATTTGTGCAGAAATGAACTGATTCATCAGTTCATTAGAATCCATCCTTGGATTCTAAGACACAAATGTGGATTAAAAATGCTTAATGTGTAAGATTTGCTACCTTGTGTAGTCTGCATCACTCTGCAGCACAACCAACCTCTTCAAACATCTGAAATTTAAGCAGGAAGTGACCCATTTTTAATTTTAGATTTTACTCTAGCATTTAATTTACTTTCATTTACATTCTACATTTGAATAAACTCTATAAACACCCTTAATCCACCCATTTGTTACTCATTAAGATTGCAAACTCAACAGATTATTGGATTTTTCAGAATAAGAGTTGACTTGCAAAGTGTAGCGTGGTAAAAAATATTTTAAATAAATTTTATAAATAACTGAGAAAAACCCTTTTCTGATAGTTTTTGGTAAAACTGATTTTGAATTTTAATTTAGATTTGGATGATCTTTAGTGAAGCTTGGTGTTACTAAATCCTCCTTCCTGTTGATTTGATATCTCTGCTCTAAGCTGTGCTTCCACACATCTGTCGGTCTAATGATGGTGGCAACAGATGTTCACTTTGGTCACATGGACTCATGAAGCCTGGCAAAGCTGTTGCTGGTGATGTTCGGATTGAACTGATATTCTCAGAGATGTCATTTGCTAGTATCTACCAAAACTGTGTAGATGACTCGGGGTGATGAGTCGACGTTCGTCTCCTTGGTCACCAGCGCATCTCACACTGGCAAAGGGCATTCTTATGATGGGCATGTCATCAGAAGACAGGAAGAGGAAGTGAATCTCCCCTCTGTGCTGGCTTTAACGCCATATCCTCCTCAGGCCTCGACATTGCCTCTTGTTTTATAAAAAGTTCAGGATAAGCCTAATCTGGTTAAGTGATTAGTGCCCACTTCACCTGCTCTCTGCCAAACAGATTAAATGGCAACTAAAAAGAACAACAGTGGGGTGCTAGGTTGACCGAGGTAATGACTGGGGCAAGACTTTGTCTGCCGCTGTCATTTATGTTTATGTAGAAGTGTTTTGCGATAAGGAAATGTAATATCAGATCTGCATACTTGTTAGAAATTAAATATTTCAAGTTCACTGAGTATTAAATAAATCATATGAATGACCTTGTGGATCTGATGAATGCTGGTTTTACTGTTGGTTGCAGGTAAAACTGTATAGGTTGTTTCCCGTGCAGCAAGCTGCTGGACTAATTGTTTCACCCTGTGACATCTAGGAGGTCTATATGTCTATACTACACTTTTCTGCTTCTTTTGCGTTCTCTGCTCCTCCCGTTTCGGTGTGCGTTAACTCTCGCTCGCACAGCTGTGACAATGATCAGAAGCTCAGGAAGCTTGTGGGGAAGGACTGTGTGTGCTCTCACGCGCATGCCTGTCCCTGCAGGTCTGACGGTGGGAGGGTGAGGGTGCTTTGTGATGCATGGCTGATGTCGCTGACTTTGTCGTCACAGCCACTTTATACGCACACACGCCCACACAAACATGGACACAGACTGTCACAGAAATAGCTTATCCTCACATTATCACACAGTGCAGCCAGCTTTCCTGACTTGTGCACGTCAGTAGAAGTATCTTTATACTTTGGACCACCGTTACTGGAGTTCCCCAAGGACCACTGCTAGGACCCTCTCCCTTCCATCCCCCTTTTTTAGCCAGGCTCCTCAGAATGGAGCACAGGGGCAGCTCTCGTCGGAAAGGTACGTTTTCCCTATTTCATGTAGGCTTTGAGTTGCCCTTTGCTAGTACCTCAATATTTTAGCTAATAAATTCTAAAAAATTAGGGATATATGCATTCTGTTCACTTTGAAAATAATTTCATAATTAAAATAAAGTAGGATTATTGTCCAAGAATAATTTCCAACTTTCTGTAATTTACCTGAACTGTATCTAGTCTGCTGTCATGTCTGATAAGTCTCTTCGACATCAGTTCCTCCAGTAAAGACAGAGTAGTTTTAAAATTAACTGTAGTACCCCGAATGAAATTATAATAAACCGATAAAAGAACAGAGAATGAGATGGCTGGGCTGTTATTTATTTGGACTTGACATTAATTTACAGTGTGTGAAAGACTGACTGTTGCTCCATCTGGCCCACCAAATTTCACTTTAAAGTTGTTAGCCAAGCTTTCCAACCAGTTAATTTTTTTAGGCAAAATCAGTTTTTGCATTTTTGCTTCTTCTTTGTTCTTTTTCTATTTTTTTAATGTGTTTATTTATTTAATCACTTGTTGTGACAGTAAAATAAATTTTGGCCGGGAGAGAAACATTCTCTGTTCTTCACCTTTTGCATCAGCTCTTGGAGTTCTTGGTACAATAAACTGGGATCTAACGTTGCCAGTGTTAGGCAGCTTACTGCGTTGTCACAGTCTGTGGCTTAGCGGTTATAAATAGAGCGCGTGGTCATTTATTACCACAAGAAAGGCTGAGCCTAACTATTAGCACATCCCTAATATACCTGCTCTGGTACATTTGGACCAGCTGCTAAGCTAAATGCTGATGAAGTCTGAGAGCAACACCATCTTCTTGGAAACGACGACAAAACAAGGAACAAATAAAAAAAGCTCATCATTTTGTTACGAGTAACCTTTAAGATGCAGTTAAAGAGGAAAGTTTCTTTGCTTTGTAGTGATGGGAAATCTTTTATTGATTGCAATTAATTGGAACCGTCAGAATAAATTAGTCTTGTGTTGCAAAAGAGCTACACATGAAATACTGTGAAATAGAATTAATTTCAGAAATTATTTGTTTATCAAGATCCTGTAAATATTATTAGGCAGTGGGTTCAGCCTCCTAAATTGAAGTCACTTGCCACTTTGGCACAAGAACATCTTTCAATATCCTTTATGCTGTCTGACAGTGTTATTGTAAATAACACTGGAATATTATATATATGTACTTGAGATGCACCAAATAATCAACCAAAGAACAGAATCAACCAATTTTTCTTTGACTGGAACATTTTTTTTTTTTTTTTTTTTGCATAGTCATTGCTACTCATGCACTGCAGGCTTTTTAGACCAAAAGCACATTTTGAGTAGAGTTTTATAGCACAGGAAGTATCTGCCCAACACCTGCAGAAGTAGAGCATGTACACAAACACACACACCCTATCTTAGCTACTTAAATCCACCTGCATTTATTTGATAGCAGACACCAGATTTAAAAAAATATATATAGAAAAGTGCATCTTGTTGGTTTATGTGTTTAAATAGTTTTTGTAGAACTTGATGATTACCAGTCTGAGAAAATCAAGGGAAAATATCTCTTTTATCTTGTCTGGCCCATCTCTCACTTTAACCTTTGCGTGTGTTTGGATGTGAAAGAAGAGAGCACAATAGCAAGGAAGGTGACCTTAAACAGCAGGATGTCCTCACATTCCCTCTAAATCAGCTGTTTTGCTATTAGTAAGTTCTCAAATGTCGATCTTCCAGGCTTTATACAGAGCATTTATTGAAAGTCAAATATTACACTTGGTACAATACAAACACAGAATTACTGTTAGTCAAGAAAATCTCCATGTGAAGGATTCAAAATGAAACCTCAGACAGCTGGAATGATGCAGACAAAGCACAGCATCTGTTTAATAGACAAATGTTTTATCATGGCTGCTACTGTATAGAAACTAGACCAAGTCTCTCAGGACTGTTTGCTACTGCACACACATCAGTCAATGTTTACATCTCCATCTTTAATACTCCAGATCATGTGGAAGACCATCTAACAGGCATGCTGCGTCTACGCTAGCCTCCTTATCTTTTGGTCTCACATGTCCTTTTGGAAAAGCACATAATCTGCTGCAACAGTCGCCACATTAATTGCAGCATTTGCCATCAATAGTGGCAGCTGGCACTTTCGCCTTGTTTGGGACACTGATGTGCAAGTGCAACTTAAGGTCACTGTGGGATTTATTGACATGGATGGGACCACTTGAAATTGTTTTTAGCTTAAAAGGGCATAGCACCACAGCTTTGTGTGTGCAGGAGTGTTTTTTTCTTCTTGATGACATCAGGAATGCAGATGATGAATCGTAGAAAAGTAAAGGCATAATCCTAGATTGACTTCTTCCAGATGTTATTTGTGCTACAAGACATTTTGACATTAACTGCATAAATGTTTGAGAAACCAGAAATCTGGGAAGTTTTCAGAAAGATTCAGCTTCCAAAAAAAAGATTGTTCAAACAGCACGACCTTCAATTTTCTTCCATAGCTGTAAAGACATCCCATCCTAAACATGAGGAGATGCTGTGGTAAGCTCTTGTATTTGTACTCCTTCGTATGATGAGGCGCAGCACTCTGATCACTTATTGATGATGTAACCACTATGTAGGCGGGTTTTAAAAACAGAAGCATCACCTGTACTGATTTGGAAACAGCGGAGCCTGTTTTAGCACACTGCCTTGTCTCAGAGGAGATTTAGCCACTGTCAGTAAAGGAAATGATTACCTGTGCTGAGTGCTATGTAACCGAGCTAAGCTCTGACTGACAGGCTAAAGGTTAGCTGCATTCCTCCTGCCCAGTATACATCATCTTTAAATCCATTCTCTTACCCACAGTTATTGGAAAACTGTCTCCTCACTTAATACAGTCTGCAGTCCTGTTCAGATTGTGTCAAAGGGCTGCAAAGTGCAAGGGCGTAATGACATTGTCAGTGATTACTAGCAAGCTAAGCCACTCTCCAAGCCTCTTATTCCCCCTACAGCTGGATCAAGTGGTAAAAGTTACTCATGAAATGCAGCCGGGCTCACCACAGGCTGATACATGATAGAGGCGTGTTTGAAATTGGTTGGTGTTAAAACCATTGGGAAAAATAAAAAGCATCTTCTTCAATACCTGGGATACAGTTTTTACATGAAATCTAAATGCAGTAGTTTCTAAATTATTTGTATTAATTTATTAAATCAGATATGTTCAGAGAAAGATGAGTTATGTTGGTGCAAGTACTCCAGTAGGGCATTTTTCCTGCTGCTTTTTCTGAGGTAGATCTGATTAAAGAAGTTTTTTGAACATGAATTAATTTAGTCTTGGCGCTCAGACATGTAATGGAAAATGTACAATCCTCTCCTCGTCCCTTGTCTGCTTTAGGTTATCTGCATAGTCTTATCATGAGATTGGTTAAGCTGCTCTCACATAGACCTCTACAGTGTCATAATACAGCAGGGGAGAGGTCCTTGATCCTGGAGACTGTTACTTCCCCAGCCCAGGACTTATCTGCCCTCTTTAGCATTAAAGAACAACCCCCTTTCCTTAAGAATAGACAAATGGCAAGACCATCTGTGTTGGGCTCCACAGAATCTCTGGTACATAACAATCAAGGGTTCACACCTATATTCCAATCACGTGTCTCTTCTCTGACCAGAACCTATAAAAGGAAGCCAAATCCACTGTTAGTCAGAACAGACTCGACAGATTCCTTTGACTGTATTTCTGTTCTCACCTTGCAAGGTTTTAATAAATTTCTTATTTCTTCTCATCCAGACTCTTGTTAAAGTAAATTTTTTCCATGACAGACCCCAGCAGAAGACATGAGCACTGTGAATTGCAATACACACGAATGAGTTGCTTGAGATGAAGTTGATATACATCTTACCCATCAAAGAGTTTGTTGTATCCCAGGCCAAAATACAGGGAGATTAGGTGAAGAATGAGGGAAAGAGGAGGATGAAGGCTAGAGGTGGAGAAAGAGAAGGAGAAAAGATGTGAAGCTGGGAGATAAAATCCTGCAGGGAGATGACGGCCAGCTGAAGAAAGGGAAAGAATATGGACCAAACAGGAAAACAAGTGCGAGAAAGAGAGGAGAAGCTGGGAGATGAAGCCCAACCATTGAACAAAATGACTTCTAGTCACCGGATGAAGGCAGGCTGTGTAAGGCTGGGAGATGACGACCAGTGAAGGCCGAAGCTGAGAGAAATTTCCTTGGATCTAAAGGGGAACAAGGAACTGAGTGCCCAGGTCAGCGGCCACTTCTGTGTGCAGGATGAGAGGTGGGAGGACTGGGATCCTCCAGGAAAAGGAACAGCTGTGTTGATAGGTGTGGCCCAAAGCTGATATGCTACAGCTGGAGCATGATGCAGGCGAGGCTGAGGACAGTTTTCCTGTTTGAATTTACACCTAGGCTTCACTTATGATGCACTGCATAGTAAAATAAGTTGGGGAAAGTTATTGTATTTTAGATTTTGGATGTAATATTCAGCACATTAATTACTTTATTGTGCTTTTTTTTCCCAACAGTTTTGGCAAAATCTTTATAGGTTGATTTATGTTTCAGTCTCAAGACAGAGCTAACTAACCTTAAAGGAACTTGCATTAAAATCATTTTATTGAAATTACTTTATGCAAGTGTTAAGATAACATGCACAATTTTGCAGCTTAGTTCAATAAAGTTTTACTTCACACATAACCTGGCATTTTTTCCCCTTTTCTTCCTCCCAAGATGTTGTTTACCTTTCAGTTCAAAGCCAAAGCTCATGTCAGGTCATCCTAAACAAAATGATTTTGACCTGAAATAGTTTTTATTAGTCTTAATAATTATTAGCTCATGCAACAGTGAAAAATGAGCTGCATAAAATACAGTTGCCAATATCAACACAGTGATGTGCACAGCGAGCCTGTTAATGCAAAGATTGTATTATGTAATTCCTGGCTGTCTGGATAAGTCTCTTTTGATTGAACGAAGGTTCCTGGGGTTTTCTTTTATCCAGAACACATAAAGATCTATTTACCTTCATATAAACAACACAATTCCCACTGTGTGTGTCTCAAAACCTCTTAGATGATCAAAATGAGCAAACCAAAACACACAAACTGTGGCAGAGATGTATTTAGATCAGGAAGAAAGCTATTTTCTCCCTACATATGAAGTGTTTAAATTGATTTCTGCTAAACTCGCATCTGCCTACTTCCCTGAAGTCAGGGATTTCCCGTAATCCCAAGGCTTTCATTTGATGGATAAAACGGATAAAGTGAAACAATAAAGAACTTTGCTAGCTAAGGTGCTTTAGTCGCTCAGTAAAACTAATCTGGGTGAAAACTGAGCTGCATTATATATCAAATCGTAATTGTCAATATGACTGTGCAGTATTTCAACTGTAAAGTAATGCTGGACATTTGAAAGGCTATAACATTTCAGACATCATGCTTTTTAAATCTAATTAGATGGAGTTTCTTTACCACACTGCAGAAAAATATGGAATTCATGTCATTTGAACTGTGATCATAATGAGTTGAATACCTTCTCCACATCTTTCTAGGCACTTTTTTCAGGTGTTAGTAAAGCTAGCAGTTCCTTTCTGCGCTGGACAGCTTGCAGTCTGTGTGATCTGATATTGTGTCTAGAAATTACAAGAGATTATTATTATTATTATGTTATTATTATTAGAGCTATTATTAGCTCTGAGTCTGGAAGATGTGTATCAGTTCTGATGTGTGCAGCTGTTTTCCTGCATAGTTATGACTCATAACATTTATCAAAAAAGGCTCAAAATCATTCTGGTGGGATAAAACTGCTACTTCTCCATTAAGTAACTCTTTACAGCCAAAATATAAACAGTATTTTCATCCGTTAGTTAACAGTGGATTTACTTACCATCTGAACTACATTTTCCTTCATATTGTTAATGTTTTCTTTTGAGAAATGTAGATAACCCTGTGAAGTTGATCCATTCTTGCTCTTGTGAATTTATTCCTGCTTCATCTCTTAGCACCAAAATACATGAAAGATGTTTTGTTGTTGTTGTTGTAGTATCAGCCTTCCAGACCACTCAGGTCTTCTGGTTCTGGTTCTGCTCTGCATCCAGAGCCAGAACCAAACATGCAGAAGCAGCATTCAGCTTCTATGCACCACAAACTGTCAGGAAACTGCAAAAAAGCTGAACCACTGAGTTGATTTAAATCGAGAGTTAAAACCCGCCTGCTTAGAGTTGCCTTTGATTAGTAATAAGTGAAACATTGATCAGCATATTTGATGTGCATTTGCTTGATGATTTTGCCATTTTACAAAATGTAATGTTTATTACTTGTTTCATAATTGATATTTTAAACAAATAAGCTTCACTTACGAGTCTTTCATTCCATTATCTCTCTATTTTTATTGCATAGTTATTTGTGTCTGGCATTTGTCAGCATCTACACCCATGTATTGTTCCTCTTTTCTTCTATTTAGTGACCATAAAACACATTGTAAATCATTGAATGTTTGTTCTCTGGAAGTTTATGTCTGCACAATTTATTATAACCTTTGTTGCGTGGCGACAGTGGCGTCAGATTTGTTTTACTTCTTTTGAAACTAAAAAGGCAATTTGATGTATTCGAGTGGGGCATAAGTCGATTTTCTTTATTTATTTGTATGCATTGTTTGTGATTTGTTTTATGCTACTGCCTATCATTGCCAGATCTCCCTTAAAATTAGAATCTTAAGCTCCATGGAGACTACATGGTTAAATCAAGGTTAAATAAATAAAAGAATATCTCTACATGGAAACATGACAACTTTAATATAATGGATGTCTGTGCCGAATCCTGCTTTTCCTTCCCATTGTTGTATTTCCTCCACATATTTTGTAGATTAAATATTTCTGCTATTGGTTTGACTGTTTGACTCTCCTGTCCTGGTGGGGGTAAAATAACCCCACGAGTGCTTTTTACAAGGTTTACATTTCTGGTTTCTATTGGTCTGACAGGCTGATGTTCCCCCTCCCCAGTACCTCGCTGTTCGACTGTGTCAGATACTTGATGATTTTTAACCTGCCTTTTTTAATGAACTCTTCCCTTGCGCTCTTGGCCATGCTGCTTCCCGCTTGCTCTATGTTACCTAATGAACAAAAATGAAAGCGGTTAACTGGTATGCCGCCCATGAGGAGATGCCACCCTGGGTGATTGTCCATGTTGCTAATATCAGAAACCGCCACTGGTGACATATTTTGTTGTCGAGTGTTGAGCAATTTTAAAAGGAATTTTTAAAATGACTTTTCTCTAAAATAAGCATTTTAGCTATTTTTAAAAAATTTATTAGCTATGTTTAGCATACTGAATGGAGCAAGTCAAAGTAAGACAACATGCTAGTGATATCCCACACTGACAGCATTTAGGCTAACATTAGTATTTTGGCACTAATACACTAATGTTTGAATACGGAATGGATTGAGTTCATGTTGGCCTTCAAAAATTTATGCTCCACCTTCTGTTGACTACATTGTAGCTTACTTTAGCATTGTTGCTCATTTTTAGGAGCAGAATGCTGGGTTCCTACCGACTCACACACTTTGGCAGGCCCCGTTTTAATTTTTTCAAAAATGTTTTAGTTATTATTACTATCATTATTATTATCAATGTTATTATTATCATCATTACTTCTATTCATTTTATTATTACTACAACTACAGTGGACCCTTAGACAGTTCAGTATTCATGGAGTTTGTGGAGTTTTTTGTTGAGAATATGTGCTTTTTTAAAGTTTTTATGCAACCTGGGAAGCTGTAATACCTAGGTGCAATGCTGCTTGATATGCTATTGGCTGGCATTTTCAAAGCAGCCAATCTCATCCAGGAACTTTACTCATTTTCCTTTGTGTTGATTGGCTGTTCTCCCAAGAGTGGAGGTATGGAAGATTTGTAGGTACTATTTTCTGTGGTGGTCCTGGGACAGTTTATACTGCATGTTAATGGATATTAAGACATATTTGGTGTCTTAACTATTTAAATAGATGGACATAGGCATTCTTAGAGGAGATCTCAAGTATTCGGGGATGATTATGGTTTCTTACTCTCGCTAGTAATAGTAGTAGTTGTAGTTGTTCTATCAATTTAATTGTAATCTCAACAAAAGTTGTGTAAGTTCAACAACCTCTGATGCTTTTGTAGTTCTTAAAACCTACCACTGCATCTTTTTATATGTTCCAAATCAGATACAATTTAGACTACATTCTGTTCTGCGATGTATTTTGGAATAACTGTTGCTTTGTAGTGGATCACTTATCAATGTTGTTCAGTATGTTGTAGTTTTTCCCATCATACCTTCTACTATACTAACTGAGGCTACTGTCATATTCTGCTGATGCTTCACCCAAGTTTTTACAAATATTCTTACCTGTATAAATGTGTGTTTTTTTGGGAGGAGTTGGGGGGATTGAGAGTGCTTGAGCGTCAATGTGTGTGTGAAACATATTAAGAGGTTGATATTACTAGCACTGTATCATTTCGATCCATTTACCTGCTAGTCTCTATGGAAGAGCTATATATGACCCAGACTGCTTCTTCAGATTGAACTGAACCATTTCCTGGATATGACCCATGTCATTTATGAAAGACTGGCTTGGTTGTTAACTCCCCTCTGTTTTCTTCCCCCAGGTGATGGTGTCCCAAAGGAAAACAGTCCCTTCATCAACAACACAGAAAATGACAAGAACAATTATGATGGCACCAACATGGCACTGTTTGAGGTATTTCTAACATCATTTTTCATCAGTATTACTTGTTTAAAAGTCCGTCACTGGTCGGGATGTTCATTGAAAAGCTTATGTGTTAGTAAACACCAAAATGTGACAGATTATTAAATCCTTAGCCTGAAAAAGCTCCATGTAAGAAGCCTGCTAAAACTGAATGCATTTTCACCCATGAAGCCATTCTTCTGAAACACCAATACTTTGCTCAACAGTGTAGAACGTTTTACAATAGAGCTGGTCTGTTTTTAAATGTTGAGTGAGCTGAAGCTTTGCCAGGTGTGTTTGAGTGCCATGTGGCAGCCTGGCTGCCCTGTGGTCACTGCATGGAGGAACCACTGAGCTCTCTGTTTTCTCCACCCTGTGTGAAGCCGATCCAGCTGTGCTATTTCAAGACGCTTTGAACAAACGGGGAAACCAAATATTGTAATATTCTATCTCCTCCTGCAGGATTTCATTTTTTTTTCAAATTATTGCTACTCTGTATTTAAAGGCAAGTACAAAAAAGGCATCCAGAACAATTGGACTGAACTTGGACTGAACTCAACTCTTGTTTTCCAAATAGATTATATGTATCATTTTCTAGAAGTGAAAGAGTTGAAAAGGTAATGTGTGATTTTACACTGTCTCATTGCAGGAAGAGATGGACAGGCACCCCATGGTGTCATCCCTTCTTGATAAACTGGCAAACTACACCAATCTCTCCCAAGGAGCTCAGGAGCACGAGGAAGCTGATGAAGAGGAGAGTACCAAGAAGAAAACTGTTAAGGTAAAGCAGACACAGTCTGTACAGGTGCTTCTAGCTTTGGTTGACATGGTTGCATACAATTTCATTTTAACAGTTGTTCTTTTAAATCTGCTGAACAGTCGTTGCGTAACGGGGTCTTTGACCCATGAAGCCAAGCTGTTGGTTTTAATCTCCCATCTTCCTCCGGTTCTAAACTTGTCCCCCATTAAACCGTCTTTGGACGTTCTCTGTTTATTAATATTTTAATGGATGGTTTTTATTTACATTGATTCAGAGGGAGTCAAGCTTTATCAGGACATCACTTAGTACAAAAATGAACATCTGCAGCACTCTTCTATGCATTTATTCACCATTGTCCATAGTTCATTTTTCAGGTTTTTCCTTTTGGTTTGTTCATTCTTTACGTCTGAACTTTTTAGGATCAAAACTCTTTGACCGTTTCGCCACAAAGCTTATGGATGCTTTTCTAACCACAGTCCCAGTCCCTTGTCAGTTTCCCCATCACGGTCCCTGCATAGAAATCGGCCTTGGCCACCTCCCACTGGCTCCCAGAAAGTCTTGAAATGATTGGAAGAAGTAGATGAGTTCATGAAGCAGATACCTCAGTCGCCCCTCTTCGTCTGGAATAGCTAGTGACTAATACCATAACTCCACTCATGTGAGGTGAATTCTGCTCTGTTTTGGGTTTTTTCTTTTTGCACATTGTTGCAGAACACAGTTTTTTGTGAGGATTATTGCTCTTTCTGATTTGAAGGGATAAAGGCTTTTTGGAGCTGTTGTTTCTGACTGGAAGCTAAAGAGTTCTATGTTAATGGTTCCATTGTCACTTACATGTAAGTCTAATTTTTGTTTGGGTTATAGTTTGATATTAAAAATCCTTTTAGGACTGGTGTTTAATAGAACACCAGTCAGCTTAATTATACAATTACAACTGATGCACTTTCAGTTGGAGACTGAATTAAAATGAAAATTGCATTTCAGTTAATCTCATTGTCAAGAAATATGAACATTTTTTAGTTCAAGGATTTACTTTTTGATGGTTTTGGCTTATTAATAATTACAAGCTGAAATTAATTTCCCACAAAACTAGAACATTACATAACCAATATAGAAAATTATTTTTGAAATATTCAGAACATAACATGGCCTTCACAGTCATGGGGAGGCTGCTGACTTCACATCTGTCCAGTAGAGATCAGTCCTCCACCAGCAGGATGAGCCCTGAAAGGCTGTTCTTAAAGGTGCTGGCTTTTCAGATTGCCGAATCCTGGTTTATTCATGACAAGTTGATGGGAAGGAAAAAGTGTGCAGCAACAGGGATAAGTTGGAGACTTTTTTTAAGCAAAGCTCGGTCAAGAGAATAGAGGGGAAGTCACGTGGTGTGGATGGTAGCTAGAGAACTTCAAGAGCCTCCACACAGCTGTATCCATTAACTACAGCTGTTGCATTCTTAAAGCCATGCACAGCATCAGATGTATCTTAATGTAGTAAAACACTGCTGTTCAGTGGTAAAAGTGAAAATAAGGGTTGACTTTGAAAATTAATTTCCAGAATCTGGATTAAATGTGTAGAGCTGCATGAATCCTATCTGCCCGAGTTCAAGTTTCCACAGTCCAGAGAATTGTAAAGTAAAAGTACTTTATTATTGTACTTAAGTAGATTTTTCAGGCATATGTACTTTACTTGAGCAGTTATCTTTCTGAGGACTTTTTACTTTTACTCCATATATGTGAAGAAAAAAATCTGCATCTTCTACTATTTGTTTCTTTGTCTTGTTTCTTCCATGATGACAAAAATGACAGAAAAAAATCTACTGCTGACACAGAAAGTGTTATAGTGTTTATAATTCACGGTTCAGTTGAACACACTGTGGCATGAGAAAAATAACATGGATGGAGACTTTAATGCGAGTATCATCGCAAACAACAGATGAGCACATTCAGAGGTGAAATCCATTCCCCCTCTGTGGAACTATTTTTAAAAATTCTATTGTTGGCTCAAAGAACGATTAGTGATGAATGCGTTGTGTTTTCTGCAATCTAAATTATCCTGGTTGAGATTTGGTTTGAAGAAAAATTAGACCACATCAGTATTTTGATGTTTTACCAACACAGTCTATGTTATCAGCAAAATAAACAATTTATTTTGTATGACTAGAACTTAAGTATTTTAGACTTATCCAAAGTCATTTTGTATTCTAGAAGGTGAAAATTACTTTTTACTTTTTGTACTTAAGTACATGGCAAAACTTGTACTTTTTCTTTTTACTAGAATATTTTTTCCACACAAGTTTTTGTATTTCTGCTAAAGTAGAGAATGTGAGTACTTTTGACACTTCAGTGATGACTTTGGCAGCCATGTCGTGCTGGCGCTCCCCATGCTGAAAAAAATACCACATATCCTTTTTCATTGAATGTAAGTGAGAAACTGAATTGTGGGTTTTCTGTTGGCTGTAATCATCAAAAGTATAACCCTTCCTCATCTTCTGCAGAGCCCTCAGATGGGAACCTTCATGGGTGTCTACCTCCCTTGCCTCCAGAACATTCTGGGGGTCATCTTGTTTTTGCGCCTTACCTGGATTGTCGGCACCGCCGGCATCTTGGAGTCCTTGGCGATCGTGGGCTTGTGCTGCTCATGCGTGAGTATTTAATCACTATGATCGACAAGAGCCTGACCTGACTCTTGACATGGAAATCATCTGTTCTTTCATGAGGGATTTGTAAGTAAAGTCCTTAGTGTGGTGATGGAAAAACTCATTCGTTGAAATCACTCATCCTGAGTACAGTAAGACACGAGTGGGACTTCCTGTTTCTCCAACATGCACTCCTTATCTTTGTAGATTTCGCCACCTTGATGTCTAAATCTGTCCATCTGGAAAATGTCAGAAGCCCAGTGACACCCACACAATGCCTATATTTGGCTGCCCCACTGCAGACTGTGGATTATTCCAGATTAATCATGGAAAGTACAAACCTGAAATAATGGCTTTAATCTCAGTGACACACTTTGGGGCTGATAATGAAATTCTCTTCTGGGATCTCCAACACCACCAGTGAAAATGATTCTTAATCAAGGAACCGTCGTTCATTATCCCTTCCACTACTGAAAACACTTTGACCGGTCGTTTCCCGTTACACTCAGTTTACTTCATTGCCCAGCATCTTAATGCTGCACATTTCTGTTGGATGTCATAGCTTCTGGTCTAGTCTGACTGGAACTCCTCTCCTTTATTAAAACCCATCCAGAGTGCGTTAGCAGGGTTAACCCTACCTTACATCCCTGCCGTTATGTAAGAGAGCCAGCTGAGCTTAGTCGAACAGATTAACGTTCAGTTTCACTGCTTAGATCACATCTGACTTTGCACTAATGGCTCTGCATCAGCGGCCTTCTTATAGGTCTCATCCTACAGACATGACATGCAGAACAGTGTAATCTAGCCATCGCTAAACCCAGCTGTGGGCATCTCCTGAAAACACGTTGAAAGCTCTTTCACATTACTTAACAGCAGTTCGGCTTTATATCTGTTCCAACTATATATATATATATATATATATATATATATATATAATCTTGTCTGATTCTCCTTCCATTTAAGAATTTTTATCTTCAAATTTAAAGCACTCTATTCCATCAAACTCAATAGTTTTGTAAAGGGATATTCATTTTAGAATCTTTTTTATTTTTAAAAAAAAATCAATTTCAAAATCTTAAAATTAAATCCATAAGGGGCACCAATTACATACAGGTCTGCATTTGACATGTCATCACAGAAAACATCAAAGTTAATTCTCTAAACCTTGTAAATAAAAGAGCAATAAAACTACAGATGTAATTTATTTACAACAGTTTTTAAAACTGACAAGTTAGATAAAAGCCAAACTAAAAGGACATGTCATAAGTAGGGGTGCACTGATTGAGTTTTTTTTTGGCAGATCACTGATTTTTAAAAAGCCTGTGCTTCTGATTTAGGCAAATGCAGGTTCTTTTTCTGTCTTTTTCTTTTCTGAAAAGTTGTTTGATAAAGCAACAAAGTTCCTAAGTAGACCCCAGTGGGGTGACTATTGTTAAAAGTGCATGTGCAAACATGTCAGTCAGCCTTTCTCGTGGCACAGTAAATAAAAGAGGTTGATTTTTAGACCTTAGTGGAGGTATATGAGATCGGCTGATCACCCAAAATAAGGAGACATTATCGTCTCAACTGCTGTCAGCTCATAAAGCCGTACACTGTGCTATGAATAATATGTAATGAGTTAGGACATACAGATGGATTCATTTCTAAAGGGTGCCATTAGTTCCTCATTTTAAATCAAGGATGCCATTTTTTTGGATTTCCAGTCATTTTGATTCCTCTCCTCTCTATTCCTTTGTGATATCAGGAGAACATGAATTGCAACGTTGTTGCTCAAAGGATGATTGAGTGACTGTTGCAGTGATAGTGTAGATTGCAATTAATCCATATTTCCATGACTTTTCCATCTTTAGAATTTCTCCACTATTTTTTTTGTGACACTTTTAAATCCCACCAAAGATCCCATCCGCACAGTTCATTACTAATGCAATTTTTTTTGTCATCCGTAATATATTTCTTTACTTTTTTCAACTTCTCAGCATAGCTTGTAAAAACAAATGTAGTCAATTTTGCATTGAAAGTTACATTGTTAGAAACCTTAGTCTTCTAACAATGGCTTTTCTAATAGAGCTGTCTGTCTGAGTTTTAAAGTAATCAACCCAATAGTTAGAGGAGATTTCAGGAGTGAAAATATGCTTTCTAGAGCTGGACTGTCAGTCGCTCCGCTCAAATAAAAGCTGCTGGATAGCTGCTTAGGATTTCAATGGAAACTGTGAGCTGATTGGTTTTAGTCCAACATGTCTGTCACTTTAAACCGGACATCCAGCAAAGGACAAGAGGTTTATATTTGTTGTATCCTTGTCTCTGCTCCTCCTCTCTTCTTCTTTGTCCTCTTTTTGTCTTTTCCTTTATGATCCACTTTTCTCTTTTATTTCAATTTGATGTATTTTTCCTACCTTTTGTCTTCCCATCAGTCTCACTTCATCCCTCTCTTGTTGTCCTGACCTTCCTGTCATCCGGAATGTACTGTTAGGTAACAGGCTAATGTAGCGCAAGCGCCTGAGAACCATTTATGAGACTAAATGCCATATTAATTCCATTATTTGAATAAGCTGGAAAATTCACTGAAACAAAAAGAATAGAAGGCATGAAGGTCTTTGTTTATATTTTTATGTTAATACAGCATGGAGAAGGTTTTTGCAGCTTGAAAATAATTAATGAATGCCAGACACAAGAAAAGTTTCAACCTTGACAATTTGTTCTGAAATGTTTTCTCTTCCTTTTGCCACAGACAATGCTAACAGCAATATCCATGAGTGCTGTTGCTACCAATGGTGTCGTACCAGGTAGAATGTTTTTTATTATTATGACGTTTGGGCTTTTCTTTTTATTATCCATTTTGATGTTATCAAATTTACATATTTGAGTATGTAAATTTGAAATTTGATAGTAAGGTATAGCATTCACACTTAGAAACATGAAGTCTGTTTTGTTAGTGAAATGTCTGTCTGAAATGAATGATCATCATCATCATGTTGCAAGTGTGATTAAAAATGTCCATTTTACTGAGCCCCTTAGAAGACATAGGGGGATTTTTTTTACTTTTGCATTCCCTCGCAATTATGTATTTGTCAGTACATGCAGCGTTTCAAATACTGATTGTCTTTCTACAATATAAAGTTTTTTAATGTGTATGTTGTTTCTGAACCCATAAATATATGTGCAAAATGCAGTAGGCAAAACAGGTCAAGCGCTGACTCCCATCCCTACTCTAAGACACAATTATGAAAGAGAGAGATAAAACAAAAATATACATCTGATCTACTATTTTTGACTTGTCTTCACAGGTTAATTTTGCCATTTGATAGTTTTGGTTGTGTCTTTTTTTTTTTCCTTTTCTTTTTTTTTTTTTTTAGATGTCTGTATGGTTAATAATGGGACGTTTTCATCTACAGTCCAGTATCTACCGAAAGATATTACACAAACAAGCATGAACAGTTCATAATTGATTTTCAAACAGTTTTCTGGACCCAAGAGTTAAGACTGTAAAACACATTTTTAGGGAGACTTTTTAAAGACTCACTAAAGTCATGTGCAATTTTAAACTGGCATTTCTTATCAAGATGTATTTGCTAATTTATTGCGAGGTACCACAAAAATCTTGGAAAACAAAACCTTTACGAGGTAACGCAAAAGAAGAAAATTCTCCCATTTTATGTGACTTTTTGAACAAAGTCACATGAGATAATAAAATAGGGCTGGACGCTATGGCTGAAAACCGTATCACAATATAAGGGTTTCATATCAGAAGACATCAATAATTATTAGTTTTTTGTTTTTGTTTTAATATCTGAAATACTGCCAAACTGGTGATGTGCCCTTTCCTGTTTTATCCACAGTTTCCTCTCCAGGTGTTGTATTCATTTTCTCCCTTCACCCCACGCCGTTGTGTATTATTTTAAGGCAGTTTTGAGGCACAGTGGCAAAACCTGAAACTACTGCTGCACCGGTTACTCAAAAGGTTGTTGCTAGGTAACCAAAGAGTGAGTGAGTTAGTTGATGCCACCAACCATCCTTAGCTGGCAGTAAGAGGTAGAGAAGCTAAAGCCTTTTCCCACAATACTGTTCTGTTCTGGATTGAATTCAGTGAAATTATTGAACGTTGTATTGGACATATAATTTATTGATGACTATATAAATATAAATTATTGATTTATTGTCCAGCCCTATAATAAAATGTTTCTTAGATGCACAGATCAAAGTTTTGTGGCTAATTTCTAGTCTGTTTTTTGTAAAGTTTTTCACCTGCTAAATAAAGTTTGGCCACTAATTAGAAATTTTTTTAGAAAATATATTGAGTTAAAGAACAAGATCTATATTTTTCTTATTATTCCTTCTATTAGCGGTTGTTAAATATTTCTATTAGAAGAAGACAGAATCTGTGGGTAAAGAGGAAAAGAGCCAGTGCTTTAGTTTATGGTTTTATTGGCTAAATACAAAGGAACATTTAGAAGTGACTTTCTGAACTCTGTAGCTTCTTCAATTAGCAGTTAGCACCACTAGCAGTTAGTTCCATATATACTGTCAATTCTTTGCTTTTGTAATCTTTACAATTCCCAAAAGGTTACCAGGAGTTCCAAATCTGTCAAGTTTCAAGTCGAAGATTGAAAGCTTGAGATGATAAAACTAAGCAACTTTGTTGTACTCTATTCAGCCTTCTCGTTCTCTACTAAAAGTCTTGTGCACTCTTGCAGAATAAATAAACCACAGACATGAATCAACATATTGTGGAAAATGCTGTTTTCTTTTAAAGACTTTTTTTTTACATCTTTCTGATTCTTCTGACTTTGTTCTAATCATCTTACCAATCAGAAAATTTGATATTTTGATTTATGACCAATTTATCAGCTTAGATTAAGCTGAAAATGAGCTGACTCGAGATTTCTGTATCTTGAGGTACACCAATAAATCAGCCCCAATTTCCTTAATTTAGGTAATGATCAATCAGTCGATACTCACACAGGAAACCAATGTATCCATCGATCTTATCTACTTCTGCAAAGGTCTGAAAATCAGCCCGCCCAACAGGTCATGTCTGTATGTGCGTGGATTATAACAGTCTAAAAATGTTGCCAAATTAACATCTTTGATGCTATATTTAGCAATTGCTTAGACAAAAATAAGCTAAAATCGGAATCAGCAGGTACGGCCAGAAAACTGTGATCAGTGCACTAATGTTCTTCAGTTTATTTATTTTTTTGGGTTTGTTTCAGAATTGCTTCTCTTCCTGATTGAAACCTAAAAGTCACTGTCATTGCTGTTCTGCAGCTGGAGGCTCTTACTACATGATCTCCAGATCTCTGGGTCCAGAGTTCGGCGGAGCAGTCGGTCTCTGTTTCTACCTCGGAACAACCTTTGCGGGCGCCATGTACATCCTGGGTACCATTGAGATTCTGCTGGTGAGGGGAAGCCTGTTTTTACTTGGATTATGTCTATTTATCAACCTACATTTAGAATAGTTCCTCATTTACCATCAAATATCAAGGAATTCTGCCAACTTTGGAGGTTTTCATTATGTTTAGAACTGAGTGTGTATCAGACTAACCAAAGGGGAACTGGGATGTGTTCTCCTTTGTCCACTTAGTAGATTTAAAACCTGTCTCTTTCTTCTCTTCTCCAGACCTATATTGTGCCTCAAGCAGCCATCTTTACTGCAGAGCGAAAGGAAGATCAACACAACGCCCTGCTCAACAACATGCGTATCTATGGCACGTGCTGCCTTTCGCTCATGGCAATAGTTGTCTTTGTCGGGGTCAGATATGTCAACAAACTGGCCCTGGTCTTCCTGGCTTGCGTGATTCTCTCCATCATTTCCATCTACGCCGGAGTCATCAAGTCCAGTTTTGATCCACCGGATTTCCCGTGAGTGTAGCCTCCAGGGCAATTATTACTGACCTGGAGGCTACAGGGCAGTAATAACATGCAGGCCTTTTATTACTATATTAAGTTCAACTTCTCTCTTTTTGCACACAGTGTCTGCATGTTGGGAAATCGAACACTACAAAACCTTCATTTTGACAAGTGTCTGAAGACGGAAATCATAAATAACAACACAGTCTCCACCCAGCTGTGGCGTTTGTTCTGTGATGGGCCTGCGCTTAATTCCACCTGCAACGAGTATTTTGTGAACAACAACCTGACAGTAATTCAAGGCATCCCTGGTCTGTCCAGTGGGGTCATCTCAGGTGGGTCCATCATGTATTTTCTATGGATTATAGACTAGATTAGATTATCTGGATGTATAATCCATTTAGAAGAATTTCTCCTTGATTTCTCAAATGAGGTGGCGATCACTGCTTTCAAGTGTAATGAAGACACTGACTGCTCAAAAGCACAAGTGTAAAAGTGCAGTCACAGTGTAAAAGTGTGACTTAACAATGTGTTTAATTCCATATCCCAGCTGCCTCAACTGATGGTTTTACCTAAGCTCTATAAACTAAAAGTTAGTAAAACACTCCCCTCTAGTGGCATCGTTTGTAATCCAGCAGTACCTAAAAAATGAAGAGACATGGACATGTATGAACATGCATGTTGGATCTCTGCACAAACAACCAAAGTCATACCACCAATGGAGTTACCATTGGTGGTATGACTTTGGTTATACCACCATGGCTCTGCCATCCTGAGTTAGCTCAGGTATGAAACACTGAACCAGCTCTGTGCATGGCTCATGTTGTGAAACTTCAGGCTGTAAGAAACAAGTTTTCCTGCCAGCTGTCCGCACAAATACATTCCCTGCATAGTTTGTAACAAACTAGGGCAAGCATGTGCAGGTGCTGGGTGGTTCTATATGTAATCGTTGTTCTCACCCTGCTTATGTAACTTGCTCTTAACCTTTTCTTCCCTAAAAAATATTCATATTTTGCTGATTCATTATTTTAATGTAGCTTGAATCTGCTGTAAATTTACTGAGCCAGCCAAAACGTCTTTGGCTGGCTCAGCCAAACGAGCCAGCCAAAACCAGATAATTTATCTTAAAAAATTATTAATATTTTGTTTGAAAAAAAAATATATATTGCTTTTAAGTCAGCCGGTCTCACAATCAGCCTGGAGAGTGGATACTTTCCTTATCAAGTAGGACATTTTCGGGAGTCTTCAATCAAAATGTAAAAAAAAAAATGTTTCTTTAAACCTTCATAGAGACTCTTTTAGGCTCCTTGAGTGTAGCAGAACTGACAGTGACTCACTTTAGCCTACATAGCTCATGACGGATGTTTCCTTGTTCAGCTATTATTCTGGAATCACTTTCACAATGCACAGCATCCACACACAAAACTGAATATTAGCTGCAATTTATCCAACATTTCTGATTAAATGTGCTTCAATTGATTTAGCACAATCTCAAAATCAAATGCTTCAATTACCAGTGGTCCATGTAGACATAATTACTACATCACACGTTGGGTCTTAGTGGTACTCATTTTTGTGTCTGTTGTAGAAAACATGTGGTCGGCATATGGTCCACTTGGCATGTTGGTTGAAAACAAGAGGCTGCCATCCGTGGGAGATATTGACCCTGCTAAGGACATCTACCTCCCCTATGTCGTCAACGACATCAGCACCTTCTTTACGTTGCTGGTCGGAATCTACTTCCCCTCAGTCACTGGTGAGACTGCCGTTCAAACCACACATTCACATACATTATAATGACCACTGGTGGGAACTGCTAACTACGGGTCGTTAAGCTAACCCCAAAGCGCTAATCAATAAATATTAGGTCCGCTAATACTAAAGCGCTACAACAACGTATTTAGAGGAAGCTAATGCTGAAGTGCTAAAACACTAACTTCAACCATGCTGACACTCTGCATGTGTCAATGACACAACATGTGTTGCAACATAGTATATCGCCCTCAGCAGGTTCAAATTTGTCATTACACACCTCCATGTGCAGCTTCAAGAACTACAATTATTAGTTGTAAAGCATGGCTGTTAGGGATTGTTAGTACACAAGAATAATCTGGAAAGATATGGCTGACATTTTCAATAAAAAAATCTAATAATTACTTTTATAAAAATGTTTGTTTTATTTGGAATGTAAAAATTGGACCTTAGTCATACAGAACTTTTATGTTAACTTTATTATAAATCTCATATTCACACCTCGAAATATCTGCAGTAAAATCCTAATTCACAGATTTTATTATCTTCAGTTAGGCCTGTCGCGATAAACAATAAATCAGTTAAACGCATGATAAATGAAAATTATTGACATCATTTTAATCTATTGGCTTTATCGTTCTTCCTGCCTCTTTCTCTTGATGACACTGGATGAAAAAAGGCTGAACTCCAGTGCTCTCCACTGACCCCCCCCCCCCCCCCCCCCCCCTTCCTCATTTCCTTAGCGTAAGGGAGGAGTGAACTAGTGCATCAGGTAGTCGGATTTGCCCATCTTCTCTATCTAAATCTAATGATTATTGAAGGGCAATATACCATACAGACTTCATAATCTGTAATCTTTTGGTTAAGTGTAGTTTTTGTTTCCATTTTGGTTTTATGTTGTGTTTATTTTTTACTCAAGTGCATTTTTTGTTAATGGAGACTGAGAGTCCATTTTATTTTTGTTTTTGGTTGTTTTGTTTATTTTGTTTACTAGTTCCAGTGTTAAGTGTTCTTTTGAAAATAAAGTGTATTAATTTTGGCAGGATGTATTTGCATTATTATGTCATTACCATTGCATCAGTTTAAAATGGTCTTCAATCAACATTATTATTTATTGCAATCATTTTTGAGACAATTATTCGCTCAGCAAAATTTGTTATCATGACAGGCCTATCTTCAGTTAGACATAGGACTATCAAGAGTCCTTGGAATCAAGTTTGCTAAACGTTTTCAAAGTTAGCAAAAGGGCTAAAGTGGAAAGCTAAAAATTTGTTCCACTATAAGCATTAGTGGAACTAATAATAAACAGAAGTGTGCTTACCACTGATAATGAGCAACCTGTGTGAACTTGTTCAGTCTGGTGTATGTGATTTTCTGTGATGTGTTGACCTTTAGGTATCATGGCCGGTTCAAACCGCTCCGGTGACCTGAGGGACGCCCAGAAGTCCATCCCTATTGGAACCATCCTAGCTATTGCCACCACCTCCTTTATCTGTATCCTTTCACTTGACACTGCTGCAAAATTACACACAGAGACATGGGGAGAAAAAAAGTTAGCACCAAAGTTAGATCACAGGTCACACAGCTGTCAGGTAGCATGTATTTCTTGAATCTGTGTGAAGCTTTGCTGGTCCGTTGTGTTTATTTGCCTGAGCTGTTCCTGCCAGACGTCTCCGGTGTGATTTTCTTTGGTGCCTGTATCGAGGGAGTCCTACTTCGAGACAAGTGAGGGTTTAAGCTGTCCAACCCTTTGTTTAGGGAAGAAAATACGTACTGGAAAAATTTAGTTGATTAGTTTTTGTGATAATTTCTATCATTAATTTTTCCACAGAAATCAGGTGAGTCAAAAACACTGAAGTATGTTTTTTTTTTTAAAGCCAGGTTTTAGCTGTTGAGGTTTTAGTTTATTGCTCAAATGCATCCATATAAAATCATAGGAATAAACGTTACTGTTAGAATACCTCGCTTGTTTAATCCTGCAGGTTTGGAGATTCAGTGAAAGGGAACCTTGTTATCGGCATCCTGTCCTGGCCGAATCCCTGGGTGATCGTGATCGGCTCGTTCTTCTCCTGCTGCGGAGCGGGTCTGCAGAGCTTGACAGGCGCTCCTCGACTTCTGCAGGCTATTGCAAGAGATGGTATCGTCCCTTTCCTGCAGGTTGGACACAAACATCGATCCAGTCGAAGCAGTTTTTATTTCAGTTTGGATTTGCATCAACACCAGACTAACTGTGTGTCTGGTTGAAGGTGTTCGGTCATGGGAAAGCTAACGGAGAACCCACCTGGGCTTTGCTGCTGACGACTGGGATCTGTGAGATCGGCATTCTCATCGCCTCCTTGGACGCTGTAGCTCCCATTCTCTCCATGTCAGTACCTGTTTACGGATTACTTCCTGTTCTCCCCTCTATAAATGCAGATTATCACTGATCCACTAGAGTATCCTTATTTTTAAAGCCAATTTTGAAGTCATAAAGTGGGAATTTAGGAGATTTTTTTTCTTGGCTTGCAGGTTTTTCCTCATGTGCTACATGTTTGTCAACCTGGCCTGCGCTGTTCAGACCCTGCTGCGAACACCCAACTGGAGGCCGCGCTTCAAATACTATCACTGGTAGGTGTTCAACTGTCTTTTGTTACAGGTGCACTGGAGATGAACTTGACTTTGTTTAATGGCCCACTTTAAAGCTGCGGTATGTAACTTTTATGAAGAAAATGCTTTTCTACATATTTGAGACAGATGATCTGTGAAAAGATCGATCTCCTCCACATCCTCCCTGAGCTACTATTGCCATCTGACGAAATGTGCCGCTTCCAACCAAAAACAACCAGTCAGAGCGAGGAGGAAGGTCTTAGCGCTGTCAATCAACCTTATGTACTTGCCTCTAAATGTGCTAATGGCAGAGAAAGAACTTTACTGTTGCAGAAAAAACATATATCTGTCATCATTGGTGGCCACGCTAACTAGCCTGAACATTCAGAACATGATATGGTAGCTACAGCATGCCAGAGTGCAAGGAGAGCTGAGGGTGAATGAGCAGCACCACACAAGATTGATTGACAGCGCTAAGACCCGCCTCCTCGCTGTTATTGGTTGTTTCTGGTTGGCACTAAAAGAAGGTGGAGGAGCTCAATTTTTTTCACAGATTCTGTCTCATACCATACTGTCACGTCATAGTGACAAGTTTCATCAAAAATGTAAAAAATAATAATTTTTTATTAAATTTACATACTGCTGCTTTAAGATGAGGGCCAGTTAGGGACAATATTGCAGATTTGAATCTTTCAAAATCTTCTTTGTTCTCCATTCCAAATTATTTGCATTTCTTTAAAGCTTTATTCTATAAAATGTTGTCATTCCATCAACAGGACCCTGTCCTTCCTGGGGATGAGCTTGTGTCTTTCCATCATGTTCATTTCATCATGGTATTATGCCATTATTGCCATGGGGATCGCTGGCTGCATCTACAAATATATCGAATATCGAGGGTAGGACTCATGTTGCCTTCAGAACCGTTTTGGTTCCAAGTGAAGGAGCTGTAAATTTGCAGCTAAATTCAAGAGAAAACACTAACGGTGTGCTGACAGAAGGAGCTGGGCTTCATTCTTTGGTTGTTTTTCCTTGTCAGAGCTGAGAAGGAATGGGGAGATGGCATCCATGGCCTGTCGCTTAACGCCGCCCGCTACGCCCTTATTCGCCTTGAGGAAGCTCCTCCACACACCAAAAACTGGAGGTATGGGATACTTTGGACTTGACTGGGTGTGTTTTGCACAATTGTGATAACAGTTGATGCAGTGGAAGCTTCCTTCCAGTTTGGTTGCTTTATAATAAAGTCATAAAGCTCCTTTAAGAGTAATGTCTTTACCCACACCTGTTGCTTTGCAAACCTAAGTGAAGTGTATTGGCAGAGACATTCACTCATATTTCTTAATTACTTCCATTTTTAAACCTAATCAAAGACATCACACCAAAACATCCACATGGAAACTGAGTGACTTCAAGTTTTCTTCTTTTCTCTCCGTCTAGGCCCCAGTTATTGGTGCTCCTGAACCTGGATTCAGATCAGGGTGCCAAACACCCACGTCTGCTGTCCTTAACTACTCAGCTAAAGGCAGGGAAAGGCCTGACTATAGTGGGAAACGTTTTACAGGGAACCTACCTCAGTCACGAAGCAGAGGCCAAGAGGGCTGAGCAGGTATAGTGCTCACTCCAAATAAAAGTCGCCTCCTCAGCATTCCATCTACAACTTCAGAGGCTTGGTACGGAGCAGCCCAGTCCTTTCTGGTGAAGTGGTAGAAGTGGGATGCATCCTTGGAGCTGGAGACCCCTGGTTTAGGTCCACACGTCAATTCAGCTTCAGTGGTCTTGTGTGGACATTTCCTTAGTTGCTCATATATCCATAAAGTAGCTGTCCTTCATACACAAGTGCTTCTCAAAATACCCGAGTACCATCAAAAACTTGATTTATTTGAATGATTTCATGGTAAAAGTGGAACTGTAAATACAGAAATGTTATTGCCTCCAAAAGCAGCTTTAAGACTGCCGACCTGGCAGCTCTTTTCCACCTTACCCCAGCAAAGACGCTGTTTCAAAGATTGGCATAAGAAATGCGACAAGTGAAGTCAAGATTCTGGATAGAGGAGCTCTGATTTCAGGAGCAGCCACACCTGATCAATCTCCCTCTAGTACTCTCTAGACTGCTTTTTCCACTGTAGATGGCAAACTTTTTCCTTCCACGCAGGAAAAATTATTGTGAAAATTCTTTCTATTTGCCCGTTTCCTTAGTATTGATGTTTTTAACCTCCTGCTGGAGGCAGCCAGTGGCTGTCTGTTACACATCTGTTAGGTTAGCAGTCTATTACATGAACACATTTCTGTATTAAAAATATTTTTTATTGGTCATCAGCATTGACAGAAATAAATAGTTGAATTAGATTGTTCCAATGTATGAGTTTCCTAAAAAAATAAATCAAGCCTAAATTAACAGAACCATGAACATGGCTTAAAGGCATAGTCTGCCATCTACTGGCAGTAATGAGTGATTTCCTTTTTACCCTAGTTTCAACCATTTTAATCAAGACACCCTGTTTTCTATTTAGATAAATGGACTGCTACTTTTTCACATACATCCATCTTTAAAGTCTTGGATGCAGGGTTCACATGGGTGCTTAAAATCCTTGAAAATGTTTTCTTTTTATTTAGGTGTTTTCAGGGTTTATGTACTTGATTTCTCTATAAAGTGCATGGTTGGTATTCAGACTTCACAGTTTTGGGAAAAAGTGCACACTAACGTTTGATTAAAAGCCTAACTTAGGAAAACGTTATTTACAAATGAAACCAGATATTTTCACAAGCCTAATGGAAAGACACATTTTTTTCCCTGTCTGCAGTTAAATCAAACTTTTATTGTTGTGGTTTTGTTAGAATTGCCAAAATTATTTCTATTTGGTAAAGTAAACCAAAGTTAACCGAGAACATTTTTCAGGATTTTTGTTTTTGTTTTTATGCATTTCATTTGAGCAGTAAGGTAATTTACCTGAACATGATTTGTTTGGATTATTTTAATGTAATGAATATTTATTATTCCTGATGGTTCAGTTGATCCACTAGGAATAATAATAATAATAAATTATCTTATTGATTAGTATAATTGAAATAAAGGTTGGCTGTTTTATATTTCAGTTTTTGAAATTGTGGGATTTTTTTTTGTTTTTATTTTTGTTATAAATATCTCGACTGGTTTTGTTTTTTGACCAGTCAGATGTTTATGAAACATAAAATTTAGTTGCTTTTAAGTTTCCCCTTGTCCTTGTTGTAGAATGTAGATAGTACCACAAGATATTATTAATAACAGTAATAAATTGTATCATGGAATAGTGAATTGAAACTCTATTTTTTTTTTAGTTAATTTGTATTGTTTTTATCTCCAAACCTACCTTGAAAAGTGCTTGAATTTTACAGCAGGATATGTGTACAAACCCTGTGGAGGGATATCACGAAATTCTTGATCAAACTCTTAATGGTTTTTCATGTTTTATTTCATACTCAGAACATCAAGTCAGCGATGGCCACTGAGCGCACCAAGGGTTTCTGTCATGTCGTGGTGTCTTCAAACCTCAGAGATGGAATCTCCCACCTCATTCAGTCTGCCGGTTTGGGGGGCATGAAGCACAACACGGTGCTGGTGGGCTGGCCTGGAACCTGGAGGCAGTCCGAGGACCCACAGTCATGGAGAAACTTTATAGGTACAGCACAGAGGGGGGGGGGGTCAGTTAGACACTTGGACGAAGGGGAAGTTCTGATGCTGCAGTAAGGTCATCCATGCACACTGACTTAAGAAAATGTACAAAAATCAAAAGGATTAGTCATAGAAAGCATCAGAATTCATCTGAAAACAATGTAGAACATCGACTGATTAAAGCAACCACATCATTTGGGATACTTTGGGGTATTTTTCTACCTCCCATTGGCTTTCTTCTTCTGTTCATGCAGAGATAGTGCGTGAGACCACGGCAGCCCACCTGGCCATGCTGGTCGCTAAAAACGTGGACAGTTTCCCCACTAACCATGACCGCCTCGGGGAGGGCACCATCGATGTGTGGTGGGTGGTTCATGATGGAGGCATGCTGATGCTGCTGCCCTTCCTGCTGAGACAGCACAAGGTACGCAGATGGCTTTGAACTCTCTTTGTCCGTAAAAGCTCCATAAAGCTTTACAATTTGGTTACTTGCGCAGTACTTTCTTCCTTTAGACACACGACCAGAAATGATTCATGTCACAATAATCGCTTTCCCTCCTGCAGGTGTGGGAGAAGTGCAAGATGCGCATCTTCACAGTTGCCCAGATGGATGACAATAGTATCCAAATGAAGAAAGATCTCCAGATGTTCCTGTACCACCTGCGGCTGGATGCTGAAGTGGAAGTGGTGGAAATGGTGAGATTTATAGAATCAAAAATGGCACAATGCATGTCGATGGTGTTGTGTTTTTTTAACAACCTTTCTGCTAAGGAGAAAACCTGGAAAGTATGTTTTTCTTAATCTCTGCGTTTTTTGGAACATGAACAAAATATACACTATAAGATACTTTTTGAATATGTTGTACTATGACATTTTAGCAAATGTTGTTTATTTAAACGTTACAGTAAAAAGTAGATGTTATGGATTGTTGTCAAACTTTTGGGTGCTGGTGACCAATAAAACAGAACAGCACCATCACATTATCGATAATCTGATTGTGTTTCAGTGGCAGGAGAACCTTCAGTAAATAACACTGCAGCTTCGCCTTCCTACTCAGCTGATATTAATCTACTGCATGCTAATGTTTACTTATTGAATTTTTGCACATTTTGTAAAATGCTCAGTAAACAAAAGTGTAGCTATAGCTTCACCCAGCTAAAGTTATAAAAGTTCTTATATTTATAATTACCGGAACTAATAGTGCTAGACGAGATCAGAAAACATCAGCTATGTTTCCATTCAATTGTAACGCAAATTCTGAGCAAACTTTTAAAATGTTGCAACAAAAAAAAAAAAAATTAGGCATGTTTACATCTACTGCAGGCTACGCAAAGCAGAATTTCATCAGATGTTAAAACGTTACGTCAGAACAAACTTTACAAGTCTGTTTCCATCTCTCCTTTAGCACAGTAACTCTTCAGAAAACCACAGAAACCACCTCAAGGAAGCATGAAACCATTTTTTGTAAAATTGAGGAAGTTATTTAGAATTTTCCAATTTCCATCAATCTTTTCTAAAGTGATATTTTAAGATGCACATAAAACAGATAGATGGGAAAACAAAAATTACCTAAGTTAAAGATTAGCTGAGCAGATTTTTTTAACCTTTATTTACTAGTTAATAACACACACTTTATGACCCCGACCAACTCCTCAGGCTCTGATCATGCTGCTACACCACGTGACTGAGGCGCATGTTTAAGCAGCAACAATAAGATTATTTCAGACATTAACAGAGGCAAAAAATATTCCAACAATATTGAGTATTTAGAAATGAAGAAGTGTCTGAAAGGAGCCAGTTACTTCCCAGCTTCTCATGTCATGATATGCAGACGCTCTGTCTGCACTGATGATGAATCGGTCACATCAGTGTGATGAATCCTCACAGGGATTCCAACTGATGGCAGCCTAACCTACTTTCTGATTAATTCTTACAGCCTCTCTTTAACTGTGCATAGAGTCAATAAACAGTTGATGTGTCAAATTCAGTGCAGTTCTTCAGACATAAACGTGTGTTTTCTTTCCTTATAGCATGACAGTGACATCTCAGCCTTCACGTATGAGAAGACGTTGGTGATGGAGCAGAGATCTCAAATGCTGAAACAGATGCACCTCTCCAGGACTGAGAGAGAAAGAGAGGTAAAGTTCAACACATCACTGATTCTATGCAGTGTTGCATTGTAGGAATCCTCAGATCATGCGGCTTGGACACCAAGACCCAAAGGTGGTGTTCATTTCTGCTGAATGAATATAATATTTTGTCCATGTGAACTAATGAGCTGCCATATTTCCTAAAACTGTTCCACAACGGTCAGTGACACATAAATCTGTACACCCCTACATACATACACACACACACACACACACACCTGGCCAAGCTGTTCCCTGTTCATCCCACTCTGCCTGTCTGGCTCCGGCTTCGATGCTCAGATTCAGAGTATCACTGATGAGTCACGTAACTCAATCCGGAGGAAGAACCAGGGAGCTACCGAGAACTCGAGCGTCAGCCGGCATTCCTCAACAGCGGAGGACATTCAGGAGGATGAGGTAGTTGGTTCATGTCAACCCACTGTCCCGTTACTGTAAGTAGGCAGAGTCGTCTTCACAAAGCTTCATCTTTGGCTACAGTGGTCATCATCTTTAAGATCTGGACGCATTTATATCTGGACTCAGAGATGGTTGTTTTGCCCCCATTTTTGCCAGATGTCAAAAAAATTTGATGTGTTCAATGTTCAAACATGCAGACATCAGGGTGTTTCTTTAATCCAGTGAGGAGAAGGAAAGTGGTAAAGTAATATTGTTTTGAGAAGTATTATTTCATAAAGCTATTACTTATCTGAGGTTTTTACATTAGATAAACATTAGTATTGGGGGTGAAATGAACCATTTAATGTTGTGTTTTTATGTTCAAAAAATGATTCCAGAAATTTTTGTCAGAGTTTTATTTGCGGAAAATACCTAATGTTAGAGAGAAGAGGATGTTGATAATATAACAGTCAGTTAAACATGAACATTAGAGTGTTTTTAGTGTCACTTTAAGAGCCACGCCCAGAGTTCTCTGGCTAATCCTTTGAGCTTTTTCACCTTCTTAGTTTGAGTTTGTCCTTGTCCATGCAGTATGTGGGTGGCTGTAATTCAGGGAAGTAAGTCGATATTGTTACCGTGTTTCGCTGCCCTGCAGCAGCTTTATGCAGATGTTGCGCTATATTCTGCTTCAGGAAGCATCACTTAAGCTCCAAACTCCCAACCTTTTATTAACTATAAACCAGGTTTATGCTGTAAGGACTGTAGTGTAAAGAGCCAGAATGCATCATTTAAGATGACCTCATGTTGAACGTCTAAAGCCCAGATATGCAAGTCCAGATTGACCCAACAGTAGTGCTACGTACTGTGAAGTCATGAAAGCTGCTTTGTGAACACCAGCCCTCTGCATCCTGAAGCTGCTTCCCAGCCCATCCATCCTCATCCCACCCCCCTCTGCACTGTGAACACCAAGAGTGGATAATGTTGTCTCACAAACCTTAGGCCTCCGAGTTTCCCCCGATGAAGCATGTGGTGTTTGTAATCCCAGCTACAGAGCAATATTGACCTCAATGTTTTGCTCTCTTTACTGTCTTCTGTTCTCGTTTTTTCATTTTTGTTTTTGACCTCAGCCATAGCTTTCCCTAGTTGACCATAGTGGCATCCTCCAACTGCTTCTTTTTCCCATCTGCATGAATTGAAGACAAGAAAAAAAATAACTTTAAAGCGTTTCCACTTCATCTTGCTGACTCATTTATATGCTTATACAACCATAAATAATGCAGTCCTAACTGATACAAGTCAGTCCAGAAAAATTTACTGTGGAACTCTTCTGCTGCAGAACCATGAAGACATCACCACCTGGTCATTCTGTAGTATGGTTGACTGCTTTTTCTACAACAGGTTGCTGAGATTGCATTATTCAGGGTGTGTGCACATCCTTAAAATGTCTTAAATTCCGTTTTTTTACAAACTAAGCAGGCCTTAAATACTTAAAAAGGTCTTAAATTTTGTTGTATCAGGACTATTTTATCTCGTATATATATATTGTTGTTTTCTTGTGGGACATTTCTGTCAGAAAAGGTTTGAGTCAAACTCAGACTTCTTCATTATGTTCTGTGACTCAACACAGTTGAGGCTACTGCTATAAGTAGCTGCTAATATAACCTTAGCTGATATCACCTAGCCGATATGCTGATGAACGAGAACAAGTCGTTCATTACAAAACCGCAGACAGAGCCTTCCATTCTTTGAGTAACACAACCAGGCAGATTAGAGGTGTTCCTGCACTGATTCACGCTCCCTCCATGGACTGGCGTTTGCTTTGACAAGTTTAAATCCCAATAACTAACACATGGGGGAAAAGCTAGCTACATGCTAGGGTTTGCAAACACACGTAAGAAAGCATAATTTCTGTCTTTGAAATGATGCTTTTTTGCGTCTGTCATGGTTTATCACCAGCTGGATGGACGACATATGTTTTTTGCCTCTGACTCACTTCTGTTGCTAATCCATATGAGGCTAGGTAAATTCTGTCAATAAAAACTTTTAAGCTTGGTTAAGTCATGAAAAGCACAGAACTGCAGCCAAGAAAGCACAGACAGACCCCAGAAATGTCAGTTTCTGCTATAGTTGATTGTAATACAGTTAGATTTCCCAACCGTCCCCTACATTTATATTTTTTATGATCTTAAATTTTATTCAAGGTGGCATTAAAAGATCTGGAAAAGTCTTAAATTTGATCTGCTAAAACCTTTAGATACCCTGTTATTAGACAGATCTTGTTTGTTCAGAATTTTGACCTCTTGTTGTTACAGTAGTCGAGATGTTTTTCTAATATTTCTGCTTTAGTTGGTCTTTTATTATTGATATCAGGAGCAGAGGTGATGTTGCCTAGCATGGGAGTCCTAGTGAGGTAGTCACTATAAAACAGAATTGACCAGCATCCTGTACGTTAGCAGGTCATCTGCTTGTTCCCTAGAGAATGTTGGTCCTTACTTTAATTTATAAACTTCCAAAATAATGGTGACTTTTCCAAATCTGATAGAATGAGATAGAAAACTCATAAAACACATGAGCATGTGGCGCTGTAACACTGCCACAAAACAGCACCACGTTTGTTATTTATGAGACAGTAAGGTGTATGCTACAGACACACCCTTGGACCTTGTTTCTACCATGGGTAAGTGCAAATTTATCACTAGTTGGCTAGACAAAGTTTGTACTTTTCTGTGGATATAAAGGTCTTAAATTCCATTCATATTGGTCTTAGAAAAGGTCTTAAATTTGAGCTGGTGAAACCTGCAGAAGCCCAGGTATGCTTCTTGATTCAATCTTACACCTCAATGATGTTGAAAATGGCCGTCTTTAAGTCTTCTGGGTAGACACAAGAGTGCTGTTTTTAGTATAACCTACTAACACTGGTGTACATTATGTTCAGTGGTCAAAAAAACAGACACTATAATTGAGTTCCTGAGTTTCTGTTAGGATTATAAAAGCTCTCAGGGTCCAGGGTTGCATGTGTTCAAACTCCTTCCGTCACCGTTCCCAGTCACATCCCTGTGTCATTGTGTTCCATCCCACCAATATCTCCTCCTTGTTATCTCTTCTTTGCAGAAGCCTAATCCTCCCTCACATTTTTGTATTATTACCATTTCTGATTGTTTCCTGTGCCTTTCTACCAGGCCCAGCTCATCCACGACAAGAACACTGCTGCTCACGCCGTTATGAACAACAAAGAAGAAGCCGGACCCGACCGGGTTCACATGACCTGGACGAAGGACAAGGTCTCAACAGAGCGGAACCGGACCCGAGAGCCCAACGCCAACATGGCCGTCCGGGACCTGTTCAACATGAAGCCGTGAGTGTCTGCCTGCCTGAGTGTTTCCGGTCAGAAGAAGCTGTTGACATCAGTGCGGTGCGCTGTTGTGACATGGTGTCGTTTGATGTGCATTGTGGGAGACGTTAGCACCATTCCGAGCAACTCAGCAGTAGTGATCAGAGTCCAGGGTCGCTCACTGGATCACTGTACGCATGTTGTGTGTGTGCTCAGCCTGCATACGATGTGCGCATGTACACTTGATGTGCATGGCGGGACGCCTTGCTCACTAACGTTTTCGTTCCGTACTGTCCACAATATGAGCATCAGAGGTAGAATCGGTCTGAAAAAGACTCCCCAACATGCATCAAACAGCCTCATGTCACCATCAGGTCTACAGTTGGAAGCATGCAGTGTCGTGGAGCGCTGCATTGCTGTTGTAGAAGCATCTAAGCCTGTTTCTGTTGTTCTTTCCCATTTTCCTCTTTCTAGAGAGTGGGAGAGTCTGTAAGTTGCATTCATTTTGTCCCGGGCCCACTGTGTCCTGTTGCCGTGGTGACTAGCCTCTATCACTGTCCTCCAGCTCATTTCCTCCTGTCTTTATCTGTGGTGTTCCCATTTGCTCGAACTGTATCGTCCAGTTTCAAACGCCGTGCTGGCTGCATGACCTGCTCCGATTTAAACTGCATGAAACTCTTGTGATTTTATTGGCTGTTGCATCTTAGCTTCCATGTTTTTCATCTTCCACCAAATGAAAAACTGATTTTGCTGTAATTTTGCTTCTGTGCTGTATTTCCTTGTGATCACCGGAAATAAAGAGGCAGCATTTAAAGTGACAGACTACGTTGGCATAAACTTCAGATTACCTGCTCAGTGTGAACACATCATCTTGTGTTTAAGTGCTGCCTCTTTGTTTGAAATTCTAAAAGCTTCTGTCACTTAACCGAGCCTGATTTACGTCTAACACAAAACGCCTCTTTCTCAATAAAATCTTCATACTGTTTTTCCTTTTCTGCCACTTTCCTCACTGCCAACGTTTTGCTAAACCAGGAACCAGTCGAATGTCCGCCGCATGCACACAGCTGTCAAGCTGAATGAGATTGTGGTCAACAAGTCGCAGGGAGCCCATCTGGTTCTGCTCAACATGCCAGGACCACCGAGGAACAGAGGAGGAGATGAAAACTGTATCCTTCCACCAGGTTTTCATTAGCTGAGGATCCCTGTGAAAGCTGCATGTTCATGCTGCAGGGGGCTACGTCAGAGTTAGCAGCTCTGCTTGGCTTTCCTGAATCTCACATAGTTTAACCCACAGTTTAGCTGTTCCGCTGCAGCTTTTCTCATCCGCTTCATTCTCATAATGCTCAGGGCTGCTTTAAGAGGCTGACTGGAAACAATCCCTGCTCACCTTCCCACAGTTACAGGCACTTGCAGGCTGAAGATAGGGGACATCGATTTATCGGCCAGCTGATTTTTCGGCTCTGATTTCCTTAATTTTGGGAGATCTGTGATCAGCCAATGCTTACATGTGAAGCTTATCTACCTCAGCAAAGGTTTAAAAATCAACCACTGTCCTGTCTTGTTCTGCAGTGAGAGAGGTTTGACTGACAGACCGGCCCACCGGGTCACATGTGCAGCTAACAATAGTCACCAAACTGTTGCCAGCTCTGTGACTTTGTCACTATATTTAATGATTTTTCAGACAAAAGAAAACTGGTATCGGCCAAAATCAGAATCAGCAGGTCAGACTTTTTAAAGATCAGTGATCAGTGCACAGATTGTATTAGGGTGGTTTAAAGATCACCAAGTGATTAGAAGCAGTATTGACAAAACTGTTCCAGGTTGTTTTTGGTACCTTAATAAAACTCCCTCCTGGTCTCTATTTTCCTTGGAAAACACACTAATAATTTTCTGGGTTTATGGAATAAAATAGCACATCAGTCCAACTACAAGTCTGACCACAGCTTGTCTAAACTGCAGTGTGTAAAATAGTATATATATATATATACTGTGCATCTTGTTCCTTTCTACCTTGACTCTGGTTCTCTAAGACATGGAGTTCCTGGAGGTTCTCCTGGAGGGTCTGAACCGCGTCCTCATGGTGCGAGGAGGTGGTCGAGAAGTCATCACCATCTACTCCTAAGAATATCGAAAAAAGAAGCGAAGCACATAAGGGCATATTGCCATGGTTACCGCTCACCAGGCATTTGTTTTTGTTTTGTTTGTTTTTTTCTGGTTTTTTGGGAGAGAAAAAGCCCAATTTGGTTTTTATGAAGGGTAAAGGGGCTTACTGGGGGGCTGACTGATGATCTGAAAGACGTCGGTATGAAGGAGTCGGCTGCAGGCTGTGGTGAGCGCGGCGTCTCCACGCCGACCCACAGAACCCCCGCTGAGAGGAGGAGGAGCATCGAGACACTTTATATCTGTCACTTCACCCTGTTCTGTTCTGTTCATGTGAAGCTTGTAGTTTGTTCATGTTGTTCCTGGTGCGACCTGATGAAGAAACCTGCACACGGGTTCATGACGGAGAGCGGGGCCGAGGAGGATCAGCCCGCCGCTGGGATTTCCCTGAAGTTTTAAAGACTCAACTAGTTTTAGCTGCTTTTACATTGTGGGTAAATGTTGTTCCTCTGACACTCATGTCTGCATCCAGCCTTGTGTTCTGTCTTTCTCTATTTAACATGCTAAAGGACCAGCCAGTAGGATGCTTTACATGCACCTTTCACATTTCCATGAGCGCTGTTGATTTTCTCCTTCTTTTTTCATAGAGAAAATAGCCATAACTAAAGTCGAGCTGGTGCATATAGAATATCGGCAGAACTGCTTGGTTGAGAACAAATATAAATATATAATTAGTTATTTTTTTAATGAAATAGCTGTTAGACAGCATGCATTCGTATAATATTTAAGCTAATTGGCTAGAAGTCATTGAAGTGGCCCTCAGGATTGTTTAGAAAAGCACAAGAAGTCGTGATTCGGTGTAAATCTCCCCATACTGTTCTGGTTACAGCACTGTTAACTTTGCACATCCTATCTTTGAGCACTTAACTCACTTTTCTCTTGATTTCTCAAGTCAACATGAATTGTTTTCCAACACCACTAAATTGTTAACAAAAGCTAGAAGGCGGCAGGTGTTTATTAGTCACATTTCTGTGTTTTTTTGATGCTTTATTGAGCAGAAACCTTTGGCTCCGAGTCCTAGACTGCATTAGATGAATTATTGTACAGGAGGAAAAAGTGCCAAAAAAAAGACCACAAGGAAACTGTGGGAGTACGATTATTTAATGCAGCTCTGACCGTGGCCGCACTCTGGTTTTACTCTGCTCTCTTTTTAGATTTTAGACCATTTTATTTAAACCTAGAAATTAACTACAGCAGAGCTCAATATTTCTACAAGGATTTTTTTTTTTTTTTAAGGGCATTTTCAACCCATGTAAGGTGTGATGCATAGAGAAGAACCCCTCACCCTGTGTACCTCCACAGTTTCTGCTCCTGATTAGCCATGCAGTATTTTGTTGAGCAGAGTCTCGTTCTCCTGAACTTCTGTGACGGCGAATGCGACCTCTTTATCTCAGTTCTACATGTTACGTTGTCGTTGTGTTCAGGTGTTAAATGTATGCCTGTAAAACTTTCTAGTTTTTTTTTTTGCTTTGTAGTGTTTGTTACATCACACATGATATTCTGTTACTTATAAGTGTTTATTTACAGGTGTGAATTTTACAAAAAGAGGAAGAGTTTGTGTGAAGACAGCAGTGACTGTCTTCTATGCCCCCCTTTATGTTTGTTCCAACATGCGCAGCACAAAGAAACACAAACATCCAGAGACTTTCTGGACTGAAGCTGTTTGGTTCTGTTTCTACATGAAGTTGGATGTTACTGTTTGTTCTACATCTATAGTAACCAAAGATGGAAAAAAACGATTAAAATTAAAAAAAAACCACACACTTTGTTTTAAGAAGTTTGGAAGTTGTAAAGATGAATAATAAAGAGAGGTTTTGTTCTTTGTAATGTGACTGTGGTGAATAAACGCAGCTGTGTGGGATAACCAGAGGACATTAAATAAGAGGTAAATGAAGGTAAGCTCAGAATATGTTCAAATCCATAATGCCTTTACAGGTCAAATAAAATGAGAAGTTTTAGTTTGGGAGGAATTGGTCACATTTCTGTTAGTGGGCATCACTGGCTGTATTTTTATCAGGTCAACTGAGGTATGGTCCAGAACAATATTCACCGTGGTGAGGAATAATCTAACAATTGAAAATTGACTTTAATTTACTATTAGTCAATTTTTGTCTGTTTTGTGCTTTTGCTGGTTAGTTCAGTTATGTGTGTGTTACACCAATTATCTAAATGTTATAAAGCTCAAAGAAAGTACAAAATTACTAATGACTGAAGTTATTATTCATGATCCCACTGATAGTCACTCTGAAAAGGAGGGATTGAGCTAAATATGGATTATCTACATATACAAGAAGAGAAAAGAAGCTGGAAGTGAGCCTTTTTCAGTGACTTTATTGTACAGAAACTTTGGTTTAACTTTATACATCACTGAGTCCATTTATTAGTCTTTTTCTTTTAGTTCCATAGTGGGGTCCATATTTTTGTTGTTTATAGAAATGTTTCCAGCCAATGAGAGGAAAAAAATAAACAAGAAGGTTAGTAACGGTTCCCTTTATTAACTAGTAAAGCTGGTCAAACGTGTGGCCATTTTGTATGCAACTAATCGGTTTCTCATTACCGTTTCAGTCTAAACACGTCCACTTGAGTCGGCATGCAGTAAACCTTTTAATCGTATGTTTTTTTTAGGGTGTATCATTCAATAATCCCTAAATATTAAAAGTTGGGACAAATCAGTTTTAGGGTTTATTGGTAAAACAGCAAGCTACCAGAAGGGGGCAACCTTTCCCTTTTTGAGCATAAGCCAAGCCCCATGCTGCAGTTTGCATGGGGCAAAGAAAAAAGATGGTTTGTGTCAGATTAAACAAGTTTGCTTCTTCACAATGTTAAACAATGTCCACTAAAGAGCAAATCGGTAGGAAAAGTGGTTCAGTTCACTCACATTAACGGGAGAGTGAACAGTTAGTTACAAGAGCAGGTCACTTTCAGTAGAATTAGACAACATAGAGCAATCCAACAACATCTATTCGCAATTTCCTTTTTTTAATTACCTGATACAGGTATGCTGATGTTTTGGACCATTAGTTTTGCAAGCAAGATTTTTTTTTTTTTTAAGACTCAAAGAACAGTTTGTCTTGTACTTAAGAATTTGAGGAGGTGTAACTGGTTTGTATTTGTGAAAGACTGAAAAAAGATTTTACAACTAAAAAATTACTCTTCTCGACGAAGCACGAATACTTTTGCACCAAAATTACCTTCATATAAAAATGGTCAAGCTTCTGAGCATGCGCAGTCTCTTCTTTATGCAATATATGTGACTTTGAAAAGCAACAGACTGGGTTGTTGAATTTACTCAGTTGCATCAACAAAGTAAGTTTTTGTGACTTTAACAAGTAAAAAATCTAAGCTAAGCGTATTGTGGTGTTTTATGTTTGACATTTCAATATCAATTAATTTGGCTATAGGTTCATTTATTTAATTAAATAATTCACTGAGGTCACTGTTTTGAGTGTACTGATACTGCGATGTGGAATTTGAAATTTATCAGAATAATTTAAACTTCTGAGACAAATTAAAGTTCACAATAAAGTATCTAGCAGCTGAATTTCCTGTTTCAAAATAAAGTCTCTTTCTCCTAGCTTAAATAAGGCATTTCAATAAGTTCTAAATGTATTGACAAATCCATTTTAATTAATTATACTAATTAAAAACTAAACTGGATATAATTATCTATTTAGTTAATTATACGCATTTGTTTGATTATTCCAATGATTTTGTGTATTATTCTATTCGTTGCTTCCAATAGAAGTTTAAACTCTTATGGCTTCATTAGACTATGCTTAAAAATTGGATGTGTTTGATGGTGTGTGTGTGTGTGTGTGTGTGTGTGTAAAGGCAAGTGACCTAATCATTTGGGCGATATAAAACGTGGGGGGGGGTTCTGCACCTACAGTGGTTGTCCTGTAGGTGGCACTGTATTGAGTCCTAGTAAAGTTGCTCATGCAAATAAACTATAATCAGCCTCACACATAGAGAACAGCTTCTGTGTTGCTGTCCACTGTAGCGGCCACTATGTATGAAAGGTCAAAATCTATCTGGTCACTCAGGGGTTAAACCTAGCAACCAATTGCCGCGTAAAGTTAGGTAGTTTCGTAAAGAAGACCGGAAACATTGTTTCAAAGTAAAAGCTTTTCGCAAGTCTTCTACAGCCGATATTGTCTCTTTAGTGCTTTATTTTCCTACAATTGATTCTGCTAATTCGGTTTTGATACTTTGTTTTGAAACAACGTGTTTTAGAAGCTCCAATCGATTCTCTGACACGGGAGCGTGTGCTGCGGCTTTTATTTTGAAGTGTAGCACCGAATTTCCTGTCAGCGTCGCGCTGCTGCAGTGTGAGCAGACAGCCGCAGTCGCAACATCAGCCGGGGCTGTCGCTGCGGTGAGATCCTCCTCCGGGGAGCTAGCAGCGCTGACGGCGCACTCTGGATCCACCTGCCGCTGGATGAAGCTCTTTCCTTGGGCTCCTCGATCTGAAGGCCCGCTGGTAGATGGATGGATAGCCAACCCGGTGGAGGGTGGTGACCTGCCCTTTGCTGCATCTCTGCGGTCTGATCGCGGGCAGACGTGGACGGGGTGAGGACCGGAATGGTGAATTAAAATATTTCTTCTTAACTGATCGGAGGACTGATCGAGTTTCCCACTCGTCTATGGGATGATTTTTTAATTATTTATTTTTTAATTGGTGGTGGAAGCTGAACTACATGTCTGATCGGAGCGGGAGCGGGAGGAGAATGCAGCGCGGCGGGTGTGTGGCGGCAGGTGGATGGCCAACCTGACCGTCTCAGCCGCCGTCCCCCCCCTACAGATCGGCTGGCAGCAGCCGCCGCCTCGGCGCTGGTTTCTCACGGATCAGTGAAAAGGACGAAAAATAACCCAGACTTGAATCGGAGTAAAATAAACAGTTAAAGGCGGAGCCATGCTTCCAGGGGTCGGGGTGTTCGGCACCAGCCTGACCGCCCGGGTGATCATCCCGTTGCTGAAGAACGAAGGCTTCGCGGTGAAGGCGCTGTGGGGCCGGACGCAGGAGGAGGCGGAGGAGCTGGCCAAGGAGATGAACGTGCCCTTCTACACCAACCGGATCGACGACGTGCTGCTGCATCAGGACGTGGATCTGGTGTGCATCAACCTACCGCCGCCTCTGACGCGGCAGATCGCTGTCAAAACGCTGGGTGAGTCCCGCTGCTGGATGCTGCGGCCCTGCTGCAGCTCCCAGCATCTTTGTTTGTGTTTGTCTCTGCTTCAGTCAAACATCAGATGTGACCTTTGTGTTAATGAAAGTCATACCTGGACTCCTTCCAGCAGAAGCACACACTCACACACACACATGGCCCTCAGAGGGAGGCTGATCTAGTTAAAATGTGGAGCAGTGCAGCTTATTCTGGAGATCACGTTCACCGTGATGAATGAACGGTGGCGGCGTGGAGCCGCTCTGCACACACAGGCTTTATTCACCGCTGCAGCCTGGCAGCAGAGCTGAGCTGGAAGCTCCGATAGGTCAGCTCTGTGACTGGAAACATGCAAGTTCTCTACTGCTGCACACCTACAGCAAGAAGCGGAGAACAGGAAGTGACGTAGCAGCACCAGCGCTCACTAACAGAGGCCACACGTCTTCCTGTCTCTCACTTAGCTGCTGATTAGTTTTGACCTTAGCAGATGTCAGGTCTTGCTCTGTTTTAATGACCTCGCAGGTCATTTGAAAGAGATTAGTCTAGCAGTTCACCGATTGCATTTTTCTGGCCGAAAAAAGACGGACTTTCTGATTCCGATTTTGGCCGATACCGATTTTTTTTTTTCTTGTCTGAAAATTTGCTAAATATACAGACAAAGTCGCTAATTTGGCAACAGTCTGTTGATTGTTAACAGCGCATGTGCAGATGTAACATGGTGGACGGCTCTGTGGGTTTATCCATCTAATCATCTAGAAAAGGTTTCATGACAGGACTTGGAGTGTGTGTGGCAGCAGAAAGACCGGTGTCTCCCAGGTCATCTTTTGGGTCAGATTGTGTCACAGATGAGCCGTATCTGATGGATATGCGTCCAGGCTGGGCCCGGCCTGCGTGCCATTCTTCTGCTCTTTCCTCTCGGCTCGTTTCCTCACGGCTTCATTGTGTGAGCACCGCCTGTTCCTTCCCACCCTCCCCTCTTCCTCATCAGCCAGCCCAGGCCTGGTCCAGTTCTGCTTGCTCTCTGCTGGGCCGACCAGTACGAACCACAGTTTGGTCCTTTGGCCCAAGAAGTGCTTTTTGAAGCGAAACCTGTAATAACCAGGTTAGAGTAAAAGCTGGCAGTGACGGCCTCGTGCTCCGGCTCTGACATGGAATCCATCTGGATCGCTGTCAGCTGACCGCTGGAAAATCGGCAGCAGCCTCTCGGATCAGAACGCTGGTCGTTTTCTGACTTCCTGCCCCCAGCAGGGTGTGAGACGAGGAGCTGGCTTTCATAAACATCATCAGGCTTCCTAATCAGAGAAATGTGACCGTGGCTCAGAAGCTTGATTAGCCTATTAGCTTGTGTTCATGTCCAGCAGAGCTACCAGGATGTTTATTCTGGTCTGTGCTGGTTTCACCCAGAGATCCTCCAGATTTTGTCACGTTACGTCTAGATCTACCGCAATAAGCAATAAATTGATTAATCGCATGATAAATTAAAACAAACTCAGTGATTTCTATTTGCATTTGCATGATTTATCGTTTCTCTCTCCAGCAAAAACTGGATGATAAAAGTCTTCAGTCTGGTGCTTTGGTCTTAACTAGCACTTGTTTTGAAGGACAGTTTTGTTTACAGAGACTTCATAATTTATTTTATTTGGGTTTTTTTGTTTATTTATTTTGGATATTTCAAATATCTTCCAGTTCCAGTGTTAAATGATTTCTTTAAATTTAAATCTTATTGATATGTGTTCTTGCATCACTATGCCATGATTACCATTCTATTAGTTGAAAATGGTCTCAAAACAATAATAGTATTGATTATCGCAATAACTTCTGGGACAAAGTTTTGTCCAGCAACATTAGTTGTCGTGACAGACCTGGTAGTGTTGGTCCGTCACATAAAACCCAGAAGGTGTTTTTGTGTAGAATAACAAAAATCTGAAAGTGGGATGAATATTTTTGATATGGCCGATCAGTCCGAGTCGCAACAAACTAGTCGGCGCAGCCAGGTTTGTTGTGTAATTAAGAAAATGAGAACAGCACTGACGAGTTGGTGGAACACTGCATTAGTTGTTCTGGTTCTACCTGAGCTCAGAACCGGTCGGTCTCGCTAGGCAGCATCTCTCTGTGCTGCAGCCAGTTTTCCTTTTCTTTCACCTCCTCGTGTTTCCTTTTCTCACTACAGCAGCATTCCTGAGGCGCCGCTGTCACTCAGGCTTTTATCTCAGCAGCAGTAGTAGAGGATGTCACGCTGTCTGCTACACATGCACACACACACACACACACACACCCTCTGACGCTGATTTGCCGTCTAGGACAGACCCGTGACGGCCTGGGGGATCCTTCAGACCCAGTTTGTTGTAAGGAAGGTGTGATTTCCCAAGACTTACAACAAGGTTTCCCCCAGAAAACTTGCTTAGCCCGGCGGTCATTCATCCAGCGGCCTGCCGTGTTTTTGAGTTAAAAAATGTTTAAAGTTGACAGAAAATTTTAAAATATCACTTGATAATTACTGGTATGTATTATTAAAAGATTGGAAGATACCTGAACACCTACTATAAACGCTTAAAAAATGAAAACAATTTAAAAATACTTTAAAAAAAAAGAAAAAGCAATGCTTAGCCTGGTGGCCCGCCAGACTTATAATACACCAGGGGAAACCCTGCTTACAGCAACATTTAGTTGTTCTGCTGACAGCTTGGTTCATGTGATTTAACTAGGACATGTTTTTTTTTTTAAATAGCTACAGTGTCTCTGCTTTAGCGCGTTTATTGGTTTTGGGTACCTGAAGTCAATCGCCCATTGGTGGAAATATCAAACGTTGCTATTTTTGTGTTGTTCCACTTCATTTAAATAATGTTTTGTTCAGTTTATCAGAGTCGGCCTGAGATTCTCACAGTGTAGCCTATAAACAGCACAGCATCCTGGTACTTAGGTAGAAACTTTAAACAAACATGTATTACATAGTCTAGCTATGTTTTATTAAAACAGAAGCTTTACTGACCTTTTTAAGTATCTCACAAACATGGTGGCGTTAGCTTGTAGCATTAGCCCAGCTAGCCTGTGTCATCTGTTGGCATTTCCTTGTTTCCCGCCCTTCTGCTTCACAGGGAAAGTATTTCCGAACAATGCTTTTGTTTGCCTTGTCGGCTAAAGAGGGTCACTTATATTTTTTTGCGGTTGTACTCGCCATTTTAGTAGAGTCAAAAACTTAATTAGGAGGGTAAGGAGCTGAATCTTTCTGGTACTGCTAGAGAAAGTCCAACGTCTGGGCAAATGTCGATTTTGACTCAAATGAGAATCTTTGAATTATTCATTGTTTAGTTGTGGTTAAGTGAAAGGATTGATCATCTTTACAATCATAGCAGAAAAGGCAAATAAAAAAAGATCTTCTCACCACAATAACACATACAATGAGCAACGTTTGTTGTTCAGTTTTATCTCAAAGAAGCTGCAAAGAAAAAAGGCTCCTAAGGTACGGCTGGTACTATAACCCTGCAACATGCCATCAATACCTCACCAAATGGTGTCAAATTATCTCAAACTGAAAATTAATATTTCTCCTTTTTAGCAGAAGTAGTTTAGGGTTTGTGTAGTTAAAGTAAACAAATACTTCACACCACATGGAGCTGTTGAATTATCACGCAGATGTTCTGGTTTGATAACTCCTCGGTTCGCAGCCTACTTCCTTAGAGGCATCAAACGGCCGTTAAAAAAAGCTCCTCAAGTGTCCTCACTTCCACGTGGACACCATGCAGCTTTAATGCTCCGGTAAGTGGAGGAAAGCTCTGGGTGTCTGAGCGAAGAAAATCCACTTCAGGAGAAGCATAGATTATTTAGCTCTTTAGGAAGGCCGGGCTGTGAGCTGTTGCCGAAAACTCAGGGGAATAAAGACATCCGAAGGAACTGACTGTCTGGATTTACTCTGTGACAAACAGCTTTATTAGGTGGACGTTACACACCGGGCTGTTTTGGTGATTTTAATGCAGCAGCCTTTGGGAATGTGAGAGCTGCGCTGAAATGCAACCCACTGCAGTTTCAGGTGCTCTCCCTGCCTCTGTGTGTGCTTGTGGGAGGCAGGATGTGGTGAGAGAGAAACCCTGCAGCTCAACTCTGTGTGACCGCTGGACTCCTCCAGCAGCAGGAAGTGTCTCTTTAAGGCAGCTCCGGTGTGAAACTGCTGGTGCCTCCGAAGTGCACCAGACTGCGTCGTAACGTGAGATGGACATGTCAGAGGGAGATGGCGGCGGCGTTCTGCGTCAGTGGGGAGTACGCTGCAGCATCAGGCCGAGTCTGTGTGCAGACATGCGTCGGAAAGCTATCTCTGTTTTCATCAAAGTGCATCAGATGTGATTCTGAGCTCCCCCATGTGAGAGGCAGAGCGTATCAAGTGTCTGGTCAGTGTGTGTCTGCATCATCTCAGAATAGCCTGCCAGCAGGACGGGTAGTCTGGGAGCAACCCGCCTGTCTGCGCTGAACGACAACACATCACCGCCTGCGGCTTTACTCTTACGTCTAACTCAGCACGCCAACTCCTCGAATCAATGAGGTTTCCTTGATTGTCGCATAAATATCAATACCTGACAAAGAGAATGAAAATAAGTCCAAAAAAAAAAATCATCTAAGATAAGAGTTTTCCAAGCCAGCCTGACCCAATCTGTCTCCTTGTTTGCTTTAGTGGGATTCATTCTCCTGCCTTCCTTTGGTCTGACCTACAGTCATGAAGTTGCCTTAAAGGAATCTCTGTGGCAACATGAAGTGGGCTTAACGACACATTACGTACAGATTTAAAGAAAATCAAGGACAGATTAGAAACGTGGCTGGACTTATGGCATTGACGACTCATCCAGGAGATCATAACAGAATCCAGAACATCTGGAGCACTGCAGGCCTCACTGGCATCAGCTAAAGGTTACATTGAATCCAGAGTTTCTAAACAGTTCAACTACAACTGAATCAGTTCTAATTAGTGTGAGCTGAACTCGGAACTGGTTCTTCGGAACATTGACATTGCACAACAATACAGCCTAGACATTGACCTTTAAATGTTTACTGACCTAACTGACCTCTGACCAGTTGAATGAAAAACAAATGAACTCTGAACTGTAACTACAGATGATGTCATGGTTGTCTTACACGTCAGCCAGAGCAGAGCAGACATAAAAGTAGAACTGTTGATTTGATGGAGCAGATTGTAAGGAGGTGTATTAAAGGGTCTGCGTCTCTCAGCTTGAACTTGATTAGCGTTGTGATGAAGAACTCCTTCCTGCACTGATTCAACACCTGCTGACACCATTAAACAAGCCGGTTTAAGGCGTCAGCTGCAGATCATGCTAATGCTATATGCACACTACAGTTTTTACCTTGAACATTTTGACTCCTCTTTTACGCGCTGCCTTGTGTTGCTCATGCATAAATCAAACTAAAATGCGTTGAAGTTTGTGCCTGTAACGTGACGAGACGTGGAAAAGTTCACTTTGGTAAATTGGTGTTTACGGCTTTTATTCTAATAAAATGATGATGTGAGATCTTACCACCGCAGAGTAAACAGCACATGACCCGGGTGTTATTTCTGTTAATGCTGACATGCGCTGAGTCATGGCGCTGGTTCGTCAGCGCTCTGATGAGCTTTCAGACACCTGCCTGTTCTGACTGGCCACCCAGTGGCATGCAGCTATTTATAACCAGTCTGCAAAGGGCAAGTTAGCATCATCATAAATACATGTTCCACCTCTGATGCTCTTATGCAAGCACGCTTCAGAGCAGGGATGGGCTGTTTGGCAACCAGGCCCATTTGTTTAAAGGGACGGTGATGCCAAAATCATGCGGATTATACAAAAATCCACATAAATTGGATTGGAGGAAAACACTAAGACAATCTTTTATTGTTTGTTTCCTGCAGATCTGTTCTGTAAAATCTGGTCCACCAAACAGCTCCAGCCAGTTGGGGCACAGGTCGAAGGTCATTATGGGGTGTTTTGAAGTGCCTGGTATTGGCACATTAACAATCAACCTTTTGTTTGCCTCGACAGCTGTAGGGTGGGGTGTCTGTAAATTGGGTTTTCTTTTCAGAGATGCCATCAGTGTTGATGAATTTGGTACCTGCGAGGTGTGGAGGTTGTTTGAACAGGTTTCCTTTGAACCACTTCAGAGCGGTTTTGGCCTGTCTTATGAGGAAACTGCTGCTGCTGTAGAAAAAGATTCCTAGAGCATGACACCTCCAGCTCTTTGCTTCACAGTTGGTATGAGCTCTTTTTCCTGGAAAGCTGTATTTTGCTGACGCTGAACATGTCCGCTGCTCTGGTATCCAGATGAACTTTAGGCTCGTCTCTCCACTGAACATTGTTTTAGAAATCCTGGTGGTTGTCTATGCTCTGTCTGGCAAACTTCACTCTGGCCTTATTTTCATTCTTAGCAGTAGTTACCTCCTTGAAATGGTTCCATGAAAGATGGATGTCTTTATAAAGCCATAAAGGCATCCAGCTTTATAGCAGCAATAGTGAGTGTCTCCTGTAGGTTCCGTATTGACATTTTAGGACATTTGGAGTCTTCCTGTTGCATCTTGCAGTTTGCTACCAGGGTGAACTTTCTAGAATGTTCAAATCTATGCATGTTTGTTGTTTTTCTGAATGCCATCTACTTGCAGACAGTTTCAAGGTGATATAAGATTCATTTTAGACCTTATGGTGCTACTGTCTGTCTTCTTTCAGAAGATATTAGGTTCTTTGGATCTTAACATGGTGTCCACACACTCTTTAATGGTCAGGAGCACATTCTAGATGTCAGTGTAAAAAACCCTGTTAAACTCTGTTAAGGAAACTACTCAGGTATATTGCTTTTATTCAACAAAACACATCAGGTGTAAATTAAATCGATATGAGGAAACCCAACTTCTGATGAAAGCCTTTGTCAGACTCTGCAGTGTTTCTGGCCTCAGACTTGACTGAATCGAATCTGGTTTATTAGAAGAAAGGCTCCTTTCTTCTGATGTTGACTTCTGTTCAGTTTGTTGGCTAAATAGATTCAGAACCTTTGGGTTTCAGTGGATTCTGACCGATTTAGGCCCAGTCAGATCAACACCCTCCCTCATGGCGAGCCAGCCAGGAGAATAGGTCTGATAGAGTGCTATGCTGCCATTCTCATGCCTTCTCCTTTCAGTGTTTTTAGCACAAGGTTCCCATTGCTTCTCGTCTGTGTTCCCTCAGACACCCATTAACATGCTAATGACGGCCTGGGAGCGTACTGGCCGGTGCGGGTCTGGCAGAGACAGGAAGGGACGGGTATACGGTGCAGAGCGGAGAGGAGGCTTGTCATCCTGTGAAATCGCCTTTGTGTTTGGGTTGAATGGCTGGATCGAGGGGAGTTTCTCTTAGTACACCGCCACACCGCGCTTGACAAGTGAGTATCCCTGAAGAACCCGTCTCTTCATGCTTCTGCATGGAGCCAGAGGGATCTCTGCGGCGGTTCATTCCAGATGAACTTGGATTGGAAGCTTTGGATGGAGGATCACATTGTGGTGGTAAATCCCAGGGCCATGCAGAGGGCAAGCTTTTCAAACGGGATTTAATCAGACGCCGGCTTCTAGTATGAAATAATTCTGCATCATTAGGCAGACATCTGAAGAAGGATTTCGTATCTCTCTCTGAGCAAACTCAATTGAAGGAAAGTGAGTATTTGCTTTCAGGGATTTTCGAGGGTCAGTGCTTTTATTTGGGCAGAAAAACGACAGAATCAAAAAAGAGGAAAAGAAAATTGTCATCAAAGACCCGTAGCTCAGGGGTTTTCCAGTGATGACCTACTGTATGTCCTAATATGTGATCAAACTCACAGTGAGTGTGTGCGGGGCTGGGTGTGTGTGTGTGTGTGTGTAGAGATCATTTTCAGTTTGTCATGCATTGCAGACAGAAAACAAAGGCTCTGCCCTAATGATTGTGTAAGTCATGTGGCCATTCGTGTGAAATATGGCTGTAAAGGAAATCATTCGTCATTAGACAGTGGGGGGCGTAACAAGCGCTTGTGATATTAAAAAAAGCCACATTCCTTCCATTTAAAGGCATTTCTTGTAGTGCTTCCTGGTTGCAGTCAGCATGTGACTTCATCCACTTGTAAGGCAGTTTTTAGGGATGTAAAAATGTGACTGTATGGACTGATAAATAATATTAACATTGCTGTAGTCAATAAGGGATATTTATTGATACTATATTCCCTACCCTACCCTTTTAACACCATGAAAATATGTCCACACCATTGACATTGTTTCTTTTCTTCACCTAAAAACTCTACAGTCCTGTATTTCATCATTATCAATTTCAGATGACCAGACCCTTCACATCCCAAAACACACACAAATGGCCACGAGACGGAAATATCCATCAACTATTAATGTTGGTCTAATTTTACTGAGGCTGACTTTAATAATTGTCGGCCTCAGTAAAATCACAAATTTTACTGATTTTTGATCAGTAAAATCAGAGATAGGACTCTGATTTTCATCATCCGACGGTGCCGTTAATAATAAAATATCTCACGTCATTACTAGGTATAAAAGCAGGTGCCGCATGTTGGCTTACAGCATGTCAGCTTGTTGTACCTATTTCCAAAACTCTTATTTTGAAGCGTCAAAAGAATGTCTTTGAGATGTCAGTCGATTAAAAAAGATTACTTGCTTAGGCTGAACCAACACAAAAGTGGTACCGTTAATACCAGGCGGTTGCATCAGCTTAGACGCAGCTCCCTGTCTGTCTGTGGAGTTAGGAAATCACTTGTGTAATTATCTTGCACAAACACACCACGTCCTGTCCACCTCCGCCTGCCACACCTCTCGACTCTCTTTGAATGGTTTTTACTGACTGGTGCCCCCAGACGTCCCCAGCTCTTTCCTATTAGACCAGACCTGCTCCAATCGGTTTTTCAAGAATCAGCCTGACTGTGCTTGCTAATTGGCCTGCAGGGGATGGAGGGAGGGTGGCAGCTGCAGACATGAGAGAGGACGGATGTGTTGAAGTTGTCAGTCAGAGCCTCTTTATTTTTTCACCTTTCTGCCGCCGGTTCTGTCACTTTTTCACCTACACGTTTATTTTCTTTGATCAGGCTGGAAGAAACAGCAGAACTCTGATAATTACTGACGAGCTGCAGATGAAATCATCGTATTTCTAAAGCAGGAAGTGAGGCTTTGGTGTACGACAGTGAAGTGCTTCTCACTTCCTGTTATGTTGACGTCTGTGTGATACTGAAGGTTCTTCTGATCACTTCCTGCTTTCAACACTCTCAGTGTGTAATGGCTGTTCACTGAGGGAAGAATGTGAGGATAAGATGCTTTTGTTTAGTGGGCAGCCATCTCTTTCCATCTGCAGAGCTTTGCAAAAACTACTCGTACTGAACTTTTTCACTTGACCTCAATTTCCAGCCTACAGTAGAACCCTGGTATGCTAACCAGGGGGTAGCGAACCACAGCCACCCACGAATGGCTGAAATTCTCCAAGACTTGAGACTTCCTCTAAAAACGCTTATAACTGCTTATTTTAACCGTTCAAACACCAAATATACCTGGGTATGCATGAAGGCGCAATGGAAACCATCTTAGCTCTACCATGCAAGCTAACATCTATAGTCTTCATCATCTCCACTCTTGGGGGTACAACCAATCAGCAACAAGGAAACTGAATGCCGTTCCTGGATTGGCTGCCTTGCAAACGCCAGCTAGTAGCATTGTGTGTAGGTATAACAACTTCCAAATATGTATTTTATTCATATATTTTAAAATGTTCTCCAAAAAAATCTGCTTTTCACAGAAGAAACTGTGAATAGTTAAATATGTGAATACTGGACCGTGAGTATCCTGGAGTCTGATGTATGCTAGATTTTATGTGATGGACCAACACAACGTAAAGCATCATTTTGACGAGGAAGGAGAGGATGAATGGTTTCGAATTTGTTTTAACAAATCTTGAATCTGAAAAGCAGATATGTGGAAGAAGGTGTAAGCTGAACAAACAGACCAAAGTTTTAGGGTCTAGGTATGCATTTTCTATGGTAAAAATACTTTCAGCTGCTATTTTAGCAAAAAGTGGTTCTGCAAACCGTTGACCCTTATATCACTTGTCTTGTAGAAACCACACCAATGGATAAAGCTGGGTTTTATGGGTGTAATTTCAACAATTCATCTTCTTAAAGAGACAGTAATTCAGATGGCTGGGGCACTAACTTTTAATCCTACATCTACGAGTCCATTCAGTAGATTTCTATCTGGTTCCACCCCTACCATGACGTAGAACTGAACATTTTAAATACAGTTTTCATTAAGGATCAGTTATGAATTCCTAATGGTGAGCCAGAAATAAACCGTAGTGAAGTTTTACACAAATCAGCCGATCTGTCCCGTCCAGATAAACTCCGAAAGATGCAAATAAGTGTTTGCATGCAGAGTATTTATCCTCAGCTATTTAAAGACGCACTGGAAACATCGACAGATCGTTTCTTAGAAAGGCCAACCCATACCGGTGTGTATGAGTGGCTGTTGCATTAAGTTTTACAATCAGTTGGATTATTTCCACTACTCTTGGCCGTGTTCTGCAGACAGTGATGCTCAGTCAGCATTAGCAGGTAACAGCAGTTTCTTTGGCTGTGTTCTCCTCACAGCTCTCAGCAGGAGTGCTTTGCATTTTGTATCTTGCTGATCTCCTAAGCACACAGCCGTTATCACACTGACCTATATTAGCAGGCTGGACCAACCTGAGCGGTCAGGGATTCGCCGTCTCAGCCTGTCATACTCCATATGAAGGAGACATGCAGTCAAAAGTTAACGGAGGACACTTTGGTTGGTTTATGTAACACCGCTGTTGGTGTCTCTTGTGGGTGACTCAGACCGCCGGCCCTTCAGACAGAGCTGCCTCACGCCTCAGCGGTCACATTGTTAGTGTGTGCTGCTTCCAGCAAACGGTGTGTAGAGAGATTTGAGAGATTGTTTCCCCCTAGCTATGATACCAGTGACCCCTGGGAACACACTTCACATTTTTATGAGCCGTGTTTGTCGTGTTGATGAGCGTAATGTTTTCTCTTTTGCTACAGGCACTGTTTTCTGCTCCATACGGTCTAATATAATCAACAGTTTAAAATCTTTTTGATATGTCTGGCATTTGTTTACAGTGTTTACAAAACAATATCATCTTGGACATATTGCGACCTACATTGTTATGGGTTGCACTTAGTAACGCTAACCATATTAAGCATGCTGTTATGGGAGCTAATTAGGGAGGTAACAATACAAAAATTTGGGCCAATAACAATATAAATACGACATAAATGCTGCTGTTATGACTGATGACTAATATTTACTGATATCATACATTGTGCTTTCAACACAGTTTAACAGTGATCATATGGTTTGCATTACCACTCTACTTCTGATACACTCCCCATAATCCTGCACTGCAAATGCCGATCAAATACCACATGACCATCTACCCACCCATCCATCCATCCATCCATCCATCCATCCATCCATCCATCCATCCAAAATACATAAAGAAATTGCTTTGCAATATTGGCCCAGTTTTACTTATCGGACCCATATGATATGTTAAAAAATAACTATTGGCTGACACAGATGAAGCTGACATATTGTGCGTCCCTACTGCTAATTCCTAATGTTTAAAAGTTTATAGTGTCAACACTGCAATGATTTTGTTTTCAATTAGTAGTATTAGTTAAATTGTTACAAGAAACCTCAGTTTCTAAATCTGAGGTTTAGAGACTGAACCTCAGATTCTAAACAAATCAAGTTGATTCCAATAAATCACACTTTTGTTGATTTATTGGTGGTTTTTACTGTGAAATCAAAATCAGATGTTTAGAAATTTGATCATCAAAAAGTGACCACAGATTCTCGGATAGGTGCTTCTTTGAGTAGAAATTACCAAAATACTTGCTTCTATTTTTAAGCAAAAAAAAAAATAGTGTTGTAATTTTTAGAAATATTATAAAAATAATTCATTTCAGACTCTGTTCCCGAATTATGATACTTCACTGGCAGTTCTCAAGGAGAGTTTACGTCAATAAAGAAAATATAAAAATTGCCTGTCACATTTAAAAGAAGAGTGTTCATTCTCTGACCTCATGGTCTGACTGTTTTTAGTTTCCTCTCTGTTATGTTGATTCTTTAGGTTGGTTTTTTTTAACCAGCTGACCTTTGTGTCTGAACTGCCAACACATACTCTGTAGGTAATAAGCTTACATGTTGGCTCCTTAATGTCCTGCGAGTCATGCGTTCCATAAAAGAGCTGTGTGTGTGGAACTTTAGAAGTGTGTGTAGCTGTGTGCAAGAAAAAAATGACCTACTTTAAAGTGATAAGTGTTAGCTCACTGCGGCTCATTAGCATCCTGAGCCTCCTCTCCTCTGCTACCTCCTAGCATCTTTCAGTAGCTTCACCAGACACAAAGATTCCCTTGATGACTCCGACAGAATCTGCCAGAAAAACATGGGCCACATCATGTGCTGTTATTTTTAAAGTCCTTACTCTCAGTTTAGACCAATTCACGAAACTAATAGTGACTAGAGACGTACTAAACCAGAATTAGCATAATACGTTAGCATTTATTGCAGCTAGCATTACAAAATCTGCCACCTCTATGTTGGTATACCGGAGAATGTGGATTATCTTAACTCTGAGACTTCCAAGTGGCTTTCGACATTTTACAAATGAAGCCTGTTTCATAACAAATGGAGATTGAAATGGCAAAAGGGGGAAAACAGAGCAACTTTCCTGAAAGTCATTCCACTTTCCTGTTATCCACCAAAAGTCTAGCTCTATTGCACAGCCTGGATGAACTGTAGACTTGTCTTAACATGTTGAAAATACAGTGTCCTTTTAAAATGTGTCATATATTTCTGTGCTGCCTTTGACATTAAAACATCTCTCTCATACTGGAAACGGTTAACACTGAATCTTCTAGACTTGGTAACAGCACAAACCTGGTAGCACCGTGTATTTTTATTGACTGAGTTTTTACATTTTTGCTAAGCAGCCTGTCACCAATTTAGACCAATTAAGTTGAAAAAATATGTTGAATCTTATCTCAGCCCATTCATAATTATTTAATGGGTCAAGAAAAATATTTTAAATCATAGCATTGTTTATAACCAACTTACAGCTTAGGGGCAGTGTGACAAAATGGCAGTCACTGTCCGCTTTAATCAAACTCTCGTCCGTTTGCTGTTTGGTTTTCATGTTTTCTTCAGTGGTTCTTGATGCAGCGCCCTCACAGGTGAAGAGATGAACTGCTCAAAGGATTTCCTTGAGTGCACTGTGAAAGTGAACTGGACCAACTGAAAATGTAACAAATGTTACAATTTTGAACTGAATCTACCAGACTATCAGTTGTAAAAACATCTAATCTTTTTTCTTTCTTGTGAAATATGTTTTTAACGTTTTTTTAAAATAAGTCTTTGTTACACACAGTTAATGACCTTTGTCCTTTTAGTCTCATTTAGCCTGCACAAAACTGTCACTTAGAAGCAGTTTCAGCTCCTGCGTATATTTTCTGACCGCCTCTACAGACGTGATCAGAAGAGCAGTCTGTTTGAAAAATAGCCAACCCTCAGCATAAATTTTCTTTACTTTATCCTCCTTCAAGCTGCATGGATTGACCTTGTAGTCATGCCTTTGTAATTAACTAGCTGGGTGGCCCACAAAGACATGCTTACACCACAGCAATTCATTAACATGTCAGCAACACAAAACCGACCTTTAAATCACATGAATGTGGCATTTACACGCGCTAAAACCTGAAGTGCCTCTGAACGGCTTTCCTGGTTTCCCTACACCCGACGAAAGCAGCTGTGGGCCGCTCTGATGATAAAATGCAAATGTCACAGGGAGGGTGTGAGTTGGTTCTTTGTGAGGCTGCAGACAGATCCATCAGCAGCAGCACTGGCTCAGCTGTTTGTGAGCTACTGGGGCTGCTGCTTGTGCATGTGTCAGAATGATTAGAAGAGGAGAAGGGAAGCAGCTCGGTCCAGCAGTTAATCAGACCCAAGAGGATCATGAGCAGCGGGTTACTGCAGATGTAAGGCTTTGAAGACATACACATCCATCTACTTTTACTATTTATTTATTTGCATGCAAGCTCCATGGACTTTACAAAGAGGTCATCTGTGGATACCATCAGTATCTATGTGGTGTGATTGGGCTTGGACAGGACCCTTGTTTGGCTATAATCCATGCCAAACAAGCCACTCTGGTACTGAGGTTAATTGTGGTACTTAGACACATTGTGGAATGTTAACCTCCTTACATTAGCTGCAGGTTAGAGCAGGCTGAGTGAGGCTAATGCTCCCCATTATTCATGATTCTGCTGTACGCTAATGGACCTGGAGCTACATTACAGACAGTGTACACACTGCAATGTTCCCCTGTCACCATGTCAGTATGTCAGCTGTCCTTCATGTGGTAGCTTATTGTTTCAGATTGCATGGTGGAGTATGTGTTTTGTGGGATAGAAATATAAAGATATTTTATAGAACAACTCAATTTATTTCTGAGGTAAATCCATAGCAACAACTGTTTACCATGTTTGCCAGGAGTGCTACACTTTAGCTATGTTAGCGAAGTTTGAATAATCTTGGAATAAATTTTAGGCTGACATTATAAACCAAAGTAAAAGACTGTAATTTTCAGAATTTCTTAAGTGATACATTTAAGAAAAATGCATGTTTTTAAAATACAGCTTGACCACGATTGATCACAAAGCTAGTGCCCACTAGCATCATATCTTTAGCTAAAACTGCTGTTTTGTGATGGTTTCTTTCTTATCTTAATATTAAAAACTTCCAGACCCCAATTAATTTTTTTAGTTATTCTTTATCCAGTAGCCCATTTATCTTATATTAGCTAATCTAATAATTAGTATCTAACTTTTTTTAACTATAGAGAGTATGCAACAAGTTTGTATTTAGTTACAAAGAGCGTTTATCAACTCTGAGAGCTTAATCCCAGCTTGCATGCCAATTTCAGATGTCAGCATAGAGGTACTAGCTATGATAAAGTTATATTAACCTTTATTCTTATGTAGCATCTGTATTGCAAGCATGTTTGCCTTTTCTTCCCAACAATCTCTGCTTTATAATTGTTTTATGGTAAATTAGATTTGTATGATCAGTGTATGATTTGGAAATCAGTCCCCACTCCTTGTTTTCAGGGAGCTGAGAGCAGAGAGACAACATATAGGCCAAGGTTATAAACCTCTGCTGAATGTGATATGTCCTCAAGTAATTCTACTTATTAAAGTCACTCCATTTTAATCAGCTTAAATCTCTGTACCAAAGGTACTTATCACATGGTCGATACACTCACAGCAAATTCGCGCAGCAGTCCAGCCTTTCATAACCCACTGGATAAAAAGTCATGTATTAGCCACATTGCCGAAAAAAGTAACAACTTGTAGTCCAGAAATTACAGTATTTGCAGGTATTTCTGTGAAACGTGGAAAATCCACGATTAATTTGCATATCTGAAATATTCAAAAGTAAATACAACTTGGGAAGCTGAAATATCTGGCATTAGGACCATCCTTAGAATTAGACACATTCTAGTGAAAGAAAAAACCTGATAAACCAGGACTGAATCATTCCATACTATTCACAGATTCTTTTAAAACACATTTTGTGATTCATGGAACTTTTAATCAAGTTGTGAAAACAAAAGATTTGTCTTTTTTTTATTTTTGAGCCCAATAAAATATAGTGGCTCATTTCCTGAGCTGGTATGGCCATTACTCCATCAGTCTTCAACCTATAGTGCAATATTTTTAAGTCTGTTGCAGGCATTAAATTCTCATTCATGAAAATTTAATTTAGACTTTCTTTGTGACTATAATAATAATAATAATAATAATAATAATAATAATAATGATATTTTGTTCTATGATCCCCAACTTTAATAGAAAACAGTGTCATAAAGAAAATACACTGAGGTGTTCAGAATCAATCTGAGGCTGCTAGCTTAAAACTAAGGAAGGAATTCTACAGTTCAGCTTAGTAAATTCTTGCTAATCAGCCAGACATAGGAAACCTTCCTCGAGGTTTGTATTACTGTAATTTTTTTGTATCTTTTTGGTGTCTTTTTTTCCCCTTCCTCACCTCCTCCCTGCTGGAGCACATACACGACGCAGCATGCCAGATGGTTAGACCTGCTGACCTGTTCTAGCTTTTCTATTTCTAGCATAACCAGGCAAAGAGGCCTATTGTTTACACTGTTGGCATTAAGCTTAATCCACAAGCACCCGCTGCAAATTCCAGCTGCTCCCACTGGACCACATTGCAGATACACTGGATGTATGCAGATGTTACCTTGATTTGTTGTCCTCAAACAATCAGAAAGCATTTAACTTTTAAAACTCTTAAAAAAGGTCTAAAACATTTTACTTTTAAGGTGTTCCCTCACTGCAGCCAAAGCCCTCCTTCGTCTCTAGACCATGTCCTATTTGTGTGTGTTTCTGTGAACACTGGTACTCAGCGTTATAAACCCTGAGTCATGCGGAGAGGCCCAGACGATGAGCTCGGCAGTGAGCCAGGAGGAGCAGTGGAGTGTGGAGATTTGTCTTTCAGTTGTAATGATGCATCCACTCACCCCTGGCCAGAGTTCCTGCCTGTGTTGGGTCATTTCTTTCTGCTGTTGTCCAACCAAAGCATCCCAAGGCCTGCAGGACTTGCGAAACTAATCGAATCATTTACAGATGGCAGTTAAGACAGTTTTTAATCAAAGATACTTTAGCTTACACCATTGCTGTTGAGGATGTCTTGTAGATCTGCGTGCTTAGCTAATGGACCACATCTCACTCCCACAGCAGTGCAGTCACCACCTTAAATTTACTGTTGGAACAAATCTCCTTTTGGTCATGCAGGACTTAATTTACATTCAAGTATTCTCAGTCTTTTGTTTTTTCTATGACTACCAGGACTTTAAAGTCTAAGCCTGGCGAACTTGATCTGTTAATTAAAATCAAATCAAAAGCTTATAGCAGGAGATAACACTGAGGAACTCACACTGGGAGTTTGGTTGTAAGTATCAGTTGACTTGTGTCAATTGGCACCATTAACGCTGATGGTTTCTAGAAGGGTCACTGGATGATGGGCGTTGCAGCGGTGGGTCCCAAACACAAACTACTGGTGACCATAGTTGAACTGGAGCAATACTGGAATATTTTATCAGGCGTCCTATATGTTGCTGATCTCTGGTGTCCTCCTGTCATTAATGCTGCCCAGAACGTAACTATGCAAAGGAGAAACCCTTTGTTTGGCTTGTCTAGAGGTGCTGTCATCTTCTCTTGGCTTAAAAGCATTGAGATACATGAGTAGTAAAAATCTTGGTAACACTATATTTGAAGGAGTGTGCATAAGACTGGCATAATACAGTCATAAAATGACATAACATCTGTTAGGAACACAAAGAAACAAAGAAGTCTTCATGAATGGTTATGACTGTTGTCATGAAGTGTCATTCAGTAAATAATGGCACTTTTAATACAAAGTTGCACTAAAAGTTGCACCAGACGTCCATTAAAAGTGTCAACTTTGCATTATTTGGTAAATAATGACACTTTTAATGTAAAGTTGTATTAAAACTTGCATTGAAAGTCCATTAAAAGTGTCAACGCGGACGTGGGACGATTATATTCGCGCACACCTTTCATACAAAACCCATCTCACTTCAGTATTCGTCACGCCCCTTCCAGCCAGGGTTTGCCTCAACGCCCTCCATCCTCCATTTTGCTTTTACGAAACAGTCACGGAGACAGCGCCACACCTTTCTGCAGAGAGCAGACAAAGACGTTACAATTTACATCCAGGAGATTTTAACCATTTGACAATCTTTGTAGTTATTTAGTGAAGAATCATACAAATGTATAGTTACTCCTCACGTATGGATACAAAAGTCAGACATTTGAAGGAGATTAGTTGAATCGAGACATCAACATCGCTGTCCGAGCGCATTTCTGCATAAAGCACAACAAACTTCATGAAACACTGCACAGGACTCTGTCAAATTAGTTTGACACACTTTTCCTCCTCTGCTGTCAAAAAGAGGAGGAGGAATCCTCCTTGTGAAGGAGATGATGCAATTTTGTCACTCAACTACATCAGAGAGAGCTGATTTTGACACTTTAAATGGAGAACTTTAAGTCCTCCTCTATAAGAAGGAATGTCAACACACTCACTGTGTGAGTGTAGCTTCATCATCATTCTGTCACCCAGCTAACATGCCAAAGTCTTGACCTTTCAAGCCTTTGCTCATGAAACACAAAAAGTAATTGCCAGTATTTTTGATCTGACCCTGTTTCTGCCTTCATAAAGTTCTAACTGAGAGCCCCACGAGACATTTTAGTATTTAGTCTGTCAGTCATAAATTGTCATTTATTTTTGAAGCCAGCTTTGCAAAGTCTTAGAGCTGCATATGAATTCCGGTAAAACATCCGATGGGTTGGGAATCTACCAAGGAGCGAATTCATCTTTTGTGTCTCCGCTAGCAAAAACAAATGAGTCAGGGGCTCCTCTGTTGTTTCTTGGCTTTGTGTGTCAGCTTTGGTTGGAAACTGGATGGGGGCGCTTCTCAGAACTGGGGCAAATAGATTTATGTCTTGACCTAGCCAATTGGAGCTAATAGCAGATTAGGGGGCGTCCACATCCACAAAACTGTTTGCTCACCCATGACCCCTTAGGCAGGACTAAAGGAAAAGCAGCACTTCCCATTATGAGTGCACACTCTCCATCTAATCATATAGCATATTTCTGAGTGGCAAACAGAATGAAAATGATGAATTAAGCAACCAGAATGTTTGGCCCTGATGTGGAAACATTAAAATTAAGGAAGGACGTTTGTGCGTGAATCTGAGTCCTGTGTTTTGAGCAAAGAAAAAGAAAACAGTAACCAGACTAGGTAGTAGATTAATAAACTATTAATCCAGTATAACATATTAGTTTTTGATAATAGAATAGAATAGAAATATCCTTTATTGTCCAATTCAAATGTAGCAGCAGCAAAGTGGCAGTAGGTTCACTCAAAGATAAAAGCATAAAAAATGTATAACATTAAGAATAACTTACTGTACAGTAAGGACACAATTAAGAACATAAAATGCAAACATCCAATACGTTCCTGGTTAGCATGAAAAATGTTTTAAAGAAATCCCCACACATCCCGGGAGCCCCAAGTATTTGGGAGCCACCCAGGAGTCTGTCGGTTGAAGCTGGACTGCTGTTATTGTTTTCTAATGTCATGTTCTCCATTTGAGCTCTAATAGAAAATCTCCTTGAATCTGCCTGTCCTCACATCACTGACGCGTCTCCTGTCTCTGATGGGTTTGGGTTTTGCTTGTAGCTGTCGGCCATTTGATCCACTTTAAGAGATTTTAATTAGGTTCCATGCTGTGTCTAAAGCTTCTTTCTACTCTGTTTTTTTTTTTTTTTCTATCAGCCTTCTACTGAGCCTTCAGCTATACCAGTTGATCTTATCTAAGCTCTATGATCTCTGCTGTCTTATACCCTCGAGTTCTAATCCGGTCATATTTTGAGCCCTCTGCTGTATAAATTCTTCCAAATTGCATGTAAGGATTCAAATTTAAAGTGACATCTTCCCAGTTGTTGACTACCTGTTAATATTCCCAGGATTTATAGAACACATTCACTATTTGCTCTGTTTTTCTAAAAGGTTGCTAGCGTATATACTTTCCTTGACTCGGAGGGGAGAGCTTGTTCCATTCAAAAATCTCAGCGTCAGCTGTTGTAGGAGTTGCCTCGTTTTGCAGGGAGGCATTGTTTCCTAGTGGGAATGCATGTTTTCATTCACAGGAGGATGTCTGTAGATGTTGCTAAATCTACTCGCTTCTCTTTCTTTTCCACACCTCAAGTTCGACTCTGCCGTAGGAAAGAACACGAAAAACTGATTTTGCAACTGAAGAACGCAAAAGTCATTATTCTGTCTTTTCTTTTTAAAGGTATTGGCAAGAACGTCATATGTGATAGGACCGCCACTCCTTTGGATGCCTTCCGAATGATGTCAGCTGCTCAGTACTACCCAAAGCTGCTCAGCATTATGGGAAATGTGCTGCGTTTCTTGCCGGCCTTTGTTCGAATGAAGGAACTTCTGGAGGAAGGGTACATCGGAGAACTTCTAGTCTGTGAGGCCCAGGTATGATGAAAAAAACATTTGCTTGCTGCTTTACAGCGAGTCGTTTCTTTTGTTGTCGCATTGCTCATATTTCTTATAAGATAAATAGTTAGAGAAAACATAAAGGATTTTGATTTCACTTATTTTATGACTCATTCTTGGGTTTCTTTGCAGTAAGAAATTGAAGCAATAGCAAAAACCTTGACATATTTTTCTGTTTTTTTGTCACTAAGGTCCACAGTGGCAGTCTCTTGGGGAAGAAATACAACTGGAGCTGTGACGACCTGATGGGAGGCGGTGGACTGCATTCGGTGGGCAGCTACATCATTGACCTCCTCACATTTCTAACAGGTCAGCGTGCAGTCAAGGTGCACGGCTTCCTAAAGACTTTCGTCAAACAGACGGACCACATCCGGGGCATCCGTCAGATAACCAGCGACGACTTCTGCACGTTCCAGATGGTGTTAGAAGGAGGCGCTTGCTGCACTGTCACCCTCAACTTCAACGTCCCTGGAGAGTTTCGTCAGGAAGTGATTGTCGTGGGAACCGTCGGGAGGCTAATGGTCACCGGCACGGACCTGTACGGACAGAAGAACAGTGGCGGGGGGGGGAGCGGTGGCGGTCCTGAACTCCTGCTCAAAGACACCACTCCTCTTGAGAAGGCCTCCTTGCCAGAAAAGGCCTTTAGTGACATTCCATCCCCATACCTCACCGGGACAATCCGCATGATCCAGGCTGTGCGGCAGGCCTTCCAAGACCAGGATGACCGGCGGACCTGGGATGGGAGGCCCTTGACGATGGCTGCCACTTTTGAGGATTGCCTATATGCTCTTTGCGTGGTGGATACAATCAAGAAGTCCAACCAGTGTGGAGAATGGCAGAACATTGTGGTCATGAAGGAGGAACCGGAGGTCAGCCCTGCCTATTTGATCAGTGAGGCAATGCGACGCAGTAGGATGTCACTCTACTGTTAACATCTGGCTGATGTACAGCTGTGGAGGACCGTGGCCTTGGTCAAGTTCAAAGTTCTTTCATAGAACTGCTGGATTTAATTTATCTCATCTCTAGTTTTATTTAAATGTGCGCTGTTACTGTTACAGAGACTTTATGCCAATGTGATGCAGATATCTGTGGTTTTGTTGCCTCAGCAACAGGGGGGAAAGCTAGGTTCTTAACAATCAAATCTGTATTTATAAAAAAACTCCACCTGCTTTTTCTTTTACATTTGATAAGGGACTCGAGTCCTTCTGCTAGATGTACTTGTAAACCAGACTAATTCACAAAAGAATGACATTGGAAGCGTATCGGGAAATGAAACTACTTGTTGGTTAGCTGGTCAGTCAGTAATGACAGCCTGTCAGAAACCTGCTTCTGATCACTCCATTCAACAAGCTCACACTTCTGTGTCCTGATGCTTATTACCATCCTGCTGGCTGCTTTATCAAACAAGTATTGTGCATCCTTTCCCTGCATTCTTTCAACGACTTCATGACTAGGAGTGGAAACACAATACCTTACACTGTGGGTCCGAGCAAGGACAGCCAAGGAAGAATGAAATTGTTGCTGTACTCTGAAGTCCTTGCTTGTTTTACCAAGTCAACATTTGAAAAGTCAGTGCGCTCGACAGTCTCTATCTGTTTATTGTGCATTCTACCGTTTGTGTGTGAAACAACAGTAAAAAATAACACATTGGCTGGTGGGTAACTCAGAGGCTTTAACATTCTGGTTAATGTATGCAATATAAAACGGCTGCAGCCTTAAATAAAGGGTTAGACCACACCTTACACATTTTATGCCTTTATGCAGTTGGCTGTGCATTAGCCTTTTATTTCTGTACGGGTGATCAGTAGTGATACTTGGATGTTTCCTCAATTTATTGCTTTTACTTTCTGTTCATGGGTGTAGTACGTTGCTAATGCAAAGCTAACCTTAACTGTTGCTGCAAGCAAATATAATCCTGTTCAACATGCCTAAACGTACAGTAAAAATTAACCATCAACCATTGACTACATAAACAAATACATGAGGCTCTAGTTGGTACGGTTGGGTATAGTCTGTGCTTTTCAGTGTCATTAGGTCCTATGTAACCAGAATGGCTAACAGTGTTAATTTTTGAATCATTTTCAGACTGTCCCACTCTGAACTCTATCGCTAGCGATGATTAGAAGCTGTTTACATTCCTGAGATGTCAAAGAGGCTTAATCTGTGTTTTACCTTGAACAAAGTTAGTCATTTTTTATTTTCTTACTGCTCTCGCTCTTTTGCTGTATTTCATTTGTACTTGGAAGTCAGAATTTCTGAGTTCCAAGTTCAAGAAATTAACTAGGGTGCTCCCTAAGTCAGAACTTTGACTGAAAATTTTGTTGATTTCAAAGCCAATCCTAAGCTTAAAATCCAAAATGGCTGCCAGTTGTATACAGCACAGTGATGGCTGTTGAAATAAACTGTTAATTTGCAGTGCTGATACTTTGTTTCTTAATAAATCAGAAATGGACTCAGTTCTGCTAAACCTTAAAGAAAGAAAGTGTTACTATTGTCTTTAAATTCAGAAAATACCGAGAAGTATATTTTTTTGCTAATATTGCTAACAACAGTTAGCAGTACTCACCAAAATCTCAAACATTTTCAGAACTGCAACAAACACCTTTAAAATTGAAGTGATTACGCCCAAGTCATAGTTTTCTCTCAAAAGCAAATTGAACATATTAACATTGCTTCAAGCTAAAGGCAGCCATTTTGATGAACAAACCACTGGCAAAGCATAATGGTAAAAGCGTAGCTGGCTGATAGCAGAGTATTTTATAGCTAAACTAATCACTTGTGTTAAAAATATGGTGAAAATCAAAGTGGAACTTAAAATTATAACACAAACACATTAGTTTCTAAATGAATGTCAATGATTGATGTTTACGGTTTGGCTAACACGTTAGCTTTAAATCTGGTTGTAATTAGCGCAGTGCTCGCCAAAGAAATTAGCACAAGGACGAGGATTGAAACCACAGGAGGCCTGTGCATGTCCTCTGGAAAATGTTTTTTTAAAAAGCTCTGTGGGGTCATGTTATATTTAGAATTGTTAGCGACTCCTTGGCCATTTTCCTGAAAAAGCTAGCAAAATAGGCTGAAGTTCAAGTTGGTTTGAAAAAGCCAAAAAGATGTTTTTGTTTTGTTTGTTTATGCATCGCTATTCTCATGTTCCATCTGCAGTTTCAAGTACAAAAAATGTTCTGGAGTACTATTTGTGTAGCAACTACTGAAAATGTACATATGAAAAATATTGCAAAACAAGTGTACGTCTGAACAGTTAAACAAGTACTGTATGTGTTTTATGTGTAAAAACCAAGGAACTGGAATGTGTTTCGATACGTTTTAAGGTATTTATTGTGTGGTTTTGATGTTTTACATTTTCGTGGACTGACCTGCAGTTTATTTGTGAGATTAACAACAGACTGAGGCCTTTGGAGTATTCAGCTTCTTTGTCTCCCCCCCCTTACAGAACCAAAATAAAACAGTTAAACTCACTGAAAAGCTTCATGTTTGCTGTTAGGCTGCGGTGTGGACCACAGCCAGAACCCGACGTCGCTGCTGAAAACCGTTTGTCTCAGACCGCTGCGACATTTACAATCTGTGACGACTGTTTGCTGAAGACTGTCTAGTTTGTTTTATTGTAATTATTTTTCTTGTGGTTTGCCAGGTTACAGCATGCTTCCCTGAGGTCAAGATCCAAACTGTTTTGCACTTTCATCTGAAATACCTTTGGACAAAAAAAAAAAAAAAAAAAAAATCTACCCACCAAATGATGCACCTTGGGAAAACAAAGTCTGAGCTCAACACAGATAAGCTATCGCTCTTCAGGATAAAAGATTGGCCCTTGTGTACCAAACACCTTATCAGAACTCCATACAGACTTTCCCCCTTTGTCAGATTAGAAATTAAATGTAAACCTATAAAACCTGTTGTCAGGATGTGGGCTTATCTCATGAGGTTTTATTTCACTGTCATGTTTAGGCTTTTATTTTTAAAATTAAATCAGCTATTTCATCGACTATGAAGGCACTTTGATATACTGTAAGTCCTGAACTGGTAAAAGAAGAGCAGTAAGTTGCTCCAGTGATGATCTTTTCCTCATCAGACATGTAAGCTCCGTTATACACTGTGGGATTTATGGGAATTCATTCTTCATTTTTCATTATTTCCACCATGTGGATGAATTATGTTCCCTTTCCTGTCGGTTAAACCAATAGATGTGGTTACAGGGTCTAAAATGTATGAGCAACCCATCAGGGAAGTGAGATTGCATGAACATTTTGATGTTGAGTAACTTGCAAGAACTGATTAAAATTGATGAATTTAAATGAAAATGGGTTTTATTTCCAGAATTTTAGTTTAAAAGTGAACACACTGGATGTGTAGAATAATTAATCCCAGAGTGATGCATTTTAAAAGTGTATTTCTTTAAATCTTTATCATGGCTTAAATCTAAACATAAACTAAAATCAGTTTCTATTGAGAATTTAAAAAAATTAAAATGAAAAATGACCAACCTGGGTTCCAGGCGTATCCATTCTTCCACTCTGGATCACTGCAAAAACAGAAATCCGGGGAAAAAATAAAAAATAGTAAAAATAACATTTCTGCTGAATAGAGGACTTTGGATCACAGTCCATTTCTTCTTCCCCTTTCTGTCATCTCTGATTCAGATTTTTCTTTTTTTTTTTTTGATAGTATACTTTTTTCCTTCTACTTAACTTTCTATGAATATGCTTGGATGCAGCAATTTGTAAACAGCCAGCTTTGTCTTGAGTACCTTCATTATGGAGGCTGTCAGTTATTGTTTCCTTTATAACAGTTGAGTTGGCAGTCTTCCTTTTCATTGGCCATGCCATGCAATTTCTGTATTAAAATTGATTTTTAAATAGCATTTAGAGGAACTGAATGACAGGTGTTTGTTAGCTGAATAATACAGTCGTCTATAAACAATAAACTCTAAGGAATTAAATTTGTTTTTATTTAGCCATGGAGGATACTTAAGGCTAATCCCTGTTTTTTCTTCTTTTTTTTAACACACCTCTTCCGTCCACTTAACTTTCCAACAATGTGCTTGGACATAGCATTCCAAGTCTAACTTTTTGAGTTAATCTAATGTAATTGATTCCCCTTTTAATTTATATTAATGTGCATTTTTACACATCTACCTGAAAACAAGGCCAGCATTGTGATAGATATTTTTTACGGTGAGTAAAGCCTATTCATTTCAGATATTTTCATTTGGCCAACAACACAAAGCTACTTTTCCCTATTGCTGGTCTGGGATTGGACATTGAAAACTGGTGAGTATGTGGATGGATGGATGGACGGATGGATGGACGGATGGATGGATGGATGGATGGATGTTTTGTCAAATCATATTGCTACATATTTAGACATTTGTCTAAATATTGTTTTTCTTGTTAGAGTGGTGTTGACCTTTGTATTGACATTATTTGAAAGTCTCTGTTGACCCCTGCTGGAGGCCGGTGGTGTTGCATCACTCCTGTGAAAATGTTGCCCAAATATTACTGAGGTCAAATGTTACTGAGGAAACAGTATTGCTGACCTCTGACCTCTGTCAAATGTTTCATCGCTTCTTCAAAATGCACTTTAAATTGGACATTATACATGTGTGTGTGTGTGTGTTTGCAGGTATGTATGTAAATATTTCCCAATATGCTATAGAGTATATTGATAAGTCTAGAGTTGTTCACACTTTTTTTTTTTTTTTGTAAAATATTCCATTTAAATTACAGATTGTGACACCAAGGTGGTGTTACAACTTAGAGGTAAAACAGATTTTGATTTATTCATTTTATTCTTTATTTGGCCATGATAGCCCTGTGCCACATTGCTCTGCATTCTCAGTTCTACATGTCCATCATTGCCTGTAGGTTTATATTAACTGACTGACCCCAATGTGTCTAATCAATAGTTTGACTTTATAAATGCGTCAGTCGGTCCAGTTAGTGCCATCAGTTTCCCAGCATCAGATTTTTGTGCTTCATTTAAAATGGTGACATGTGAATCAGGTAAAGTGATAACCTGACTGCAACATTTCCTCTGTTTTTCCTGCACTTTCAACATGCAGATGTGGCAGCTGAATGTTTTATATCCCAAAGAAAGTGTTAAGATATTTTCTAGAGTTCAATAAATGTCGCTGAATTTGTCTGCTTTCTTTTGTCAACAAAACTGCAAACTTGGATTTTTATGACACTTTTTGTGCCTTTCTTTTTGTGCTATTTCTTGCTCTGTCAAATTACGTGTTTGTTTGTGTTGTGCAAAAGTCCCTCTGTTCAGCCACTAGAGGTCCTCAGTGTTTCACATCAACCACCTCGGTTTTCCAACAAAAGCATGGTCCTTCAGGTGTTCAGTTTTCTGATTGCTCTTTGTTGTATGGACATTTAAGTCCTTTAACTTCCGGGTGATGTATGGATTAAAGTTAATTCATCTTAAAGTAAACCTCGCAGGAGTTGTCAAGTACAAAGGGCCTCCTGCTTTGACCTCTCATTATGCTGGCTGAAGAAAATCCCTTGTGATAAGAACTTTAATCCTAACTCATGCCACTGTTATGCTACTAGTATTTTACTCTGGGTTAATACAATGGCATTTTCTCCAGCTAGATGGATAAAAACAAAAAATGTGGCTCTACCAAATGTTCAAAATGCATCGAGATGTCAACTCAGGGTGACCAAAGTTCAGCTTTTGCAGGAAACAAGTATCCACAGCGAAGAAGGAAACCTTAGCTGTCCTTCACAGGTGTGTGTATCTAAAAGTCGCAGGGCTGGAGTTGGAGACCACTGCTCTACAAGAGCAGCAAAATTTGTTCTTTCACTCAAAGTGGAAAGAAAGAAGTTCCTTCTGATCTTGTTCCTTCGCAAGAACTCAAGTGCAGAACTCCTGGAATTTCAACTCAATTCAAAAATACATTATTTATCCCTAGGGAAGTTAAATGTTGTCCTAACGCATATCATCCAAGGATCTTCACAGAGTCGTGATGGATGGTGATGCTGTGGGGAGGAAGGATCTCCAGCAACAGTCAGACTTGCAATAAATCTGGAAGTAAAAGGTACAAAAACTCCTTTGTTCCTACAGCAGTTTCTCTTTTGAATACAGGAGAAGGTATTGGGATTCGTACCGGACTGTTTGTTTACTTCCATTGTTTTTGTTCCATATATTACTGCTGTTAGTAGTACATTGATATACGCTGCTGTACTCTACCTATCATACATTGATTTATGTTTGATGTCTTTTTAGGTACACTTTAACTGGTTTATGACAGTCTCATGGCGATCATGACATGCTAACAGCTCAACATCAGGGTAGCAGAAACGACATTCCACAGTAACACATCCTGGATGACACCATGGGTAGTTGACAAGCGCTGCTAATCCACCTCATTCGCTTTTGCCACTCCTCTTTAAATCTCCGTCTGGCCGACGTTGGAGTCGGGGATCTGACCTCTGCCGTTACGCCTGTTATTCCCCAACTTCCAAACAGTAATGGTGCTCTAAAAACTCATGCCAATTTCTTTTTTGTTGTTTTTATGATGCTTTTGATGCCTTTTGAGATTCTCTTGTTATTTTATAGAAGCATGGCAAGGCTGAAAAAGAGGCCAAAGGGGATATAACAGATGAAAGACCAAAAATAACTTCTATTATCAACCCTTTTTAGTTTAGCTTCACACAGCCTGAAGAACCATGTGATTGTTCTTTGCACAGAAGGACATGTGCTCCGTCTTTGGTTCTGCCCTCTAATAGCTGGACTCTTTTATAACACAGCCAGCGACATCTAGACACTTCTTTTCATTTTACAATGTATTTTAGAGCTCTGATCTAATGTTTTTAAAGACTCTCTATTTGCTGACACATCCCTATATTTTTGGGGGGTTTGGATTGTATCCTTAATATTCAGGACTAATGTGTTCCTTCTCGCCTCAGCTGAGTGGTTGAGTACCAGCTGCTGGAACTTTGTGTTTTCCTCACCGTGAGCATCGGGGAGGACTTCTCCAGCAGCCTGTCTCTTACCCTGAGCAGCGGCTGAGCAGCGGCTCCGTTTCAGGTCCTGTGGCGCTCCATCTCTTGCAGCGGACATGGCGGACCCAGGGGAGTGCAGCATCAAAGTGGTGTGTCGCTTCAGGCCGCTGAACAGCGCCGAGGTGGCCCGGGGGGACAAGTACATCCCCAAATTTATTGGAGACGACTGCGTGCAGATTGCGGTGAGTGAGTGCAGAATTGAAGAACGGAGTTGTCTTTCTATGACGAAAACCCGGCCTACTGTGGAATTAGACATGGTATCTGTTGGAGTTATTGTTAGTCTGAATTTCTATAGATTGCTTTTAACAAAAATTACTTTACATGTTAATACATGAACCCCTTCATGGGAGATTTATTTTATTTTTAAATAATTATCACCAGTTGCTCAGCAGTGCAGACAAAAACGTTTTAAGGGATGATGAATTATTGAGACTCAAACAACAGACATTAGGCATCGTAGTGTTTTCCATCGTTGTGGAAGTATTTTGACCCACTCTGCATTGCAGAAATGCTTTAGTTCAGCCACATTAGAGGCTTAACTACAGGATCTTAATCACACTGACAGTACCTACAATGGTTCACTTTTTATTGCTTTTACAAATCAATCATGAGCAACAAAATGCAACATTATTATCAAAAAAGCTTTAAATATCAAAAATGAAAACTGATTTCCATAACATAATGACAAATATCAATTTTTAACATAAAATAAGTGACTGCATAAATATTCTCCCCTTTCAAGTCAGTATTTAGTTGATGTAATTTTGGCTGCAATCACAACACAGAGTCTACGTGGGTCTATCAGGCTGCTCATCTGGATCCTGTGATTTTTCTCCATTCTTCCTTTTAAAAGTGTTAAAACTTTGGAAAGTTTATCTGAGGGATTCCCACAGGCTGATGCTACCGCCATCATGCCTGTGGTGTGTTTGTGGCAGTGTGCAGCGTTCGGGTGTCCGTAAGTCATAGCATCCTGTCTGAACGGACAAAAAGCATCTGTTTTGGTCTCATCAGATTAAAAAACTTTCTTCCACTCGACCATGAATTCTTTCCACCTGCCTTTTTGACAAACTCTGGTCTGCGCTTGATATGACTTTTCTTCAGCAGTTCCTTTCTCTTTGCCTCTCTCCCCTAAAGCTTTGACTGGTCAAGAACAGTTGTTGTCTCCCATCTCAGCTGCAGAAGCTTGTTTCCTTCAGTGTAGTCATGGTAACCTGGTGTCCTCTCTCTTTAGTGTACTTCTTCACAGCCGGTCTGTGAGGACAGCCATTTTTATTTCTACTTTTCTGTAGCGTTTTCTCTAATTTTCTTGTAATGTCCTTCTTCCTGATGTGATGGCAGCCAGAAATACCAAGGGACCAGAGAATGGACCTTCCTGCATTCAGGTGATCTCCACCCCACCCATTGTGAGACTACATGCACAAATTGGCCAATTTGACATTAAAGGGGTTTTTTGTAAACGTTTTGTGTCAAAAAAAATGTTGTTCATTTTTGGTTTATTTGTAAAACCAATAAAAAGACCAAAACATCCATGGGGGTCAACACTTTTTACAGGCAGGGTAAATTCAAGTAGCACCACAAGGACAGGTTGGCTTGTGTTTTAACTCGGACTGAGTTGGACTGACAGCAGAGATGGCCTCTAAAAAGCACTTTGTATTGCCTTGTTGCTGAAAATGTGCTGTATAAATAAAATTAGCTTTACCTTTAATTGTTTTACCTCTACCCTCACAGTCATTATATTATATATAGTGAGCATCAAGAGGCGTCGTGCACTTTGGTCTTTTGAAAACCAAAATTATTTCACCTTAGTTTGAGTCATGGAGCAAAACTAGTTAAAAAATAAATGATGTTCACAGAAACTCTCCATCCAGTCTGACTGAACTTTTGCTGTTTTTCAAAGAAGAATGTTCATAAAGTTTTAGAGACACACCCTGAAAACACTTAGTGAATTGTGATTGTAAAGGTAAGTTGAAAGCTGGTTCTGAAGGTTGGCTCAGGGGGCTGAATCCAAACACACACCTCTTAGATTAAAAGTGTGTTATTTTGGGAGGTTGCACAGTAGTTGACATTGTTGCTTTGTAGCATGAAGGTTCAGTGTTTGAAACAAGAGTTCCTCTTGCTGATATGAGGAACCCGGCCTACTGTGGGATTAGACATGGTATCTGTTGGAGTTATTGTTGGCCGCAGGGACTGCATGTTAACCAGTCATATCAGTATACCGGCCGTTTCATGCTGGCCCCCTCTGTGTTACAAAGTGGAAGTACTTCATCCTCTCTTTCTGGCTACCAGGGGAAGCCGTACCACTTTGACCGCGTCTTCCAGTCCAGCACCACTCAGGTGCAGTTCTACAACGCTGTGGCTCTGAAGATCGTCAAAGGTAAACCTTGATATTAGTTCAACACAGTAAAGTCTTGCAGGTTCAAAGTCGGTGCTCAAAGGGTTTTCTAAACTTTGTAGATGTTCTGGAGGGATATAACGGAACGATATTTGCTTATGGTCAGACTTCGTCTGGAAAAACACACACAATGGAGGTAATGCAAAGGGATGTTGGATACAGAGCTGCTAAACAGTAGCTGCTGGTTTTTTCTGTTTTTGCTTTTCTCGTTCAACTTAAATGTCTGAGATCATCCAACATATGGCAAACAAAAAAAAGCACTACAGATGAGGAACAAAGTTATTGACATCCATCAGTCTGGAAATGGCAACAAAACCATTTCTTGGGCTTTCGGAGTCCAGAGAACGACAATGAGTCAATGTCTATTAAGAAAACATGGAACAGTGGGAACCTTCTCGAGTGGCCGAAGCTGTGTCAAGTCAAGTTAATTTGTATAGAAATGTCTCATGGTCTTTAGCTAAAGACAGAAGACGGGAGAAATCCCCCAACTGCTAAAATCTGACACCACTCCATTTTTGTTTGCATTTCGTGAAGAAGGAAGTTGCGCTCAAATCTTCTCCAGAGGTTTTTGCGTTGTTTCCTCCAGTGGTTCTCACTACAGGCGAAGAGGTGAACAGGTTCTTCAGAGGGTTTGGTTCGTTTGACCCAGTGCAGTGTGAAAGTGAACCTCGCCAGCTGAAAATGTAACAAATGTTGTCATTTTGGTCCTCAGTTGAACCAAGTCTACCTTACTATTAGGTGTGAAAACACTCTAAAATGAGTTGGTAGATCTGAAACATTTAAGATGGACAAAAAAGCAAAAGATAAAACCTGTTTCCAGTGCTAAACTAAATTTAGTTTACAGCGGATGATGATAGAATGACAGATTCTGCCAACATTTCTCACTTTTTTTTCTCTCAATATTTTCCTCCGAAGGGAAAACTTCATGACCCTGAAATGATGGGAATCATTCCTAGAATTGTCCAAGACATCTTCAACTACATTTACTCCATGGATGAAAACTCGGAGTTCCACATCAAAGTATGTAATCGCCCGATCAAACAACGAGGAGCTCACATGTTCACAGTTTGTAAAGCTTCTCTTATAGAGCTTTTGTTTGGCAGGTTTCATATTTCGAAATCTATCTGGACAAAATCCGAGACTTGTTGGACGGTAGGCGTTTGGGTTTCTTGTGCCCTGCTTCAACATGCTTTTACCTCCTGACAGCACACTAACTGCAGACATGCTGACCTTGACTTTTCTGTGCAGTAACGAAGACAAACCTGTCAGTTCATGAAGACAAGAACAGGGTGCCCTTTGTCAAGGTGAGACATCTCCTGGATCCATCTGTGTTTTTTTGTTGCCCAGAGCTATTAATAGTTCACCATCTATGTGATCGGATGATGAAGACTGGAAATACTGAGAAGATGAAATAACGGGAGTCACTTTTTCTCCACGGTTCCCCCTGCACTATGTCATGGTCTCGCCCTTCATAACCAGGTCTCTGTGTGGCTGCGCAGTGGCTGAACACAGCGCTTCCTTGTGATGTGCCTTTGTGTCCGCAGGGATGTACCGAGCGCTTCGTGTGCAGCCCTGAGGAAGTTATGGATGCCATAGACGAAGGCAAAAACAACAGACACGTGGCCGTCACAAGTGAGTTCGCACACTGAGTGCCTTCAGAGCTGCTGGTTCTCATGGGTTCAGCCTCAGTGGGTCTCCTGACTGCCGCCACACTCAACGCCGAGCGGCCGCCTCCGCTCGACGTTCCCCGCAATCTTTACTCCTTTACTTTTTCTAACATGTAATGGGTAGAGAATTTGGGAACGCCTGGTCTTTTTGTGGGGGGAAACCTGGGACGTAGCTAGTGCCTTCCAAAGTATCCACACCCTTCAGCTTTTCACTAGGAGTGCACCGATTGCACTTTTCTGGCCAATCACCAATCCTTAAAAGGCCTGACCTGACGATTCCTGTTTTAGTTGATACTGATTTTTTGGTAACACTTTTTGTTGTTTTGTAGGCCAGATATTTATCCAAAAAAGTAAAAATAAAACTCATAATTTTTTTGTAAACATCACTACTATGCAATATTTTGTATAAAATTCCCCCAAGTATATTGAAGTTTGTTTTTTAATGTGAAAAAAATGTGGAGAAGGAGTGCAATACTTTAGCAAGAAGCTAAAATGCTTTTACTGCTTGGCATCAATGTCAGAATTTATTCAACATACTTAATACAGTTCCACTATTAATGACAATTAGATTTATGGCTGACATTCACAACTGTTCAGATGGTTAGAACAAACAAATTACATAAAAACAGGTTAATAGTTAAGTAAATTTAAGATTCCAAGGAGTTGATCCAAAGTCAACACTTAAGCATAGTTTCCATGACTACTGAAACAGAATACTCAAATCACAGGTGGACTCAGCTAACGAAGCCCCTGATTAAACGCATCAGGTGTGCTTGAGTAGATCAGCTCAGATATTTAGGCTGTTGATGGCAACATTTTATGCCATGTAAAGTTCAGACAATAGGGCTGCACAGTGGCGCAGTTGGTAGCACTGTTGCCTTGCAGCAAGAAGGTCCTGGGTTCGATTCCCGGCCGGGGTCTTTCTGCATGGAGTTTGCATGTTCTCCCTGTGCATGCGTGGGTTCTCTCCGGGTACTCCGGCTTCCTCCCACAGTCCAAAAACATGACTGTCAGGTCAATTGGTTTCTCTAAATTCTCCCTCGGTGTGAGTGTGTGTGTGCATGGTTGTTTGTCCTGTATGTCTCTGTGTTGCCCTGCGACAGACTGGCGACCTGTCCAGGGTGTACCCCGCCTCTCGCCCGGAACGTAGCTGGAGATGGGCACCAGCAACCCTCCCGACCCCATTAGGGACAAGGGTGAACAGAAAATGGATGGATGGATGGATGGATGGAAGTTCAGACAATATGTCATCATCTCACTAAAAATGTGTGAAATGACTCAAAAATACAGCAAAAGCCAGGAATTTCCCTCGAGGCCCAGTTGGAAGCTTAATTTCTAAGTTTAAAGTTGAAAGAAAAAGTGGCACCGCCACCTGGTGGCAGAAAGAGAAAACCATTACTTTCCACTTGATGGAAAAAATACAAAACACCAGAGGTCTCCATGCCTGAACTGTAAGATGTACACCACTACTCACCCAAAAACACAAGAAATTCAGCTCCAATCTGGCAAACATTTTATAGATAAGTTGGATAAGTTTTTGAATGATTTTCAGTGGGATCAATTTGTACGTATCTAGAGGAGGAAGAATGAAGCATACACTGATACTGCAAACTCTCAAAGCAAACTTACTTTGCAATGACGGTTAGCTAGTTTTAGATGCAACTTTAAATTGCATGTTGTTCAAGGTTTGAGCTCCTTGAACAACATTTGAGTACCTCAATACCCCCCCCCCCTCCCCCCCTTAGTGTCATGTCATTTTTCTGGATAATCCTCAGTTTGTCTCTGTCCACCTCAGACATGAACGAGCACAGCTCCCGGAGTCACAGCATCTTCCTCATCAACATCAAGCAAGAAAACACCCAGACTGAGCAGAAGCTGACCGGCAAACTCTACCTTGTCGATCTGGCAGGGAGTGAAAAAGTAAGATTCCCCCCCCTCAACGTCTGAGCCAGCAGTATAATGTGAAGCATTGTCATAAAATTGGTTTGTTGTGAGACATTTTTTTTCACAGACAAAGATTAATGAGGCTTCTTGGGTTTATTTTCTTGGCAGGTGGGTAAAACCGGAGCAGAGGGAACAGTTCTGGATGAAGCGAAGATGATCAACAAGTCCCTGTCGTCGTTGGGAAACGTCATCTCTGCTCTGGCGGAGGGCTCGGTGAGACAGCACACACAGGATGTCCTGATGATGGAGGGATGTTGTTTCAGAACCTAACCCTGCTTTAAACAGCCTCGGTCTTCATGAAGCCGTTTGCTCTCTAATATTCTCTAACTAACCTCGGAGGCCTTCACAGAACAGCTGGGTTTGGACCGAGATCATTTCGGTTTGCTAAACTGGATTGTATTATGGGCTATGCTAGTCACCATATTGATCACTATAACTTTACATCAGGTAATGCTGAGGCAGCAGTGTAGTAGATGTAAGAAACAGTGGCCCCTGCAGGTGTGAGTTAGCACTCACTCAAACTCAGTATTGTTTTTACCATTTTGCATCAAAATGTGCAATAAACTCACTATTATGCGTTGGCGTGGAAAAAAATGCAGGTTTCTGTTGATTTTGGCTGAATCTTCAAACATCGAGAATCTTAAAAAACTTTTTATGGTTTGGTTTAAAAGGCCAGACTTTCTTTCTGCAATTATAGCAAAGATCAGCTGACTTTATTAAAGGAAGCTGCTTTACATTTTCCACTCTGTTCCAGAGCTACGTACCGTACAGAGACAGTAAGATGACCAGGATCCTGCAGGACTCCCTGGGAGGAAACTGTCGGACAACAATGGTCATCTGCTGCTCACCTTCTGCTTTCAATGACGCAGAGACCAGGTCCACTCTGCTGTTTGGACAGAGGTACACAGGCACACACAGAAAGGCTCTTGTATTGTTTGGTTTCATGAAGAGTTGCATTTTTTTCCCCCTCATCAGTCAAGAAGGTTCTTATGGAAAAGACTTGGCTAAAAAAAGAAAACATAAAACTTTGGGATAGACTTGGTTACTCGCGCCATGAATGAAAACTGTGACTTTCCTGAACAGGGCAAAGACGATCAAAAACACGGTGACTCTGAATGTGGAGCTGACCGCAGAGCAGTGGAAGAAGAAGTGGGAGAAGGAGAAGGAGAAGAACAAGACTCTGAGGACCACCATCACCTGGCTGGAGACAGAGCTCAATCGCTGGAGGAAAGGTGATTTTACCATGGTTTGGTAAAATTAGACTCTTTAGAATTGATGAGCTGAAAAATAACCCAACGTCTAGAATGATGAACTGCTGTTGAGGTGCATTATGAATATGGATTTACATGGAGTGTGATTAGCATGGCCTGGAACCTAATCCTAACCTAGGTATTGAGTATGAGCTAATATAGATATGAGTGTTCGCTAGATAGCGGCAACACAATACTTGGTGTACATAGAATATGCATCAACAGGCATCAGTAGCATGTTCACACTACCTTGGCTATATTATGGTTTAATGCGAATTCACAACATTCGTCTTTCAGGGTTTGAGTGTTTGACTATTGCCAGGAAATTTTAGAATAATTATGAAGGTGGGGTGTAAAGTTTACCTCTCACACTTTACTCGGGCTACCATTATTAAAGAACTTTTAAAAGATGGAGAAGATACTTTAAGAAGTAGTGTAGACTTGGTTTGCATTATTTTATGGTTGTACTAAAACATATTTGCTTTGCTATTTGTGGCCTTAAACTTTGGAACAGTTTACCTATTGATATCCAGACCACTGAGGTTGTTAACTTTAAAGTCTTTGCTCAAAGTCCATCTTTATTTTTCGACATTTGCTTTTAGCAGAGCTTGAGATTAATTTAGAATGACAGTTTAGCTTATTTTGATAGTTAAAACACCAAATATACCTTAACATGCATTAATACGCACAGTGGAAACTATTTTAGCACTTCCACAGAAGTTAACACACACAGTCTTTCATATCCATACTCTTTGGGATTCGGCCAATTAGCACAAAGGATTGGCAACTTTGCAAACACCAGCCAATAGCGTGTCAAGTAGCATTGCGCCAAAGTATCTCAGCTTCCCAAACTGCAATTATTTTCTTGACTATTTTTGATAGCCGTGAATAGGTAAATGTTAGAATAATTTGGAGTTACTAAAATTAATTTGTTGTTGAGATTGTTTATTAACATATATTGAAGCAACTGCTACCATACAAACTAAATTGTTAATTCAAAATTACAATGTGAAGAAAATAATGTTGATTTTTTTTTTCCACCTGATCGCCCAACATTCAGTTTTCAGTTTGAACCCAAATCTAATCCCCAAGGTTAAAGGTAGCAAAGAGTGGGTTGAAAAAAAATATTTATAATCTGAAAGAAAATAGTTGGATAAATGATTTGGCAGAATTCATACATTCTAAAACATAAAATATAGCCTGTCTATATACAATGTAATGCTAATTCTTTGGTCAATATGTGAATGTTGAACATAGTTAGCATTAGCCTATGCTAATCAAAGGGTGGGCTGAAAAGAGCGACCCATAGTAAAAAAAAAAAAAAAGGTAAATAAGTTTTGACAAACTTTAAGGCTTATTCTTTGGTCAAAGTGTGAATGTTGAACACTGTTAGCATTAGCTCATGCTAACCAATAAACATATAGAGGACTGTCTTAAGTGAAGAAACTCTCTGGTGTAAACTAAAGTGATTAATGTGACCCGCTCACATTAATATTGAAAAAAACAGCACCAGATTACCAGCTAACATTTCTTAATTGGTTGCAGAAGTTTAACAAAATTCATCTGTAAAGAATGATGAGGCTCCTTCCAGTCTCTTCTAAACCCAACAAACTGAGTCACAATGTTTGATCTAATGTTTGGTCTAACGTCTGTCCGACCAGCATGAACTAAACTGTGGAGTTGAAGAATGAACTCGGAAGATTTTAGAGTGTGTAGAGGGAGAAGCTCTTCAGTCATTCCTGTCAATTCACTCTAAATCTGAGTCACACACTGGTTTATTTTTAGGTCCAAAACAAAGCATCCTTTGTCTTCACGTTAGCAGTGTCATGAGGAAAATCACAGCAGTTCTCCTTGAAATGCGGCCGTGGCGAGACAAGGGCCAATCCCATTCTCACATAACACAAGAACATGACGCCTCTGCTGCCCCCTGCAGGAGAGAGCGTGCCAGTGGAGGAGCAGTTTGACAAAGAAAAGGCTAAAGCTGAGGTGGTGTCTCTGGATGCTGCTCTCAACAACAATGATAAGGCTGCACCCAAGCCTTCCCTGGGCAGCCTGCCCGGAGTGGCTCTCACGGGTCCAGAGAAGGAGAAGTACGGAGCAGAAATGGCCAAGCTCTACAAGGAGCTGGACGACAAGGTAACTGTTCTGGTTCACTGCCTGTCAACGACCCAAGACCCACAGAAAACAGTCCAGGAACGTTAGGGGGGAAAGAGCCGAGATTTCTGCATGGTTTGACATCAGTAACTGGTGCAGTATTAGTTCTTGACAGCAGATGGCGCAACTGGCATCTAAAAATAAGTAAAGGAGTAATCTCAAATTGGAGTCTTCTAGGGCCAGAGTCCTACTTTTAGATGTAGGGGTGCACCGATTGCAGTTTTCTGGTCGATCGCCGATCTTTAAGAAGAAAGATTTTCCGATTCCGATTTTGTCTGATGCCAATTTTTTTCTCCGACAAATATAGCAAAAAAAATTGCTGAGTTGGCAACAGTGGGATAACTTTTGTTAACTGCGAGCGTGCAGACATTACCTGGCTAACAGTCAAACCTTTCCCACAGGAGAGCAGAGGAGGACAGTGGTTGATTTTTAGACCTTTGCTGAAGTAAACAAGATTGGTGAATAAGATCGGCTTCACATGTAAGCAACGGCCGATCACCGATCTCCCAAAATTAAGGAAATTGGGGCTGATGTATCAGCTGACCAATTTATCGTTACCCCCTTTGTGCCTTGTCCTACAAACTGGAATAAAATGGTGAAATTGCGTCACTAGCACGCAGTCAAGCTCTATAGAGCTTTGCTAATGAGCTAATATTGGAGCTAAGTGTTCTGAAGCAAATGTTGCAGGACGCCGCTCCTACAACTACCAGATTATTGGATGACTTGTTTCGTATCGTCCTGCTCTCCAGGACGATGAGATCAACCAGCAGTCCCAGGAGGTGGAGAAGCTGAAGCAGCAGCTGCTGGACCAGGAAGAGGTGATGCCTCTCTCTCTCTCCTCTTCCTCTCCCAGTCTGAATCCTGGGATTCACATCACACTGAACATCCTTTTCCTCCCTCCTCCCTCCCCGTCAGCTGTTGGAGTCCTCCCGCAGCGACCACGACACCCTGCAGACGGAGCTGAACCGGCTGCTGGCTGAGAACGAAGCTTCCAAGGAGGAGGTGAAGGAGGTGCTGCAGGCGCTGGAGGAGCTGGCCGTCAACTACGACCAGAAGAGTCAGGAGGTTGAGAACAAAACCAAGGAGTTTGAGGCGCTTAGCGAGGAGCTGAACCAGAAGTCTGTAAGGCAGTCGCAGCCTCACATGTTTGGAGTGCTGCCGGGAACACTCTTCCTCACACTGACTGTTACCGCCTCCATCCATCCTCAGAGCTCCTTGGCCTCCATTGACTCGGAGCTGCAGAAGTTGAAGGAGATGACCAACCACCAGAAGAAGAGGGTCACTGAGATGATGTCGTGCTTGCTGAAAGACCTGGCTGAGATTGGCATCGCAGTGGGAAACAATGACATGAAGGTGCGTCCCTCGTTTTCACATTACAAGAACATATCTGTGTGTGCAAACTTCTGAATTAGAAGAAATTTAGAAAAAAAGTTTCAAAAAATGTTCTCCCTAAGTTTGACAGAAAATCGACTTTTTTTGAGCTTTATATCATGTTATAATGTTATTCCTTCATCAAAACCAAACCTGGACTGTTGCTTTGATTCTTTCATGCATGTTTGAGAAATCCTGTAATCTCCATGGCAACCACTCAACTGTGCAAAACACCTGGGTGGATCTAGCTCTGCCTACGAGGACAAAGAGCTGCAGTTTCCAACCTTCCACCTCACAGAGCACTGTGCTCCTTCAGACTAGCCAGCAGCAATTAGCAAACATCTGGAGGAACTGTGCATCTGTTGATCTCATTACAGGAGCTGCTGCTCAGTGCAGCATTAATAAAAACATTAAGGTGTTAATAGAGGAGCCATGTGGTGATGACTTCCTCAATGCGGAGTTTCAGAAAGAGCTGGAGTTTTTAAAAAGACAGAAACCCAATTTCAAGGCGTTAAATTACAGAGTCAAATTTCTTGTAAGTAATATTTGATATATACAGCATTCTTATAACAACTGAAGTTAGCATAGTTACTTGATTGTGCTGTAAAATAGCACTATGTGTCTGGAAAGCATAAAATGCTGCCTGTTAAAGATGTGAATAATTTTGAAAGACAGTATATTTTCTAGGCCACAAGATGGCGCTCCTATAATGTTTTTTCATGCATTTCAGATAGCTGGTGTGCAGCTTGTCAAACAGTACCAGGAGCTGGGTCAAACCAACGACTTCTGCCCAGGTCCCTCTTGAAAATGAGATCTAGATCTCAATGGGGTTTACCTGGTTAAATAAAGGACATTTATAAAAACGAGCCAGAACTGCGATTAGTAGTTGATTGTTATGGAAAAGTCTCCTAATTGGGCTCAGGCAACACAGTAAAAACCCTGATGAAGGACATAATACAAATGTAACATGTTCACATGAAAGACAAAAAGAAAAGGGCTTGATTTACGTAGCGTGTCTCCATCTGAAAATAACTATTTGGACGCAGCATGGTAAGAAAACAAGAGCATGATGATAATCTGGCTCCTATCAACACCGACAGCACTGCTGCTGCTGCTGCTGCTGCTGCCATCAGAACACACACTAACGGTTCCCTTTGTACACCGAAGCCACAATGTGCAGTTTCTTTACCTCTCAGCAACAGGAGAGCAGCGGGCTCATCGACGAGGAGTTCACCGTGGCCCGGCTCTACATCAGCAAGATGAAGGCCGAGGTGAAGACCATGGTGAAGCGCAGCAAACAGCTGGAGAGCAGCCAGGCCGAGAACAGCCGGAAGCTGGAGGAGACGGAGAGCGACCTGACCTCCTGCAAGCTCCGCGTCTCCCAGGTAACCGCTGCTCCGTCCATCCACGATCACGCACGCCGTCGCTACAGTAACGCACCGTTCAGATGTTATGGTCGTACGCCAAACATGTCTGCAGATATAACATTTTAGGGGTGCGCTTAAAGGAAGCGCTCATAGAGACTGTGTGTGTGTGTGTGTATGTGTTGTCTCTCCTCTCCTGCCGGCGGTCAGTATGAGGCTAAGATCAAGTCCCTGACAGACAGCCTCCAGAATGTGGAGCACAAGAAGAGACAGCTGGAGGAGAACGTGGACCTTCTGAACGACGAGATCGTCAGGATCAGAGCTGAGGGTGAGCGCCAGCGAAACTGGGATAGCTTCAAACTCAGACACAGTTTACGTGACGCCATTTGACGTAAAGTCAAGATTAGAACGACTTGACTGAGATAAATCGGGGGACCAGAAAAATGTACCACCTTTGGTTAAAATTAAATTTGTATGCATTAAATGATTTGTAATGGAGACCAAATATTTAAATCTCCATTGGTGGTCAGATGTAAGAGATTGAGGGTTCACCAAATTTTAGTGAAGCTTCTGCAAAATTATTTTATTTTGTGTTTTTTTTGGGGGGGGTTTCAGAGAAAGTAAATGCCATGGAGAAAGAGAATGAGATCCAGTCCGCCAATGAAGTCAAGGTATTCTACGCCTCTACACTTTCGCTTCTTAACCTTGCTGTGACATGGGACAACATGTAACCGTGTGTGTGTGGGGTGTGTGTGTGTGTGTGTCAAGGAGGCTGTGGAGAAGCAGATCCAGTCTCACCGAGAGGCCCATCAGAAGCAGATCAGCAGCCTGAGAGACGAGCTGGACAGCAAGGAGAAGCTGATGACGGAGCTGCAGGAGTAAGAGCGACGCCTGAAAACCTCCCTCTGTCGTTGGGGAGCGTGCAGCTGTGCTGAATGTGTTCCTGCGGTCCCTGCAGCTCCAACCAGGAGATCGTGCTGGAGCAGGAGAGGCTGAAAGTGGAGCACGAGAAGCTGAAAGCAGCCGACCAGGAGAAGACCCGCCAGCTGCAGGAGCTCACGTAAACGTTGTCGTTTGGTCAGAAGGGAAGCTGTTGCTATCGCCATGACAACCTGTAGGTGGTGATAACCTGATTGTTGCTCTGCAGGCTGCTGCAGGACAGACGAGAGCAGGCCAGGCAGGACCTGAAAGGACTGGAGGAGACTGTGGTCAGTTATTATCTCCATTATTTAACAAGGAGACAAATTTGCTTAGTACATATTTCTGATCTGACATGGAGAGGATTTGGGTTGGGATCAGAGGTAACAATTATTCAATAAAAGAGAATGAAAATCTGCTTCTTTTATTCTTAAGATTCTCCTCAGATATTTACAGGTGTGAATAACCTCAGACCTGGTGACCCTGAGGTGCCACTCTTTAGCCATGTTTCCATCAAGGTTTTTTTTTTATGCTCATTTTTAAACATTGTATTAGAAAAGGTTAATGGAAACAGCAAAATTTGAAATAACTTGCTCAATTTCTCTAAAAAATGTCGCTAGAAAAGGTTGGAGAGCAAGGAGAAGCTGATCACTTCAACAACTATCAAAATGAATTCCGTGTTGCATTTATTTGAAGCGATTGTTAGAGGCACCAATAACTGTCCCGATTTTTCTTGGACGTCTCTGCCTCCGAATAAATTTAATACAAATAATCGGTTTAGTGTTTCAGTGTCAGATTATGCTAGCCTGTGTTGGTTGGTTTGTACACATATTTAGCAGAGGTGCCAATAAGTGTGTGTGTCTGTCTGATTACTGAGAACAGATTCATTCAAGTCCATTGTTCTCAGAAGTGCATTAAAAACTAGATGGTGAGGAACGACGGATGGAGAGCTGAGGCCTTTTGACGGTTATGTTCACCCTGAACATTTAATTATCCGGGGTCACCAGGGTGTAGCCAGCGTCTCGCCCAACGACTGCTCCAGATAGACACTGACGGAGGATAAGGAAAGAATGAAGGGATTGATTGGCTGACTGAATGATTGTCTACTGAGGTCTAATAATGAACAAAACATACAACTTAATCTTTTCTGCCACCCTCTTCTTTTGTCTTTCTCTCTTTTTTTTTAGGCTCGGGAGCTGCAGACACTCCACAGTTTGCGGAGGCTTTTTGTACAGGATTTATCCAGAAGAGTAAGAAAGGTAGAACTTGTCATGTTCTATTTCATCTTTACACCAAAACACGCGTGCTGCCTGCTGGTTGAAAGCCACCAACACGCCATTTCCACATGGCGATCATCAGCAGCGATCAGATGAAGCGTCTTCCGATTTTGCAATGCTGTGGTGCTGAGCTTCATTTGCACCCTGATGATTTTTTTAATGAGTCAAGGGAACACAACAGACAGCGTCTGCGATAAGTAGGCCATCTGATTCTTTAAAGGCGGCGGATGTAAATCGGGGGCCCGGGGCTTCAGCGTGGCGCTCATCTTCAGCCGTCAGCCCGGGGCAGATGGCGGCGAGAAGAGGCCCATCCAGGCTTTTCCTGTTCACTCACACAAAAATGCAAATCTGCTACTAATCATGTCCTTTAGCCTCAGATTTAGAGTCAGTGTTAAAGGCTCAACCTGATAGGTTTGCAGTTGTGTAAAATAAATAGATTGGGGTTTGGGATTGTACTGTGACAAAATGTGACAAACTTAAAGGTGCAGTATGTAACTTTTATACAGAAAATATATATTTCTTTTACATGTGTGTTGAAGCTGTCACATATGACACAGATAATCTGTGGGGGAAAAAATCAAGATCCTCTGTTATCTCCCAGTAGTATCTAGAAACAGCCAATCAGAGTCAGGAGGCGGGCCCTTGTTATCTGCTACGGTGAGCTAGCAGAGTCTGTTGTGAATGCTAAGACTAGTTAGCTAGCGTAGTCACCGACAACAGCAGGTAAGAGTTCTTCCTGTAATTATGAGCTGTTTCTCTGCCATTAGTACATTTAGCAGTGAGTACATGGGTGTGATTAACAGCGCTAAGACCCGCCTCCTGACTCTGATTGGTTGTTTTTGATCGGGAGCGGTGCATTTCTTCAAACAAAACTCGATCTTTTCACATATTATCTGTCTCATACTAAACTGTCACAACACAGTGAGGGTTTTAACAAATAAAAAACATATATTTTATAAAAGTTAAAATTCTTTGCTATGTTTGGACAGAATGGGCAGGACATGGATGACTCAGAAGCCTGCGCTGCTCAGAAACAAAAGATCAGCTTCCTGGAGGGCAAACTTGAGCAGCTCACCAAAGTTCACAAGCAGGTAAAAACTCACAAGCAACCCCCCCCACACACACACACCCACACACACACACACATGAGCTCCTCATGCAAGCAGTCTCCACCTTTAGAAGCGTTTTGTCTAACTGTTCGCTCTCTCTTTGCAGCTGATGCGAGACAACGCCAGCCTTCGCTGTGAGATCCCCAAAATGGAGAAGCGCCTGCGTGCCACGGCGTCGCGGGTCCAAGCGCTGGAGGCCGCCCTGAAGGAAGCCAAGGAGAGTGCGTCTCGCGAAAAGAAGCGTTACGAGGAAGAGATGGAGCGCATCAAGGACACGGTCAAGCCCAAAAACATGGGCAGGAGAGCCTCTGCGGTCATAGGTGGGCAAAAACCTAGTAATATGATGATCAGAAGCCAGGGGGTGCTGTAACGTAACGGGGTGCTGAACCTGTCAGGTTCAGGTAAGCTGTATATATTTCTGAAGCCAAAGTGAAGAGGATCACATGTTGCAAATTTGTCAGGAAGTGTAGCTTCTCTTTGGACCCGTGCTTTGGCTTTCTTTACAAAAAAGCAACTCAAATCAGTCCCTAAACACAAATCAAAGTCTTTAATTATATACTTATCCTCTTATTTTTAAAATTGTTGGCCAACTTTCAAACCCTGAAAGACTTGACGATAAAAATCCAACACACAAACTGATTTCACTCACCAACATTCAGATGTCGGACAGGAAGTCTCGCAAAACCTCTCAAGGCCAAATGTGATTTCAGAGTAAACAAAGATGGCCGACGCGGAAAAAGCGATGGTTTACAGCTGGTTTAATTGTGCCTTAATGTGCATTTAAACAAACTTCTCTTGATTAAAATGTAATAACTGCTGCGTTCTGTCTTTTTGTCAAACCCAGTGAAGCCTATCAGACCGGGCCAGCTGCCCGGAGCGTCTCCCTTGATTGGCATCAGCAGGGCCCTACTACTGCAGAACAGCCAGTCTGATACCATTGGAGAGGACAATGACAGGTACCAGAACATGTTAAGCTCCATCCACCTGTTCCTCTGTTGAAGAACTCTGTCTCTGAAAAGCACAGAGGAGGCAAAAATAACTTGAGTAAGCAGAAATAATTTACTTTCCTTTTCTTTTACCTCACAGCAGTTAAGGATCATCAGACAGATGCCCAAACCTGAAGCCAAAACCTCAAACCAGCAGACTGCACAAAGTCCTGGACACTCTGCACAAATCCTCCAGTGTCAAAATGTGTACATACTGCATAGAAAAGCACCGCCGCTCTTTAAGGCTAACAAGCTGCTAATGCAAGCAAGATTGTTGCAAATTCTGCTTCTACTGTAGAACTTTGTGTTCTTTTCACCCGCACATTAATCATCAGCTTGTAAAAGAAAGCGAGCCTATGCTGCACTAAAGATCTCTAACATAGCCGATTACACCAAGTGAACATGAACCCATTCAACCGCTGGGTAGATGCGTAGAACAAATCCACGCGTGGACGTGCCATCATTTTCTTCAGCTGAATCGATACAAAACTGAAGTTATTTCTTGACCTAAACAGGAGTGAAGAGCGCAGCTTCAGTTATTACAGCTGCAAACTGGAGATCAGGCCCGAAATCTGCGTGCAGTGATGAACTCCGACCTGAACCTTCAGAGACGCATAAAGACAGTCACAAAGTCGGCCTTCTGTCACCTGAAGAACAGCTCCGAGATTAGAGGATTAATGTCCCAACAAGATGAAGAGAAACTCATTCATGCTTTCATCTTTAGTTGCATTGATTACTGCAACAGTGTCTTTACTGGTCTGCCTTAAAAGTCAGACAGCTGCAGCTGATCCAAAACGCTGCTGCTGGCGTTCTCACTAAAACTAGGAAAATCCACCACAGACAAACTGATTTCACCCACATCACTCCAGTTTTAGCGTTTTGTTTTTGTTTACAAATCACTGAGTGGCTTAGCACCACAATACATTAAAGATCTGCTGTTGTCATAGCAACAGGTCTTCTGGTTCTGGTTCTGCTCTGCATTCCTGGAACCAAACATGGAGGAGCAGCATTCAGTTTCTATGCACCACAAATCTGGAATAAACTCACAGAAAACTGCTGAAACACAGAGTTCCCTTAAATCAAGGCTAAAAGCCCATTTGCTTAGAGTTCCCTTTGATCAGTAATAACTGGAACATTCCAGTCTGGATCACAATTTGTTTTTATTACTTCTCTTTATTTTTGTGTCACGTTTGTATCGTGTAAAGTGCTTAAATGACAGAGACAAGACAAATAAACTTGACTTGACCAAAACACTTTTCATTGGCATCAACAAGCCTCTAGAATTATTTAACTGGATATTTAATTAATTGGTAAACCTCAGTCAAGCTGACTGGTTTTGGGACAGACTCATACATTTCAGCCAAGAGTTGAGCTCAGGGCCGCTCCAGTATCCAGTAGCTTAATACTTTCCTGCCGGTTTTGTTGTGTCTTTGGGGTCACTGTGCTGCCAGAACACCCAACCGTGTCCTTCTAGCTTTTGGTTTGAGATTAAATCTCAAATCAAGTCTGCATTCTTCATTTGTCCTTCCACTTTGTGTGTTGTACCAGCACCACTGGTACTACCGGCCCCATGCCTAAGCTCGCAAAATTTTAACCTGAGGGTTTTTGAAGCAGCTTCTTTGTTGGTCTCCTCTCCATCCATCCATCCATCTTGGATCGCTTGGTGGCTCTTGGCTTGTTCCTGAACATCATGTCAATTTTCCTTTTGTATGAGCTAACAGTTTGGGTTAGTTGGGTGAAATTCGACACTCTTCTGTGTTCTGACAAGCCAGTGATGGCAAACACATTTAAATACAATTTTTCGGGATGGATAAAGCAGGGAAACATTAGGCTCTTGATAATGCTCCCAACTCATCTCCGGCTGAAAGTTAACACCCACTGCCTTGCTCTGTGATTTATTAGCAGCTTAAGGGACATTTCTCTGGATATTCCCAAGAGTGTAAATATTTGAGGGAAAAAAATCTGTTAAAATACATTATTAATATGATATTCACTGCAGTTTCGTGTAAGTAAACTGACTGAAGCTGTAGGTCTGTCACTGTATTTGACGTAATATATACAATACAGACCAAAAGTTTGGACACACCTTCTAATTCAATGGGTTTTCTTTATTTTCATGACTATTTATTAGGCAATAAATCCCACTTATTAACCTGACAGGACACACCTATGAAGTGAAAACCATTTCAGGTGACGACCTCTTGAAGCTCATCAAGAAAATGCAGAGTGTGTGCAAAGCAGTAATCACAGCTAAAGGTTGCTACTTTGAAGAATCTAGAATATAAGGGCTATTTTCAGTTGTTTTACACTTTTTTGTTTAGTTCATATTTCCACATGTGTTATTCATAGTTTTGATGCCTTCAGTGAGAATCTACAATGACAATAGTCATGAAAATAAAGGAAACTCATTGGATTAAAAGTTGTGTCCAAACTTTTGATCTGTACTGTATATATATATATGTCTTCACTTAACAGCAGCTGAATGAAACAATGTATAAAAAGAATCAATTTTCCCAGATTTTGTTTTTCTTTTCTAAACATAATAAATTGCAGTCTGGAGAAACTCAATATTTGTGGAATTATTTCCTGCTTCCGGGGGAGAACGTACGTATTTAAATGATGATATTGCATTCCATGGATTCCATATTTTCATTCTGGAAAGCAAGAATTGGCGGAATCCCATTGGTGCTTCCATCTGTCATGTCCTCCTCACACCGACAAGCTGCGCTTTTCCCTGCTGTGGCGCTTTTTTTTTTTTGACAAACATTCCTACATTATCCTGAAATCCTGTCCACTTGTTCTTTGTCCTGAGGCTGATGTCTGTGTGTCTGTAGTCTGGGTGAGTGTTTTTCCACTGAAGGCCTGCTGTGCTCTTGGATCATGCCAGCATTAAATCATTCATGATCCTGCTCGGATGGTGAAACTACCCGCTGTGTCTGCCAAAGACAAGTCAGCGCCGACGGGAGGGGCCGCGGGGAAACTTTACACGTTTAAGAGCTGAAGAATGTGAACGTTAAGCCCGGGATTTTATGTGTTGTGATCAATCGCTGAAGACGCGACGGGATTGAAAGGAAATGTCAAATGCTCTCCAGCCGGAGCAGAGAAAGCCCCGGAGCTTCTGCGGAGCTGGAAAACCACCGGGCTGTGCTGGAGGTGTCGAACCGGGAGGCGCGCCGGCCACGGGGCTCCGGATGCGCTCCATCAGCGCTGACAGACAGACGAGAGGGCGGGGTGTGAGAGACAGCCCGGTGTCTGCTGAGCGGAGACCGCAGCTGAAGCAAGCTGCTGAGCAAAGCTCCAATTATATCCGCCAGGGGCTCCAAAATAAAAGCAGGGAACTTGGATGAATTTTGTAGTTAATTTAAGCTTTAGAAACCTAAAGGCCTAAGAACATTTATTTATGTTTATATATTGAATTGCTTTAATTAATGTTAAAGCATAATGAACAACTGTCTGAGTGCTGCCATTTTTTCAATGCATTGATGTTTCCAAAGAAATATATGTCAAATGGGAAATGTTTTATTTTTCATTGTTGTTTTGTGTGTGGGTGTAGATAACCAATACATAAACATCTAAAAAAATAAATATCACAAACTCACCTCTCAACACAAAATGTTATTGGATATATCAAATGACTTAGATATATCATTTTGCATGCCTAAAGTGTAACACATTCTATTAATATGTGAATTGTAGGTATCTTGAAAATATTACAAAGCAGTGGCATTACATGTTTGTAGCAAAAAGTTCTGTATTCCAAATTGGAAACATATGCAACATTTATTTATTTTTTAACCCATGATGCCTCCCAGGACACGCTGCCTTTGGCAGAGAGCCAGATCTCCCCCAGTGATTATAGATCATTTGTTTCATATTTAGCTAGTCAACATTAGGAGTGGTTCCCCCAGGAAGGTGGAGGTGGGGGCTTATGGGAGGGGGCATAGCCACCCCGGAAAAATCCTGTGTACACCACTGGTCATCTTCTTCAATCAAGATATAAATATGTAACACAATAAATAAATATAAAAGATAAAATTTAAAAAATATCCCAAAATATGTGTGTATATATTTTTTTTTATTACTATTTTTGCCACCCTAAAAGTTTTTGCTGGCCTGGTCAGGCCGCCACCGAACACTAGACGCAGAATTTAGATTACGCAATAACACTATTCATAAAGATTAACCCACTCACTAAATATGAAATAAAAGAAACAAAAAAGGAAATCGATGAACCTTTTATTCTAACAGCGCTGACCGGATGTGGCCGCTGTTGTCTCCCTAAACTTGACGTCCAGCAGAGAGGCGGGGGATTGCGAACCGAGCGGCCGACTGGAGGGCTGCTGCTGCGGGCTCTGTCGGGGTAACACACGCGAGGTAGCAGGGCTCCGGGAAACTTCTCCTGCTCTCCTTCAGCGGTGGCTAACGGAGCACAGAGGCCGACACCGAAGCAGCTCGTTCCGGGGAGAGGTGAGTGCAGTGCGGTTCGGTTCGGTTCGGTTCTACGTGACGTTCTGGCCCGGTGAGAGGCTATTGGCTTCTAACGGAGTTACTTTGTTGCTATGCACGCTGTTGCAGAGCTGGGGGCTCCCAGTGAACCTGCAGTGCTTTTTGTCCGCAGCGGAGCAACACTGTGGAAATCTTCAGGGCAGTAAGTATCCTTCTGAAGAGGGAGCGGTTCGGCCAGCGTCACTTTTCTAACGGTAAAAGTTGTGCCAGGTGGCGTAATTAAGCATAGCAGGTGATGTCCGCATCCTTCTGTTTTGGCGCACACCTCCCTAATTGTTAGGCTCGTTTCCTCCCGCTGGTTCAGGTGGTGTTGGTTTTGGTGGGGAGAGTGGGGGGTCTCTGTCCCGGTTCCTGGGAAGCTGTGGTGATGGTGACTGGGGATTCTTTGTTGTCAACGAACAAGGATTAAACTCCTTTGTGTTGGCTTTCTGCAGCCTGTTTGAGGCAGGGAAGGAATGGACCCTGCCCCCCATCTAAACGCCCCTGGGCAACTCATCCACCCCCCCCCCCCCCCCTTAACACCCCACCGCCCCCTAAAAATAACTGATTAAATAAATAAAATCACGCCAGCGTGCTTGTTTGCAGGCTTTAACAGTTCTGCAGTGGTTTTAATAAGCCGCAGAGGCTGCAGCATGTTGGAGTGGATGCTGGGTCACATCTGTTTTGAATGAAGCGCAGGGACAAAGGCAGTCAGTCTCTGTGTGTTTTGCTGCTGAGGTAGTCGACCTGCAGATGTGTGTTGACAAAAAGCCTGTTCTCTCTAATGTGAGATTTTTTCCCCCCATGCCTTTCACTCTGGATTTCCCAGTAAGGCTTCTAGTGAAGTGCTTTTGTATCTGTGCCTTTAAAGCAGTGAGGAGGAGAGACGTCGATGTGGTGGTGTGAGCGCTGACTGTGAACAGGGTGAGAGTTGGAACGACTGTGTCCTTGGAGTTGAAAGTTTTCACACTGCTGGTTGCGCTTTTAAGCTTTTCACGAGAAAACCACACATTAACTTGGCGTAGAAAAGTAAGACTTTCAGCTGCTTCCATTCACTGCCACTATGTCTTGGAAATTGCCTTATATCTTTAAAAAGTTGGTTTCAAAAATTGCTGAAAATGTCCATCGTATGGTTCCTGTCGGCTGATATTAGTCATTTTTTAACATATCGTATTGGTCCCATAGAACTGATATTTATTTTTATCTTGTAGCCGTTTGTTTCTGGTCAGGGATTTGTTTTCCCAAAGACGTTGAAACTGTAGCGAACCATATCGATAAATATCGTTAGCGGGTCATAACAACGACATCAATATCAGATATTGATATCAGCCCAAACATTTGTATTGGTGCATCCCAGTTCCTGTGGTTTAATGTCCTATTTAATGAGATACCAGAGAGCGTTTCTAAAAGCTCAAAACATACTTACCCAGTACTGCCCCCCACCCCCACCTGTTACCTTACACTGGTCGCAAGGAGACTACACTTATGATAAATAATTCTTAGGGGTGCAGCACCCATACATCAGCCGGCCAATAAATCGGCACCGATTTCCAATAGGCCTTATGTTTTCAGCGTATTCAGGCCTGTCACGATGACAAACTGTCCAGAAAGTTATCGCGATAAACGATAATATTGTTGTTGTGAGTTTCCAAGTTGTACAGCAAGAACACCTTCCACTGAGCTCAATGAACTTTAGATTCTAATGAACATTTAACACTGGAACTGGCAGACATTTAAAATATCCAAAATACATAAACAAAACAACAGAAAAGAGAAAAACAATTTACTGAGCTCGTTTCAATTTATTATGATTTATTGCTCACTGGGACACGAGCAATAAAGTGTATCGCGTTTTAGCTTCAGCCGATTGAGCATTTCTCGAATGTCGCTCTGGAAGACCGCAGGTTTCAGAACCGCAGCGGGTTTCCTGGATGTTAACGTCCGAACAGGCAGACTCGCCCGTTTTCTACATGCTTTCAAATCTCCGCTGATCAACAAGTCGGCTGGCACGCCGCCGGGCGACTTTCACCGCTGTGTTGACACCACACAGCGCCGGGAATCTGTTTCTGCTGGAGGTTTACTCACCCGGGACGTCTGGCAGAGCGCTCACACCGCAGAGCAGCTGGAAGGACCAACTGAGCTGTCAGGGTTTTTTTTAAATTATTATTTGTTGTTTGCAGTAGTGTGTGTGTGTGTGTGCGTGTGCGTGTATGTGTGTGTGTGGTGAAACAGTAGTAAGTCGTTGCAGTGGGATTGTTGGCCCCTGCCAAGGTGGGAAATGTCATGCTTGAACTTGAGCCAGTTTTGGTTCCTGAGCTTTCACTGGGTTTCATTTCCCACCGTCCCTCCTGAGCTCCTGGATCCAGCTCACCGTCGGTGGGTCGGGTTCATCCATGGCAGCGCTGCTGGATGGACGCTGCCTCTGAGTTTCCATGTTCATCTAAAGGTAGTGGTGTCCAGACTTTTTGAGGGCACAAATTTTTACAAATTTATTTAAGTATAAATGGAAAAAAAAAATAGTGTTTTTTTTTTTTCATATTTACCAGCTAAATAAACAATAAACTCAGCACAGAATGTTTTCATGAAATAAACAAAGATCTCTGTGGACCAGAGATCTGTAAATGATTGTGGATTTTAAACAAAAAAAAAGGCTCTTGCAGATTTTTTAAATTAAAAAACAAAACACAATAGCAGACCGTGGCTTTTAGTTTTGTGTGTGTGTGTATATTTGGCAACAAGAACAGGATATGGTTCAGTCTTGCTTTATTTGTTAAATGTACTAAATGGGCATGCCAAGTATGGAACTAAATACCGGCTGTTAATTTTGGCCCAGTTTGATGTAGATCTTTGCTGATAAGGAAGTTCAGAGTGTTGCCTTGATTCTTTCACAGATTTTTGAGAAATCCTTTAATCACCGTGGCAACCATTCACCTTTGCAAAACACCTGGGTGAACCTAGCTCCGCCTTCAAGAAGAAGCTCCTCCTCTAAGCTGCAGGTTCCAAGCTTCAGAGCTTCCGCCTTACGCAACTCCTCAACTCGGCTCCTTCAGACTAGCCAGCAGCAATTGGCAAACGCCTGGTGAAACTGCGCATCTGTTGAGCTCATTACTGGAGCTACTTCTCAGTGATACGTGGCAAAAACGTTGTCAAAGGGTTAATAGAGGAGCCATGTCGTGATGACTTCTTGAAGGCGGAGTTTCAGAAAAAGCAGGAGCTTCTTAAAGAGATCCAATTTCAGGGCGCTAAATTCCGAAGTCAAATTTATTTTAAGTCGTATTTGATATATTATAGCAATTTTATAACAACTAAAATTAATATAGTTATTTGACTGTGCTGTAAAATGGCACTATGTAAACTTAATACTGGCCCTAAATTCTTGATGGAAGCATCTAAATCGACCTTTACCCCTCGGTGTGGACACCTCTCCTGAGCTGTAAATCTGCTCAGGGTGTGGAGCTGTCACTCCGTCCTCTTTCCTCTTATAGATTCAGCAGCAGGTTCTCACGCCTCACTAAAAGCACCTGCTCTCCACCAGCAGTGCTGCGGCTGCTATTTCTGGGAGGATGAGAGGGAATTCGTAAAGAGGGGGGATCCACTGCTCGACACCCTCCGTATTTATTTAGGCTAGCAGATGAAGGGATACTCTCTGACAGGCGGATTGATGATGGGCCCCGTCCCAAAGCAAACTCTGGAGGAAAGGAGAGGGGCCACAGCTGCCTCTGCCACCTGACTCACACTCTGACTGTGATACAGCAGGACGGTTTTAAAGGCCCCTGACTGAGTCTCCACTGTGAGTAACGATGTCAGATCTGGGATGGAATAAGAAGACCAGTGTTGTTCTTGCAGGATTGGTTGTGTGAGGTCTTGTTGTCATCACCTTTAGCTGCAGACCAGGGTCCTTAATGGTCATATGGGTAACCATAGCAATCAGAGCCCAGTGGTTTATGAGGATCAGGAGGAGTCACCCCGCAGCGCTCTTTATTGACTCACCATTCATGCACGGCAGGCCATCGTATCACAGTGTCAGTGTGCTGCAGCAGCACTTTGTGGTTGTGGTATTAAGGGTGACTATTAAGCCGGGGAGTAGAAACCAAGACCCCGGAGGTTTGTGGTTGGTGGTGAGGAAAGAGGTGAAGGAGTGACCGCAACGATGAAAAGTAATCCTAGGAGTTGATGCATAAAGTGTAAGAATGTATAGTTCTAGTAAATAAGGCCTTAGTGGAGCAGTAGGACAAGTTCATTACCTTAAACATTATTCCATAACAACTGGCATAAAGAGGGCTAGTAGCATCCAGGTGCTAGTGGTTAAATTAGCTTGTCAACAGGAAATGAAACCACTTCAAAAGTGCAAGAAACTTTCACTGTTATCTGCTCTAGTGCAGCAAACAATGCAAAGGTGGACAGACATCAGGAATGACCTTTTTAGAAGTAATATCTTTTTATCAAGTTTTTTCTACTAATCTACAAATAAAGAAAAAGATGAAGTTAAAATGCCATAAACGTCATCTGGAGTTCGGCTCTTGTGATGTTTGGAGAAAAAACCACCACCAGCTCCGTTCTAGACATGCCGGTTTTGATTTTTGTTTTCCTGTCTGAAACATCAGTAAATATAGCGTGAACGTTGGTAAGTTGATAACAGTGGGGTGACCATTGTTAACCGCACATGTGCAGACCAATGAAAAAGCCTGCCTGTCTGCACCAGTACAGTACACTTAAATACACCAACAACTTCACAAGCTTGTCAAACATGTAAAAACAAAACAACTTTAATTTATTCAGCAGGTGCCATTAGGAATATACAGTAAGAGCCAATGCAAAATAAATAATAACCTGAAACTGACAATAAACTGGAACAAACTTTCTTTCAAATGATTCAGAAAGGGCAATTAGTAATTCTAAATGTAATGTGAAATAAATAATAAAACTGAACAGATCTGCTCTTATGGATTGGGAACATTGACACCTGATGTAGAATTTCCTTTTTCAATATCGGGAACGATACAGATATCAATATCGGTTCGGTGCGTCTCTACTTAATATGAAACACGTGACTGTGACAGGGGACAGTGTAGTTTTCGTATTTGGCATTCTGGAAACGATGGAGAATGTAGTTTATTTTTACAATAACTGCGTGGTTGCCCTCTCAATTCTGTGTCGCGATATCCCGCTGAGACATAACCTCCACTTCCTGTCTGGTCTTGTCTCCTGCAGTGTTCAGTGAAACATGAGGAGCTGCCCGGGCCGCTGAGCAGCTGAGGGTGGGAGTCGAAGCGCGTGCTCCAGCAGTCATGGCGGACAGAGAGGGGCTTCCCATCGCCCCGGGCCAGGTCTACGTCGAGGTGGAGTATGACTACGAGTACAAGGCCAAGGACAAGATGGTGGCCATCCACCAGGGGGAATGTTACATGTTGGTGAAGAAGACCAACGAGGACTGGTGGCAGGTGAAGAAGGAGGAAGGTGCAAAAGCCTTCTATGTTCCGGCGCAGTACGTCAGGGAGGTGCGACGGGCGCTGATGCCGCCGCAGAAGCCCGCCCTGAGGGCCAAGCCCACCGTTCTGGACATCTGTAGGGAATCCAACGAGAACCTCAACAGGCCTCAGCCAGAAATGTCCAGCTTCGGCCGCCCATCGCCCTCCTCCACCCCGTCGCCGTCCTCAGACCGCGTCACGCCGCCCGTTCTCCCCAAGGACGCCAACCAGAACCTGGGGAGTCCACACCACTGCAAGCTGGTGGCAGAGCTGGTTCTCCTCCACAACAACAACAACCACCACCACAGCAACAACTCGTCGTTGCCACGGACACGGGCCGACTCGCCTCCACTCAAAGCGGGAAACGGCGACAGCAAAAGTCCGGACAGCGACAAGAGCTCGGCTGCAAGCGAGGCGCCGGGAGAAGGGTCCGTCAAACAGCGCAATGACTCGGAGTCTGGAGACGAGCTTAGCAGCAGCTCAACAGAACACATGCAGGTAGGAAACAGGTGTGAATGGTTATCTCTGGGTTTGTTTGGGGGTCTTAGGGAAATAATTTAGGGAATTGTGCCTGTCTCAAACGTCAAATTGGTACTAATTAACTCGGTAGCAGAGCACTGTCTCTGCTGGTTCTCACACAAACACTGCTGAGGTTTTTGAGATCCCTTCACATCTTCTTACATTTTACCCAGTTTATTTCTTCTCTTCCTCTTTGTTATCTCAGCTAGCAGCTCTTGTCCCAGTCAGGTTCGGCCCTTTCAGTTGAGATTCCAGATGGTTTCCTCACATTTTTCTGCAAAAACACACTCCTTCATTACCCCTTTCACCACTCAACTACAAAACAGTCAGTCCACGGCTAAACAGACTTGAGGTAAAAATACCAGGAAGGTGATGATTGAAATGATCTTGTTGGCTGTGAGGCATCATTTGACTGGCTCCAGACGAAATGAGTTTTCTGATGGAGGATAGCTTTGAACATGAAATCTAAATGTGCTGTTCTCTTCTCATTAGGAATGAGAAGATCCTTTAACCATGTCTTTGCATTTGATCTAAACTATTCCATTGTATCTCTGGCTGTTTAATTGATGTTGTCCCGTCTTTTCCAGCATTTGACCAGTTTTCTTACTGAATTGTCATGTATTAGGCTCCAAAATTCATCTTTTGCATCTTGACTGAGGACAAACATGTTTCATGGTGTGGGTGGTGTTTTCAGGATAATGTAGAGTGTCCGTTTTCTGCTAATCATAGAGTTTTGCATTACAGTTGTCTCTCTTCTGACCCTCTCAGGGTAAAGGATGCTAAATACAAATGCATGGCACCTTTCTCAGATTTTAATTTCTTTTCTAAAACACGTATTATTTTACTTAATCAGGCTCAATTTCCTTTACTTTGGAGATCTTCAATCGGCGGATACTTACATGAGAAACCAATCTTATACACTAATCTTATCTACCGCCTCAAAAGTAAAAAAATACACATATGAGATATGAATGCATCTCCAATGCACAGTAATAAAATAAACTGTCAAACACAGCTGAAGGTGAGTTGTGTTGCTGTTATACTGTTGGTACAAGGGTGATGGCGTCACCACAGCCATGGCTGGTGCTTAAAGGCAGAGATTCTCTGCAAGGTGTCTGCAGGAACTGAGACTTTCCTAATTCTTTCCCAGTGAAAGTGTTGAACTAAATCAGATCGCCTCACTCCTCCATGGTTTCCTTCTCATCTCTCCGAGTCTGGAGAACGGTAAGAGGGTCGGCAGGAGCTGTGGTTGGTCCCCCTTCGTCTGCTGCATAGGTAGATCAAAGCACATGACCTTGACATGGTGGGAGTCTGAGCAGCGCCGCCTTCGCAAACGGTTTGCACACTGTGGTCGTATCCAGGCAGGGGCAGCTTGTTTGAACGCTCCAAAAGCTGCTTGTGTTCTTTGTTCCACGCACTGCTGCAGCAGCCTCCTCCACCACGGAGCGAACAAAGAGGCTGGCTTGAATAGAAACTAGGTCAAATCTGCCGAGGATCCCGCGTAACCCCCAGTCATCCCTCCCCTACCCTCCTGCCATGGGGTCCACTGTGTGAGTATGAGCATGTGGAAGCGTGAACGCCATGAAGTAAGAAAACGTGACAATGGCAGCACAGTTTACAGCTCCAGAACCTCCAGTGTTATGATGGCTGAACAATTTGTGGGTCAAGTCTGGGACTCATGTCAAAGGGTCCAATCTGGGTGAGGAAAGACTTTGTCGCTGCTGGTCTTTGAGAAACTTTAGGAATTTATTTCATGCTTGTCAAATCAGAGACCAAAATAAGCACACATTTCGCTCCACTCACATTAACATGGGTAGCTCTTTCAATATTTGTTTAACCATCTTTTTATAGTCAGGGTGCAGTAGAAGGGGCAGGGTGTATATAAAGCGGACAGCTGACAGCTTTCAGCCACAACTCCCCGTCGACTTCAGCACAGTTTGGGGTTAAAGGGGCGTTTGGAACCCACTCCCACTCTCTTTTGGTTGCTTTGTGATGTTCTGTTAGGGCATTCTGTTTGGCCTGTTGCCAGGCAAGTGAATGACTCAGTGGATGCATTTCTTTCAACTCACCTAATTCCACTGCAGAGAACAAGATCTGCAGGGGTTCCTGCAGAGTTTCTAGAGAACAGTGCCGATTTAAACGGAAGACTTCAATCAGTTTAGCAGATATTTGAGTTTTTCCTCAGCAGCAGGTTTACTACTGATAGTTGGCTAGGTGCCAGTTCAACATATAATAATATGATATCAAGAAATCCAAGGACATTCTACATCAGAATGTTTAAAATCATCAAAAAGCCTGCTTCCTTGTGTTGACATTTTTTCACTTGGCCTAGCGGCCCCAAAGTGTTGGAGGCCGAATGTTATTCAGCCTTACTGCTCAAAAAGATTAGGTCTTGTAGCTAGAGCTGCCTAATAAATCAGTACAATTTCAGTGTGTGCCATAATGCGATTGCAAAGGATTGATTTGATGCATTTGATCAAATGCAATCCATCATCACTCGTCATGCTGACATATGAGTGAGTTGGATAAACTTTGATGCACACACCAGATGTAGAATTTAGCAATGGTTGCTTTGATTTTTATTGTCATCACAAGAACTTCACACAGTCCTGCTTACGGGATACCGTTCTAACTTTTTCCGTCTTTCCAAACAACTAAAGGCTCACCTGAAGCTTCATCTGAAGCTTTGAAATTCGCTCTCATTGACGTAGTCGCCTGACGAAAATTGCATCATCTAGTTGGTAGGGAGGCTTCCTCTTTCCCTTCTTGACCCCAGGCCTGGGACAAGTTATTTCACACAGAGCTCTCTGCAGTGTGTTGTGTGACTGATCAAAAGTTTGAGGTACAAAATGTATCCAAAGTGGGACAGAAAAATGCTTGGTTATTATTAATTATACCTAAGAAAAGCCCTGCACAAAAGGTAGCAAACTGGAAATGTGGGAAATGCTGAATGGGTGACATGACCAGCACCCTTCATCATGTGTTGGTCCTGCAAGTATCGCTCACAACAAGAACTGTCTGTTCCTCCGGCTGTTTGCTGTGATTACTAATCACTCACTTCCCTAAAATAAACCATCTTTCAACATCTAACACCTTGCATTAGCGAAATGTTCTAGAAGGGACGTTGTAAGGACGCCAGTAGACACGACAACACAAGCGGCCTGTAAATGCATCTGCACAGATTGTGAAAAGGAAACAGCTGAGTCGGGACCTTGTGGCCAGCTTCCGTTGCCCTGCTGTGTGGTCTCCTTGCTTGCTGGCAGTGCTTGAAGGGGCGCGGGAAGGAGAACGAGGAGGCGGAGGAGGTTGGGGTGTTCACCCAACCCTAACAGCCAATGCGCCCAATGGCTGCCCGGGAGAGATGAACGATTTCTTTACAAGGTCACCGCTAAAGACGGAGGAGAACAATACAGCTGCAGGGACATGAGTGTCTGAGCATGTCTTCAGATTTTGATGGATTGTCCATCACCCTGTGAAGAAACGCAGCCTGAGCACGGCCTGTGTAAGGCCGGCCGCGGCTGAGCAAAGATCGAATGGGAATGTATGGCCGTTGTGTGGTTGCTGGGATCTCTAAGTGCACTTTGTAAACGCTTTCGCTCCCAGGCTGATCAATTTACTGCAGCTATTTAGGCCCAGTGAGTTGGATCACTATTGCTGTGTGACGAGAGCTTTCTCCAACATGAAGCAGCATGAACACATGGGTGTTTGGCGGTGTGCTAACCAATCGGATTGCTCCTCGGTTTTACTGTATGGAAACATCCCGTTCCTAAGCATCCGTCGCCACAATTCCCGGCTAATTGCATGTTTTGCTGAGTGGATTTGTTCTCCGTGGAGTCAGAGTCTTCTGTCTTCCAGCCAGCATCTAAATAAGCGAAGGTCTTTTGAAGCGCGTCCAACAAAAGTTCACGCTCTCGTTTCACGAAGACCTCGTAAATCCCACCAGAAACAAGTGTTTCTCTGCTGAGTCTTACTGCAGCACGGGCTGAAGAAGAGGCCCTGGCTTGTTTTCCACTGCATACTTGGGATTCCTACCTCCAGCCCTGCCTACACAGTCTCATACACACACACACACACACACACACACACACAGAGTGAGGCAGCAGGGGAGCTGGGCCACAGAAGGTCTGTGTTACCTTCTAAAGGGAAGTGCCGGAGCTCTGTAAATCTAATATTAAGCTTGAGCAAACGGTGCATCCTGTGTGATCATGTGACAGTCTGGCTCTTTGTCTGCCTGCCTGCATTCTTCTTAGTTCAGCTCGTCTCCAACCCTTCCTCTGCTGCCTCGTCTTCCTCCCTGCACACCTGTCTCTGGAGCTCAGCTGTAATCTTTAGAGGAAACTGTTCTCAGCTGAGAACATGTCCTGTTCTCTGTGAATGCTAAGCTAAGAAGAGATCATGCTGACACATCCATACACCTACCTAAAAAAGAAGTATTTAATATATATTTTTTTAAATTATCTCCATCATTATCACAATAATAATACAAAATATTATGTTAAAATTTGAGATCCATATCACCCAGTCTTAATGGTAACCAATACAACTCTTTAAACTCTTCTCAACAGGCTGCAGTCTCTTCATTGACGCCTGGCTGCCTCACATGCAGCTCCGACCTTTAATATGAAATGAGTTTAAATTTCCTGCATACCTACACACACATATTGAAAAGACACATAATTAGCTCCAGCTCCACTGGGGTAGGATAGATATCTGCTGTTGTGTAACGGCTGAAAGCAGCAGGCGTGTAACTGAAGAACGCGGCTGACAGAGGAGCGACGTCAGGCCTCTTGTTTTCTGCAGCTCTCTTCTCTCCGCCTGTCAGCCTGTGATGCAGCGCGTGGCACCGATTATTCCTGAAAGACGACGACTGCGTGCTTCACCTATCTCATTTACTCTCCTCCTCCTCTTCCTCACCCCGCTGCTCGCTGTGGTTCCTCCAGTCCCTCACCTGTCTCTCCGGGCTCGGTTCACTTTAGTGGCTCAGCGGACCGGGACGGTATGTACCCGCAGAAGGGAAGAACACCAAGCTGGCCTGGTTCTGATAGCACAGCCCTTATTTATCCTGAGCCCTCTGCTAACCGCCGCAGCTCCTGTTCCCTCCACCTTCTCACGACCCGGTCCAGTATAATTGGGCTGAGCTGCCCCGTCTCTGTGGTATTTCACCTTGTTGGAGACTTCCAACACCAACAGCTGTCGTGTGTAGCATGGCTTTCTGTCAGGGCACCGTTATATAACCAGAACCTTTCTCACACCAGTTCCCAGTCACTCCCCACAGCGGCCTCTCACTACTGGAACAGATAGATGGGCTCTGAGGTTCTACTGGGCTGATCTGAGAACAGCCAGCAGGTTTTTATTCCCTCAGCATCACTAAGTTGTTCTGATCACCTCTCTGCTTTGTGAAGCACCAAACTTACAAGAAGTTAAGGGTCTATAGCAAATGTTGGCCCATTCTGATCCTGATCCTGATCCAGGTGACTTGTCTGATTAAAAAAAAAAAACTTTTAGAATTATAAGCAGGAAACCTGAGGGAGTTCCAACAAATCCATTATTCTTTAACTTAAAGTTAATGGAATTTTACAGCGTGGTGGACTATTGTATTCTGGAAGTTATGTTTAAAATACATAACTGTAAATTACCTGCACAATTGCAAAAAAAGGTTTATTAAAGGAGATAGATTTTTATAATTTGAGAGGATTAGAGATAATAAAAAGATAAGAACAAAAGGACAAAGTTAGAACTAAACAAATGAAATGTTGTATTTCTATTTATGGACCAAATCTGTCTAAAGAAACCAAAGAGGGTAAATCAAATTTTACTTTTAAGAAAACAATGAACTATAGTGTTCTATCAATAGATAATGAAGGCTATTGGTTCAGTAGAGTTCTGTATCATTACAAAGGTTCTATGTTTTTATCACGGCTGTTGATTGATTTAAATATGATGGAACATGCAGAACACTGGATTCTTCCTCTTGTCTTTGATGCTTTTGTATTTATTGTTGCTCAAGTTTTTTTTGTTTGTTCATAGCAGTTTAGTGTTGCTTCAGTCGTCAATTCCAGCATGCACAATGATACTTTGCTAGATTGTTTTGTCTACAACAGTAAAATAATTGTATGGTTCTTCCTGTGCTCTCACTTTTGTTCTTCAGTGCCACAGAGCAGCGCGAGTAAGAGGAGGAGAGAGAATGGAGCTACTTTGACAGATAATTTTTTTTAAAAAACAAGAAACGTCTGAAACAGATTCTGTTCAAACTACAGCGCAGATAATGTCCAAAAATACTGAAACCTGTGCAATTAATTGCTCGTAATGTTTTTTCTTTTACAGTGTTAAAAGAATTTGAATTAATGCCTTAATTTTGACAACCCTAATAATTATATGTATTAATTAATGGTGCGACTTGCTTAAAATTTTAATCAAATTAATTGCAGGGTCTGTGATTAATTCATCGCAACATTTTCAATTCAAAAATGGTTTTGCTGCTAAATTACTGAATAGATGTTGATAGTAAAAATAATAATAAACCATTATATTGGTGTAAAATTGTACTCAACTTTCAAGTGTTTCAGGAATCTTTGATCCTTCATGGATCCTTCTTTGAAAACAAATCTTCGAATTGTAAACTGTGGATGCTAACATTAGTGTTGTCAGCAATGCTAATCTCAGCAACATGCTTAGCTTTGAGATGCTATTTCAGGCTTATCGAGATCCTTTGTCATTTGTAATCTGTCACAAATATAATGTTAGACATTCATTCCCAATAATTGTTCTATTGCTGCATGCTGCAGGTATTTCCCGGCTTTTCTTGAATCGATCTGATCAGTTGTACCTGGTCACATCTCTCTTTGGTCGTATAGATCTCAGACCAAAGATGATCCAACCTATTGGATCTAACCTATGGCTCATCATTTTCAAATTTTGCAGCAGTTGGATGCATCTGCAGGTCAGAGTCGTGACTCGCGAGCCGTCCGTAGTTTCTGTGCTCTGGCTGATTGTTTCCTCAAGAGAGATGGAGCTGGATGCCAGCATGTGGGAGGACTGCTGAAAGCATCAGAGCGTAGGAGTCTGGAGCCATCAAGGGGCAAGTATTGTCTCTGCCATACGCCTCTGATATCCTTAATTATGCACCGCGGCTGCCACAGAGACAATAGCTGAGCTGAGAATCAATCAGCAGTGAAACGGTTCCTGTAGCAGCTGTCGCACCAGAGTTCACAATGAGCCTCTGGCAGCGCTGCAGAAAGGTGTGCTGCATTGTGTAATTAACATCATTCATTGTGTTGTGGTTTTTTTTTTTTTTTTTTTAGAATAGATGTGTCATTGACTTTCCAGAACCTTTTAGGCCTCAGAACTTTCCACCGGCATCTGTTGCTGAGCAGCAATGCTACAGATTTTAACACAAAGGAGGATGAAGAAAGAGAGAGACCCAGCCCACTGTGGACGAGTCTCACACTTTTTGCTGGCTTTCCACTCGTTCCACACAGGAAGTCCAATTGTGCCGCAGCATCAACAAGGTTCTCCAACGGCGCTCTCTCCGATTGGGGTTGTTTCTGTCTCTGTACTCTCCCTCAAAGCAGGACAGAAATAGCCTCGGAGAAAGAACAGACACTAGAAGCTGGGTTCAAAGTTGTGTGCGGTGCACAGCCTGCAGCCTTTCAGTGTCCTCATGTCTGGCGGACAGAGAGACTCTCCTGGTGTCCATTAGTGAAATGGATATGCCAGCGGTAACGGATGGTGCAGTGTTCCCTAGAGCACCATTGGCTGGTTTGATCACCTCTTTGCAGGCATCGGCGGTTTGTTCATTAGCCTGTCGTCAGGGCAGGACGACAGAGTTTCAGTCATCAAAATGGACACTCAAACATGTTTTAATAAATGATGGCAAGGAGAAACTACTAACATGAAATATGATTATTATTTTTAGAAGTCAGGTTCAATTTAGCACATCGTTTCTAAGTTTGTTATGAATCTGGATCTCTTTTTATGTTGAAATGTGAAAAATAGTCAAGAAATTATGGAAGTCCTTTGAGAGTCATGACATTTATTATTAGAAAAGCATCAATCAGAATAAATGTTTCGACCAATTTAAAATCTCTGATTTTTTTGGACCTCTGGCCAGTCGTTGCAAATTTTGTCTGGTTTCAAAGTTTTCTTTAAGAACTCAATTATAAGAAAATGTAAGGATAGCAATAAATAAATGTATTCTAGCTAAGCAGTCAATTATTTTCATTAGATGTTGAGGTGACATAGAGAGTAGTCACAATTAAATAGTGGGTAGCATTTCTAAAACAGATGTGTATATTCTACAGAATCTAATCTTTACTCTGACATTTCTAAAGTCTGCATGTTCCAAAACTGTTTAAAGCTCTAACTGACAAAAAAGAGCAACTTTGCTATAATCCAGTAAGCCTTTCTTTTAACGGTTAAGTCTTGCTCTCTCTCACTCTCTCACAGCATGAACAGCAGACGTGTCACATTGTCATAGAAAATAATTATTCTTAACTGACTCCTCAAACCCTGACCCACATTTGAAACACCTCATCGATACTGAAAATTACTGAAAAATATATCCACCGATATTGTTGATTAATCAGTTGATTGACACCAAATTTGCTTTATTTTGTAAATGTTCAGGGGTTTAATCTCCTTTGACGACCTCTGGAAACATTTATTTATATCCCTAAAATGGTAGCGGCACAAAGAACCGTTTTTGCACAAACGTTTTGACACCAGTTTACTTTGAAGAAGGTGGGAAAGGAGCAACTTCACTCCTGTGTCATCAGTGCATGCTCAGGGTTTTCAGAGTGCACAATGGGATTATGTAAAGTTATTGTGGCTTCAGCTTCTATTGCAGTCATGAATTTTATAGCATTTTTATTTTTTTTAAATTGATGCTGAAATTTGCTAGCAGTAGCCATAAATCTGTTTAATCAGATCCACACATGCATGGAAAGCATCTATAGGATCTGAAAAAAACCATACATTTTTTCTCACCGTTACATAATCTCATCTTGTTTTCCTTTCCTCTCGCTCACAGTGAACTTTGTTCTGTTTAGTATTATCTAGTCTAAAACAAACAGGTTTGTTTGAGTCACTGTCTGAAAACTTTTTTCTTTTTCCTCGGCTTGCTATATTAACTAAATCTGATTGCAAACCGAGTACAAACTGTTAGTCATAGTTTTCCCTGATAACGGAGTAGAAAGATTATTGAAAATTAATGAAATAAAAATATCCTGATGACGCCAGCAGACATCCTTGTGCGGTTTTTGTTTCTGTTGCACGATGTGATTATTTTACCGCTGTGGGAGGCTGACCAAACCAAATCCTTTCTGCTCATTTCCTCAGCTGAGGAACACTTTGGTCTTATCTCATACAATCACAATCATCTGCTCACACAGACACAAATGCTTGTTTATGTCTTTTCATTGCATTTCCTTCATAATACTGCTGGTCTTGTTTCTATAGTGCACAGATCTCACACACCTTTTTTAACCCAAAGAAAGAAGACTAGACCTGGTTTGGTGCTTCAAGCAGATTTTCTTAAAATTCAAACCTGCATGCACTTTTCATGTTTCCATGTCAATGGGTAACAAAGTGATTTGGCATATTTTTGACATTATCAACTACTGTTTTAGATTAAATTAACAAAAAAGAAGTTAAAATTCCTCCACATCTCAGCTTGGGGTAGCTAAGTGACACAACTGGCCAAAAATGGTCAGAGGGATTATTTTAACCGTCCAGCTCACATTATAATGCAAACACGGCAAAACAAATGTTATAGAAATGTTTAACCTCACTCAAATTCATCAAATTTTTTCATATGTGTTCAACTTTGTTTTGTGAGGAAGAGAATATGTTGGACTAAATTTCAAGACTTTACTAAATACTCAAAGTCCTTGAAAGTGGGATGCAAGTTAGAAAGAAATTATTATCCCAGACCTGCTTTAAATGTAGGGTTTCCAAAACAACTGATCACCAGATATTTTATAGGATGAGAATAATAGGTATTAAACATGCCTATTACCAGGAGCACTACTAATTTACTTTTAATTAGTTTCACTAGGACTACTTTCTGTGATTTGTACATATGAGGCTATCAAAGATCCAGTAGAATACCAGGGAGATTACGGTTCTCCCAAATATAAGAACTGCTAGTAGAATGTTGTTTTGCATGGACTAAAACCACAGGGACAGAGCAGCTTCCACTGCCATAATCATCTGGAGGCGTGTTCAGGCTTCACTTGATAAGCTTCATGCATCAGCAGCTGTGGGACAGAGAAGTTCACAGGTCAACCCGATGCCCGGACAGGAAGCCCCCACCTCATACACATTCTACAGTCTTCTTACAATTCCGGATTAAGAGGTTGTATGCAGTACATTCCTGAGTTAATACCCATCGACCCCCAAGTCCTGTTCATCAGACACTAGCATGTCTCAACCTTCCTTATCCTGTTGGACCATGTGCTTATCTCGTCTGGCCGAATAAAGCCCCTTCCAACACCTTCATCCCTCCTTTTATTTCTTATATCTTTCATCACTTACTCTCAGTGGGGGCATTCCCAGACTCATAGTCAGCTACAAAAACAACAGAAATTAGGTTGATTGGCATCAATCGTCAATTTTAGAAGTTAAACAAGCAAAACGTATGTACCTCAAAAAGTGGAAACAGTCTACCGTAGAGCCTAATATCTACTGTCTTCCTTATCTCCACTGTTGGGGGGTATAACCAGTCAGCATGAAGGAAGATAAATGCTGCCCCTGGATTGGCTGCTTGGCAAAGGCCAGTCAATGCATCCAGTAGCATTGTGTTTTGGTATTTCAGCTTTCCAAGTGGCATTTTCTTTGGAATATATTAACTATCCTTCATGGAAAAATCAGCAATTATTTCAGTCTATTTGCAAATAATCTGAAGTCATGTTCCACAGAAAAATTTGTAAATATTTGAATCAATGTGAATCACTGGTCCAAACACTTTATTGTATGTCATACCTAATTATATGATATTGTGATCTAGGATCTTTACTAGGGATGCAATGGTACATGAAAGTTGTGATTCAATATGTTTGTGGTACATTTCAATGAAAAAAAAAACACAAATGTTTTTCATGTTGTTGAACAGTGGAAAAAACGACTTTGTGGGAATAATTTGATTTGATGACATTGCCAAGTATTTTAGAAAATCTTCATTATAAAAACTGACTGGAGATTTGTTTTGATTTTTTCTTCATTAATAACACCAGACCTTAGAAAAGGTATGAGTGACATTTTACCGCTTTCGAAGCACTAACTTTTTAAAACCTGGTTATGCCTTAAGCTGCCACAGTTTTGGGAACTTTAAATGACTTTCTCCACATCTTTCATTGTTAGTTTTTTCTAAATGGGGAAAGAGCTGCTGCTCAATTTCAGCTCCTTGTCGAGGCCTCATTCACCACATCATCCCTCTTTTGTCTCCCAAACAAAACCCTGAGTAATAATTGAAAGGCGAGTAATCTGGAGTCCTTATACTGGGGATGATGTGGCTGCTTGGGTTAGGACCCTTCTTTCAGCTAAAGGAGCTGTTTGTTATTGATGTGCCAGCCCATCCACAGGTTCTTCAGATGCCGCTGATCTGAAAGGAAAGTGTGTTTGAAACCATGGTTACACATTCAAATCAGGCGGTAGCCACTTTATTGCAAATGGGGGTTGTTTCAACTCATGATGGCAATGCGCTGTCTGTGAAATGTGACTTTTATGTCTGTGGTAACACACTTTAGAGCCTCTCAAATTACGAGACTTGGGTTGCAGCAAAAAGGTCCTGGGTTCAAATCCCAGCCTAATCCCACTTATCTATAGTACTCTGTCTTGGCTTAGGTTTGTACTTGTATATCACCTTATCAAATCCACAGGATCCCAAAGTGCTTCACATTCACCCATTCACACACACACACACACACACACACACACGCACTCAAACACTGATAGTGGCAAGCTATGGGATAGCAGCCTTGGGCAGTCTGACAGAATTGAGGCTGCCATGCACCGGTGCCCCCCGGACCCTCTGACCCCTATCAGCAGGCAAGGTGGTTGAAATGTCTTGCCCAAGGACACATCGACACAGGCGGGTGGAGCGGGGATCGTACCAGCAACCTACCATTTGCAGCAAACTCTTACCGCCATTGCCACCTTGCAGTCAAAAACATGACTGTTGTATTCAATGATAGCTCTACAGTTGCCCTTAGGTATGAGTGTGTTCATATGTAGATGTTTGTCCAGTTTGTCTCTGTGTTGACTTGTGATAGACTGGAAATCTGTCCAGGGTGTCGGATCTCAGAAAAAAAACCAGAGATCCGCATCGTCCAGGAAAAGCTTGACTGATGCATCTCAAATGTATAGATATGGAAGAAAAACATCATGTGGAGTAGCTTAATTGGGAACATAGTGACATAGTGAGTGATTGGGATGTGGGGGGTTAATATACTCTTGAACATGCCGTAGGAACATCTCTAAATCATCTCAATGGCTCATTTGGGTCCGTTTTCACTCTGAAGCAAACCCACTGACCTTGTTAGAAACTCCTATTGAAGTAGCAGCCATGGTTTGGATGCCTATCAGCACCCCTCTGCAGGAGAGGACCACCTCTTGGCTCTAGGTTACCGACTGCTCCATTTCTTGCCATTGGCCGGCACACATTCTGTCAATGGCCCCATGGACGGCTTGGCAGGCAGTGATGTGCTTTACGTGCTCTCGCTGTTTCCACGAAACAAAGGCGGCAGTCTTGTTAATGTGGCAAAACATGCCCAGTGGAAATTGAATTGCTTTCTACAGAAGCAGCTCTGTAACAATCAATTTGCCCACCAGGACCCATTTATGGGTCACCCTGAGGACAACTGAGATGAGGCCCCTCTGCTCAGAGGTATTAGAGCCTGTTGCTGTGTAAGAGTGGGCTCTGCTACTACTGTCAGTACAATTTTCTTTTTCCACTGATTTGTAGCGACTCCATCGCAGATGAATCAGACCCTCTGGACAGGTTGTGAATGGCAGCAGACGCCTGGATCTGACAACGTTTTGTTGAGCGAATCATGAGACAGTTCAGAAGTCACTGTGTGGTCATGTTTTTCATTATGGAATGCTGGTTATGATAAACCCCTTTTCTCTAAATGTGTGACGGGGCTATAGAGATGACAAGGCAGCCCTCTCTGTGGCATGGACTGTACGGACAATGCCTTTGACAGTGTCTGGGCTCATACTGGAACTGCCGTCTGGGAGGATTCACAGAATGATGGAAGCAGTGGGAAGGCTGGTCAGCTTGCCAGTCTCTGGGCTGTGGGTTGAGTGATCCATGACCCGTGACACAATGCATCTTTCTGTCACTGCCTCTCCACCCCCAACTCGCACAGCTGAGCACCCTGAGTCATGGTATGTGGGCCAATGGGTAGAGGGGCCAAAGGTTTAGATATGTCCTTTTAACTCTGTGTGTGTGTGTAGATGTGTGTGTAGCCTACTAGCCTACTTTCCTTTCCTCTCTGTCGCCTTAGGTTGTCGTTATCATCACTAATCTTCAAAGACAAACACTCTTCACAAGTTAACATGGCCCGAAGAAATGTTTGCTACTTATTTGTTGTGTTAGATTTAGTTAGATCGTTTTGCTAAAGGAAATAAATATTTAAACCAAGATTAGATTTATAGACTGTTTTCACAATTATTTGGCAAGGACTATTTTTGAAGAACATTTTTTAAGAAATAACTACGGTGCTCTTGGTTAATCAAAAATGTTAATCAACTTCAAACATGAATGTCTCAGGAAGTGAGGTTTTGGCCTTCTCAGGAGAATATTTGCATGTATAAAATTATTGAGCAACTATTATTGTGATTATTATGCAACCATAAGTTCTGAGTCAAGTTCAGGTGAGGAAGCGGGATCATGTTATAAATTGTTCATTTTGAAGACCTTTACTGGCTAGCCATGCAGAAGAGTCCTTGGATGAATGTGATGGAGCTCATTATCTTTGTCTTTTTGAAAGGTGCAGACATCTTCCGCTCTCTGTTTAATAGAACTTTGAACCTTCCTGTTTGGATATAATGTTACTGTCTCCCGGTCCTTTAAAGCAGTGGCCCTCAATCCCCCCTGCCCCCACACCCCACGGTCCACAACAAACTTGCGAAGTCTTGACCGGTCCGCGGTACATACATTTATCTTTTATCCTTTTCTGGCTTCGTAGCCTTTCTGTGCTCACTACAGTTTTCTGAGACTTATCTCTTGGACTTTTACATCCAACAAATAGTTTTTAAATATTAGCGGCACCTATTTTCCTCTGCTTGACCAATTAAACTGGATCGTGTTTTCATTTTAATTTGCCACAGCTAAAAAAATTAAGTCTGGACAATAAGCCACCAAGAGGTTATGTTGGTGGCCTATTGTTCAGATCAGTATTAGAAATTCAGCATTTTTTCGCCGCCCTATAAAGATACCTTTCACCTCAAGCTGAGGGAGTACACACTTCCTGCTTCTCTGTGTGTAGACTGGTTGTGTGTGTGTGTGTGTGGTGTTAATTACAGGCTGTGGGTTGACAGTTTCCGTTTCCAATGCTGTAGGTATTTCATGTTGAAGTGGTACACCCCACTTGTCCTACAGCTTTGCTGTGGATTCACTCAGCACTGCGATAACAATCTGATAAAAGGAAGAAGCTAATAATTAAAACCCGTACTCCCATTCTTAATGGGCCGTCTGCAAACCTTCACATCTCTTCCAGAGGCACCATGTGCTGCTCCACAGGCCTGACAGATTGGATTGCAGGAGCAGCAAGGAGGACGACGACGTGTGAGGAATTCTGCCACTCACAGCTCCAGGGTGGCAGGGTGGCTCTTATCTGGGTCACATTCTGGAGAGGGGGAATGTGGAGCTTTAGTTGGTTCAGGCTCGGTTATAGCTATGTTTGTGCAGTCGTCTCCAAAAGAAACTTCATCAAGGGATGATTAAGGGTTTCCCCCAGAAAACGTGCTAAGCTCGGTGGTAGGGTTGCTCGGGACAGATGAGTTAAAAAGGTTTAAAGTTGACAGGGATTTGAAAATATTACTAGGTACTCATGTATTACTGAAAAACATTATTAACGATACCTAAACACCAACTATAAACATTAAAACCACCAATAAATTAACAATGCTTAGCATAGTGGGGATGCAAATAAAGCCTGGTGGCCCGCCAGTCTTAAAGTGCACTGTTTGAAAACCTGATCATATAAAGGCGAACCTACTCCCTAGTGCATTTTGAATGAAGGTGAGGCACGCGATCCATACTGAATAAAGTTAGGATTATAGTTGATGCATTGAACTAGGCAAGAGGGAGCGCACGGCAATTGTGGCATTCCACCACCGCGCCTTGGTGTCGAGCTGTCCGTGACCCACTGCTCTGAATTTTTGCAACCCTGTGCGCCACCTTTCAGTCTAACTGGACTATCTGGAAAGTACTCCCTACAGACCAGGTTCAACCGAGCTGGCATTTATACATTCCCTTTATGAGGCCTCATTTTCAGAGAATACTGCGCTGACATACAGTATATGTCAAGTATAAAAGCCACACCACTTGTTTGGTAAATGTAACTTTTAAAACTGCAGTGGTAAAGCAACCTTTACAAAAATTCTCACCAGAATTTTTAAGAGCAGGGACAATGCGATTTGTCTTTGCCCAGTTTAATAAATCAATTATAAAACCTGTAGCTTAACATGAGTGCAAATACACTGATGCATATCAGTATTCTGTCAATACTGATAGTAGCCATCTTTTGTCCTGTCTTCTGTGTGGTGCATTATGGATAAAAATAAGAGAATTTAGCAGAAATGCTGTGAATATGACAGGACTTTGAGCACAGTGCAAAGACAATGAAAGCTGCACATTCAAACATTCACTGCCTAAAATATTTTGAATTGCTTTATATGAAATCATGGTATATTATCACGTTATGTTAAGTTGTATTGGTTTTAGACAAATTCAGATTATTTTTATAAACTTGCTTGAATATTTATAACACTAAATTAAGATGAAAGGATTTTTTTCTTTGTATATGTTACCATAATGAATTCATGACTCCAAAATCAGTTAGAAATCAATTAATACTATTTTGGTAACCAACAATTAACTGTGTCAAATATTAGGCATAGTGATATTCAGCATAATGTGTTTTTATTGTGCTAAAAGGGAAATTAATATAATATATGCAGCCATCATCATTGTTTCTCTGCCATAACAGCAATATTGATATCTGATATGACTATTGGTAAACATTTTCATCTCGGTGCGTCCCTAAGGCAAACTCTGATGCTCACACTGCTTTTTGCCATCGCATTGCTGCGTCTGCCTGCAGCTGAAGACAAAATGCTTCTGTGAGATAAAAGCATTCCTCTATGTATGCTATGATTTTTCAATTAACTCCAGTTCTCTGAGGTTAACAACCAGATGTGCCATAACTTGCATGCTTAGCAGCTTCAAGAAGCTCTCGCCCTGTTCTTCCTTAATGAGTCATCAGGAGTTTGAGTGCAGACAGAAACACGTGTCTTTGTCTCTTCCATTTATCTTTCTACAGATGTAATGCAGGAGACCGAGGCACTGACTCAGAGCTAGCAGAAGCTTTCTGCTCACATCGCTGGTTGTTGGGCAGCAGCAATTATTTCTGCGAGGTCATTGAGCTAAAACTCCCAATGTAACAGAGTTAGCTACACTGATGATGGCCTATTAATGAAGTATTTTAATCAGCAGCACATGGCTGCAGCTTCCCTGTCTAAATCCTGAGGAGTCAGTGAAGTTGTAGTTATTTTTTGTCAGAATGAAGCCAAATCTCATTCTGGATTTGGCTTCATTTTTATTTTGTAAGTAATAAAGGTTGAATCTGTTTAATTCTAAAACTAGAGCTGCACAGATAAATGGAACAGCCAATAAATAGCCCTGATTTTCTTAATTTTGGGTCATCGCCCAACACTTATCCACTGATCATTTCCACCGATCTTATCTGAGCAACTGTGTTGCTATATTTAGCAACTTCTCAAACAAAGAAAATTACACCAAAATTGACCATTGATTTTGGTATAATCAGACTCTGCAGGTCTGGTCATACACTGACCTGCTTTTTACAGATCACTGATTGGCCAGAAAACTTCAATTGGAGCACCTCTACCTAAAACTGAAAGGAATGTTACTGTTTTTTTCCTCTGATGAGAATAATGAGAGTAATTGCATTGATAAGATTGATAACATAATACTCACCCCAACACCCTTCCTAAAATCCAATCTCAGTAATGGCACTTTGATACTAAGGTTGAGCATCCAGGATAAGAACTTCATAGTAAAATCTGTTTTAGTTTGCAGAAATACCGGAGAAGTGGACTGGTTGCCAGGTTTGTTAGTAGTTAGTGGATGAAATTTGCGTCCTGCATCATCTTGTGTGCAGCTTTGACCCTTCAGTCGGTATTTAACCTGTGACTGAGCTGAAGGGCTTTGGACAGCATGCTCAACATTTTCCATTGAACGCATATTCATAATCCTACTTAGAGCGTGAGCAGCTCAAGATGGAAATAAATGTGCCACTTGTTGCTTTCATTGTTGCAAAGCTAACATGGATATATCCCTTTTCATTTGGCATTTTAAAAATACGCAAGAGAAATTCCAATATTCACACTTGCTTGGAATTCCTTGTTACAAGTTTGTACTGAGCTGCTGGCCAAACAAAGATTCCATAATCTGTGAGGGATGAAAAAATGTAAACCTCACTCTTAGTATCAAAAGACTGTATCAATGTTCTGTGTTGTCATTTAAAAGTCTCAGACTGCGTATCTCTGTGCACTCATATTGGTGTAACAGTGTCATTTTCCACACAGAAACAGCGCAACATCAACTTTCTCATGAAGTCGTAACGTCACCTGGCCAGAAAACTCCAACCTCCTAATCTTAATCTGCCACCCACCGAACGAGGAAGGTCATCGTCTTCATCTGTTCTCGTTGACCTCCGGCTGCTCGCTTTGCTCTCACACGCAGCTGGTGACTCACCACACCACCCTTCCCAAAATCAAATCTCGGTAATCTTCTCCTGACACCCATCAAACATGCGCTGTGGGTTTCGGCGACGTGCCGACTAAGGGCTCTCGGATGCTATCTGAAGTGAAAAAACGCCTTTCGGCTTCTCTCCCCAAGCGCCGCAGGCTGCAGACGCACCGAGCTGCTGCTGGTGTGTTTCTTGGTCGCGGTTGGAGCTGATTTAACCGCAGCATCTGTCACTGTAAGTGGGTCGTGTGAACCGCAGAAGTTGTGACCCAGGGATCATGACCTCTGACCTGTTCATGGCCCTAAAGCACGGCCACCCTTCAAGCTATCCCCTCGGACTCTTTCTGTTTGTTTCTCTTCATTGGGCTCCGTATTTTCTTTGCCTCTCTGTCTCTGTCCTTCAGCTAATGAGAGCTCCTATTTAAGGCCAGCTCCATGGCTCTAAATAGATTCCTCTAGATCCCTTAATCGTCTACGGAGAGCCCCTCCTTTTCTGTGTGATGAAGTTCTGAATGGAGCGAGACGTTGCCTGCCACCAACTTCCACGTACTTGCCTGTGTCCCCCCCAACCCTGAACCAACTGGTGTCCTGGGAGCTGGGCCATGTTTTCATACCTGAGGAGCCCTCAGTATATTGTGAGTACCTGGGTTTGTGCTGTCCAATGGAAAGCTCAGTGGGAGTGAATGTGTGGAGACTTGCACTACTTGGCTTCTAGATAAGTAGAGCAGGTGTTAGCGGGTGCTGGTCATTATCACGATAGCTGACAAGGTCTGCTACAGTTTAACTACTGTGTCATTTACATATTCAGTCATTTTTCTTTTTAGTTTTATGACTTGTCTTACTGTTTAGTTCATAGATTGTTGTATCAAAATACCTTTTAAACAATTAGCTTAACATGTACTCTATTTTAAGAGATGTGAAAGACTCAGTTTTAGCTAATTAAGGAAACAAGCTAAGAGCCCAAAAGGTAGGGGCACCAGATGCCCACTGTGTTGTTGTGTTAAAGATGTTCAAAGTTGTAAGGAAATTTCAATACATCAGTAAAAAAATACAATTCAAATGCACAATGTGAATTTTGCATTTCAGTTAAATCTGATGTTAATCAGCCAGTGGATCTTAAAACAAGACATGCAATGCTATATGAATATTTGTATGCTAAACTAAACATTCTTATGAAGGCAGGATTTGCGAGGAATACTCAAGATGAAAAATACTTGTCTGTGATTGGCTGGCAGTATTGTTCGTTCACATTAACTTTGTCAAGTTGCGTGTGCAAGTGTGTACTTGCTATAACACACTGAGTGAGCATGTGTGACAGATTATTCTTTGTTCACAAAGATACATGCACTCACATCAGTCTCACTGCTCGTTCAATGCAAACCTGGCGACTAACTCAGCCTTTATAGTCAAGCTTTCAAGCATGAGCTGTCTGTAGGGATGAACCTGTGTAAACTTCAGTCTTTATTAGGTTTAATTCTCTTATTATCTTTGTGGGAAACTTTTCTGCTTGAGGTATTCAAGACCCTTTTACCACAAGTCACACTTTGATGACGGGGAACATCAGCTAGCAAAGCACAAGCCATAGCAAAACACACCAGAAGCCTTAAAAACTCAGGCTGAAAGTTTTGGTGTAGCCTGTAATTTCTGGCCAATTTCTGGAACCAATTGACCGGCGCTTGTTTACTGCAGTAGCTAGCCTCAGCTGGCTGTCTGAGCCTGCAGGGAACAGTGGAAGTTCATGGTTGTTTTCAGTACTAAGCATGAAGAGGAGCTGACCTTCATCTCACTCGGGACCAAAAGCAGTTGAACCTGAATGGTCGGCTGACGAGGACTGTCTGCGAACACGGCGTGTTCAACCTGAAGGCGCTGTCACATCCCATAATATCAACTCTCTGCTGCCTGTACGCACAGGTGATTGAAGCGTCTCTTTAAACTAGAACAAGTAGAGGTTCTTCCCCCTCGGCCATGTCTGTCACACCAGCCTCCTTAAGAAAGAAAGATGGAGAACACAAAGGTACAGTTTACAAACACCCACTCACCCCAGGCCCCCTCCTAGTCGTCTCCACGGTAACAACAGTCGGCTCTGCCTTATGAGGCGTCATTATTCTCTATTGTTCCCTTCCTTCCTGTCTTTATTCCTGTTTCTGGACATTTGTGTCCTTTAGAGGAGGTAAATAAACTCTTTTGACACCTCACACCTCTCATTAACCGTCCCTTACAGTCCCCCCCTCCCTCTCCTCTTGTCATTGTCAGACAGCCAGCTGTTGTTATTGGCCTGACTGACTATTGTTTTGCTCTGTACCAAGAGTCCCTCTGTCTCAGGCTGTCTCTGCACTTCATGTGGCGCAGCACCAATGGACCCTCAGACATACGGCAGGTCCGGGGCCTGTCACACCCCGACACTCTGTGAGTCACTAGCTGCGCTTCCATTACAGATGCGCACATCTTTGTCTATAATCTGCCAGCGTTGGAAAAAAAAATACAATTTCGCAATTGCGATGTTGCCTTTAAATAAGAAATGAAATTGAAATCACACGTGATTAAGATTGTTCACGTGAAAAGTCATTAAAAATCACGGCAGTGAGGATGTAAACACTTATATGAGATATATTCATAAACAGGTCATGGTGCTAGCGCTAATCATCTATCATCTATAGATGATAATCTATAGATTCTGTAGATCACGTGATCTACAGAATCACGTAGATCTATAGATCTACAAATAGATCTATAGATGTAGATCTATAGATGATAGATGACAGAGGAGACATCAGCGTCTTATTCAGGCGTAAGAGCATCAAGCCCGCCTACTTGGGAGCGGCTACGTATGCTACGTACGTTTTGGGGAAATTGTCTGATTTCACAGAATAGCGACTGATTCAACACGTTGGAGTGACACACAACTTCTGAGTGAACTGTGTGATGCTGTGAGAGCTCTGGTGGAGCCAGCTGCACAATGTCCGAAAAAAACAAAAAAATCATCCTCCTATTACTTCGTCGTCTTAGTGGCTTTCATCACTGTTAACATCTGGTTATTGATCACGTGACTCGTGTGATGCAAAAAAATGGTTTCCATTGCAGTTGTGCGAAATACATCTATTTTTATCCAGCCGAAAAAGCACCTTATCCTAGCACTAAAACCTACCAAAGTTGGTGTGTTTCCTTTAAGCAAATTTATTTGTATAATTTCAGTTTGTGCAATTTTATTTTTAATGGAAACACAGCTACTGCCTGTGGTAGGAGTGAATTTCTGAGATGTTCTCTTACCTTTGCTTTGGTGTGATGATGAAGGCTGCTAATGAGTTTCAGTGCAATGTAGCAGTGTAGCATGTCGATATGAACACATTGCTGCTCTGCCAGCGTTGCCATGGAGTTTCCTGTCGCTTGTTATCATCTAAGGTTTTGTTGGATCCCAACACGTGATTCTGAAGCATCCTTTGTTATTTTCTGGTAAATAAATCCTCTGAGCTCTTTTTGTCCCTGTTTGTCATGGTTTTGCGTTTAGTTCTTTCAGCTTGTGCCACAGTACTTGCATATCAGTCAATGTCTTGGCAGGTTGATAATTTTGTTTTAGGCTGTGACAGAATAGTCATGCAAATGTTGAGTGATAAAATCCAAGGTAGAGAATTCCTTAACTCCACTTTTGGTAAACAGGAAAGTGTGATGCAAGTTAAGATTCTTTACCAAAGGACTGACTTTCCAACTATTTACTGGTTACCCATTAAATGAGACAATAAAAATGTCAAACTGTTATACCTAAAAGATTTCCACTTTGTTTTCCTGAATATTGTTCAGAGATGTTAAGACATTTGTTTCCAAGTCAATCTGAAGACTTTGTCCCCAATTTTGGCTCATCAAATTCACAACATCTAGGTCACCTCTGACCCTGCACATTCACAGCGACTGTAGAGTCTAACTCACTATTCACTATGTGAGATAAAAACTGTCAGGACTCGAGTCTCACACCAGGAGTCCAAGTGAAGTCTCAGATCTTCAGGGCACAAATCTTCCTCAAGTTTGAAATCTTTTGAGTGCGACTCGAGTCGAAGTCTCAAACTCGAGTTGCCATCTCTGTTATCTAGTTACCTAACCTTGAGGAAACTCTTCTTGTGACTAAATCTCATTGGTAAAAAAAAACCCCAACAGACTGCATCATGTCATTGTGGTGAATTGTAGCTTTGCACTGAATTTCCTGAAGAATCGAAGTGGGACTCTGAAATGGCCCACATCTTTTCTTGGAGCATTGTGATCGGCTCCAGTGACAAAAGCTTCTGATCGTACATCCATGCGTAGAATAGTGTAACCAGAACTTTGCAGAGGAAGACACTTCTCCTGTCTACTGTCTACGGCTTGAATGCATGTCTTTTGTGGACAGAAACTAGAATATCACAGAGAAAAACAACATGCACGTTTAGCATCTGTGCCGTGCGTGTTTGCCGCATCCAGGCCTTCTCCTGCATCAACTGACTTGTTTATTTTAGCATCCATTTACTTAATTTCCTCTTTTCTTCATTTTTACATCCAAGCTCTTCAGCGACGTGACTGTAGTTGAGCCAAGAAACTGTCAGTAAGCTTTCTGACTCATCCTCTTATTTTCTTCTCGGTTGCTCAGGATTCATAGGAAGTTCTAATTCCATTGCAAACAGAAGAAGCTAAAAATCTCATATGCACCTGCTGACTAAAGTCTTCAAACCTCTTTAAAACAAGCTGTCCTGATTTCACCACTTATTGTGATCTTAACAGTATGTTCTATTGTTCATTTCTTTTCATTCTTTATCACAAAAACTGATATGTGGAGACCTGGTGTTGAGAGACAGTCAACAAACTTTAACACAGTTTAATGATTCAAACTGCCATATTATTTATGTTATTGGATGAGCCAAGTATGGGGCTAAGCTCTCATTGCTACACAATTAGAATATCTTACCTTCAGAAACTGTATTTATTTCATATTTTTAACATCTAGACAGATTGAAAGCACAACAGCAGATGTCCTAATGTTAACTGTAAAACAGAGCTTCAAGATTTTAAACAATCATAAATTTTTGAATCTTTTCACCTGAATTCAGCTCCACAGATGTTCTTCAGTCTCAGTGTTATCATGTTCCAGCAGAAAACATTCAAACTATGGATTATCTAAAAGCAGATGGATGAAGGCATCTGTTGGATGTTTGTTCTGGGACCAGATGTAAACATATATGGATGGATGGATGTCTAAGTTTTTTAAAGTTTCTACTTTATCTACTTCATCTAAGTTTTTTTGTTTTGTTTTGGGGTTTTTTCTCACAGATGAACCAACTGTTGGAGTGTAAATATGTTTATAAATGAATTGTTTTGTAATTTCACCATAATAATTATTTTATTTGAGCGGTGTTTCTCCACATCCTATCTCCGTTTTTCTCGCCTCCACCAATCCCCAGAGATCTTTGCTTCGCTCAGTCGGTTTCCACGTAAACGGAGCAGATTTCAGGAAATATTAATGAACTGCTAAAACCACAGCAATACTGGTGAGACAGCGAGCAAGATGCTGGTGGGCTTTTTTTTCTAAATGTGCATAGAGTGCTTTTTAAAGAGTCGTTCTGCCTGCGGATGTTATCTGTAGAACAGAAGATTTTGAAATGCATCAAGTATGAAGAAGCGACACTAGAACAACTGTTCCTGATCCATAAAGGCTGATCTATGATGCCCTGAGCAACATCATGCTTTATTATATATTTTACATTATATTTAGAATCCCTAATTGCACTTTCTGAACCATTTGAAAGAAGGTTTGTTGCAGTTTATTTGTGCATGTTTGATCAAGGTTTCTTATTTTATTTTGCATTGGCTGTTACACGTCTAGCTACACTGACTGAACAAATGAAGGTTGTGCTGATTTTACATGTCTGACAAGCTTGTGAAGCTGTCGGTGTGTCTCAGTGTGCTCTACAGGTGCAGAGTTATCAACTAAATTCATAGTTCAGCCCATTTGTGTCTGTGTTTAAAATAAGAAATGTTTAAAGTGAATTCAGCACTGATTTTCTGTATTGGATCGGTATCAGCTGATGCTAAACCTCAGATATCTGTATCAGTATCGGAAGCGAAAGAGTGGATTGATGCTTTTCTAGTCTATAATTAAAAACACAACAGTAGACATTCTAACTTTGGCTTTTTTAAAACTAAGCTTCAAGATTTTAAACATTTCTAAATCTTTGAGTCTTTTCACCTGAATTTCCCTTTTTTGGTTGATTCGCCCAACAGGTCACGTCTGCAAACTTAGTGACTTTCTCTCTATATTTAGTAGTTTTTTTAGACAAAAAAATCTGAATCTCGAGATTAGGGTTTTGAAAGGTCGATGATCGGCTAGAAGACCGCAATCTTTGCACAACTAGTTTTGATGGTTCTGTGATTTTGCAAGAACTCCACAACCAGACAGTGGAAACACTTTAGGGTCTACTGAGCTCCAGCTGTTAGTAGACCTGTAGTCCTGAATTATGGAATATGATTAAATGAGTTGTTTCTTACATAAAATGTGCCATTGCAGACATAAACAGGATTTAGGAGCAAATACATAAGACTGTTTAATTCCTAATTTTAAAAGTGTGATTTATTTAGCAACTTTTCAGACAAAAAACAAATCACTATTGGCTAAAATCTGTATTTTCAATGATTGGTGATTGGTCAGAAAACTGCAATCGCTGCACTAAAAAAGAAAGTAGAAACTTTAAGTGACTTCATGAAGGTCCACTCAGATTCCACCAACCAGCCAATCAGCGGAAAGTGAATAACACTAGAGTAGCTTGAACCCATCAAGCTGGAGGTATTAGGACAGGATTAGCCATTAGCTGGGCTGCTTAGCACTCAGCCACCGCTCCAGCTCCGTTCTTCTTATTTAAGAAAAGAGAGAGAAATCTGGAAGGCAAATATTTCCTGAAATACAGTTCCTGATCCGTTAATAGCTAGAGCTGAGGGCCAGCGGATCAGACGGCAGCTGCTAACGTCTGTCACTGCTCTCTTCTTGCCTTGTGCGGCGCACTGCAGTCCATCCGGTCTGCGAGAAGGAACAGGCTCACCATCTGCCGTAACATTCATTAGCCGACTTCTCCCAGTGTGAGGTGTCAGGATGTGAAGTGTAACGTTCAGCGCCGTTAGGAAGGAGCAGTGTGTCGGGCCCCAATGCTGCCACTGAAGTCTTTGTGCTCACCCTAAAGGAGAAATAAAAGGTTTAATTTGAAGCCAGTCTCATTAGAGAAGGTGAAGTTTTCCTTCCGCCGTTCAGCATTCCGTTTATTTTTCCCGCCTGCTAGTAAACAGAACAAATAGTTGTTGTCAGGGTTCTGGCAGCTCATCTGACGCGCAGCCAGAATTCATTCATCAGAGACCTTTTCTGCAGGAGCTGCCTTGTCCTGGTCCACAGGGAACACACTGCAGCTCAGATTTATCTTAACGTCCCACAAACTCTGACTGGTGGTCTAGCACAGATTCTGCCCACTCTATATCTCTGTCTCATGTGCATGTCAGCTTCAGCAGACGATGAATTAAGATTTAAGTTTTCCTTTTGTTTAGCCCAAAAGGAAAATAAATGTTGTCATAATTTATATTATCCAAGTATCTTCAGTGTCGTTGTGGATGGGGATGCTGTGGGCAGGAAGGATCTCCAGTAACATTAGAGATTTGCTTTGTTAAAATTTTGTCTGTTTAATTTATCGCTGAGAAAAAAAAGAAAAGAAAAAATTACAACAAACTAATTTTGTATTTTTAAGTTGGAACAAACAACATGGCCTCCCAAGAATCTTCAAACTTTGGATTCTGTCCAGTGTTGCAAAACGTTTGGACACCGCTGGGTAAGGCAGCTCAACGGAACGTCTTCAAGAAACAAGGCGCATGTAGTTAGGAACGCCTGCTGGACAAATTAAAATATTGAAAATAAATTTGCTTAATGGCAACACGTTAATTTAAAAAAAAAAAACATGTTGTTTGATCAAATGTTTTTGCAGTAGGACAATGATGTGGTTTTTTAGCTGTTTCTAAATAGATGCATTTCGTAAAACTGCAATGAAAACTTTTTTTCCGCATGACAGGAGTCACATGATCATGGATGTTGCTACTGATGGAAACGACAAAGTAGAGGACAGGAAGATGATGGTTTGGTTTTGTTTCTTTGGGCAATGTCCAGCTGGCTCCACCAGAGCTCTCACAGCATCACAGCTCATAAAACGTTGTCACATGTTGAATCAATCGCTCTTGTATGAAATGACTGGCAACAATTTTTCCAAAACGTTGCATATGTAGCCGCCCCCAAGCGGGAATAAGACGCTCATGTCTTTTCTGATTGGTCGATAGATGAGTGCCAGCACCATGAATGAATTTTGAACATCTTTTGAAATTGAATTTTAATGAGTTATCGAATGAACAAGCTTATTTGTGTAATTCTAACTTCATTTCTTATTGAAACATCGCAATTGCAATTTTATTTTATTTTTTTACATTAGAGGAAAACGGACACAGATTTGCACACATGTATAATGTTAATGCTGCTGCAGTGATGAAATCCTCCCAGGTAGAATTGCAGCTGGAAACAGCGGAGGTGTTGTCCCTGATTCCCACCGTTTGGGTCTCCCCCTGCACAACATGCGGCGCAGTGCATCACACTGCGTCTTCCCCCAACAACAGCGTCTCCCAACATGCAGCAGGCTGAGCGTGGCTGCAGGCTCCCCAAACACCCTCCCACCCCCGACCCTCATCCCGCTTCTTCCTCATTAACATTTCAAGAGGTGAGGCTTTGTTCCTGACCGTAAAACTCCTTCTGTTCCACCCACAGATAATGCAAAAAGATCTGAGATGTCGCTCGAACAATTCCAATCCTCTTAAAGGACATCAGACGCGTCGTTTCCACACAAAAGCTTCAAGTCGCCTGTCAATAATTTTCTGTTTTTTGTTTTTGGTATAACTAACCCAGTTTGGCGCAGGCCTCTTTGAGCGAGTTCTTTCCCAGTCAGCTTCCAGCTCTTTAGCAGAGCCGCCGTGTTCAGACAAAGTGACATTTTAGCTGAGCGTTATCAGCGCAGGACCGAAAGGTTAATTGCTCGCGTCTCTGTTAGCTCAGCGAATCCTCTGGTCCGTGAAATGAAAACATGCTGACTCACGCTCACACCAGAGTTTTTATCTTGGGGTTTTTTTGTTGTTTTTTTTTTCCTCTGCTGACTCTGCATATATGTACCAGATGCAATTATTGGCAAACTCCAAAAACGCATTTGACTTTCAGTGAGGAGTTCTTACATCTCGGGGTTGGGGACCGGAGGGGATCGGTCGGTCGGTCGGCTTGTGAAGCACAACGAAATGTGATGATGGCCGAGTTGGACAAATGTGGTCTGACTGACACTCAGCCATGTGGAAATGTAGGTTAATCTGGTCATATGGATGTGAACATGGCCAGCATCAGGCCTACCTCCAGGAGTGGAGGGAGAGAGAGACTACAAAGAAGGAGGAAGAAAAGAGGAAGGCCAGACAGGATGAGAGGAAAAGGGCAACCTGAGCGAGGGAGCGGTGGAGGACAAAAGAACAGAGGGAGCAGGAGAAGATCGATGTGGCTTTTTGGAGGTGGAACCCATCCTCTACACTCACACACACTCACCCCTCACCCCCCACCCCCCACCCACACACACACCCCTCGCAGCCTGGCTTCAAACGCTCCTCAGCGTGACTGCCGGGCTGACTGAGTGTCTCCATGGTCACGTCGCCATGCTGTTGCACGCTTCCCCTAACCTGCTTTTGTGTAATACAATTACACACAAAACCCAGAGTCACACACCATGGCTCGGGCTTTAACTAGAACACTCACTAAAGTAGAGACGCACTGATCTGATGTTATCTGTATCGGTCCCAATATTGAAAATCATTCTAGATGGGGTATCATGACAGTGTGCTCAAAGCAGATCTATTCAGTCTATTTCTATGCTTTGTGCTCTGAGGACGTCATGCTTTATTATTTGTTTTGCATCATAGTTACAGTTCCTAATTGCATTATCTGAACCATTTGAAAGGTTTGTTGCGGTTTATTTTTTTATGTTTGACCAAGATAATCAACCTATTTTTTCAATTTCTTATTTTTTTTCCATTGGCTGTTCTACGCCTAATCTCACCGACTGAACAAATTACAGTTGCTTTTACATGTTTGACCAGCTTGTGAAGCTGTTGGTGGAGTTAAATATGCTGTACTGGTGCAGAGTTATCAACTAAATTTGTTTTAAAAAAACAAATATAAAATATTTGAAGTCCTTCTGGCACTGGATCGGTGTCGGCCGATACTAAACCACAAATATCGGTATCGGAAGTGAAAACAGTGGATCGGTGCACTTGTAGACTAAAGGTACTACGTTACATTTTACAGTCCAGTTCATCTACTGTTCAAGAACTACATGAGTCTGATGAAAATGATCAGAGGCGCACCGATCACAATTTTGTAGCTGATTTCCAATCTCTGATTTTCCTAAAGCTTTGAAATGCTGCCAGCAGTTTTCATCATTTCCAGTAATTTTAGGCTGCAGCTAATAATTATCTTTGTAATCACGTATTTTATTGACTATTTTAAGGATTTATGGAGTAATGGGATGAAAAAAAAATCGTCACATCCTGCAGATTTTTCAACTTACTACTTAACCTTATTTTACACAATATTTAAATATACATAGCTTATTTTAGAAATATATAAAAATGGTGAATAAATAATTCAATTCCTTTTGAAAAATAACAAAATAACCACTTTTTGGCTGAAAATGCAAAAAAAAAAAAAAAGGTATTTCTTTAGGAAGCGCTTCAAAATTAGCATCTGTAGCTAAAACATTCTAACATAAACATGTGAAAAGCTCAGCCTTTTCTGCAGGATTTAACATCAGTACAGCGTCGGACTGATCAGATCATTTTTTTGTTAATCAATAATTGTACAGCAAAAGCTGTCCTGTAGTGACGGGTCCAACTCCTGTATTAGCAGATTTGATGAATTCAGAGTGATTCATTTACATTACTCACCCCGCACTCTTCAGTACGACTTATGTTTAGTTCAATTAGCTAGAATGATAGAGAATGTACACAGCAGTGTGTAGAGAGCAGAACTGGGTTCTGTGTGTGTAGACTGTGGAACTGGGTTCTGTGTGTGTAGAGTGTGGAACTGGGTTCTGTGTGTGTAGAGTGTGGAACTGGGTTCTGTGCATTCAGCTGAGCAGGCAGTGGCCCCTGCACCGCTGCAGGGCCCGTTGCCATGCTCACATCGATGGGAAACCCTCCCACTCTTCTCTCCTGATGGCCACATTCATCACATGGAGACTCCCACCTGCTCACCAGCAAGCCCCGCTCTGTCCCACCTTCCTCTCTGTGGGCACCACCTGCTGGAAGTAACGGGGAACTGCGGCTCTCGTACCCTGCTGCCCTCACACTGACCTGTGCCGTTTTTTCCACACAGAATAATTTATGGTTTAATTTGCTGTGCGCCGCCTGGAGGAGTGGTTTCTGGTGATGGTACAACAGCAGAGGGTCATTAGTTCTGAATGGGCCGAGGCGAACCTGGTAAGCATCAGGGATGCAGAGAGCTGAACAACAACCTACATGACTCCATTTACAAATCAGTCAGTTCCTTTGTTTTCATCTGCTTTTACATTCTCCATGCAGGGTGTGCCCACACATCCTCCAACTCACATAATGTGCTGTAATGCAGTTCAGCCTGCACCAACCTGTAGTCTGAAAAGGATTGGTCACGGCCATGCTGGCATGTTGCTGCGAACAAGATTAAAGCAGCTCTGTACTGAGCGGCGCATTTCATTCTACCTCTGTCGTTCCATCCATGCTTCATTTATTCTTCCACTCCCGATTCCTCAGGTTCTAATTACTTGTCAGGGGCAGAGGGAGCTGCATCGCAGCTTGTTCTCCTCTGATTGTTTGCCTACAGGAAAACGCTCCGGGCAGAGATCTAGTCATGCTCAATCACAATACCATGTTCTATGATGGCATGGATGGCTGCATGGTTGGATGAAGAGATGGATGGATGCCTGTTTGGATAATAGGTTGGATGCGTGGTTGGATGACGGGATGGATGCGTGGTTGTTCTGCGTGACATTATGAAAACAAAACTGTGATAATATTTCTGAATGTTCCGTGTAAGTTGGCCTTAAAGCATAACTACGACGTTTTGTCCAGCTGAAGCAGTTAGGAGACATCTCTGTTGTCCGTTTTGCAGACGACTGATTCTTTTATTTCAGTTTTCACGTTTTATTTCAGTGGGTGGTAAACTAACATCTACCTCTGTCTCAATATGCATCCTGTTTCTGAAAGAACTTTGAATCTCTCTTATAGTCCTTGTTTAAGGTGAACAACGGCGGCACAATATCAGCGACATTAGTGATTAGTGGTGTGCCTGCACGTCTTTATAAAGGGACCTTGCAACACCACTTCCTCTTGTGTTAAATGTGTGTGTGAAGTAATGAGATCCTTTTCCCCTCTGTCGCAACGAGGTTTAGAGTTTCCTCGCCTCCTCTGCCGGCACATTTCAGAGCATTAGAGAAAACAGAAGTGCGTTTTGCGTCTTGTTTGATGGCCGCCGAGCTTCGCCATGCGCCGGGCGCTCAGCGTGTTCAGGGGCTACCGGAAAGCCGGGGAGGATGATGACGACGTGTTTGTGTGCAGCCCGGGATGCAAGGTGACAACCGTGACACATAGAAATGCTTTTGTGTTTGCAGTTAGCCAGATTGGAAGTGCGCTTTGATGCCCTGCGTCCGTCAGACTGATCCAGAACCAGTCCATATCCCCTCAGGAGTCGCGTCTCTGTGCCGTTCCGGTTGGAGAACCTTTTTTTCCACCTCTTGCAGCCAGCGAAGCCTTTGAATCTCTGAAATCTGTTAAATTGTTTTCCAGGTAGTATTTATGTGCTGCTAACTGAGGCCTGACAGGCTAGAATTAAGGCGGCCGCAGTCTGCCAGCGAAACACTTGATGTTGACATCAATTATTCATTTAGAGAAGGTTCTCCGCCAAGTGTCAGACGGTCTCAGCGTATGGTGTGGACTTCTTTTTCTCATACACAGCCTTCTATTTATACGCTGACTGCAACCTGAAACTAAATGAAGCCGTTTGTGTAGAAACGCTTCGGCTTTGTTACTGTTTTTAACTTTCTTTTTCTCCTCGGCTTTCTGATTTGATTTTGGGCCTAGAACCATTGTGTTGTCACCGCAGCTTACTGTCCAGTCTTAAGTAAACTCTGGAGCATCATTTGGTAACAGTACTGTTACACTATTTTTCTTCTTATTGTAACGATGTATCTCACATTTTGTTCTTCTTCTTACATTATTGTTTCTGCTAAACATTCCACATAGTTTAGGATTTCCTGCAGCTTGCAGATGTTGAATTCTTCGGGGCTTTTTAACATCCTCTTTATTTCCTTTTTGGACTGTGCTTTGCATTGTGCAACAATAAGTGGGATTCTGTCATGTTACTACATTTTGTGCTCCGAAAAACTCAAATTGTTGCCACTATCAAGAGATTTGTAGCACCTTTTCTTTTACAGTCAGCATTTGCTACAACTAAGTTTTTGCTGCTGTAGGACAATAAATAATATTTCTGTTCTATTCATCTAATCTGATTCCAAGCATCAGAGGCCAGAGGCGCTTTCTAAACTCAGCTCTGTATTCTGGTTGTTGGTGTTTAACAGTTTGTATGGATAATTTACATATGTATATATAAACTTTTTTTCATAATCACATCATTTTGTTCGTCTTAATCATTCATCGAGTGATCTTCCCCCTGTTTTACACTGTTTTTGCAATGGATTGTAGAGCATAGAGAATATTGGTATTGGCCAAAAAAACTACAATCAGTGCATCTATAATTTAAATTTTTTTCTAAAAATGGTTGACAATAGAATCAATTAGTATACCTTAAACCTTAAACTTATAAAAACTCATCAGACTTTGACTTATTTAGTCTGTGTACCTTTACCAGAACCGCCGTTGTAAATCTTTGGTGTATCTGCCAAAAATTGACAGATCAGACATTTTAAAAGATCAGTGATCGACCAGAAAACTGACTGACCCAACAAAAAATACACAGCAGGCCCGTTTAGTGTGTGTTTGACTTTTAGATAATAGCCCTACTAAAGCCAGGTTGAATGGAGTCATTTACACCTCGACCTGAACAGAACACACACCATGCCAACAACTACTTGTTAAGTCTCACTGAGTTTCCTTTTATGTCCAGTAATGTAATGTTTTTGCAGCACAAAATAGCCAAAGTACTGTATTAAATGCATGTAGAGACGCCCCTATAAAGGCAGCATGACTAATTTATGAGCTGAAATCATGTGGACACATGTGGTGTGTCATGCTTGTAAACAGTAGTGCTTTGTTCCTGCACACACAGTCGGCCGTGCCTAAAAATGACTTTTAAATTGCTCTGAAAAATATTCTACTTTAGCTTTGGCCTGAAACCGATTCAGGCCCCGCTCCTCATTCCTCTGCGCTCAAACTTGATCATTACCACATTTTATTTTAATCTTAAGTTGTAACGCCAGCGTGCTGCTGATGGATGAGCGCGAGCCCACGCCATTATCTCTCTTTGCTTTGCCGCATCGCTCCGTCTGAGACACAGAGAGAGGCGGCTCTAAAGTGGAAACAGCAGGCCTTCAGCTCCACTCCAGCATGTGTGCAGGATATGAAACGATCATTCATGTGGGAAAATATTCCCGTTATCCCAAAAAGCGTCAGGAAGTCGCATCTGTGTGCTGAAGGCAGTGGATGTTCCTCCTCACCTGGAGCAAACCTGAGGGTGAAGGCGTGGCGCTGACTCAGCGCCCAGGAAGAAAATTGGGATTAAAATGACGCAAATTGGAATTCTGAAAAAAATTCGCTTAACGGAAACAGTTTCGGAACTACTCTCTTTTTGTGATAGGATGAGGTGGGGGGTTTTTTGTGGCCATGTCAAAATTGATTTATTTAGCAAAACTGCAATGTAAACACTTATCTCATGTCACACGAGTCATGTGATCGCAGCCGGATGTGGCCGCTTCCACCAAGGAAATGACGACCAGAAATAGGAGGAGGACGATGGCGGCGGCTTGTTTTTAATGACTTATGACGTGCACAAACTTATTCAGATGTATTTAAAAAAAAAAAAAACTTATTTAACTGAAAAACCACAATTGCACAATTGCTTTTTTTTTTTTCAACATTAGTAGAAAATTGACAAAATTTAGTGTACATTTGTTATGGAAATGCAGTTTAAAACTGAGCACTGCTCCAGAAGCCAAAACATTCTAAACCATATCCATGGAAACGCAGCTTTCTGACATTAATGTTAGAAAGGCGTCTGTGTGTACGCAGTGCTGACTCCATGCAGTCATGTCATTCTGCAGAACCCTCTGCTGCCTTTTCTCTTTAGTGTCTCAAACACTAGAATATGAAGCAGTGGGACTTTATTTGTCCTCAACAGTCCATTGATTTTATTTACTTCTGCTTTGCTGCAAAACATGCTAATATTTTCTATTGTTTGTTGACATTATGTCTTCATCTCCCTCGCAGGATGTCATTTCACAATTTTAGGCAATGCAACAGTTGCTAAGACAAGAGCAGGTTTCTGTCTCCTGCTCTTATGTAACTGGATCTGCTGACTTCCTCTTTGCGCCTTTGGGTCGTGCCCCGCTGGTTCTGTAACACCTGCTCCACCGTCTGCCTTTAAAGGAGATTTTTGGGAGGTGATGTAGCGACTTTGTCAGAATATTTAGCAAATTTGTAGACCAAAAAAAATATCTGTATCGGCCAAAATCAAAATCGGTCAGTTGGGCTTACACCGATTGGTCCCATTTCTGAAAAAGTCAGATTATAATCTTTTGAATCTGGAGTTTAGGTCTACATACTCAATTCACTTTACTTTATTTATATAAGTCCAATTGATAACAAATATTGTTTCGAGACATTCACACACACACACACCCCAATTCAATTCAAGCACATTCCATTTGGTTCTTGTTAACAAACAGTACAATAAGCTCAGTTCATTATTTAAATTAGTTCAAAAAGATTCTATCTAAGGTCTAAATATGGTCAACGTAATAAGTCTGCATTACGTTGCTGTTTACATTTTAAGTTATTCCTAAATTTACGTCTCGCTTAAATCTTCCTCCTCTGCCTTGTGGGATTAGATCGAACATGTTTCTTTTAGCTCTTTGGTGTTTAAGCAGTTTGTAAACCTTTATGCTGCCTGGAACTCTTCACATTTAAACGCTGCCCTTATAAAAATACCACCGTCTGCTCGACCGCTCTGTGCTGATAGATATACGACTGGACACGTTAAGTCCTGAGACCATGTGGCGTCAGAGCTGGACTGAGACGCGTTCTGAGAGCCACATGTGGTGCCTGATGTGATCCAGCAGCTGCCATGCAGGGCCGTCACACGTCATTCCATGACTTTCAAAATAAGAGGCGGAACAGTTGATCCTCTTTCCATGTGTAATGGCACATTCACTTCAACAAATAACTAATTTCCTCTTTTTCTGTAACTCAGGACTTGAGATCTGCTGAGGTTCAGCTGCCTAATTTATTGGTGCATCAAAATGTTTTAATTTTTAGTATCTGTGCCTCATATGGATGTATCTATGTATGTGAGTAAAGGACAAAAATGGACTGTCTAGAATAATTTGTAAAGACAACAAGATCATCAGCACAGAGCAAAGGATGCTGGGAGATTTCTATAAAAAGCATCCCTGTTGCCATAAATCAATGTATCGCGTGATAAATTAAAACCGCTATAATTTCCATTTGCATGATTTATCTTTTTTTTCCTTTTCTCTCTTTCTACCAAAGCCTGGATGATAAAAGTTTTCAGTCTGGTGTTTTGGTCTCAACTTGACTCTTTTTATGAAAAACTATTTTCCTCACAGAGACTTCATTTTGAATAAATTGTATTTGTTGGTTCTGTTGTTTTATTTATTTTTATATTAAAATATCTTCCAGTTCCAGTTTTAAATGTTCATAATAATTTAACGTTTGTTGATCTTTGAGAATTCGTTCTTGCATTATTATGCCATTATTACCATTATATTACTTGAAAAGGGTCTCGAAACAACAGTATTGTTGTTTATTGCAATAAGTTCTGTGACAATTTGTTATCGTGGCACGCCTAACTGTATTTTAAAAACCGATTTTCCAGTCTGATCCCTGTTCTGCTGTCTCCCTCTTCAGACGACGTCTCCTACGGGTCCGGGCCGCTCCGTCTCGCCGGTCTACACCAACCTCCAGGAGCTGAAGATCTCCCAGTCCAGCTTGCCTCCCGTCCCGTCAGGCTCCCCGCTCCATGTCGTGGGCGACTGGGAGACCCACAAGGACCTGAGTGGCAGGTACTTCTACTACAACCGGGCCAGCGGCGAGCGCACCTGGAAGCCGCCGCGCTCCAGAGACGCCTGCAGCAGCACCAGCTGCGTCCGCGGAGACAGCCAGGGCACGGCAGAGAGCGAGGTACTGTTCAGGACAAAAGTGACCTTATACGTACAGATGCACTTCTCACATCTGTTTGTGGAAACCTCTGGAACAATGTAGAACTTTGTATTACACATTTATTACACTAACATTGAAATTTGTGGCTATAATGTGGCTTGTGAAATGTCACATATTAACTTATCCAAACATATGTTTGTAATATATATCAGAGACATTTGTTACTTATAGACAAAGTTTTATATGTTTCTAGATGAAAACTTTGTGGTGAAAATGTTCTTGTGGTTTCTGAATGAAAGGAAATGAGAGAACCTTTGATGTGGGGGAAATTATGGCTTCCTGTCGGGTTGTTTGTTCCTGACAAATCATCCAACACTGCCCCCATGTGGTGTAATGACGCACTGCAGCAGGATTTCCACATGCAGGAGGTTTAAACCAAGCAGCTGAGTGAAGATGGCCCAAATAGGCGTCAAATGTTTGTGCAGCAAAAAATTGCATTTGTGCCGCTATTGTTTTAAAGATATTAATAAATGTTGCTAGAGGTCACCAAAGGTCAGTCAGCCAGTCCACATTTACAAAACCAAAGCAAATACGGTGTCAATCGACTGTGCTGCATTTGTACAGCAAAAAGTTTTTGTCTGTGTTCTCTTTAATATTTGTTTCTAGAGGTCATGTTGACAAAATCAAACAAAACTGATTAGAATATTTTTTATGTTTGCTACATATTTTTGTATCTGTTGATTGACACAAAACTTGCTTGATTTTGTAAATGTGGACTGGACAGTTGACCTTTGATGACCTCTGGAAACATTTATTAATATTTTTAAAATGAAAGTGACACAAACAAAAAAAAGTTGCTGCCCGAACCTTTGACACCAAAGTTTCCAGAGGTCATCAAAGGTCAACTAAAATCAATCAAAATGTGGTGTCACATTTTGACACCACATTGTCAAATGAAGCACAACCACGCATTTGTGCGTGGTCTGCTCAAATGTTTGATACCAGTTTCATTCGATTTGAAGAAGGTAGAGGGGGCGTGGCTTCACTAAGCTGTCATTCTCTGACCACTGATGTAAGAATTAAAGATGGCCTTTCACCTGCATGTCTAAAAATCAACCAATCACATTCACCTCCTGCTCCAGTTACCATTTATTTGTGTTCTCTTTCATCCTGCTCAGCCGCTGTCCTCTGAGGAGAACTGCCACAGCACACACTCCAGCCAGTCGGACAGCCAGTACGGGTCGCCCCCTAGAGGCTGGTCAGAGGAGCTGGACGAACACGGACACACCCTCTACGTGTCCGAATACACACAGGAGAAGGTGGGAAACTCTCTGCACGCACACACACTGCTCGTTCTAGCCCTTAGCATAGCGTTAGCTCGCACTGTTGCTGCTGCCGGACGCTGAGCTCTGTTTGTATCCGCAGTGGGTCAAACATGTGGACGAGCAAGGCCGGCCCTACTACTACAGCGTCGACGGATCCAGGTCAGAGTGGGAGCTGCCAAAGGTGAGATTAGCTCGTTAGCACCAGCCGCTTCACTTCCTGTGGATTAAAGCGACAGTTACATCATTATCCCTGTTTCCCCCCCGCTGTTGGTGTGGATCCGTTTAGAGAGTTGTAATAGGATGAGAGGTTAAAGTTCACAGAAAATAGTTTGGGGTGGGCTATTTGTGTCTTCACTCCTGCTAATCTGGAGCACATCGAGCAGAGCTTCTGATTGGTCGTTTTAACAAACAGTAGAGTGACTGTGCTCACATTCAGAGTACCATACTAAATCCCTGTCGTTGGTGACGCTCTCTGGGTGTGTGTCTGATGCTGCTGTGGGTGCTCAGAGGAGAGGTAAAGTAGCTGGAACCCTTTGGAGGAAACTTTCTGTGAACATTTAATGAGCTGTAACCTATTTTCTACATCCCTGCAGTACAACATCTCTCCTCTGTCTGGAGAAGTTCCTAAGAGTCGGAGTTTGGAAAGGAAGCAGCCAGACCCCATCGTCCTCACCAAGTGGAGGCACAGCACCTACGTCTTGGACCTCAACGACAAGGTAACGGGTGGAGGGGTCAGCAAAGGTCAGAATCTGAGAACTGCTGATGTTTTCACATCAGATGTTTAGACTCTGAGTTCTGTTTTCTCATTTTACTGTCTGTTTGAGATTATTAGGAGAACAGAATACGAATGACATATTGCACTAAGGAGCAAGATGTTTGGCTTTTTAATAACACCAAGTAAAGATGGAGGCATGGTGATCATGTGAAGTGTGCTGACATTTAAAAAAAAAAAGGCGTTATGCCTAAAAACGGGTTTCACCAATCCATGTCTTTTCACTTACCGATACCGATATCTGCATGTGGATATCTGTCGATACAGATTTTATATTTGTACCAATGAATGCAGGTATGTTTGAAAACACAACTTGAGGCAAGAAAAGGAAGTTGGAAGAACAGGAAATCCTGTTAACAGGCAAAAAAACTCACAGTGAAAACAAATATACAACATAAAGAGTTCCAAATAGACTGTTGGTATTTAGTAAATCCAGAACAGATCCCCAGGAAGGATAAGGAGACTATTTCCAAATAAAAAAGCTGCTATTTATTTATTTTCTCTGTTTTATAATATTTTTCAGTTTTCTGCTGTATGATATGCTGTTGGATGATGCTTTAAAGTTGTTGAAAAATTGTTGTTAAATCAAATAAAAATCAACACAAATTAAGAATACTGGTTCCTGTAGCAGCTAATAGTCAAGGTATAAATCAAAGCAGGGTAGCGTAAAGAAAAATTTCACCCCTGGAGGCTAAACTGTAACCTTGGCTGTTAGTATTCAGTCCTTCATTTTCTACTACTGATGCTGGTTGGTCATTGAGATAAACAACTCCTTGGTAATCTCTTTAGCTTTCATGTTGCCTAGTGGATGTTTACCTTGTGTTTGGAATGACTCCAGACAGGATTCCTGATGGCTCCTTCCTGTCTGTATGCCACCTGGTTAAATAGATCATCAGGCTCTTTATTGTGATGCTTCTTTAAATGTTTAAGTTAGTTGCGCTACTGGTTGCGTTCAGTCTCTTATTAACGGCTCATTCATTCTAATTCAGTGTCTTTCAGAACAAATGAAAGTACAGCATGAATTCAGGCTCTGCAGCAAACATGACTGAGTTGCTTAATAAAGCCTTACACAGAGTAAAAGCACATTCCCTTGCTCTTACTCCACATTGTTTTACTTAAAACCCTAACCTTCCTTTTTTTACCCTGATTAACAACAAGTCCTGATTGTCCTCCAGGTTTTCTCGTCCTCACTAACCTCACACCATTCTGTCTTCTAGTCGGTTGCTAGTTTTCCAGCCTCTCATCATGTTGTACCTTGTGTTGGTAGGAATGTGCTTTGGCGCCCAAGCTGAGCTCTCCAGATTCTGACTCCTGCCCATCATCTCCTAAACACCCTTCAACCGTTAGTATCCCCGCTCTCACAGCATGCTGCATCTGCTTTCACTGCATCCTTTGTCACTGCATTTGCTCTCACTGCATTTGCTTTCACTGCATTCGCTATTGCTACATTTGGTCTCGCTGCATTCGCTTTCACTGTATATGTTGTTACTGCACCTGCTTTCACTGCATACACTCTCACTGCTCTCCTCTACTGCATGTCACATCTGTGCTCTAATTGCATCCAGGCTAACATCATCTCTTAATCTCTTAATAGCTTCTTCTACTCCAAGAAACTAGAGACAGTGAGAAGTTCTGTGTGAAAGGAGCCATGAGAAACACTTACAGGGCCCGCTACATTACTTCTGCTTCTGATATGTTGTCACACTTTTTATGATCAAGATAATGATAACCTCAGTAAATACGGACAGCAGTTTTCATTTATTAAAGAGTAAAGGTTTTCCAGAACAGCATGGCTTTGTGAGAAAGTAAACTTTACAGACGGATCCCAATTGATCCTGGTTATTAAACAGTGCTGTCAAGTTCAGTTTCTTATTCAAATTGGATCAAATACTTCTAGCAGTGTCCTGGTTTCAGTTTTCTGAGGACCTGGCTCAGTGTGAACCACCGTTCGCCACAACCAACAGGGGGTTTGAGAAGACGGCATACACACACACACACACAAAGAACCAAATGCTGAACAAGGAATACTTTCTGTGTTAAGGAAAAATTCAGACACTCTTCTGTCTTCTTTTGTGTCCTAATGGTTGAGTCGTTGTCGCCCTCTTAGAGCAGTTTTGGTTTGCCACACATTGTTTGGAAGCTTCACTGATGCTCCATGTTGTTAATAATGACTCTCACTGCGTTTCACTGCAGTCTCAAACTCTTAGAAATGTTTTTTTTTTCTTTTTTTCCAGACTGATGGATGTCAGTAACTCAACTTTAATAAATGACCCCATAATTTTAAAAACTGTGCTCTGTATTTCCTCTGGTTATGGTGGATCATTATAGTGTGGAATATAAAGAACGGCTTCTGTTAAGTGAATTTTATTAAGTGCTTCAAAGTTTAGAAAATACAATATTTATATGACAAATATTTTGCCCATAATTGTACATTTTGCTATTCAGTCCAAAATATACATTTAGTCCTTTTTGATCAGCGCTCTGTAACTCAGCCTAATGCACTTGCTAAAGCAGCTTTAAATGCTGCCATCTGCTGGTAAAAATCAGACATGACATGCCTCGCCAGCAGATTGAAACCCTGCATGCTTTTGCTTTGAGCTTGTAAAGCCTCAGGACATTTATCTGGTTAACGTTCACAGGCTTGAACTGTTTCTGTTTGTTCCTCTTCAGCCCTCGGAGAAGTGTGGAGTCCTTAATGTCACCAAAATCACAGAGAATGGAAAGAAGCTCAGGTTGGACACAAGTGTTTATTAACCAGAAAACTATTCAAAAGTTTCTACTCCCTTTGAACTTTTTTATATTCTGTTGTGTTACAACCACACATTTGTATGGACTGTGTTGGGGATTTCATGTGACATGTGGGGAAACGTGGAAGAAGAGGCCAAAGCTGATTATAAGGCCTGATTATCATCCTGAAACAGCCCAGACAGGCGGTGACAGCATCATGTTAGGTTTGGTGGTTGTGGCATGACAGAGTGCAGCAGAGTTCAGCGGGTGTGAATACTATTGCAGGGCAGAGTACCGTACTGTGTTGTTGTTTTGTCTGACAGGAAGAACTGGACATCTTCCTGGACCGTGCTGCAGGGTTCCTCCCTCCTGTTTGCCAAGGGCCAGGGCGCCAGCACCAGCTGGGTACGTAACCGTCAGCTCACCACAGCGGCTCCCTGGCCGTTCATCTCCGTGACAACGCTCTCCTGGTTCTCTCTGAGTAATCACCTGTCTTTTGAGCCGTCTGTTGCTGTGAAGTGTCGTCTGTTCATGCCTCTTCTCTGCTCTCCTCTCCTCTCCTTTCTGAAGTCATACTACCGCAGCGGCTCCATCCCGGAGCTGCTCCTCACTCTCCTTAGCAGCTGGAAGCGCTCGGTCAAGCCCCGCCCCGCCGTCTCCTATGTGACGGCTGTTGCCGTATGTCCCTCCCACCCCCATCTCAGCATGAATTGGCGCCTCCTTGTGTCCTCCTTAGTGTGTCATGGCCCCCTCCCTAAAACAGATTAATTTGTGTGTTTGAGGCCCTTGGCTTTATCTCATTTGACTGTAATTACCCAAATGCATTAATACAAAGTGAAAGAGCCCTACAAGGCATGCAACACCTGTCTAACCTTAGTGTGAAGCGCAGTGGCTCTTAATGGCATCTATAAAGTGTTTCCACATATGATGGGACAAACATCCTGCATGGTTCATGTAAAAAATACAAACTTCTACCAGAGGAACGTCCACATCCTTCAACTGATGCTCTTTTGAAGAGGCTTTTGATTCAGTTTCAGCTTTCGGTTCTCTTGAGTGTCCAAGTGATGAATTTGAGATTTTCCTCAAGATTGCTGACTTGTACAATACAAATCAATGCAACTACAAAATAAGAGACTACAAAGGAATGAAAAACTCTTTATATTGAAGTATTAGTCAGGAGTATTCTTCCAGTGTGGGGTTTGCACTGATCGATTTGCTCCAATTTTCTTGATTTTGGGCGATTATCCAATAAGTACATGAAAAACCAATCTTATCCATTAATCCTATCTACCCTCAAAATCAGTCACTGTTCCCTATTGCTCTGCTATGAGAGAGGATGGACTAACAGACCCCACCCACCAGCTCATATCAACATGTTTAACAATAGTCACCCCAATGTTGCCGACTTAGCAACTTGGTTACTATATTTAGCAACTTTTCACACTCTCTAGCTGAATAAGATTGGAAAATTGAAGGTGTATTGTGACTGTAAAAGATCTGACTGTGTTGGTTAGAAAATATTTATTGGCCTTTTAATGATCGGTGATCAGCCTGAAAACTGCAATCGGTCCACCTCTACAACACACCATATCCACAGTGGAACATGGTGGTGGCAGCATCATGATCTTGGCTTACAATTGACAAGCTGGGTTTTATGTTTTTATTAAAGCAGGGGAAGTTATGAACAGTTCCACACAGCAGTCAACACCTTCAGGTGTCTCCTTCAAAGATGAAGCAGAAGATGGAATACATTTGAATTAAAGTATGGAATGGCCTAGCCAAAGTCTGGTAAATCAGTGAGATCTCCAATAGAGAGCTGTGGACAGGATGTCCTTAAAATCAGATCTAGGACCGTTGGAGGTAAACCAACGGTCAAAATGTGAGATTGTGCTCAACCAGAGCAAACTGAGAGCTGAAACCGAGTCAGGAGGTTCTTCTAACTACACAGTATCAGTTAAAGGAAGCAAGTTAATTAACACGACTTTTTTCTATCCATATTTTTATTCTTTTAATGAGATTTGGTTGGTTTTTGTAAATTGTACTGGAAAACTGTCACATTGTTTGTAGACGTTTAAGGTGGTTTATCTTAATCTCGTTTATTTAAAGCACATTAACCTGGTATTTGAACAGCAGTGTTTGCTCTTAAAAGCCACTTCACCCGGTCACTAAAGCTCACTGGTCATGCTTTGGTTCACCAGTTACTGGAATAGTGCAGAGAAAAACCCCTGTAGAGGTTTTCTCTTGGCTTCTGGTGCCATGTTCAGTAAATGGTTTCTGCAGATGGAGACCAATAGTTGGCTTGGTACTCAGCACTTTGGGAAAGTATTCACACCGCTCAGACTTTTCACATTTTGTCACCCTTTCACAACAATATGTATTCAAAGCAGTGCATCATTGAGAAGTAGAAGGAAGATGATGCATGGAACTAAAGCTTTTTGCCATAAGGACCCTGAAAGTGCCAAAAAATAATTATTTTTCAAATTTTAGTAAAATTTTTTATCTGCTCACCAATAAACTAAACAAGTAGTCTTATTTTGAAGGACAATGATCTGAAATGATATAGTCATGTAGAACCAAAACATAGAAAGGAGACTCTAAGTTCACCTTAATAAAAGGAATGTTGAATATGTTTGGCCTATGGAAACAAAAAAAATTATATTCTAATCAACAAAACCAGGATTTATGAAAGTCTTTCTTTAACAACAACAAAAAAATAATAGTTACACTTAAATGAGTTTAATTACTTAATTAAAATTAAACTCTGAAACAATCATATTTGCTCTCTAAGTAAAAGTAGATATTGTGCTCCTACTTACTATTAAGTTTAACAAAAACCAAGTAGCCTGATTATGAAAAGAATAATACTTTGTGTTGTACATAACATGTTTCATCTTACGAAGTCTTCAGTTTGGTCAAATGTATGCCATTCTTGTATCAATGAATGTAACACATTTTATTTCCGACACGCTCTCACAGAAATCTCAAAGTTTTACAATCAGAACATTCTTATACATTAAGACAGCAGCAACAACAAACAAGGATCATAAAATACCATACAGTTATGGTCAATGCGTACAAAACAATCAGTCCAAGGGCTGCAAATGGCCCCCGGGCTTCGCTTTGGAAACCCCTGACTCAGAAGTATCAGAGGAAAGGACTGGGAATAAAATACGTGGCACACTTTTCAGATTTGCAAGTGCTAAAAGAAAATAAAAGCCATTTTCCTCCCAGTTCACAATGTGCTCTGCTTTGTGTTGGTCTATAACAAATAATCCCAATAATACTGATTAGCTTTTGCTTGGAATGTGACAAAATGTAAAAATATTCTAGGGCTGGGAATGGATTTGCAAGGCAGTGCAGCAGTGTAGAGCATGACTTATGCTAACAAACACTAACTACATGTGGAAGACAGTCCAATGGTAAAATCCCAACTGAAATTGGTCTAATTTGTGAGCCAAGTTATTAAATGCTTGGTGTTGTAGATTTTTTTCCCACTTAACAATAAAAGTGAATGTGAGATATGGAGGGAAATGTCACTTCGTTTGTCCAGTAATGCAACGGTTTATGGTGTGCTTTTGCTTTGTGTGGAATGTTGAGCAGAAACGATACCCTGAGGAGCTGCATCCCATCTTGGACCCAAACTTTCCCCTAATCCCGTTTCTTTACCTCTAATTGGACTAAATCCTGCCGGAAACACTAACATGTTCTGTCGTATCCGCGCTTCAGCCTCATTCTGTATCCCAACTTTCTATTCCAGAAATTTGGCAGCAACCAGTCCAAGCCTGAGTTCACGGTAGATCTGCGCGGAGCATCGGTGGAGTGGGCTTCCAAGGAGAAGTCGAGCAAGAAACATGTCATCGAGGTATCCGTAGCAGGACCCGCCAGATTCCACTTTCTCGTTTGTGTCTGAAATCCAGCTTTGACTTGCGACGGTTTCCCTCTTTCAGCTGAAGACCCGTCAGGGCATGGAGCTGCTGATCCAGTCCGAGATAGACAGCGTCATCAACGACTGGTACCGGGCCCTCACAGAGACCGTCAACACTCATGTGAGTGCTACTCATACCTGAATCTAGGTTTCAGTCGCAGCAAACACCGGCTCAAATGAAAACTGATGTCTCCTGTGGGCCAGGCGTGGGAGTCTGATGAAGCCATCGAGGAGGACATGCCCGAGTCTCCGGGCGCTGAGAAACAGGACAAAGAGAAGGACCATCGGGACTCCAAGAAGATCAGAGGTGAGTCGAACTGAAAGGCCCAGCAAGGTCGGACTGAAGTAGATCTATCCATGTTTGTTTTCACGCCCACCGTTCAAAGTCCACAAAACATACACAGTGTACATCATGTTGTTTTGTCATACAGTATGTGTGGTTTACAACAGCATAGGAAGCAGCGATCATGGCAGAATATTGCGAGTTCACAAGTTCCTAGGAATAATAATGAGTGATGAGCTGCAACATCTCATGTTTCACTGTTATTGGAAAAAAAATAAAATAAAATTTGCCAATGAAACCCCCATCAGAGCAGAACCAAGGAGGGGAAAGTTTGATGGTTTGGTCCAACAGTACGTACTTCCTCATGGCCTCTGACTATTCTTCCTCAAAACTATCCATCCACTCTCTGGCTGAAAAACCAGCTTCTTGAAAGTTGAGTAGTTGGGACTTTTTTCTGCATAAACAAACACACCCACAAAATTCTGATTAGTCACACAGAGAGGGGGACAGAAAAGTTCTTGTGACAAGAAGAGGTGGACCATGTGTGGCAGAGAACAAAATTACAACATTTTTATCACACAACTGCGACAATGAGAACCGATTTTGGTAGTTTGGCTCGACCATGCGGAGCCCTTAAGACCAACAGGATTGTCCCGACTGCAGAATAAATTCCCCACTGACTGAATATGTATGAAAGCAACAGAAAACTTGTTTATGGCACATTTCTTTAAATCTCTAGTGCTATTATACTATTCTTTCTGATGTCAACTGCCCAAATGACAAACTGCTCCTATTTACACCTCGTGTCTCTGCCCTCCTGTATCTCCTCAGTGATGAAGAACTCCATCAGTATGGACTCATCGGACCAGAAAAAAACCAGGATGAAGCTGAAGAAGTTCCTGATAAGGCGACCCACCTATCAGGCAGTCAGAGACAAAGGGTACATCAAAGGTGAGCATCCAGGATGCGTTCTAGGAACCAGTGTACTCCACTCCCACCGCTATAAGCTACTGTCTGTCTCTCTACAGACCAGGTGTTTGGCTGCAGTCTGAGCAGTCTGTGTCAGCGGGAGAACACGTCGGTACCCAACTTCGTCGAGATGTGCATCGACCACGTGGAGAACACAGGTACAGGCATCCAGGACGAGATGTTTAAACCACGCAGACACACACACACACACACACACACACACGCCCACACACAGTGCCACCTAGAATTCATCCGACTGTTCCTTAATCTGTCCGCACCACACCTGGAGAGGAAGTTTAACCTGTCTAGGGTGTAGTAATGGACATTTCTTTAACAGAACTCAAAACAACAGAATTCAAATCATCTGAGCACTTCTGACCCAGTAAGAATCAATTTTAACCTCTTTTCTTTTCTTCTCTTATACCAATATGTTGAGTTAAAATAGCGTCTAAAAAACTTCACTATGTGATATTTGTAACATTTATACAGCATCAGAGAACACACAAAGATCTAGTGGCTTGCTAGTATCTAACTTTTTCAACCTTCTACATTTCTCCTTCAGTTAAGAAGACATCCAGGTTTCCACTCATCTGTATTCATTCAGATAAAATGGTTATAAGCTGCTTAAATAGACTCCAGCTTTGGGTTCTCCTTTAGGTTTTGCTCGGTTGTATTGAAAGCAGAACTCTGCTGCTCTAGTATCACATCTAGTGGTGTTCTGAGGGAACATATGTTTGAAAGGTCCAGATGTCTCTGGAAGCCCATACTTCAAAGCCCACGCTTTCAGAACTTGGTGGACTGATGGGAGCAATCTGTTGACTTCACACAAAATGCTCCTGGATGAAGGAGTTTGCCGTTTCTCAGTTTCAGGATGAAAAGCAGATTAGTTTTTGAGTAGGTTCATCATGACTCAGCACATTTTGCTCTTTCTCCCACCTGTGCAGGTCTCAGTGTTGATGGCCTGTACAGAGTGAGTGGGAACCTGGCGGTGATCCAGAAGCTCCGCTTCGCTGTGAATCACGGTAAGGCCTGGTGCGGCTCCTCTGGACCTCTGGTGTATGCTGTGGAGAACCTGCCTGGGATCAGTGACTTATTGATCGTCTCCTCCTTGTGTCAGATGAGAAGGTGGACCTGAACGACAGTAAGTGGGAGGACATCCACGTCACGACCGGCGCTCTCAAGATGTTCTTCAGGGAGCTTCCTGAGCCTCTCTTCACATACGGCTCCTTCAACGACTTTGTGAACGCCATCAGTAAGTGACTTATAACGGCATCAGACACTCTGAGGGTGGTTTCACACCTCTTAGTCCGGTAGATTTGGTTAAATTGGGAAAGTAGCAAAAATACAATATGAGTTATATTTTCATGCTGGCACAGTTTGATTTCTTTGAGAAACCCGCTTACCTCCTTGTCTGTGTTGGCGCTGCAACAACCACCACTGAAGGAAACAATATAACTTCTGAAGACACCGAGTGCAACTTCCTTCTTCAGGAAGTTTGAAATAAATGGAGTATCATTGGTTTCCATGGTTGTAGGATTTCTTTTTGTTAAATGTTCCGAACAAATACTCTTCAACATGTGTGAGACATTGCTAGGTATATGGGATTGTGTAGGTTGCATTTACCCAGAATGCCCTGTGCTGTGGTCCACTTCCTGCTTTTCTCTGGGTCGTTTGGTGTTCACATATGCATTTGAACCAGACCAGAGTTTACCTCAACTGAACTGAGGCCGAGGTTTTCAGACAGACCACAGTTTTGTTTTTTAAGTCCGCAACAGAATTCAGTTATGCATTCAAAGCTCCACAAGCGAACCGGACTTTCTAGGCAGATGGACTGGAGTTGGATTAAAGTGGACTAAACAGGGCTGGTGTGAACACACCCTCAGTGTCTTCAGCATATTTTCATCGTCCCTGAATGTTTTCTCTTTACAATCTCAGCTGTCGTATGTTTTTGGATTTTATGTGACTGACAGACAAAGTAGTTCATTATGTTAAGCACATTATCAAGTACAAGTCTGAAAAGTGTGGCTTGGATTAGTTTCCAGGTACTGAGTCAAAACTTTGTAGAACCACCAGTTAAAGCTGCAGGTCTTCAGGGAAACGTCTACATGCACATATACAGCTCACTTAGATTGAGGAAAGATTCTGATTTGGGTCTGCACTTTAACTAGGCCACTCCAACACGTAAATATGCTTTGATCCAGCTCTGACTGTATGATTAGGTTGTTAGCCTTCACCCGAATTAAAGTCTTCATCAGGGTTTCCCTCCATCCAGCTCCATCGTTCCTCTCATCATCTCTGACCAGCTTCCCCAAGCATGATGCAGCTAACACTATGTTCCACAGAGGGGGCGTGTTCTGGATAATTAATCATTAATTTGCTAATTAGGGGATTTATGAAGGGGAATGGTAGCACTGGAGTTTAATTTTGGGTATTTGACTAAAAGGGGTTGAAATGGTGCCACATTGTATGTGCAATTTTAAAAAACCTGGATTATTTTCCTTCCACTTTTTGTGTTGGTCAGTCAGATAATATTCCAATAAAAAAAGATGGAATGTGACTTTAGCAAGGTACTTTAATCGTGAAAGAGCTGAAGTCAGCACCGTTTATCCTTTTAATGACGTTTTAGTTTGTAATGTACCCACAAGAGGGCGCTTCTGAACTGTTTGTTTAGTTTTTTTTGTCTGTTTGTGTGCCTCAGAATGCTCTGACTATAAACAGCGTGTGAATTCAGTCAAGGACCTGATCAAGAAGTTGCCAAAACCCAACCACGACACGATGCAGGCCCTGTTCAGACACCTGCGCAGGTAAGCCCCGCCCCCACAGACCACAGCTACACCATGCGTCCCGTCACCTGCCGGAAATAAGACGGCTAAACCCCCGCTGCTCCTCCTCTCAGAACACACACACACACACACTGCAGCTGGCGTGTATTCTTAGCCCGGCGGAGCCACCGGCTACATCAGACGCTCACAATGACATTTGCTGCGTCCCAATTTGCATTTATATGGCGCTGTGTTTGCTGTAATTCAGCACCTAGGAAGTAGGTGTTTCTCTGTGAAATTTATGGCGTGACATTCAGCACATGAAGCGGATGTTTACGTACATCGGCAGGCGGATTTAATTTGCCTTTTTTTCCCCTTCCCTTCCATGAATATGTTATTGTTTTGAGCATCTGCATGCAGGGATGTAGATTCTATTTAAAAAAGGCTATTATGTTTTAGCCTGCAGCGCTCCGGAGCGTTTGTTTGCCTCCACGCTCCATCTACAGCCCTGAGGCTGTGTGTGAAGGCAGCCATGTTGTTTTTCTACATAAATCTAAACTAAACCCAAAGAACCATCAGACAGATTCACTTAAAGCCACTGGAGACAAATCTAATTTCTATATTTGCTCCCATTCTAACCATTGATACATATCACTGCATTGGATGTCACGTAATTGACTTGTGCCCCACACAGGCTGTGGATTAAGTCGCGAATATTGGTGGTCAGGAAAATGACTCAAAGAATCTGAAAAAGAGACGCAACGTTTTGCTATTAATTGTCAACATTATGACGGTTCTGGGGTAGCACATTTCACAGGACGGTAAAATGTTCTAATAAAAATACATAAGTATACATACATATACTGTATGTATGTATGTATGCATGTATGTATAGAGAGAGAGAGAGAGATCAGTTACGCTATCTTGACTTTGACAACCTTATCATGTAGACGTGTGTACATGCGACCCACCCTCCAACTCTGTCAGATCAGTAGAGCAGGCCTTTAAATGAGCCAGTCAAGCACCGCTGTGTTCACATGACCACTTATTAATAATCACAAAACAAACATCATGCCTGAAAACATAATACTGGAACAGTGTTTTCAGATTTGTATTTTTTTTTGTATGGGGAAATGTTTTTGTGTTTTCCTCCTGTTGCACTTAAACGTAACCGTTGCCCGGTCAGCTAGCAGAGTTGTTGTCAGTCGGTTGCCATGGCAACAAGCATGAGCGTAGATGAAAGCGGACACATGGATAGAGAAAAAGCAGATTTCGGGCAGTTTTGATCTTCCCTGTTTTACTGGCATTATTTTCCTTTCCTGTAATCTCTCAGAGTTGAATAAATTACAAATACTGGACTAATTACCTGATTTAATACACGGTGCTGAAGGTGCTAGCGATAGCGGCTAATAGGTGACGACCAGCCCAGTGATACATATGGATGGCTCTAACTCTCCTCCCTCTGCAGGGTGATCGAGCACGGAGAGGCCAACCGGATGACCACCCAGAGCGTGGCCATCGTGTTCGGGCCCACGCTGCTGCGGCCCGAGACGGAGACGGGCAACATCGCCGTCCACATGGTCTACCAGAACCAGATCGTGGAGCTGATCCTGCTGGAGTACGAAGGCGTGTTTGGGAGGTAGAAGAAGAAGAAGAAGAGCGTTGCCGGGTTTCCCAAACAGACTTCTGTGCCGTTTCCTGAACAACGCTGTGGACCAAGCAGCTGGGAGGAATAAAAAAGGAAAATAATAATAACAGTTTACAAAAGTGTTGCACTTACAAAGAATCTGGGGATGAATTTAGGAATGAAAATAGATGTATAGATGTTGCCCGTTTTTTTTTTTTTTTTCAGTTGCCATTCCTGCTGCGAGGAGCGGGCGGTTGAGAGAAAGGCTTTCAGAGTGTTGCCGTGGTGACGTGTGTGAGTCGGTGAATTTTGAGTGTTTACACTGGATCTTTGGTGGCCAGTCTTTGGAATCAGAACCGGACGCTCCATTTTGAACTCCAGGTGGGACGGAATCAGGAAGGAGCTGGCATCATGTCCGCCTTTCAGAACCGGGTCAGTTCTGTGTGAGGGACTCGTTCTGTTTGCTTTTTAACAGTGTTAGCCATAAACTCTGCGGCCTCCTCCCGGACCGGACCTTCGCATAACGGAGCAGATCTCCTCGTCATTAAGCTAGTGTTGCAGCGGACGCCGTATGGATGCCCTCCAACACGTTGCCGAGCGTTTGTACAGAGCATTGTTGTAAAAAAGAAAAAAAGGGGGGGAAAAAAATCAAACGTCCCTGTGACTGAGGTGTGTATGCTTTGACGGTGAACCAGTGGAAGATTGTGAATTTAAATATTTAAAAAAAGCATCAATTGTGAGTGGAAAAAGCTCACAATTGATGACTAGTAGTTCTGTGTGTGAGGTGTTTGTGCATGGTCAGCTGCACACTTTGAATGTAATTTTCCGGCTAACTGCTGTTTGTGAATTGCTATGTCTAATAAAAGAGACAAACTAAATGTGGGGGTGTGTTGAAGCTGGTTGTTGGTGTCGAGCTTAAAGTCTTTTTCATTTGTGGTGCACCAAGGAATTGGACCGACACGTAAACGTGAAACCAATTTTATCCATCAGTCTCATCTTCCTCTGCAGTTCTGAAAATCAGCCACAGCTCCGTCCAGCAGGTCTCCACTGCACATATGTTATTAAAAATTGTCACCCAATTATTGCCAAATGAGCCACTTTATTGCTATTTTTAGCAACTTTTCAGACTTAAGAAATTTGTATCTGTGTGTTAGTCATTTTAAAGATTGGTGATTGACCATAACATTGCAATTGGTGCACCATCACCTCATCTCTATTATAAGTGGACTGATCACAGTAGAAATGTTGGAGTATTTTGAAAACTGTACATGTATATCGTGTTGCAGTTGAAGAGAAATTTGAGTTTTGCCAAAATATCAGCAGCTCTCCCCTCAGACCAGAAATGGATGCAAATGTCTTGACGGGTTTCATCGCTGCGTTCGACGGCAGCAGCAGAGGAAGTGTTGAACCCTCAGTCAGCTCTGCAGCTCTCTCCCTCCGCTTTAATTACATAATTGAAATAATCCACTCAACATGGAGATCCTGCTTATTGAATTGACTGATTAATCTTTCACATCCTAATCGATAATTTCCTCTACCTGTTAATTATGAAAATGAACTGCAATTCATTTCTGGAGATTTTCTGAAAAGCAGCCCGACCTCTGACCCCCTGGACTTCCATCAACGTGCCGCCGTCGGTTTCGCCGGAGCTTCTGTCTCTGGTCTGCGGGTCAGTGTGGCCGTGGAGCTGACGCCTGACGATTAATTGATGTCTAATTAGGTAATTGCCACGGTGACAGGTTTGATTAAGAAGCATGAGGCGAAGTGAGCGCTGAGCGAAGCTGTTAGCTTGGAGCCAAATGCTGCTGTTTGTGTTTTCTGTTGGCCTGCCGACAATGGAAGACCAGGAACAAGCCGTCTGCTGATGTTTATAACAGTAGTTTAAAAATGTCATTTATATTTTCCACATTATTGTCTTTTGTTGTATAACGAAAGAAAATAATGTGGAAAATATAAATTACATATTTATAGTTGCTACATTATAAATATGTAGAAATTATACATATTTACATTTGCGAGTCCTCTGTTGATTGGCTAATGTTTTGTGGGTGGGGTCAAACCAAAGCCAACATTTCTATATTGAATTGGCATCATGTCAACAGCTGGTTTATTCCTAGTTTCACCACATGGGGGAGCTAAAGTCTGAACATCATTAGAACTATAAATGGGCTTCTGTGCTGCACCAATATGCTTTAAGACTATTCTGTAAATATTATATCCTAAGACGTTTGTAAGAGGAAATTCAAAATTTTCTATCTTTCAGATTTTTGTAGTGGACAGAAATTCTTGATTCAGCAAAGTTAAGGGAGAGTGTGTGATAATCTGCAGTGTGTGCCAATCTGACTCCACCAGTAATTATATCTGTGTTCTGTTTAAATGTCTCACTTCAGCTCACTAAAGATCAAGTTAGATCAGTTCCTCTGTTTTTTGGGGGGGAGGGTTTCTGAGTATCTCTTTTCTCAAACCTCCAGTCGGTCGTGGCAGATGACCGCTCATGCTCCGCCAGGCTCAGGTTCTGCTGGAGGTTTCTTCCTGTGAAGGGTGAGTTTTTCCTCTCCACTGTTGCTGCATGCTTTAATAAACATAAAATAAACTGGATTGAAGGAAGGAAGTTGAAAGGAAAAGAACTTGAAATGTTTTAAAATGAAAAACAACACCTTGAAGAAAATGGAAACCTGTCGTGGATCTGAACACCTACAACGCCTCAGACTCGGCTAATAATGAACTGCAGGGCGTCCAGTGAAGGTCTGCTGTTTTCTGGAACTATTAGCAGACACTGTTGTAAAGCCAAGCTAACAGCAAATAGCTCTGGTGAAGTCTCACCGTTGCCATAGTGATGTAACTGCACGGCCATGTTCAGAGAAGTTGATCCAGGATCCTTTCTGCTCTGCCAGAAAAGATCTGACTGAACCAGACTGTGTTTGTGAAACAAACTACATTAATCCCTGATGAGATGTTACCATGTAGCTTCAGTTTAATATTTGTTTAATATTATCATTCAAACACAATGAACATCAAGTTATTAGCACTGATTTGGTGTAGCAGGTAAAATCTCTAGCCTTCCCTCCACATCCATATCCTTCAGAACGTTCTCAGTCTACTTTAGATGTTCCCCTTTAATCAGACCCCCCCAGCCCAAACCCACCTCCCCATCTGTTAATTTACTCCAGCAGCTTCGCCTTGCCGCCTCAGCTGCAGGTCCGCTCTGACAGGACGGACCACCTTGGATTCAACAACCGTGTTGGAGGCAGCCGGCACTGAATGGCGCTCCCCTCTGAAAATAAAAACCGCAGGCTGTTAAAGCTCTGAGAGAGAGGGGAGGGTGAGCCCCCCCCCCCAACCCCCCTTAACCTCTCTCCAAATGAGAAAACAATTAGATCATTTCTATAATTCATGGGTGCGACCGCAGCTCGGGGCCCGGCGAGGCCCTGAATGTTTGAAGCGCTCCATATGCTCACAGCGGGCCTGACCGGCTCAGCGGCGGCCCGGTGCCGCTCCGTGGAGGCCGAGGTGTGGGCAGGTAATGTGAGCGAGCCATTATGGAGCATGAAAGATTTATGGATCCGCAGCACTCCTGCTGCAGGTGGGCTGTGGGCGAAGCGGCCGGCCGGACGGGGAGCCTCCACCACTTTGTGGTGAACATCTTTGTGTTTTAGACGCCACTTTCTACCCTCAGCCCAGCCAGCGCCTGATTGGCTGGGAGGCCGGTTATGAAACTCGGTTCATCTCCACTGTAAGCTGATCACGATGCAGCAGCTTCCAGAATCTAAAAGCAACAAACTCGTCACAGAGCTTCAAATGAGCCTTCGCCTCAAATTGTTCACTTTGCATTTTGACGTCCTCTAATGGTAACATGTAATCATTTAGTTTCCTCCTCAACTCACTGTTACATACTTTATTCATACAATAGAAAATGCTAGAAATTAAATTGTGTTCAGAAATAGCACAAAAAATGTCAAGTTTAATAGGAAATCTGTACACATATTGCTTTAAGGTTGAAACCAAATTATATTTAAGGTAAGAAAAGTCGAGGAATGATATATGACTATGACTCTTACATCCAACTAAATTCAAAGAACTCAGTAACAGGTTTCCGAAATGACCTTTAAGAAAATAGTAACACAAAGTGATTTCGATAAGTAACTGTAGTCTGACTACTGGATTTAAATAGCAACGCGTTCGATTACTGGTTACTGAAAACAGTGTTCTGACGTCAGTAACACGTTACTGACATCACTGTAAACAGCACACAGTTTTTCCCTAATTCCAACCCCTAAAAATGTGATTTTGCAACATCTTAAAGAAAATGAGCTGGAATATTAGTTCATAAAAATCACAGTTAACCAAACTTCATTCACCACTAGTGAGCTGATGTTCTTTCTTGCTTGTTTAAGTTTTCCAGTTGTTCTAAACAGAATGACTCTAACATTACTTCATCAGAAATTCCAAAGTTCTTTGTGGTCATCACTCGAGTTTAGGTACTATAAACGGTATCACATTTATAGAACTAATAGTTAACTAATTTAGACAAAAAAAATCTGGCTCTATAATGAAGTCACCCCTCATTGGCCAACCAGGAGGGTATTGTGTTATTTGGCAAATTAGAAATGAAAACACGGAACAGTCACGTGGGATTCCTCTAGGCTCCGTCCTGAGACCTCTGTTGCTCAATATGAACATGCTACATGCTACTGTTTTGTTTGTTTTTTCCATGGTGAGGATGAACACGGGAAAAACCATAAAGGTCGAATGCAGAGTATTCCTACGTCTCTATGCTGATGACACAATTTTCTATTTTAATCATCAAATGACTGCAGTAGATTTGACTCCTTGACTGGGTCTGCATAATCCAAAAACACAGAAATCATTGTTTTAGATTGTCAAAGCAAAGTTAGCAATCACAACTGAGCTGAAAATACAGAAACTTCACCTTTATCACTCTTTCTTTTCATTACAATCCTTTTGTACTTTTTTTAGGAAGTATTCCATGTATCAGAATGTTTCGCTACTATCAGGTCAGGTGCATGGAATTGGTGAAGCCTCTTGAGCCAACACCTGACGGCTCACACACTTCCTGTCCTTCCATCTTAACATAGTTACAGACTGAACAAACACACCTGAACGTCACCCTGAGTGAGAAGAAGCAGCACTTCCTGTCGAAGGCGGTGAGTTGTCGGACTGCGCTCTCATCCTTCCTCCAAATGTGCTGTCAGAGCTGTGTTCCTGCATGCATGGCGATGCTAAGCAAGCGTGTAAGTATTCCAAATGTCAGACCGGCTCGTCGTCGTTATTAATGAGCTTTAGGCAGCCGGAGTGGATCATTTTCCATGGAAATTCAATGCATTTTAAATAGCAGTGGATCAACATTCCGGGCCAGGATTTACATAAGGTAATTGCAGGATGCTGAAAGCACCTTCTAGCTGGCAGGGATTTCTCCCCCCTCCCTCCCCTCCCTCTCCTTTACCTTCAGTAATACAATCAGGTCCATTAAGTAGGCAATAAATACAAGGTAAGACTGTATCAGCGGTCCGTGACAGATAATGGCCTTTCTCCAGAATATCTATTTATTTAGCCGTGGACAGCTCTGCACACCTCAACAGTCAGAGGGGCCTCCTCTTCCTCACCTGCTCCTCCTGCTGTCTGGGAGAATTAAAATGAGTCTTTCTGATTTAACATAAATAAATAAATAAATAAAATAAAAAAGCAGGTGGGGTGGAGGGATGAGACCATGATGCACCTCTCTGAGGTCTACCTGCTGCAGCTGCTATGAGGATCTGGGGAAATTAACAGTCAGACAATAATTTGCAGTGTGTATGTCTGCATTCACAGAGCCGGAGAGGAAGTTTGGAATTTTAAAACCTTTTCCTGCTGATTTAAATATCAACACTGGCTTACCCCAAGGCAGCACTACGATCCTGGTGGTAGTCGAAAACTGTCATTTGAATTGAGTTTTGGGACTTCTTGTTACACAATGATTACACTTTGATAACATTCGGGATTCAGCTTCTTTAATTTTTTAAAAGGAAGTGTTGTTTTTTTTGAGGCCTGGATGAAGATGTGAGCTGGAAGCTGACGGTGACACAAAGTGAAACTAGGTGCTCTGATTAATCTACGGGTGTGTGTGTGTGTGTGTGTGTGTGTGTGTGTGTGTGTGTGTGTGTCTCATTAACACCGTTGGCTCTAGAATCTGTTAGCTAACAGCGCATGTACTCCCCTGCTGCAGCCGGGCTCCGCCGAGGCTGTAATTAGGACATTTCATCCGTAGCCTTTTCAACACAGCTGTCTGATTGGAAGAGACCCCCCCCCCCTACCCCCGCCCCGCTCGCCCCCCTCCACAACACACACCTCCTCCTGTAATTACAGAGGCCCCGGACCCCTGACGCTGTCGCAAACAAGAATTCAATTAAGGGATCAACAGCCACACACACGCGCGCGGCCATCTGCATTTGATGTGATCACGCGGGCCTCTGACGGGGGAACTTTTCCCTCCCTCGCGCCTTCCAACAGGTTCCACCTTCAGAGCGAGGCCCGGCCCGGTTTGCCAGCTCTCTCATAAGCCTATTGGATTTGCTCCCGTGCCAACGTCTTACTTAATTAGCCTGCACATTTTTACGGGCATAAATCGCTTTTACATCACTGCCAGCGGAGCGCACCGCAAAGTGGGTCGATCATATATTATGTTGATCCTCCGCTGGCGCAGTCAAAGCCATACATTACATTTGAATTTGTCGAAGAGCCCAGGGCCCCTAGCATCATTCTTCTTTGTTGTGCTGTCAGTGATAATCTCTCCCCAGGGGGTCTCGGCTCCTGCTCTAGCTTTCTTTTCTGCTCGCTGCCCCCAGATGGGATGAGTAAAGGGACGTGGGGGACCGGGGCCGAGCCAGGAGGGAACCCACTCATATCTCCCCGTCGCCCCCGCGGCCCCTCCCGCTGCTCGAGGAAGCTGCCCACCTTCACGACTTCCACGGACATGGACCCGGAGGAACCAGGATGAGGCCTGTCATAAGCTCTATTTTTTTGTATTTTTGTTGTTCTTCATTGGTTTCTGCCCAAATATGTTTAAATATTTAAACATATTTGTATGATATGTTCATGACTTACTCTCCTCATTTGTTTAATATTAAGACTTTATAGGGTCTAAAATTAAAAACTCTAACTTGGGTTTAAATATATTAATCACAGGTCTTACATTTTATATATGTCAGGTTTTTTTTGGTTTTTTTCCCTGCAGGCTTTTCTGTCAGGCAAAAGTTTAAGACATCTTCACTGCATTCTGTGACTCCAGGGGTTTGAGGCTACTGCTAATATATTCTTGCTAGCTAATTTTTTTTCTTTAGGTCTAAAGTGCACATTTCTTGCCAGTTGACTGGATAATGTCCGTTTTCACCACTGGCTCACTTCTGTTGCTAACTTAAACAATGCCCGGTACAATTTGTGCAAACAAAAAACTTTGGAGCTTAGAGAGCCATATGAAGTGTGAGAAACGCAAAGTGGCATTAAAAAGTCATTAAAAGTCTTAAGTATGACCCAACCAAAAGCAAATTCAATTCAATTCTTGCCATCTTTTTCTAATCAGTGAACGTATCATGCTAAGTGCTACAGGGTCATGCTAATGACGCTCCTCAATATAGAAGTTATCACTGCAGGAAGAAGGCTTTACACCGTGTTCCAAATTATTAGGCAAATTGGATTTAAGTGTCATAAAGATTAAATATTTTTGTTGTGCTATTAAATTTATAGATGGTATTGTGTGTCAGGGCTCTTTGAATCACTATAATTAATTTCAGAAAGCTGGTTGATTAGTTTGTCTGGTGAGCTCAATTAAAGGAAATCTACTTAAGAAGGATGTTCCACATTATTAAGTAGGCCACAGGTTTCAAGCAATATGGGAAAGAGAAAGGATCTCTCTGCTGATGAAAATCATCAGATAGTGTAGTGCCGTATGACAAGGTATTAAAACATTAGATATTTAACTAAAACTGAAGAGTTATCGTACTGTGAAGAGATTTGTGAACAAAGATGGGTTTGTGCAGATAAAGGCATAATGAGGAAGGTTTCTGTTAGACAAATTCATCGGATTAAGGGAGCAACTGTTAAAATGGCTTTACAAAGCAGCAAACAGTTATTTGAAGCTGCTGGAGCCTCTGGAAGCTCAAGGTGGAGGATCCTCTAGAGGCTTGCGGTGCAGGAACCTACTATTGGCCCCCTAACCAGAGCTCACAAGCAGAAACGGTCGCAGAGGGCCCAGCCATACATGAAGATTAATTTTCAAATAGACTTGTTCACTGATGACCGCTGTGCAACCCTGGATGGTCCAGATGGACGCAGTAGTGGATTGGTGGTGGATGGCCACCAATCCAATGACAATTTAATGCTGCACATTCAAAGAATGACTGTTTGCAGTTCTTTATAATCCATAAAATGTTTAGAAAATCTGCTGTGTATAATAATTTGGAACAGTGCATTTTGAGTTTTTTATTTTTGAAAAAAAAAATACTGTTCATGGGGAGTTTTGTTCAGTAATAGTTCATGACTTGAAAATTATACTGACCATCATTTGCATTGACCACTTAGGAAAATCTGAGAAAATATCACTTGCATAATGATTTTGAACACGGTGTATATTAGCTAATTTGAGCTTCTAATATGTTCAAAATTCCACCAGTGAAAGTGCAGAGATATAAGAAGTTATTTAAAACCAAACCATATTTTCTACATGTAGACTTGTCTTTCTTTCAGGCTGCGAAAGAACTTAACACACGAGAGTCAGACATTCAACAGACAACAGGAAGGCTGAACAGAAAGCATTCACATTAGTCACATGATCAACAAGAGGATGTTACCACTGGTACAAACCATGAAGAAGACAACAGGAAGTAGTTGGCACATTTGTAATTGAAACTGAGCTATAGAGAGAAAAAACAACCCTGTGCACACACACAATTTAGAGACCTAACTCTAACTCTGACGTTTTTGGACTGTGGGAGGAAGTCAGAGTATCCATATAGAATCCAAGCATGCACCAGGAGAACACACAGACTCAATGCCCACCCCAGGTTGGAATTCAAACCCGTGCGGCCTTCTTGCTGCAAGGCGGGTAAGAAAGTTACATGATGGGAAGTAATAGTAAAGTTTTGTAGAGCTGAGTTGATTCTGATAGGGAATCTGTGGAGGGAGCCAAAGTTTACGATGATGCAAGGAGAGCCTCAAACAATTGAAGCTAATTGCCAATAAATCCACAAAATAGAAGGTCATACATGTAGGTTAGTAATTACAAGAAGGCTTTGATTGCTGTAATGTCAATGAAAATTTTAGGAAGGGTTTTCTTATGCCTTCCTGAAGAAAATGTAGCTAACACTGATCAGTGATTTAGTTGTATTCCTGTCTCATTTATTGTCAGAAGTAAAATCCTTGGATGAATAAGAATAATTTGAAATCTTCATCTGCCAGGGATTTCAATAATTTTGTCCTACACTCTATGTTGATAGAATGTTGATGTTTAGTCTATTCCAACCACGGTTTTTTTGCTTCCAGATTTTGGAAGTGACTCAGAGTGTCCCCGCTCCGTCTGTCCCTGTCCCAGCAGTGTCTCTCCTTTCCCACTAGGGTGTAGTGAAGAACGCGGATTCATCCTCCGCTGAGCGACCTAGATGCATTCCACCTTCAGGCAGGATTAGCTTCCCCAGCCGTCCACCCTCCCTCCTCTTCATCTTCCTCCTCCACAGCGGAGGGAAAAACAACTAGAGATGTTTGGCTTTAAACACGAGGCAAATCAGCTCTCACTGAGCCCCTAAACACACACACACACACACACACACACACACACACACACACACACACACACACACACACACACACACACTGACGAAATCAAGCTTTTCCACAATTTCTCTCCGGTCCTTTTTGTATTAGCATGGAAGTCATCCATATTGATGCTAGGTGATTCATGTCCCGCCAGCCTCTTTGTTTTATCATTTCTTTCCTTACCCCCTTCATTCATGCTAAGCTTTCTGGGGCTTGGGTGTTGGGGGCAGGGGGGTGATTAAGGCAGGAGAGGTTAGCCCAGGAGTCCATGATGATGGGGCGGAGGCTGGCAGGCAGGCAGGTTCCTCCTCGGGTCCCCCTTGTGACGAGGTGGGGCCTAATTGATTTGTCAATCTAGAACCATCTGGCACAGAAAGATGAAGCTCAACCTGGTGGTAGTGGTTGGGGGTGGGGGGCAGGTTAGGTTGGATTACACTCTTATGTGACACATGTCTTCTTCTTGGGGGTTTTGTCTGATTTTTTCCGGTTGTACATTTGATCCAGGGTCGGTTCCCGCTGCTGTCCCTACACAGTAAAGGGCTAGAGAAAGATGACTGAGACAAAAAGGGGGTTCCGTTTACCCATTGGGGAAAGAAAAAAACTCTCTTCTCCGATTAGCAGAGGGTGGGGGTCCAGCAGGCACGGATCAAAAGGTCAGCCGCCGTTGTCTTAATGAAAACAGCTTGAAAAAACAGGGACAGACAGAGACAGATGGAGAGAATGGAGAGTGCCAGAAATGATTAGTACCTCCCCTCATCATCTCCACCTCTTCATCACCCCACCCTCAGTCTCACCACTTCGTCTTCCTCCTGTCATTTTCTGGTTTTGACCTAAAACTTGGGAGATTTGGAGGGACCTCAACCGTATCCACAGATTGCAGTGACTCTGGAATGTGTCACATGGATTTCTTTGTGTGTGTGTGTGCCACTCTTCACTTCTGTGTAAGCAACAGAGGCGAGATGAGCCACTTTAGCATCCTCGGGGCGAGATGATGTCTCCAAGTGGAAGTCTGCACGTTATTGCTAAAATTAACACTTTCAAGTTGCGCTAGATGACTGGGAAGTGTGGGCGAATCTTAACTTCACAGGAGGCGCTGAAGTGTTGGAGGCTTTATTTCTGCTGGAGATGCACAGTCAGGTAAATGTTTCCATGCTTCCTACACCACCTACTAAAACTGGAGCGTCACCCAGGCTGCACCTAGATACATAGATGCAGTTTTCCTTTTGAACATCTAACCCTTAGTTTTTGTCGTCCACTGGGCTTTACTCTCCATTTCTAGATCGCTTCTCAGATTTCTTAGTTGATGTAGTGATAAATAGTGACAAGGTCTTCATGTTGACACTGAACGTAATTGTCCACAGGAGGCTGGTCCTCTGGCTTAATTTGCCTAATTTAATGACACACTTGGTCCTGTCTTTCAGTAGTTGTGTCTTCATTACAAATGTGTGCAAAACTTTGTCTTCGTTGCCGACATGTAAAAAAAAAACGCAATTGTGGTGTTTACAGGAAATAAGAAACACAATTAAAATCACATTTCAATATATTTCTTTATGTGATAAGTCATTAAAAAACACACATCCTACCACTTCCTGTCGTCATCTTCATGTTTTCTGCCAGTAGCAGCGTGAATCGGCGAAGGTTTGATATCTAAGAAAGACTTAAAAGTGATACTGTTATAGAATCTGTAAGTTATTGTCTTTAATAATGTCCAGAATCAATATTTTTAGATCAGATCAGGACGTCCCTAAACATTAGCATTTAGCATTCCTGATCACCCTAGATTTAAATTATCGTTATTGGAGTCTGATTAAGATCAATACCTGATTATTCCTGTACTACAGTATTTGATTTCATGTCTGCCACACCCTTAGGCATTTTTTTAAAAAGTTACACAATATTTTTGTGCACATTCCTTCATTTATTTTTTATCTGACCAGAAGCACTCTGCTGTACATGTTCGTTACTCAGAATTCGTTTCAAACAGGAAGATAATTGGTGGCGCACCACATCCGACCTACATTTCCTGCAGGAATAATCCTCAATGATTTGCAAATCCTTAAATGCGATAATGGTTTAATTTAAACAACATTCACATAAATACCTGAAATTTCTAAGCTTGGAGTTGTTGCTGTCAGCCTCTCAAGCTAGCTGTTAGCTTTAGCCTCTCATTCCAGCTAATTTTATTTCTGCTAAATGAGTTTGTGTTCTTGTTCATCTGCTATTCAAGCGCGTTTTAGTACAATTAACAAACATTATGAAAAGCCTTTAATAAGGAATCCCAATTCTAAGTCTGGAACTTTCTTTATTGCAGCTTTCAGCTAAAAAAGCAACAATGTTTAACGGCCAAAATGTGACTATTTTCTTTATGCTTTTTTCTGCAGTTAGCCTGCACATTTCACACTGCTGCAAATAAAAGTAGAAACCTGTTGAGGCTGAATCTCAGACACAACAGCAGCTCAGTTGGAGCTGCTGGTCTCTGCTGGTTGCAGAGGGAGGAAGACCGAAACTGTTGATAACTGGTCTATTCAAAACAACAGGTGCTCCTCTTGGCCCAAAGGAGAGGCAGCAGAACATGGTTACTGTAAGGGAGAGGAGGGAATGGACAGACTGACAGGGAACAAAACTGTGAGAGGTGTGAGTAACCAACGGCGTTCTAGAAAAGCTGAGGTTAAAGGTCATTTCTGCTGGGGGCGCCACACTTTGGAGGGAGCAGGAGATCAGGCGCAGCAGGACGAACACGGCGTGGAGACATTCCTACCAGGAGCCGTGGAGGAAGGTGAAGCTGACGGATTTGAGTCAGGCTGCTGACGGCTGTTTCTCTGCAGGGTTTGTTGCTACAGTCAACAGAGAAGGTCCACACCTGAAGAACCGTGGCTGTAACTGTCGAGGTCCGCCGTCTGTCCATTTATAACCATAGACACAATGATGATATGAAACTTCATGAAGGTTTGATTTTAAAAAGTTTGTCATCAAAGCCACATTCATATAGAGCAGCGCTCCTCAACTCCAGTCCTCAGGCCGCCCTGCTCTGCATGTTTTAGATGTGCCTCTATTTCAGAACAGCTGATCCAAATGATTGCATCACCTCTTCTGCAGGCATCAAGTACTGCAGAAGCCTGTTAATCACCCACAGATTCAATCCAAGTGTGTGGCAGCAGGGAAACACCTAAAACATGCAGGGCAGGGAGGCCTGAGGAACGGAATTGAGAAGCACTGATATAGAGCAACATGGTGGACAGGTCACCTGCTGCGTTTCACTGGAATGACCAAAATAAATTTCCTTAAGTGGGTTGTTGTATCAAATTTCCAGACCTCTCAGGCCTCCTGGTTCTGGTTCTCCTCTGCATCAACAGAACCAGCACCAAACATGGAGAAGCAGCTTGTATGAAATGTGCTGTACAAATAAACTTGATTGACTGATTAAAGCTGCATTATGCAGCATTTACAAAAATATGCCTTTTGTATACTTGTTAAAAGTGTCACCTTGTCATAACGGTATAACATGAGAGATCTGTGAAAAGATTGAGCTCCTCCACTTCCTCCCTGAGCTACTATTGCTGTTTGAGAAGGTATAAAAACATCCAATCAGAGCCAGGAGGAGGGTCTTGAAGCTGTCAGTCAACCTTGTGAACACGCTGCTAAAGGTGGAGAAACAACTTACTGTTACAAGAAAACTGTTTATCTGCTCTCTTCAGTGGCTAGGCTAACTAGCTTCAGCATTCATGGCAAGCTCTACTATCAGGAAGAAGCTGTAGTATAGCAGAAAGGGTGTGAGTAACATGTGCACTAGATTGATTGACAGCGCTAACACTCTCCTCCTGTCTCTGATTGGTTGTTCTCACCGAGTCTTGTATTTCTGTGGTTAGCAGTGAGAAAAGGCAGATAAGCTTGATTTTTTTAATTTTATTTTTTCAGATTATGTCTCATACCATACTGTCACGACAAAGAGACAATTTTAACAAATATTTAAAAACCATTGTCTTAAAAAAAAGGGACATACTGCAACTTTGACACTTTCCCATAAACAGCCCTGATGTTTCTCAGGTTGGAGTTCAGGAATTCCTCTTTGGTCCTCAGCAATCCTGGAGGGAAAAAACCACCTGCACTTTAAAAATCCCAAACTATTTCCTGTCCTGAAGGGCTTCTCCAGTTGGAGCGCTAGATTTTTCTACATAAACATTGTTCAGTTTACTGGCGTCACGATGGACTCAGATCTTATTTGCTCCACCAAATAAAGAAAAGCGCTACAATGAGAGGCTCTGTTGTCCTTCAGGCTCACTGGCGCTCTGAGGACAGAAAGGTGAACTTTAAGGACGTGTAAAGAGCCGTCACTCGTCTTTATGAGCTAATCCACTGACCTCCAGGAGCCAATCAGACTTCAGCCCTGGAAACGGCTCATGAAAAGGAAACGGGCTCTTCTGAGGAGGACACTACAATGGGATTACACACACATCGGAGAATCAGGAGAGGGGAAAATCGGATATTTCCTCATGCATGTGTGGGACGACCAAAGCACACAGGAGTGGGTAGCTGTGTGGAGATGTGCTACAGCCGATGATGGTTTGCGTGCGTGTGTGTGTGTCTGTGCACACACACAGGCAGGTGGGTGGTAGCTTTTCAAAGAGCAGAACGTTTAATTGAATTCTGTGCCTCTCCTTGTTATTCCAGTCATGACTGAGAGCCGTTCCGTGTTGTCCCGGCAGTGTGGGAGGGCCAGTCGTACCTGCAAACACCGGATGGTTTACACTCAGTGTGGGGGCGTGTGTGTGTGTGTGCAAAGAGCCAAGGCTTGTGAGGTGGTTGTGGGTGAGCTGGTGTTTTTCTAGCGCAACTGGAGTCCCAATGTGGTAATGAGGAAGGGAAGTGGTGAAAGTCAGCCCTGAACCTCACCCTTAAAAGAAAGCATGAAACTGCCACAGTTATAGTGCTTTATGTACGCGTGTGTGTTGGTGTGTGTATGTGAGATCGAGAGTCAGATTTTGAGAATGCGTTCATGTAGACTGTGTAAAGATCGTCCTTGTTATAAAGCCGGTTAAACAGGACAAAAAAAACACACATTCTGTTTGGCAATTACAAGGACGATAGCTGCCTAATAAAACGAACAGGGTTTCTAAGCAATTACAAGCTTAAACAATGATGCATAAATTTCATTTATAGATAGATTTCACTGAGGCTTATCTTTGAGAAGCACTGTAATGGGATTCAGTCAGGAGGCAAGAGGGGGGAAAAATGACTGTGTGCTCAGGGGGAGGAACGCCTGATTAGGGTGATTGGGGGGGAAAAGGTGACCAGGATTCAGGATAGCTACTCCTTCCTAAACAAGGACACTGAAAACCTTCACAGATGTCAACATGGTTAACGATTGGTTTCACATTACTGAGGCTGAAGGGTAATTCTGGAGGGAGATGTTAAAGCAGCAAGATAAGTACAGGACGATCCAATCAGAGCTGCGCGACACACATACACGCCTTTACTGGCGACCCTACAGTCCTCTGACTGCCAATCAGGTACCAAAGACAACGATATACAGAAAGAAAGGAGGATTAGGCAGATCAAGCACCTCATAGTCTGAGCCAACTGTCAGTGCCTATGGAGCAGGTTGTTCTCCATCACTTTTCTATGCTTGTCTATGTCTGGCCTGTGTGTGGTCCTGAGGCCAGAGGAAACATACCGCCATGTTTAACTAACCACTTTTATATCATACAAGTTGATCCACTGAGATCTACGGCTAGTGAGCTTTTAGAGTGTGTGGCTGGGATGTATGGAACTAAATGGTGGGGCTACAAGGCCCCAATTGGTCTGAATTCTCTGCTACAGTCTTCCTGCAGCCTGTCCAAATGCATTCATTGTATTTTAATGCCAGTAAAGTCATTGTACTCCATCTTCAGTATGTCTTTATCTGCATCACATTCTGCTGAGCTATAGACTTCTCAAATCAGACGGTTACTGGAAGATCACATGGTGCCTTTGGTCTGAATGCACTGGCAGACTCTCTACTACCAAGGTGACATAATACTCATAATTTGGAACACTTTGCAAAAGTTTTGCTTCTGTGTTGAGTGTTAAAGATGGCCTCTCTGCCATTATGGTTAACTCTTATGTCTGTATGCTGATGGGCGTTGATGGACAGCTGATGGTTCGGAGCTCCGGTTAGCTCTCTCTCTTTGGGAACTTCTGCTTGAGGGTTTTCATCAGCTGGAGGTGATTCTAAAGGTTTCTGCTAAACTTTACTTATGACTCTAACCAAGCAATGAGAGTTAAATATTGCCAAAAAATCACTGCAAGCCAGCTAAAGCGGCTCACAAAATCTTACGGTGGCAGAATCCAGTTTTGTGATTGTGACTTGAATGTGTAATTAATTGTTTGACAGTTCTTTTCGGCTGTAAGGACCATAAATTTATCCAGAATGTCTGCCTCGGCGTGTCATTGGTTATTTACTGCAGACGGGTAAACAGATTTTCTGTTATGTATGAGCTTCTGCTGACCGCTGTGCTAAAGCGAAGCTCTGAAACAGTCATTTGTCACACGAATTGACATATTAACCTGCCCCTTTACACATAACCCACACATAACGCCGCCGCGTTCGCGCTGCTATTTAATGCTTGAGTAAATGAACATGATATTTAAGTGACTGCTATTTCCTGAGCTCTGTTTTTTTTTTCTCCCTTCCCCTACTCCTCCTCCAACAGGCTTTTCTCTAAATTTCCCCGGGGAGCCTGAGCCCCCGGGGCTTGGCTCGGTGTCACAGCCCCGGCAGCCATGATACTTCATCAGGCTTTCGTGCCGTTATTGGCAACGGCACCGCATATCCTCTTAGCAGTTATAGCTTTTCAATTTTCCTTTGAAATGCTGAGCCTAGCAGAACATATGGCAGTATCTTGGCTTAAAGTCTTGGATTGAGCCAAAAGCTTGTAAAACAGCCCTGCATTGTGAGCGCACGTGAAGCCACAGGCTGCACACTGTTGACCTTTGTGGAGTTTGTGCGCAGAGCATCAGCTCTTCCCTTACAATTGTTAAAGACATTTATAATGGCTACAATTACAAGAAGCTGTTGGATGCTGTAATGTCACAGTGTACGCTCCGCTATAAAGTATTATTTCACCACCATCCCCCTCCTGTAGATAACTCAAGGGGCCCATTTACCATGATGACAACGTGAACCTCTGCCAGATTGTTCTATCATTCTCTGTCAAGCAGTCTTTCCCCAACACACGTTAGCATAAACTCCTGTAAATGCAGTTGTGTTATCTGGATTTGTTCCACTCGATCAATGGCTGAAGAAGCCTCCACCCTCCCCCACCTGTCATGTGGTAAAACAAATGCACTGAGTCAGCAGCAGCAGCAGCATCAAAGAAAAACATGGAGCTTCTGCCAAAAATTCCTACAGGGGGTTCTTGTGGACAGAACATAGGCTGAAACTGGACTGAGACGGCAAAACAGCGATGGCAATTATAATAAAATATGTTCTCCAACTATTGTATCATTTTCCTATTCTTCCACAAACTATGGATTTTTGGTCCATTCCATTATTAATTCATGGTGGTGGGGGTGCAGGAGGGTTGTTGGGGGCAGGGTGGCCTGCCCTTCTGGAAACCTGATCTGGATCGATGGAGTTGACCTTGGGCTGAGCTGCTACCCACCAGGCTGGACTGGAAGGGTCTGCCTCGTCAGAGGCCTGCAGGTAATTTATTTACATTTGTCTATATTGAAATTAGTTTGACTTTACAAAGTATGGAAACCGATATGATGCTTTGAATGGAAAAGGAGAAGCTATTAACACAATCACGTAGGATCACGTTACTGTCAAAACCACTGAAGGAAACAATAGGACTGATTTTAAAGGGTTAGCTTGATTTTTTTGTTTTTTTAAGTGAAGTTCTACTTTTCTGTAGAAGGATGTTACTGTATTTTGTAGCGGTTCAAATCAATGGGAACTAACAATATGTTAGATAATTATTTTGTTTTAAGTGTGATTATGTTGGTCGAGTCTTTTGGCTGGGCCATTCCAGCTGATTGAGACTCGTCAGGCTCCTCTAGCTACGCCAAGAACGGAGAAAACTTTTGGATTACAGACGGTAATTGTGCAACAGCATCAAAGATGGAATGTTCTTCTGTTTTCCAGGTCTCTGTTTGAAACTTCCCTCTAATTCACCAAGGCCTCCAAACCAGCTGATGAAGTGGAGTGATAGAGCAAACATCTGGCTAGCTTGTTAGCTCCCACTAGCTTCCAAAGAGTTCATGGTAAACTAACATCTTTCTACTTTAAGTAAAGGTAGTTATAACTGATAACACCTTAACAGAACCTCACTTCAAAATAAGTGAGGTTCACCATCTTAAGTTGTCTTCAGGGGCTGTAGGAAAAGTTTCTTAAAAACAAGCTAATTTAACATTTATGTCAGTAGTTAAGTGGTAGTGCTTTAGGTTTTATCATGTTACATTTCGGTGTACATTTGAACTCACATACTGCTGGAAGAACCTTTATTCTAGAAGGTTCTACCCAAATCAGTAATTAAATAAACAGATAGCATGTTGCTGTATCGACCTCAAGGCGCCTGCTGGATTCTCTTTGCTAAGCTAACCAGCTAATCAGCCTGTTAAAGGAAACAAACATTGGTGGCGAACAGAGCAGCATACAAGATTATATGGCTATTGATTTTTATAAAACAACTCTCATGGGAAGAGCTTGGTCGACGGGCAATGATCCAAGATGTAAGGTCAAGAGCTGCTTTTCAAACCTGCTTCGTTCAGAAATATTTACACTTCTGAAAAAAACTATGCATGGCTGAAGTCCAGTAATCCATCCATCAGACTCAACAAATTTGTGTTTAAGACACCAGTTGACATTTGTTATTTAGTGGGTTGCAGTGAAGTGCTCCAAATGGTTGTTCCCATTTAAATCACCCAGGCAGATGTAATAATTAGCTTACTTTGTACCATAAGGTGAGAAGCCACAAGTGGATAAAGTATGTTGATATAAATTGCACATTCTAAATGTTTCAGCAGTTTATGCAAAACTATTTTTACTGAGCCTTTACAACATTTCCATTAAAAAGGTTGTAGTTAATTACCATGAGCCTCCATTATCTGAACTAATATCTATATACTTCTATGTAAAAAAAGAAAAGAAGTTAAGAAAAGAAAAAGGAACATTCAAAGTTTTACAGAAATTTTGAATGAACTACTGCAACCTTCTTGGGGATTGGAGTTTTTTATTTTTAGGAAGCTGGAGGTCAGCTTTGTATTTCTAATCTCTGAAAACTAATCTCTGTTATATGAAGTCTACAGAGTTAGATAATGACTGCTAACAGTCACTGAGGAGAACCCCACTTCAAAAAAATCTGAATTATTTTAAGAGATATTCATTTTTGTAAGTACCAGTAACTTGAACACTCTAGATAGTTGTTCAAATGAGAAAAAAAATAGTTTTTAAAGATTGATAATGTAATATTCAAAGTAATATGTTTAGAAATATATGACTCATTTATTTAAAAGCAGCAATTTTAGTTTGCAAAAGTTTTATGAACAAACAGTATGCTTTTTAAAAGAAAAGTGAATGAAATAAATGTTAAAATGGAGTGCTCATCTTAAACATATAGCTATGGAAGCTTTCAGACATTTTATTTTGAAAAGTAAGAAATGAATATATATTTTAGAATATGTTTTGTTTTCATTATTTAGTCAGTCAAATCATTTTAAATATGTTGCAAAATAAATCGACAAAATATAATTGCAATTATATTTAAATTGTTTTTCTAGCTGTAAATGTTGAATTTTAATTTTAAAATTTTGAACATCATCATGACAAAGCGAGCATGTAATTGATGCATTTTATTGTGACATGGGGAATCATGAAAAAAAAAAGAAGAAATAAAAGAAACAAAAACATTCATTATAAAAAAGATGAGGTTGTTAAAAGGGGGGCATATAAAACTGGGTATGGTTGTGACACTGATGTAAAGGAACAAATTGGCACAAATAAAAACATAAGAACATACGGCAATATTATTTTGGCTTGGCAAAGTCTATGTGGTTAAGGATCATCGTTCAATATGACGGCACACACTCATGCTATTAGACATACAATTAGTTTTCAAAGTTCAGTAGCTTCATATCAGGAGAGGAGAAAGAAAACTAACATGAGAGTAGATGCAGAGAGGTCACAGGTTCCAAATTTTCTGGCTTGCATGGTGAGAGATTTTTTTTTTTCCACCCAGAAGAAGAAGAAGAAAAAAACATTTGTTCAAAAAACATACTTCAGTATGCCGGAGTCTTGTTTTCCAGAGTTGCAGTTATTCACCTTTTCTTCTTTTGTCCATACTAAAATATATTATCGCATTAATACAAACTACAGTATTGTACACTACACTGTGTAATAAATAAGCGTAAAGAAACGTAAAAAAAAAAAATCCGACACATAAATATAAAAGTTCTCTACAACTTAACAGACATACCCATCTTCTCGGGGGGGTTTGGGATAATACTGCCACTGTGGGACATGTACAGAACGCACACAGAAACAGAACGTAAACCAACATGAGGGACGAAAATAATACTGACAGGTAAAAAAAAAACCCCAAACACACACACACAAAAAAAACGTGGTTAAATTAAACTTCATTTTGTCACCTGAAGAGACTGAGGATTTCATGAAGTGTGAAACAAGTGCGCTGAACGAGTTCAGGGAAGGCAGGAGGCGGTCACGATGAGAAACCAATCGTCTTTGTTAAAACAACAGGCTTGCTGATTATTAGTCACTCAGATCAGGAAAAAGAAATCGTCTAAAATCTAACGCATGAATTTGCAGGCTAAGCTCTCCTCTGTCTGCAACAGTGTTTCGGTTTATTGTTTGATTGGGACCCGGCGTTGGCTGGAAGCTTCAACAGCAACGTTCAATGGCACTTCTGATATAAGCATGCTCTCTCATTTGATTTATTTATCTATTCACAATTATTTTTGCATAAGGCTCCAAGTTTGCGGATGAGATCAGAGGTGGTGAGTAAAAAGGCAGACATTTTGGCTTTTCAGTTTCCTTTTCGTGAACGACTAGTTGGCTATTTAAAAAGAAAAAAAAAAAAGAGACAAAATGCAGTTTTTGGGAGCTAATGTGCCAAACTGTTTTAGTGTCCAGATTCTACTAACAAGAAGACCAAGAAAATTCATTAGTGGTTTTTAGTGATGAATTTAGTTGAGGGTTCCTATGCAGTCTGGAAGTTGATACAAGTATTTTCCACATCCATTCATCCATCCCTCATCCATTCATCCATCCCTCATCCATTCATCCTTCCTTCCATTCATTATTTTACATTTATACTAATGAGCCAACAACGGCTTTGGGTTTTGTTTGGGAAGAGTTTAGAATCTTTTCAGGAACCCTCTCTAGTGATGCTCACTTTTTATCACTCAGAAATGGAATTGATCATGATTCGGCCAAGCTTGACTAACAAAAATAAAGAACATCAATACTGCCTGGTTCTAAAACACGTTAGCTCTCAGACATTTCTCTCCTTAAGGCTCTCAGTCCGACCCCAACAACAGAAATCTGAACTGTAATGCTAAACGGTGTGATGGCGCGGCGCGATAATAATACTGAGGGGTTCAACAAAACTCAGCCTGTAGGTAAACTGAGCCACTTGTAGTGCACAGGATTTGTCTTTTTTTTTTCTTCCAACTTAACAAAATACTGACTTTTTTTGTTCATTGGCAATAAAAAGATATAGAAATATCTCCCAACTGTACAGCTTTTAAAGGTTAAAATATGAGTGATAAAATTAGTAACACTGATAAAAAGAAAGGACCCAAGGTGTTTTAGTAATAAAACATTATCTAAAACGTGTCGGCTCTAGCTTCCAAAGTCTGTATAATGCATGTCTTTTGTTCGTTAAAATTCCTCTTCTTCGTCATCGTCTTTCTGTTTTACTAATGGTTCTTCAAACAGAGGGAGACGTTCTCCTGTGGGGAAAAGTCACTAGTATTTTTTCAGGCACACCTGGATTTCTACACAGTAGTGATGTGTCAGAGTGAGCGGACGCCGATCCTCGGCGCGGGGCGAGGAGGGAGTCTGATTGTGTCGCACGGAGAAGCCTACTTCCTGCTTCAGTCTGTGTCTGCTTTCTCCTCTGGCGTCTCCTCCTCGTCCTGAGAAATCCCGCTCTGGTTCGTTTCGCCTCTGCTCTCCTCCTGGACCTCCCCGTCCTCCCCGTCCTCCTCCTCGGCTGCACCTCCCTCCTTATCCGTCACCTCATCTTTGTCGGCGTCGCTTTCCTCCTCCTCCTCCTGAACGCTCTGCCTCATCTCCTCCTGCCTCGTGTCGACTTCCTCTTTCTCCTCCATCTCTAATGTTCCGTCCTCTATCTCAGCCTCCATCTGCTCCTCCTTTCTCTCCTCTTTGTCCTCTTCCTCCTCGTCCTCTATCTGAACCACCTGGATGTCATTCATGTCCACCACTCCCTCCTCCTCCTCCTCGCTCTCTTCGTCCTCCCTGGTGCTGCTCCCTCGCTCGTCTGAGTCCAGTAGGGAGGGCGCCGTGTCCTGCCTCTGCCGCTCTGTGGGGACCTCGCCGTCCTCCTCCGCGGGGCTCTCCCGTCCTCCAGCCTGGCTCTGCGTCTCCTTCTTGCAGTAGGAGTAGCGGTGGTTCATGTGCTGGGAGTAGGAGCCCGAGTGGGAGAAGCGCTTGCCGCACTTGTCGCACTGGTACGGCTTCTCCCCCGAGTGGAGGCGCATGTGTTCGATCAGGTGGTGTTTGTGTTTGAAGGCCTTGCTGCAGATGCTGCACTCGTGAGGTCGCTTCCCTGCCGAGAGAGGAAATAAAATCTGCGTCAGCATGTTCAGATCATTAAAAACAAGCGTAACTTTAAAATTGTCTCAGTTTGCCCCCAAACTGCTTCTGCACTCACACTGAAGCTGAATGATGTGCATTCAACACAAGCCAATGATCCTACTGGAAGCACTTTGTCGCCCTCCGGTGGTGCTACTTTACTGTTACCTTTACCTGTTGTGGTCATTCTGTGTCCACTATCTAGAACACAGCTGTTAAACTCCAGTCCTGCATTGCCGCTGTCCTGCAGTTTTTAGATGTGCCACAGGTACAAAACACTAAAATGAAATAGCTTCATTACCTCCTTGTGTAGATCAGTTCTCCAGAGCCTTAATGACCTAATTATTCTATTCAGGTGGTGCAGCAGAGGCACATCTAGAAGTTGCAGGACAGTGGCCCTCCAGGACTGGAGTTTGACACCTCTGATCTAGAACAAGCCGCCTGAAATGCTGTTGATACATAATTTTTACTCCATGGAATCCTTATCAGTAAAAAACACCGACGTTTTTGTTCCAAGTCTGGATATTTTTTTACCAGTAGATATCAGAACACTGTATAGGAAGGTGATTTTCCTCTCATATCCAATCTGTTAAGCTAAACAACTAAACCTATAGAGTATGTAGCTAAAAAAATGAATCGGCTGAATCTCAGTCAAGTTATTGTCTGAATAATGGAGTAGGTGAAGTTTTTAATGGATCTGTTACAGAAGCACCAGCAGACCTGCTGAAGGCTCAGCTGGAAGCTCTCTCTGAGACATGCAACATGTTCAATTCAATTCAGCTCAGTAATGCTTTACTTAGCCCACAAGGAAATTAAATGTCATGACTCATATCGTACTAATGTCTTCAAAAAGTTGTTGTGGATGGTGACAATGTGGGAAGGAAGGTTCTCTGGTAGCAGTCAGTTTCACAATGACTCTGAAGATGCCTCTGACTGAAGATTGTTTCTGTATGACAGTCTCACTTCGCACTGCTAATCCACCTCATTTGCTTTTGCAGCTCATCTTGAACTCAGTCCTGCTGTATGGTGAGAGATGTTGGAGTAGGGGATGTGACTATTGCTCATAATGATGTATGGAACTTCTTTTACAACTTTGGGGTCATAGTTCAAGTATCATTTTAGTTCTTGAGTTGCTAGTCAGCTGCTCCCGTTTGTAAAAAAAAACAACCCAAAAAACAAACAAAAAACCCACATTGTTGCTACGGTTACGTATCATAACAACTGTCTGAAAGGGAAAACTTAAAGTAGAGGTTTATGTGCATGTTAAACTACTAACTGATTTGAGAACTCAAACAAGTCAAAATACTGTTAAAATAGAATATGCACCAACATATTTAGAAAAAACAATTTCTACTAAATGGAGGGATGAGTGGAAAACAAAAAACAGTCCTCAGGTCCCCCGCATTGTTGCATAAAACGCTTCTACACCCTGAATGCTGAAAGTGTGCTCCATCATCAGTGTATCTAAGGAGAACATTTCAACACAAGCAGCTAGTTTCACCTAAGATGAGGTCACTTGGAGCTGAAAACTGGGCTTTGGAGCCAGGTATCAGTAATAAAGAAAAAGAAAACGCCTCTGAGAGCGCTGACCTGCGCTTGGCCACGGAATCATCATCTTCTAGTGCTCCAAATCACTACCAGAGATCGCTTCTTGCAACACACGGAGCTGTACATGAGAAACTGGCAGTGCAGAGGTGGGGAGTTGGTGGAAATAAATTCTCAGACCTCTTCTGTGAGTGTTGAGTAATGCCTGCTGGAATGGAGGTGTCCACCCTTCTTCCAGCTCAAAATCCCCCTTCGCATGCTCTCTGACTCATGTTTCCAAGCACAACAGTGAGTGGTGATGAGATGGGTTCCGGTTCTGAGGGACCTTTTGTTTTTCTCAGTTTTTTTGCTGGGTTTGTGCTCTGAGTGTGATTTCTGTCACGTTTACCTGTGTGTTCGTATTTGTGTCTCAGTAGCGAACTGCTCTTTTGGAAGATCTTGTCACACAGGTCGCAGGCGTACATGCCGCTGTCCGTCTTCTTCATCTTCTTCCTCGCTGGGCCCGAGTCGGAGTCGTTCAGCTCGTCCACGACCGAGAATCCCTCTGAGCCCAGATCCAGCCTCTCCTCCTGGGAAATGAGACATCGCATTAAGATGCTGATTATCGTTTGGTTTTCCTTTTTTTCCTCACAACACAGTGATTCACATCAGCAGTGAAACTTTGCATGGAGTGATGCTGAGTCATCAGCTAGACACAGCTCAGTCGGAGGAACAGCAACAAGCCCTTCCTGTTCCGGTGGAGCCAAAGGATGACTGGCGTCGCTTGTGTTCTGTTTTACACGGCAGATCTATGCCAACCCATTTAACACTAAAGTATAATACAACAACAGGAAATCAATGCAGCAGGCAGAGGTGCTGCCTTCAAACTGATTCAACAGATCAATATGCTGTATGCAACAAAGAGTAGAACGTGTCCTCTGAGTGGCAGCAAACACACAGTCATGTTTATAGCCATCCTGACTAGTCTCATTAAGTCTCTGGGCTAGAAAGTGCTGTAAAGTTTCAATATATAGTTCCTTGTAAAGGCCTTCATACCTTTTTTTTTTTTGTCATTAATAGCAACTTTCTTATTGGCCAAAATGTCTTACATCCTACATGGATTGTGCGATGGTAGACAATGGTTGTAATGAGACAAAATGTGAAAGAACTGCTATTTTTTGGTCGATACTGATTGTTTTTTGGGGGGTTTTTTTGCTTTAATATAGCAAAATATAGCAACTTTGTTGCAAAATGTATTGACAAAGTTGCTAAGTTGGCAACAGCAGGGTGACCATTGCTAACCGTGAACATGCAGACGTGATATTGTGTGTCTGTCAGTCACACCTCTCTCACTGCAGAGCAAAAGGAGACAGTGGATGACGTTCAGACCTTTGCAGAGGTAGAAAAGATCAATTTCTATTCAGATGATTTTCAATTTTGCAAAATTAAGGAAATCTGGAGCAATTTATTTATGTACCCTTAGTGAAGCGGGTTAAGAGGTGGAGATAGTTGTGAAAGACTCTATCACCTGTTGATGTTGGGTGTTTGTGGCTCTGAACAATGAGAAGAGCTCTGGACTGCATTGCTTGACTGTGTTTTATAATATTTAAATCTAAATTGAACTCTCCTAGTTGCTAAATTCCACATAGAAAATCTCTCTGCACAATCTCTAAGTCACATGTTTGTAAAGCAGCAGCCATACAGTAATAGTAGATTCTAAATAAATGTAATTTGTCTTCAAGGAAAATATAGAACTGCAACTTAAACCTGATTTATTTCCTTTGGAGCCATGCTAAGCTAGCCACTAGCTTAATGTGCCTAATATTCTAAGCACAGTGTAGTTTATAAAACTTTTTTATTAAGACTGGGGGCTATTTAAGGGTACGCACCTTGATTCCATTGAGGTGGATGGTTTCGTGCGTCTCTGTCCCTGCAGGGCTGTTAGCTGTAGTGGTGTATGTGTAAGCCAGCTGGGGGATCAGAATAGTCTGTTTGCTGCTGTTGTTGGTCAGTGCTCGGAGGCATTGCATTGTGGTTACAATATCGAGGGGTTTGGCACTTGGCTGGTTGGCGTACAGTGCGAGGGGGCTTCCCCCCATGGCTGAGAGTGGTGACGTGTCCTTCTTTGTGCAAGTTAAGTTCAGAGGTTCCTCCTCAGTGGTCTGGCGGGAGGAAGCAGAGGGGTAAACTCGGGCTGCAGGCACCATGCTCTCTGCTTCTTCTCTGGCTGGCTTTGGCAGCGACAGGTCCAGGGGTCCCTCAGTGCTCTCAGGGGTGTCGGCTTGGGTGGGACCGCCAGCTGTAAGGTTAAGTGGCGAGGGCGAGGCCGGTGAGCTGTGAGTGCCGTTGACCTCTGCTGGCGTAGCCTCTGTGGGGCTATCCTGACTCACAGATCTGCTTATAGTGGCTGTGTCCTTCCCTGGGACCAGTGATACCACACTGTGAGATTCAGAGGAGTCCTCCTCTTCTGATGGGGGTGTTGGGGCGCCCAGGGATATCTGACCCTGCTGCATTTTGCTAAACCACTTCTTTACCACATGGATCGGCAGACTGACTGAGTCAGAGATCTTGACCAGCTCATCCTTGGAGGGCTCTGCATTTAAGGCGAAATAGGCCTTGAGAAGGGACAGGAGGTTCTTGGGGTGGTTGCAGAGTCCTCCATCTGACAGCAAGGCAGCAACTGCCTCAGATTTATCTAAACTTGCTCCGTTCAATCTGAGATCCTCTTTCTTGCAGTGCTTGAGAGCATGGAGTGCTTCCAGGCCCCCTGGACAGTTCTCACACAGTAGACAGGTTGTAGTGGTCTTTTCCTCTTTTTGCTGAGCCTGGTCCCTGTTGCCTCTGACTGAAAGATCCTCGGGGAGTTTCTGGGACTTGATAGAGTCAACGGCACTCTGAGCCGGAGACACTGGCTCTTTCTTTAGGTTATGGGGTGTGAGCTGGCCCTGGTTGGGGTCCAGACTGTAATTTATAATAAGTTTCGCATTCCCATCCTGGCCTACGATTGGCAGACTGATGGCTGAGATGAGCTGCTGCTGAGGGGGGTGCAGGGTTTGAGTGGTGAGGCCTGAGTTCACCTGGCCTTTGGCGTTGTTTTCCAGCACCTGCCGTATAACGTTACCGTCCACTGCCACCTTGAGGGCATTCTGTAGGTCTGCCAGGTTGATGCTGATGGGGGACACCAACCCCACTGTGGGCAGAACCACCGCCTGTACAGTACCCTGCAGAGGGGCAGCAGCACCTCCGCTGAAAACTCCGCCATTCATAGCGGCCATGGCCGGAGGCGTTATTACCGCCGGCTTGTACTCGTAATCCACGGGCTCCGTCTTGATCTGGTTGAGAGGCAGCTGCTCCTGGAGGGGCTTGCTGTGCTCCAGTTTCTCCCTGATCTGTCCGCAGTGGACTGAAGGGGATGTGGGCAGCCCCGGTGGTGAACCCTGGGCCTGGTTTCTGCTGCCCCCCAGGCGCTGTCTGCTGTTCACTGAGATGACGCTGATGCACTTCTTACTGCTGATGTGGGAACTGTAGGAGCCTGAGTGGGAGAAGCGCTTCTTGCAGTGGGAGCACTCATAGGGTTTCTCTCCTGAATAAAGCCACAGTTTGTGAAACAGAGAGAGGGAAAGCAGAGTCGGCCGGGAGGTGGGGTGGGGGGTGGGAGGGGAAGAGAACAATTTCCATTAGTGAATGAAGCTAAATGAGCAAGCTAGGCTATAAGCGGTGCAGCAGGAAAAAGCTCTAATGCATTTCGATGATGCTTAAACGTTCGTGTAATGGCACCACTGGGAAATGCCCGTCTCTAATTGCTGTCCCATAATGCCAAAAGAAACATGATTACGGCACATTAAGGAGGAGAACCAACACACCGAAACATGATGAAGGAGATCTAAACGCAGGGAAACATAAATAAAACATAAAGCCTGCTTCAACCGAGATTGAAGCATCTGTGGCTAGCAGAGGGGCATGAAAACAACACACTGAACATGACCTGCTCACACACACACACACACACCCACACACACACACACCCACCCCACCCCACCCACACACACACAGATAGCATGCTTATTTGACAGGGCTGTGCTCTCACCACTGTGAATCCGGAGATGCTCCTTCAGATGGTGCTTGTACTTGAATGCTTTGCCGCATTCGGGGCACTTGAATTTCCGGTTGCCTCCGGACTGCGTGATGTGCCTCTGCGAGATAAAAGGTGAGCGGGTCGATCAGTCACACAAGCTATGACGGTGTGACCTTTGAACTCTGATAATTCACATCACAATGCCGTTAATCAATCAAGGGCAAGAGTTCATGTTTATTTGTCGTGCTCGGAAACCAGAGGGCTTTTATGTCAAGTTTTTTTTTAGAAACCTGTTTCTGCAGCAGCTACAGAAGATTTTACAACCATTTATGAAATAAAGATATCAATATTACAGGAAGTTTTGCTAAATAATCTTAAGCCGCTCCTTCTTCTTGTGGTTTGCATTTAAAGAACCAACTTCTGTTTTGTTTTTTGTAATTTAGAATAGTTCTCCAATGTTTTAAGTATTTCTACAAAGATTGCTTGTCTCTGATTTAGGGTAGAGACATCTAACTCCTGCTGTGAAGATACAAGACAATGGATCTTCAATTACTTTTCTGTTGTAAAGTTTTTGATTAATAACCAGCAGAGAAGCATAGTGGATATGCGCTATATGCACTGTGCTGCCGGTAAAAGAGGATCTCATGGAAATTTCACAATATCAAGAAGATGGTTTAGTTTAAAAAATTATCAGGAGATCTGGAAACTTAAAACTCTGATTCATGATTGGGACTCTTATTTTGAAGTGTGACAGGAAGCAGTTCTTTAGTTGTCCCGTTGTATGAGTCATGTAGCAAGGCCTTCTCCTGGCTGTGCCTGAAAGTTCTCTGTTATGAAAGCTTTCAAGATTCCTACACCACTTTTAATGGGTTCATGTAAATAATTTTTTTTCTACTTCATAGAAATATAAATAAATAAATGGAGACAAAGTGACAGAAAATAACGACACAAAAGCTTTGTATCTACTTAGTAAATTTCTGCTGTCTCTAAAGTATCTTTTGAGAATCTGGTGCTACAGTTGTAGAAAAAAAATCTCTAAAATACTTAGATTGATCAAATATAATCTACACTGAACATTGATTCTTTGACATTCCATTTAATAAAAAACAAACATGAACATGTTCAAGACCATGTTAGATTGGTGTATGGACTGAACAAACCATGTCTGAATTATTTTTACTACTTACTAAGTCTTTTATTCAAGGTTTTCAATGTGATTATAGAATTTTTTTTCTCAAATTGTTAAAATATCAACTCAATACTGTATATTTTTTGCCTCATGGGCTGAATGGATTGTTTAAACTCATAACTGAGGAAATCAAAACATTAAATCTGTCCTGTGACTTATTGTGGCTTTCAGAAAGCCTAGAAAACTATTAAAAAAACAGCTTTAAAATATTTCTACAAACTCTCTCCTTGGAAACAAGATACAAAATTAGCTTTCGGCATCTAAGTGCCAAACAGAACTTTTTACCTGATCTCGTCCTCCCTTATGAACGCTCATATGACGCTCCAACTGAGCGCGGTATGCGAAGCTGTAGCTGCACTCTGGGCAGCTGAAGCTCTCCTCTGTCTTCTCATGCCGGTACTTGATGTGCTCCTTCAGGGAGCTGTAGCGCTTGTAGCCCCGCGCGCAGTACGGGCATGTGAGCAGCTGGGAGAACGAATCAGGGGTTCCTGGATGAAAGAAGAGAATAGGAGGAGGAGACAGCGTTAAAAACACATGTTGGGAAACTCTTTGATGTTGCGCCTGAGCGGCCACAGTAACGCTGCTCTGTGATTTCGCCGATCACTGAGAGATCCTCCCCTACAGGTAAACAGCAGCCAGGTAACCAAGCAGATCAAAGCTGGTGTTTGCTGTCCTTGGCTGCACTTTGATTTCTCTTCATGTTGTTTCCACATATTCTGACAAGGAAAATAAATTACAGTTTTAGACTCTTGAGATGTAGCCATGTGATTGCCTATTGTGCATCAGGAGTGTGTGTAAGAAAAAATGAGGCTGGTAAACATGTCGCCCACCTGCACCTGAGCTCCAGACCAACAGAGGGTTTAAGTTGTTCTCTTCCCACACAGGTAAAGCATTACCTTGTTAACAAGTGATGTATTAAGCCCCCCACCTCTTCTTGGGGTCCAGGTGAGAGCTGTGGCTGGGAATGCACACACATTATCACCCAGGTAGCTGTGAGTCAGAGTTCGCATGAACGTGACAAATTTACTCAGGTGTTGCCATTTCTGACACTCCACTCCCTCCAACCCCCTCAGTGGAAGCAGGTAAAAGTTAAAAGCCCAGGAGCCGTAGGGGCTGTAATGATGTCAGAGGCTGGTGCTAATGGGGGGAGTTAACACCTGAGGTGTAACAGGCAGCAGGTAGAGCCATCCCCTCTAGAGGGGGTAATTACTAGATAGTTGTAACAGCGCGAGAGCTCAGCAGTGCAAACAGTGAAGTGTGACTGAGGACAGTGCCTACGGCGTGATGTCTGGTACCGTTCTCGTCATGGACGCTGGCATCGGGGGTGCCCTGGCGCTGGAGGTCATCGTCTGGGGCCTCTGGGTAGATGATGGCCGTGTCTCCTTGCTGGAGCATCTCTTCCACCAGGGCGTCCGTGCTCACGTCATCCTCGCCATCTGAAGCGCAGTCCTCCTTCACTGCAAAGGAACAAACACACACACTCGTTACAGACTAGCCTTCATTGATCGCTAGAGCAGAACGGTTTTGGCTCTTGACACATGCCATATGTGATCATGTCGTAAAATCACAGAGTATGCCATGGTTGGAGCAGCTCCTACAGTCTGGGCTCTTGATCATCCCATGTTCAGCAGACTGGAAAGAGGCATGCAGCGTCAGGAAGAAGAAGAAGAAAAAACATCCCGACATTCACAAAGGGATGAGAAAACTCATTAGCATCAAAGGCCAGGGGCGACGGTGAGCATGGCGTTCTTTGTAAGAACTGAATGGCAAATCTCTATTAACAGTGTTAGATAAGGTACTTGTTGTGGCTGGAACTGATAATTAGGTGACGAATCTCCTCCTCCAACGTTGCAGCAGACAGAGACGAAGCGGGAACGCTCACACGATCTGTGCTCTCAGGTGAGGCTCGGCCTTCAGACCAACTTTGGCAAATGAGCCGAGCGTGTTCTTCCTCCGCATCACACGAGTTCAGCTTGGAAGCGGCGCACACGCTCATTATCGGAGCGTAACCTGAGGACTGAGTTTAGTAGGCATGAAAGCTTCCTTCCTTTCTCTTGATCTCGGTTCTCCCCAATGTTACCTGAGGTGGATGCAGAAACCAGGTACAGCACGTCAGCAATTAAACAGAGCACCGCTCCTCTGTGGATGTGTTAGTTTGCCTCTGTGGATCATTACGGAGAATAATTACAGGGGTGAGCTCACAGCTAAAAGCAAAGTTAGCCTGCTGTGGATACAACAGTGCTGTTTACTGGGCAGATGTTTCATGAACTCCCTCTGCTCAGCGGAGATTGGAGAATTGTGTTTGGAGAACTGCGTACAGTGTGTGTGTGTGTGTGTTCATGTGTGTGTGTGTGTGTGCGTGTGTGTGTGTGTGTGTGTGTGGAGAGACGGGGCCAGCTGTGTTCTCCTCAGAGATGGGAACAGGTGTAGCACTTCATGACTCACCGACGCACAGCGAATACCAGTACTCTTACAAACAAGTCTCGGTCCAGCTTCCTCTGCGGCGCCTTGACAAAGCCACAGAACAATGCAACGGCAGTCATTTGTTGCTATGGTTATAGAGGACTGCTGGAAGAAGCCTGCTGGCCTGTTGCAGACCTCGGAGAGATCATGAGGACAAAGAGGCCGTCTTTTTATGAACATGTCAGCGTGGGTGTGTAAAGTAGGAGAAAGCAGCAGGTGCTCAGAAAGGCCCATCTTGGAATTTGTATCCTGTACTCGGGATACACACAGCTTTCCTCCCACGACCCGAGCAACATCACTAATACCCCGAGACACATTTAACACATTCCACCTAACATGTTAAGGGAAACACTCTGGCAGTCTGGGAAACACTCCCTGGTTGTCAAGTTAAGGCTTACAGAGGATTAGCAACAAGTAAATGCAGAGCTTCGAAAAAGTATTCATACCCTGCCAACCTGTCATAAATCAGAGCTTTGGAAAAGTATTCATACACTTAGAATGTTATGTTTTTGTTTTATTACAACCACAAACATTTGTACAAAAGGCCCATGGTAACTCTGGAGGAGCTGTTCAAATCCACAGCTCAGTTTGTTGACAGCTGTTGTGCAATTTATAAATCTGACATTAAGAGAAGACTGGAAGGAAAAAAATCTGTAAGAAGTGATGTCTTGTGGCACACATGAGAACGGTTTTGGTGATGGAAGATCTCTGGGTACGCCACCCCATGGTAACATATGGTGGTGGCAGGATGATGGTGTGGGGATGCTTTTGTTTGGCAGGGACAAGGATTTTTGTTAATGCGGAGATGAATGCATTTCTGCCAGAAAACCTGCCTGTGGCTGTAAAAGACTTAAGACTGTTTCTGGCAGGACAGCGACCCAAAGCATACAGCCAGCAGAAGCATGTCCAAAAGTTAAAATGGCCCAGTCAAATTCAGACATAAATACAACTGATGATCTGTGGCACAACTTGAAAAAGTCATGAGTCTCCCAAGTAGGATTGTGCAAAGAAGAATTGGTAAGACAGTCATTTTCTAGGAGGGAAGCGGCAATAAGTCGTTTCTCATTTCTTCAGTTTTTCTGAGATCGGCTATCAGTCGATACTTACATGAGAAACTGATCTTATCCAACAATCTTGTCTACCACCGCAGAGGTCTGAAAATGGATTGAAACGCAGATGTAACCACCAGGTTACGGCTGCAGGTGTGCAGTTAAAAATAGTCACTCCATTTTCCTGCTATAGTTAGCGACTTTTCAGACAAAATGAATCACTATTGGTCAAAATTGGAATTGGCATATGTGACGTTTTATAGATTGTGATTGGGCAGAAAGCTGTTACCTACCCCAAAACACTTGAAACTTTCAATTCAGAGTTATGCACTACTTCCCCAAATACAAGTAAAATACACTGAAGATTGATGTTTTAACATAGCAGAATGAGACATAAGGTATGAATACTTTTCACAAAGTATTACATCCTTCCATCGAAGCTCTCCATCCATTTCTAAATAATGTTAGCGAGTGACGTGGTGCTAAAAATGTCAGGAAGTGCTGATCAGGCTGGGATTTGCTCCCTCGGCCGCATTCAGACACACCGATTCACCTCAAGGCTGCAAAATGTTGAGCCTGTGTATGTGTGTGAAGTGAAGTGAAGTCCCGTTTGGGGCTCTGTGGTGCAAAGGCATGACAGGCTGTTGTTTTCACTCCTCGCCTCTGTGATTCGTTTGCCTCACTCGGCTCTTTTTCAAGTACAGAAGAGGGCCAGGAGGCGTTGCAGCCTTGCTGAGGTGGCTGTGTGTTATCAGGCTGCTCCCCCTGACATGAAACATCACGCAGGCCGCTTACATGCTGACGCAGGGATGTGAATGCACCGCTGCACACGTGGAAGATCAGTTAAAAGAGCTCCATAGAAGGTTCAAGAGAGAATGTCAGCGCATGTTCTTGTGAAAAAAAACAGCAGACCACCAAGTTTCTTTTCTTTTTCTCTTGCTTTCGTCTCTTCCCACTCTCCCTACATCTCTGCAAAATGGCCAGCCCATGATGCATTTCCTGTCCTGTCCAACCCATGACCTCACTATTTCCTGTAGCAGTACATCCACAACATCTCATAGATTCTGTCTGGTGGGGCAGACAAACAAGACAAAGCCTTGTGAAAAAGAATCTAAAATATTCAACAGTGGTGGGGGGAACAAATGCTTTACTTTATCTCCAGCCATTGGGAGACATGAAGAATTGTGAAGACATGAGGTATTCCAGAATCAGGAGAGGAATGATTTGCTCATCCTTGGCTGTGTGCTATCAAACATGCATCTCTTTCCAACCCTTCTGAAAATTGTGTATTCCAGTGTCTTTCTGACATCATGGTAACACAACAATAGACACCGTCAATCCTTGAAATGGTTTGTCACGTAAAATCCCAATAAAAAGCAATGAGATTTGTATCAAAATGTGAAAGAGTACAAGGGGGAGGGATACGTTTGCAGGCACAGAGAGAAACTGCCTGTATATCCAGACTTTCTCCATCATTTGGTGCCTCTGCTCTCCAGCTCCACCCTGCTCTTTCACTCAGATGTAATCATTCTCTCCTACTCATTAAATGTAAAGGAGAAGCCCTCCTGGGTCAGCGCTCCGTCTACCTGTCCCTCCCCCAAGCGTAGTCATACCCCAACGGTGGGCTGCTCCGCCTCTACATAATCACTTAGGAGTCAATGAGTAATGACAGTGAGGTGGGGGCCTTTCATACCCTTTAATCAAGAAGAATCATTCAGAACAAGAAGAATAGTCAGTAAGGATATTAAAAAAAGAAAGAAAATGATTTGAGGTAAACAAAGTTAAAGTGCTGAAAAACCACCTTTCTGGTTTTGGAGAGCTGAAGTCTCGTGAGAAGGGGTGTCAAGGCTTTAATTTGAAGCAAACCGAGCTGTGTGAAGAAGAAGATTGCTGGGTGGTGGTCAGATTTTCAAGGCCACACCAGAGAGTCTGTTCTCCCAACAGATTAGACGAAAGACGTGTTTGCTTAAAGAGCCGAGGCTTTCCCCGCGTTTCATCAGTCCGATCTGCGGAGAAGGCTGGACAGTTAGGAAGAGCAGTGAGAAGACCAGATCAGGCACAAACATGGAGCGCCGCCAGCTCACTGAGCTGTTTCAGTGCAGCTCATGCTTTTGAAGTGTTTAATGTGCTCCATCCTGAGCCAAAACCAATGACATTATTCTTCCTCCAACTTTCCTCTTATGCAAGGAGGTGTAGCTGGGGGAGTCGAGCCGAGGATGACAGCAGAGTCTGGGGAGTAGGTGGCTGCTCTGTGCGCAGGTCTGTGGTTTGACTGTGCACGTACAGCGTGTGTGCCAGCGCAACTGAAACCATGATGCTCGAAACCGAAGCAAATTCATCTGAGTGGAATTTCTAAAACTCTGCTCAGACCAAAAGTGAGATGTCACTGGTTATTTTCAGATGTGTTGGCTTGAACTTTCCCCACCCTGTTGCCCATGTTTACATTCATGTACATCTGTTGCTAAGAAAAGTATAGTCGACATCTTCAAAAAGAGAACTTTGAGATTTTTGTACCTGATTACCTGCCATATGTGCAAGTCACAGTTGTTGGCACCCGTCTGTAGCTACCTAGGTGACCTCATGCAATGGAGAGGCCTTGAGCCCGTGCCGACATCCTTCAGCACCCGCAATTGTTTTGGAGACGACAGAAAGGGAGGGAATGACGGGCTGAGGGGGGAACTTGACATCAGCGCTTCCTGTGGTAGTGAGCTGCTTCTGATGCCACTTCCACTTGGTTCGAGGTAAAAAGGAGTTCATGGCGGTTCCCTGTATGCCCACCAGTGCTGTAAAGCTTTCCACCAACACTTGGCTTGAAAGGCTATTTTGTGTGCCTGAAGGTCTCTCTGTGTGTTGGCATTGTCTTTGTTTAATATCATACTTCCTGCCTTAGTTTCAACCCCTCTGCATGTAGTACCTGTTTCCTTACTCTCTGTTTCACAATGAGACAAAGACCGCTATATAACTATGTGCAGATGTTAGGGTGGCATTTCTCAACTTAGACTGTATCTCTTCAGCTGAGATCATAATTGGATCAAAACCCACCTGCAGAAAATAATCCAATCCTCCAGGGATCCCCCAGGTGTATGATAATCCTGGCAGCCTGCCAGGCTGCTTTACATGCTCCCGCCAGGTTTATAGTTGACACACTGAACTTGAGGGTGAGCTCACCAGTCACACCGTACGCGCCCTTGCGCACTGTCGCAGTGCCGGGTATGACGGCTCGTTCTCGGAGAACACAACACGTGTACACATCAAGTTCAGACACACTGCTTGCTTGGCTCGAGAGTGCTCAACGGGAACTTTTAAAAACGCAACTATAACTCAGCCTGTGGTGTGTTCTCAGAAAAAAAGTCAATTTTCAGTGAAAGGTGGCAGACATTTAAACAGACTGGTTATAATACAATAAACACTTGAATTTTGCACCCTTCAAATATGTTGTTAAAAATATAATTGTTGTAACACCAAGCTGATTAGGTTGGGAGTTGGCGTAACCCGTCTTAAGGACGCACAATGTAACTGCTGCTCTGGTTCCACACTGATGGGTGTGCAGTGGCTGCCTTGTTGGAGAAGAACTGGGCTAAACAACGAACTCATCAAACTTGGAAAATGAAATCATTTATCATGAGAACTGTAGGAAATTGATGCGCTTGACTATGAACTCTCAGCTGTCCATGGGCAGACTCCGGGCTGTACGCCATTGTATCGGGGAGCTTTTTACACTGTACATGAACCTGAACACGTCGTTCACTGTGGAACTCTGTAGTGGAAGCATCATAGTGTGGGGATGAAAGCTGGGAAGATGGATGAAGCTAACTACAAGCCAATCCAGAAGGAAACTGATTAGAGATTACAGAAGAAATTGAGACTGTGGTGGAGGTCTATGATCAGAACTACATTGAAATTTGTGGTTGTAACATGACACAAGGTGGAAAAGTTCAAAGGGTGGAAATAACTTTGCAAGTCACTGTAAGAGCCATGGCATTATGACCACCTACCGTAATAGTTAGCAGAAACGACAGCTCTATTCACTTTTCAGCGGTCAGAGAATAACAAGAGGTTCTCACCTGGGTCCCAACTCGGCACGCTCGGGTGCTCTTCATCCGGCAGGGTGCTGTCGCAGTCTGCCCCGTCTGCGAGGCTGCCTTCCTCCTCCACGATGTGCAGCTTGTCCTCATCGTCTGAGTCTGAGCCTGCCTCCAGCACATTGTTGTAGTTGGTCACTGCACAAGGAGAAACAAGATCACAGCTTGGAAAGAGTACCATGGTTCCTGACTCTAATTCGAGTGCTTCATAAACATGATGAGATGTGTGTGGTCTTTAATTATGAGTGCTGGGAGTGAAAGGTTAAAAGCTGGCTAGGTTAAATATATGTACCATGTCGTTTTAATGTCAAAACTATTAAAGGGACTGGTTGTGGAAGCAGAGGGGGCAGGGAGCTGGAAACACCAATTAAACAGAACGTGGTCGGCCTTAGACAGATGAGATGAAACTTGAAATGACCTCCACAGGGAAAAGATTTGGATTAAACAGCTAAGACACTGACAACCTGCTGAACAGGGGCCTCTTTTAGGTGTGACAACCAACCCTGCAGCAACAGGCGAGCAGAGAAAATTCACACTTGGACATGCAGACACACATGCACATGTGTGTGAGATCACTGGATTGCAGGCTGAAGTGGTTTCAGGGCTGTGTGGGAGTCGGTGTGATGTGGTCGCCTGTGTTATGGGCTGAAGGAGCCAGGAGGCGCGCAGAGAGGCGGCCAGAGGAGCGAGAGAGAGAGAGGGTTATTACAGGGAGTAAATTTTCCTCACACACCCCATCCGTTTCAGCAGCATGTGTGTTTGTGTGTGCGCCGAGCGTGTTGCTCCGGCATCGTCTTTTCATTTCCACAGTGTTCCTCCATCTCTCAATTCCTCCTGGGCTTCCATTCGCCCCCCCATACACACACACACACACACACACACCCTCCTCCTGCTGCTGCCCTCCAGCCTCCCTCTGTTCCGCTGAGAGAGCTACAGATCCTCTCGGAGGCCAAATCAATTCTCCAGTGAGAGCAGCTCAGTCAGCAGAGGGCCTGGGCTGCAAGCGCTCCAACTACCTCTCATATCAACACTCGCACCGCACGCAGCGCTGGCACATCCACACACCACCTGCATTCACTCACTGAATGCGGACTGCCAGTACAAAGCACCTGAGCGTAGTGGAGTTTTTTTTCTCTCTCCATCTATCTCCTCTCTCCCTCTTCGCCCACCTCTTTCTGAAGTGGCTGAAGGAGGAGGCGTATCAGGTGGAATCGCGAGCCTACGTTTCAATCAATGAGAATTGTTCCGGCGAGCTCTCTCGCTCTCTCCCATCGCCAAGCGGGTCATTATGGCCGTCCGGCGTTCGCAGAGGCTCGCTGGAAGGTTCAGGCTGAGGGGGAGGCGTGGGGGCGAGGAGGAGGGAGATGTGCTGTTGTTTGTCGAGCGGTTCGTAAGGGTCGTCGCCGCTGTGCTGCAGCTGCGAAATCCTGTCAGGTTCATCAGGACGGCCGTTTCATTCTCAAACTCTTTACTGTCGTTCATTCAATATTCACCTTTTCCTTGTGATATGGATACTTTTGGTGTCATGAGAGAGATGAAAGATTTCAAAATATTTTACAAACTCAAAAACTGGGTTGTGTGTTTGTGTTCAGCCTTTTACTATGACAACCTCAAAGAAAATTAATTAAAAGTCACCAGATCAGCAATTCAAACTTAGTCCATAATAAAGAGTTAGGTTTAAACACAGAATCCAGAGCCTAGAACATCTCACAGAGCTCTGTTATCTAGCGTATTGTTCTATGCTTTGCTTCATACAGAGGGTCTGAATCCTCAGCTGTCAATAAACTATTGCTTGCTGAAGGTGTTTACTCCGTTGAAATTTGAAATGACCAGATTTTATTTTACCCAATCACTAATGTTTGGCCGTAACATATGTAATGTGGCAGCTCGACTTTGAAGAAGACATTCTGAAATGGGAAATTGTGTGTGCTGCAAACAACCTCATAAGAGTAGGGCCAAGACTTTTTTGCCAGCAATAACATGTCTTATGCATTCCTCTTGTTGCGACTTTAATTGCACAATATTTGGCCAAAACGAACTGAACAACTTCATTCACTTTTTCCGCTGCCATTGCCAAACTAGAACCCTGTATTGGCAAACTACAATTTTAAAGCAGTGCAGAAACCACCCAGGATTAAATATTTACTGAGAAATCAAGCTCAATGGGAGAAATCCCAGACTGAGCACTAAAGGGAGATGAGAATGAGAAGTTGCATAAGAAGCCAATGGTCAGGCTAAATACGAGGTGATCCTGGTAAAAAATCAGTGAGACTGTAAAAGACCTTAGACTGGGGTGGAGGTTATTTCATACATACAGCCAGAGCTGCACCTTTGAGTGGTCCAGTCAAAGTCCAGTCCTAAATTCAATTGAGTACTTATGGCAAGCCTGAAAAGAAAGTGCTATTCATAGATTTTCTGTTTAGTCTGAGTATATTTTGGTTATTTTACACAAAAAGAAACTTGTTTGTAAAAATGCACAGCTGATAGAGGGATACACCAAAACACCAGCTGATGTATCTGGTGCAAACGGTTTCTCTAAGTAAAGCACAACAGGTCTAGTGTTTCTCATTTTTGACACAGTTCCTTCACTAACATTCTGTAACAAACTGTACCTAATAATTAGGTGGCTTCTACTTTTGCAAGGCCATCTATCTCTTGACCATGTATTACTAGACATATTTTACATCTCTATTGGAGAACTCAAGAGCCACAGAGGAGGATGCCACACACACAAACTGGTTTTACACAGCATCATGTGACACTTGTCCATAATCCTCCTTTCTCCCTCTCTTGGTGCCTTCCACTATCTCCTTTCCCCCTCTGCCCACTTTCCCCCCGGAGCGATTCTGCCAGGTGATGTATTGTCTGTTCAGCAGCCCCAACAGGGTGCAACACTTCACTTTGAGACAGAAGGTACTTTAGGATGATTCTGAGAGGCTGTTTAGGGCCACAGCCACTCAGGTATGGAGCTGAGGTCAGCGATTACAAAGGCAACAGTCCCCAGCAGCAGCAGTGGCGAGAGAAAATGACCAACTATAAACTGTAGAGAGAAAAATCAATTCGCTGGTGTTTGCAGCAGCAGCAAGCGGGACAATAAAGGCGGGAGCCTCGAAGTGCGGCAAAGAGACTGAGTAAAAGAGTCAAAGGATGGTGGTGTGTGTATGAGATGAAGGGGAGGGGTGTCTTCCTGTGCCAAATGGTCGGCCTCGTTGAAACAAAAGTGTGTGTTCCTGCACGAGATGTAACACCTTGCATCAACAAAGGCTGCGGTCCCTTTTGGCTGACCGGCTGAGCGTTTGGACAGCTGGTCTCATTAGCGCTAACATGCTAGCACGCAACAGGAGGATGACTCCTACGCATCTGAGAGAAGGCATTGGGAGGTGGAGGAGGTGATGAGCTTACTTTCTGAAAAAGTTTGCTTTTCTACATAGGCTGCAATGTGTTTAACACCTGAGAAAATAGCACGGCTCAGATCCCAGCTTCACAACACCCACACGCAAAAAGATCACATCCTGTAGGTCTGGGTAATAAGCCACTATCAACACAAACTCAGCACTAAACATCCACCGATAGGCTCAGATTTTGGCTCATTAATAACTCGACTTATGAACTGGTAAGACATGTACCAGACTGTCCATGTCAGACACACCTAAATAAGCCAGCTGTAGGGGGAGGAGGGACATGTTGTTATGACACCTGCCAGGCTGTATCAGTTACCAGCACCAGAATGGGTGACTGGCTGGTCCAAAAACAGGTCCAACATTACTCTGGTGGGAACTGGGGGGGACACCTTGGCAAACTGTCAGCAATACAGCACATGAAATGCCATATGTCCATTACTGCAGGTTCCCTTGTTGGTTCTGCCTGACTCCCCCTAATTGTGTAAACTCTCCCGTTCTTATTTTAGTTTCTCGTTATGTGATCCGTTCCTGATTGGTGAATCATTTCAGGAATTAAAAACCTCTGCAGACGAGGTCTCCAACTGCAGCAGATTGCTCAGTTTAGACTTTCCAACACTGAGACATGCCAGATAAGATAGGAATATCTCAACCTCTGTGGGAGGAAACAAATCTCATGTTTGGAGAAGTGTGAATGACTGGCCTAATAATTTGGACAAAGGATAACACATACAGATTGTGAAGACACATATTAGTGTCTGAAAACAGATTGTTCCTTGATTCATTACCTTTAAGGACATCTGTTAGCAACTTGAAACCTACACCTCGTCTGTGCAGCCTGATGGTCCTGAACCAGAATGTGTACGAGGAATGTCTGGAATGTCCAACCAAAACACTTTTCTCTGAGTTTGGCTCTTAAAGCCACATATCAAAGCATGTGCTTTCTTCCTCCGCCTAATGTCATTCAACTGACTGACACATATTGCAAGGTCTGCTGTTGCCCTGCCTGTGATTAGACAGATTGACTCATTGTAAACGGCAGTGACTGCTTGCTTGCCCTTCTACCTTTCCTCTGTGTCTATATTTAGCCTCGGTACAGGCTCCCTCGTTGAGGTACTCCACTTATCTCATTCTGAGCTCAGGGCCAGGCAGACAGTGGTAAAACGACCACAGGCATCCTCATAGAGGACAGAGTCTGCCGTCACAGAGTCTGCCCTTGCGGCTCTGCAATGCCATTTTCTCAGGAAAGGCAACCACTACAATAAACCCAACTCCTAACCAGAACAAAACAAAGCAGTGCCATTCAAAACCCTCAAGTATGCCGTCTCAAGGTAAGGCGCCTCACTCAGCGCAGAGGTAAAGGCTGATGGTTGTTGTTGAAACAACAGCCTTTCTCTTGCCGAGTCAGGAAGGTCAGCTCAAGAACCAATAATAACAGAACAAAAGAAGTGGGGATTTTCGTAGTTAGCTAGTTCAAAGGCTCCTTTAGACTTACGGTACCAAGTCCCTACACACTGCCAGACAGAGGGCGCTAGATGGTTTCCTGCAAAGATCAGCAGGATCAAAGGTCACAAAGTGAACAGTATGGCCTTCATTGTAACAACCCTATAGATAAATCTCTAAGACTTCCCCAGGCAACATCAAGTGATTCTTACTCATCAGGCTGAGATGGTAAAAAGCAGAACCTTGACAGTGAAAATAGCCCTTGGCACTCCTGAGTATTAGTCACTCTTTTATTAAGCATGTACCTGCTCTCCAATGTTTCTAAACAAGTCAAATGCTCTCTTGATATTCACTAATAAACAAATGGTAAGTCAAAATCAACAACCTGCGGAGATGAGCCCTCAGTAGGAAGCTTTTCAGAGGTGATCAGGAAGACAATGGACCCTTGTCTTCCTAATGAAGCTGATCAAAGTTTCAGCATGTGAGCTAATGAGCCTCCATGGGTCACTCGACCACCATCTGATGAGCACTTTTTTATGATAACACTAATGCTAATGGTAGCTATTGTTCTCTTAATCTGCATGATGATACCTGGAGCTGTGAAGAAAGTCAGTGGGTGTTAATGAGTGGAAGGGAACGAGAAAAAGACTGAATTGTGCCTCAGAGTTTTTCAGATTAAAGAAGGAGCCTGTTAACCTGGCCTATTGCGTTACTCTGCCAGTCAGGCCACGTGTTTTATTGCTCAGGTTACTCCCAATAATGCTGCTGTAGCTAAATGGCACCCAGGCTGTAGTTCTACTGGAAGGAGGTGGGTGTGAATGATTGTGGCTGCTGATGGTTTTCTCTTTCAGAAGCTAATGAGCACACACACACATACACACACCAACATTCTGTTCAACTGGGTGTCCTCTGAGGGTTTCTGCTTCTGGCTCCTCGTTGCTTTTCTAAATAAGGCCAGGTGGGCTGGTAGAGACCGACGGGTGTCTTCACACACACACACATAACACACACACACACACACACACACACACACACACACACACACACACACGCACACAATCCACAGCAATGCCTCGGCCACCAAGTTTACTCTTTGTTTATGTTGGAGGTGAGACAGCCCCATCCAAGGTAATAACTCTGCTACACCTAAGTCAGAGTGTGTGGTCTGGATGTTAAGCTAGTAAGAGGCATGGCATGTAGAAGGTTCCCGATCATAATGGGTGATCACATGATCCAGGCCGCAATCACACTGATGTCTTTACAAACTGGTGCAACCCAAAACTTTACATAAAAAATGGCAAATTTCAAACCTGATCAACCAAACCATTTTTTTAAACAAGCTCTACCTGATGGCACCACCTGTGTCTCCATATTTAGTGTATTTTGAAGTATTGCATTAGAAAAGGTTCACGGAAATTGCATGGAAGGGTTTGAAATGACTTTCTCAATTTCACAAAAAAACGTTTTTAAGCTCGCTTGGTGGTTTTGGGCTTTCAGGAAAGAGAGTTAATGCTCTAAAGGGTTGATGGAAACACATTTTCCGAACAAGTTCTGATGTAATAAATGATCCCATCCTCTGGTGGGTCTGTACCTTTCTGGAGACACTAAACCTGGAAAAACATTCGAAGTCAAAACCTCTAGCACAGAGGAGAGAACTGTTGGCCTGGAGTGGCCAACCAGCGGCACCACACATTGTGAGATGTGTGAGTCCATGCTAGTTTGCAAGCTCTATTTCCTGTTTATTACAGCTCTATATAATGTCAACATCTGACAAAATTCAGCTCGGGCTAGCCTGGTCGATTTGCTCTAATTGAGAATGGAGACATGCCTAATTAGCTTTTTTTCTATTTGCATGACAGTTTGATGGAAACATAGCTACTGACATCAACACTCTTAGGAGTGAACAGGATTGAGCTGGATATTTCTTCAGCATCAGTGAGGTGTCTGAAAATGACCAAAGGTGGTCTAAGCTTAAAATGCAAATTTTCTCATTTCCAGAAATAGTAAAGGAATGATCTGATTCTATTCCTCATAGCAGCAAATCAGAGCTTATTCCTCTAAAATATTAGGTTGCCTGTTATTTTGAAAATATTATCCCATGATATTGCGTACATTACAGCTGTAATCTGTCTGGTAAAGGCGATGTAATGGGGTTTATTTTTAGATTCCTTTTAGATTTTCAGAACACTGAAGCGTTGCAACAGTTGAAATCTCAATACATCCAGGAAGCAAAAACACTTCTGGCTTTTTATAGCTTTAAGGAGAAGATTGTAATCAACTGAAATGTGTATCGACAAGTCAGACCTCTATAAAATCCTACCATCTCTACACGAAACGCACAAACACACACGCAAATCTAAACTCGGTGCTGGCGTCTCACACCATCTATAGATCCTCCGCCCATCAGCGGACAGGCCTGCTCCAGTTCTCAAACACTCAGCAGCTTTGTGGTGAAAGAATGCCCATCTCTTCCGCCAGCCGAGCCGTATATAGCGTAGCCAGGTGAGTGAGGAAGAAGTGTTGCAGGAGGTGGGGGAGCAGCGGGGGGTGTGGAGGTCAGAGAGGTGAGGAGAGGAAACATCTGTTACAGATTCTGGTAAGGCCAGAAAACCTGCGGTCACACTTCCGCAAACCACCTTCCTTCTGCTCTCTCTTTACTCTGCTCCTCTGCTCAATCTGTCGCTGTCACTTTCATTCACAAAATAAAGCAGGCCAGGTCCTTGTATGTGCTAAATAAAAATATGGCACGTTAGCTGAGCTGTCCCTCTGCACATGAAGCAGAGAAACAACAGCACAGAAAACCTTTGGCACACACCTGGGTAAACAGTTGCTTCCCTCCTGCCAGCGGCTGCTTCCACTTAAGCCCGGCTCATCTGCAGGAGCGGGAAGAAGAACCAGAACCCAGACCTGGCTGCTGCTGCGTTAACCTCCATCAGATCTCATTTGAGAGTCGTCGGCAACACAAAATGTCCCTGCCACCTCTGCTGTCAGACTCCATTCATATTGATGGCTTTTGAAAGCTCCACAGTAGTAGAACGCTGCTCTTGTCCTTTGATTTTGCCAGTTTGTGTTTAGCCGTGACATTTTAAGTGGAGTGGTTATTATTAGAACGAGAGCCGAAAGGTATCCGGCCTGTTTTAAATGTGGTCGCTTTACATCAGCAGCATCGAACTTCATTAAAGGGCTTGTTCCTCTTTTTTTTTTGTGCTTTTTTCTGCAGTCACTTCGGTTGTAATGTCAACAGCGAGGCTGGGTCAGCAGGTGCTGTCTAAGGGCGGATGTGTGAAAACCTTCCACTTCAGGGTAGAGGAATGCTTCCAAGGTGAAGAGTATCCTGGTGGAGTCAGTCCTGTTTCGATTGTTGACTGTATAGAAGCATTAAAAACTATTGAATGTTTTGTCGAAGGATCTGCATGTGAAGTGTGAAACCTGCCTGTTTTCACCCCCCAGCCTAATGATATCACCTAATTTCACACAGAAATAGTTAGGGATGCCCCGATATGAAAATTTGGTCCGATATCAATATCCGATATCGCTGTAAATATAACCAAAATCTATCAACGTTATATATATTTCGCTACACCTTCAACACCTTGAAAAAACACCACCACCACTGATGTCACCACTTCTTCCCTGCTTCAGTTAAACTGCCCACAATGCTTTGCTGCATCACCATCACTTTCACATGACCAAACAAACACCACACGACCATCACCCTCCCCTCTCAAAGCAAATGCCAACAAGATGTACCTAAGTATCGGTTGTTATCGGCCCAGTTTGGTTTAACGGACCAAAACTGATATGTTAAAATTTTTTTTACTAAAATCAACCAATATCAATGTTAGTACTAATATATTGTGAATCCCAACAAGTTCAACAATTGTTTTTTATTATCTTGTTAGAGTTGTGAAGTACATAAGCAATAGCTGTACTGTTGACAGTTCTAGCAGATCTAAGTTACACAGGACTTTATTTACGTGCATCAGAGTCTACCCTTTTCAAACTTACATGCCATTTGTCTCTACAAGATAAACTCTTGTCAAATTAAGTCTTCACAAATTTGGGTATAAACTAAAATCTATCCTCAATAAGTGGTAGACCCAAATGCTGAAGCATCTTTATGAAATATAAGGAAGTAGAGGAGAAATGTCTGAAAATACCCCCTATTTTAGAAAAATAAAATAAGCAGAATTCCACAGAACTGAACGATTTAAAACTCTTGTTTTCTTCTTGTAAAGACATTCTGCTGACCAGCAGAACTGGATCACAGTGAGGTGCGTGTTTAAATATATGCAATGAGCAATAACACTGTTATCCAACCAGGTTGTGCAGTGCACATCTATATTAGGTTAGTGTAGCACAGGGCTGTTGCATTTTAGGAGCAGGTGACTGGACATTCCTGCCTGTATTAGGTCTGACAATTTACTGTGGGGGAGTAGCAGACCGGGAGAGCTGCACTGGCCTATGAAGAGGGAGGCAGGGAGTGAGCTACATGTCTAAACAGCTCCAACCAGCAAAATCTCATTAAATCCTGTTACCTGTACGCATACCTTGCTCTCGCTAACATCACCAAGGCAAACTTTATCTAATCAAGGAGGCCGAACGTCACAGCCTTCAGCTGTCGCATATTTATACACTCCATTCTTCATTTAATAATGTGTTTGTCGGGTAGATTAATGGAGATTTTGCCAGTCAGCAGCGAGGCGTGTTCACACACAGACTACGGAAAAAGAGAACAGAAGAGACAAACGGTAAAGGGGGAAAGATGACAAAGGTGGGAGGGAAGGAACTGCTAATGGCCTAAAAAGACTAAGCTGACCTGTCACATAAGATGCTCATCTGAACTGATGGCTGCCCCAGGGAGGGAGTGTCACTAACTGTCAGCCTGACTGAGGGAAGAAAAAGGAGAGAATATTGTTGGGAGACAGAGGTAGACATTAAAGGTTGAAATGAGGATGGATGTTGCAGGAGGAATGATTAACGGAGTAACAGCAAAAATGCAAATACGACCTATTAGGGAGTGGTAGGTTGAGGGTGGAAGACAGGTAAAACATTTATACAGGAGTAGTTTCTGTCTTAGGCTAAGTTCACACACCAGGTTTTGATGCTCAAATCCCATTTTTTTATTATTAGTTCATGTTACTAAATGATGCAACCACAGTCAGACTTTGGTTTGGACGGTTTATGACCCCAAAGCATGCACAGAAGAAGAACGCCGCCGTCTGTGGACCAATGTTAACGTTACTGTGCAATAGGAGTCGACGGTATTCTCACAAGAGCAGAGAAGAGGACGAAGGAAAAAAGCACAACTAATTGCAACGGACTTTCTGTGAAGCATTGACTGCAACTTTATCACTTTATCACTTAAAAAAAAGAGAAAAATAACATCAGGAAGTCAGAGGTTTAGAAAAACAGTGATCAGGAATTAGCCTTGATGTCTAGCATTGACCTGGAGAGGCGTGGCCAACCCAGGGATCCTTTTTTTGTTCAGTTTTACACTTTACACCGTTGCAAGTTCCACAGCAATCAGCAAGTCAGCTCACTTCAGTGCAGCCATGGCCAAGATCTCTGTTGACAGCCTACTGTGGCTTCACTAATTCCGACACTAAAACACAAAAGTGGACCCTTTTCTGCGTTCTCTGCTCTTTGTGGGACTCAGACAACAAATGAACGCTCCTCTGGCTTCCAAAATGTCAGCTCTGTCACAAGACTCCAGAGGCCAGACGTCCTGCGCAACCCCTGACTCGCACGGCACATAATCAAACACGCTGCCCCCGGGGGCTGCTGCTCGCTTTGTCACACTTGCTTTCTTGTTATTCACGTGAAGCAGGAAGAGAAAGGGGTTAACACAGTAAACTTACATCCACAAAGGCGCCTTTGTCACCTTGCTCCTCCACTCCTTCACCTCACCCCCCTCACCCCTCCCAGGGGAAAATAGCCTTTTCCCTGTGTGATCGAGAATAGTTAGCACCCCCACCACATCTCCCTCCAGGGGGACTTCCAGCTGAAGAGGCGGTCAAGCGGCGCTGCTCACACCATTACCCTGCTGTTAAATGACCATGAGGCTGGACTCCCTGTCCAATGGACAGCTATGAAAATCTGTCCGGCTAAATCAGGCGAGGAGAAGTATGTGTGTGTACACATGTTAGTGGACCTCATCTAAAGGGGTCAGGTGGGTGTACAGTGGCTGTACTCACCAACTCGTAAACTGTGATTTGTAGAGCAGAAGAAGGAGCTGTTAATGCCGCGCTGATTGCAACAGGTAAAAGCATTGACGACAAAAGGTGACGATTGATCACCTTTCAGTGCATTACACCTGTAGGTGTGTAGGCCAGGGTTTTAATACTTTCAGACTTTTCATTAAAGTTCAGCTTTATTTTGTTGTGACTTTTGTTCATCTAATTGAAGTGGTTTTTTTATTAGTTTGGCCAGTTTTCTATTAGTCAAACAAACCAGAACCAAACATGGAGAAGCAGCGTTCAGCTTCTATACACTTCAAGTTTGGAACGAACTTCCAGAAAACTGCAAAACAGCTGAAACACTGAGTTCCTTTAAATCAAGGCTAAAACCCCAGCTGTTTAAAGTTACTTTCAACCCATATTTACTGGAACATTGACCAACAAATTTGATGTGTATTGATGATTTTAACGATGGTCCTTGAAAAAAAAGCGAAGTCTGTTTCTGGTTTTCACAGTTGTTGACTGTAAGATGTGTTTATGATGTTTCAATGTTTTCTTGATGTGAAGTGCTTTGAACTGCCTTGTTGATAAAAAAGTGCTAAACAAATAAACTTGATCAAAACTTGATTGAAATGTATGGTTTTAGTTTAGTTTTTCTTAGTTATACTAGTAGTTTTATTTTTTTTTGTACTTTAGTTCATTTTTTTGGTGCCGAATTCAAAAAGGTCAGAGTATTATATTGTTATTATGTACATATATTGGGTAATGAATACATAACAGAAGATTCCATTTTTTAAAAAAATAGTTTAATTATTGTTAAACAACCAACTGGCTGATGTTTTCTTCCAACCTTTGCTGTTGCCATTTTGTGGACTTGCGTGAACTGAGTGTGTGGGGAATAAAACAATTTCATATCAGTACTAAAAGATAAAAACAGATTCATAAACAGAAAATAAGGATATTATAGATCTAATTCCAGCATGTTTTAGTTAGTTTTATACAAGCATGACATAGTTCCAGTTAGTTATAGTTTTTCTCCATTATTTACCGTTTTTATTTATTTCAGTTAACAGACATGTTTTCTCAGTTTCAGTTTTTGTAATTTTATTCATTTTAGTTGACTATGATAACCCTGGTATTGGGCGTGTGTGGGGGTGTGTAGGGGCGTGGGGGCGGGTGTGTGTGTGTGTGTGTGTGGTTGCCAGCAGCGCTGAGAGGCCATTAGTTCAGTGTGTCAGGATTGGATAGGAGAGCATCGACAGTCGGGCCGGGATAATCGATAGCAGCAGATCTCTCATTCCCCTCTGCCATCTGCAGTAATGGACCCACAGTCCAACACGGCTCTTCTGCAGCTCTGCATGCCAGAATAAAATGAAGAGAGGAAGGCAGTAGAATGGAACAGCAACCTACTGCTGGTACTTTCTGCCTTGTTTCCTCTCTGTCTCAGCTTTTCTTTGCTGTTGTGGTCAGATGCTGGTTTCTGCTCCCTGTGGGACAAAAGATGGAGGCCAGAGTGGAGTTTGTTCACAGCCAGCAGCCAGCAGGGTGGGGCCTTGATTACTCAGGCATGGTGCAACTGGACCGCGCTCCCGGGACTATCCCATCTGATGTCACCCTGAATGGGAAATCATTGAAACACTTGAACGTTTCAAGGAGAGCGTTTCTGTTTTTCCTCATTCGCCTTCGGCTGAGTAGAGACGTTTAGTACCTCTTCATAAAAACAGCTTTTGGTAAACATTTAGCCAATATGTCAGTAAGTGAGTCTTCCTTGAGTGAAAATACCAAGCTATAACAGTAATAACTCAATGATTTCAACTGAAGTTTAACAGGACAAGACATTCATAAAAACAACATGAGATGGAGCTGTAGCAAAGTTTGAGGGAACACTCAGAAGTTTCACAAACCCCAACATGAGGTTTGAAGAATCTGATAGAAGAAGCTAAGTCTTCACTGTAGGTAAATGTAGACCTAATATAACTTCTTGAGCCCATATGTGAACCAAATCTGAACTTCTATGACATTCTCAACTAGGGGAGCGCCGATAAATTCCCAAATTTTCTTAATTCCGGGTGATCAGCGTTAAACCTGTTGCAATAAATCAGTTAATGGCATGATACACCTCCAGATATTGAATAGTAAACTATTTGAAATAAATTGTGTAAATTATTTAAAATAGTTTACTATTCGTTACATGCCTTAAATGTAAACAAACAATACAAACATGGCAGCCATTGTGAGGGCTGATCTATTGAGAATCTGGATTCTAACTGGTCTGGGTTGCAGATCTCAGCCTCATCACTCTATTCATGCTCTGCTTGTTACAAACTAATCACATCAACATACCACTTTCTGATCCTGCAGTAGTTCTCCTTCAAAATAAAAGTCTTTCTACAACAACATAAACAAAAATAACATCAGACACACCTCATCACATTTTTTTCTGCTCAGGTTGCACATTAGATTTAAAATGTGAAGCTAAACATGTACTGCTGTAGCTTTGTAGGTTGCAAGTGTAGATTTCAAACTTAATGGGTGGGGCTTTGTTGGCTACAAAGCCATAAATGGTCATTAATAACCAGATATATTTCCAAAAAGACAGATTTTCTTTTCTTGTAAATGAGAGGAAAGTGACTTCTTCAAGCCAGCTGAGCGGCAGTGTGCAGCAACTCTCTGGTATCCCCTCTCCAATCCAATTAAACAGATTTTCAAGCAGAGGAACAGCATAGTGAACGATGTATCTGCTTTGAAACGTAGGAACTGCGGGGGTATTTTCCATTTCCTGCCTCGTGTCTGCTAAACAATTTCTTCCAGCTCATAGTTGTGCGTGCTGATATGATTTGGTTGGACGGACATAAAGAAAAAATTTTTAAAAAGACAGAGTCTGTTCTTTGTGACCACCTTGGGTCACACAGTTCTGTGTTTTGACTGTGAGTGGGTCCCTGCTGTGTCTGGGGGAATTCCATTGGCCAGAGGCTGACCCTGAACACTGGCCTTCCTGTTGCACAGGGGCCATGTGCCGATGAAGCCGGACGAAAACCGGTTCGGTCCGACGACTGGCTCTTCTGTCAGCCTTACGGCCCGGTCTGTGTGTACGGAGATGTGTGTGTGGCTGGGTGTTTATGTGAGACGGATCAGCGATGACACCCGGCCTTTTAATAAGCTCAGCAGCGAGTGTGGCTGGCTGAAAGCTGCTGTGATTGATGCAGGCCTTAGCGCGGTAAACGCACGCACATGCTGATGAGTGCAGGAAGTGATGATCATATGTAAGCCTGATGCAATAAACAATTATTAAATTAATCACATGATAAATTAAAGTGAGCTTGGCAATTTCCATTCTGATAATGAATATTTTTTTGAAGGGCAGTTTAATAATAAAACAAATAATTTTTTTTTGTTTGTGTTTTTTTTATTATTTTGGATATTTGAAATGTTTTCCAGTTCCAGTGTAGAATGTTCTGTGCAAAATTAAAGCATATCTGTCTTTGACAGAGCGAACTAGCACTTAGGACTGAAACAATTAATTGGATTAATTGCAATTAATCGATCAATAATCGTCAAGTGACCTAGTTGTTTGTATGAGACATTAACGCAAAGAAAGACAATTTTCTGAAAAATCCCAACAAATTCAGAGCAGTAATAAAGTCAAAACTGTACAAAATATATAAATATAGATAAAAACACTTCTTTTTCAATGTGTTTTACCCAAAATTCCTCAAATTGCAGTTTTTTTGTATATTGATCCTTTTATGGAACAAAATGTTTATTTTCTTATTAAAAAATTGAAACATTTATTTATTTCCAACTATTAACATATTTATAATATTGTATAGAAAAGACTCAAGTAATAATAATAATAATCATAATAGTAATAATACATCTAATTTATATAGCACTCACGCTTAGTCTTTGAGCATCTAAATAATGTCTGAGAAAGGTCAGAAATTAAAGTAGTTTAATAAAAAAACTACAGAAGGGCCTTTTAAAAAATCTGATTAATTTATTAATCGTCAGAATAATCAATTGATTGATCTATTATTAAAATAATCCACAATTGCATCCCTACTTATATTATGATGTCATTATCATTGTATTAGTTTAAACTACTGACAAAATAACATTAGTGTTATTGCAATAACACAATCTCAACCTACATCTGCTTCCTCCCAGATGCTTGGACTGGACATAAACAACAACAACAACAAAAAGAAGGGAATTGTGGAAATACTTTTGGACCAGAGGAGCCGGCTCTTTGCCTTGTTAGCAGTTAGCTAGCTGTTGCTGTAATAGCTGGCTTTTCCACAGCAAGCAGACGGCAGAGCGCTTCCACGGGTTTCCTCTGGCTGAGCCTTCGCAGGCGAGGAGGAAGTGCTGTCTAAGGAAGGACAGGAAGTAGAGGGGGCTATCATGGAGCTGACACAACACTTCCAGAGGAGACAGAACGGTGATTACCTTCAACAGACGCAGGTCTGACTGAACTCTGACAAAAGCACCTGATTCACCCAGACATACAATGACTCATAATTAATCATCTCAGTTCATTTTAGTATGTTTGTTCCAGTTCTTATTTATTTAGCTCAAGAACAGCAAAGGCATTTATGTTAAATATCAGAGTAACAAACCCATAATTCAGGTGGCTCTGTCATACTTTTCAAAAGTATTCACATCCCTAGAGCTTTTTCCACACTAATCACATTACAGCCACAAACTGTAGAACACTGAAGTGAGGTTTTATGAGAAAAAAACCATTTATTTTTAATTTTCCTAAATAACAATCTGGAGAGACATTTGTATTAATCCCCCTTAGTCAAAACTTTCTAAAACAACCTTTTAATGTCAGCTGCAGGTGTTTTGGAGTACATCTCTACCAGCCTTGCAATTCTGGAAGCAGATTATTTTTTGTTCATTCTGCTTTACAAAATAGTGACACCAGTCAGATTGGAAACTTAACTTTCACAAGCTGCTACAGATTCTCATCTTCATTAAAGAGGCAGTATTATGTATGTTCCAGGCACAAAGTGTCATTTTACGGCAGAATCGGGTAACTGTTACCATCAGTTGTTATAAAAATGCTGACCATATAAAATATGACTTAAAAGTTATTGACTTCAAAAGTTGACGCTTTCAAATTGGGCCTCTGTCTCTTTAAGAAGCTTTGAAACTCCGCCTTCAGGAAGCCAACACAACAACACTCTATTAACCCTTTAACAACATTTATACCAGTGTTTCACTGAGACGTAGCTACTATAAAGAGCTCAGCAGAAATGCATGTGAACCAGGTGTTTGCTAAATGCTGCTGCCAGTAGTATAATGCTGCCACCACCGTTCTTCACTGTGGGGCTGGTGCTTTAATTTTCAGCTGGACAAATTAATAAAATTTTTGTTCACAAAGTTTAGTACTGTTGCATTGCCAGAGCACCTTCAACGTGTTTGCTATGTTAGGGTGCATTCACACCAGTCCTGTTTAGTAAGTTTTAATCGAACTGTAGTTTTTGTCTTGAAAGCCCGGTTCGTTTGGGGAGGTGTGAATGTGTTACCGAGTTTAATTGAACTCTGATGTGGACCAAAAATTGAACTTTGGTGCTCCTACAACAATAGGTCTCTGTTTGGTTGAGCTGAACTCTGGCGCGGTTTCCATGCATAAGCGAACACCAAGCAAACTGGAGACCGCTCCAAAAGCAGGAAGAGGACTACAGCACTGGGCATTCTGGGTAAAAACAACCAAATTCAAGGAGTGCGTCTAGAACAAGAGGGAAAAACAGTTTGTGGTCTATTTCCAGAGACAAAAACAAAATCCTACCACCTCTAAAATCCGATGTTACTTCATTTTTGTTTACATTTTGTGAAGAAAGAAGTTATGCTCATGTCTTCTTCACCAGTTTTGTTTCGTTTCCTTTAGTAATTTTTGATACAGCGCCACCAAAAGTGAAGAGTGGGACAGGTTTTTCAATTAGTTTAGATGATTTCACACAGTGCAGTGTGAAAGTGAACTGCATCAGCTGAAAATGTAGCAAATGTTACTGAGTTTACTGGACTATCAGGTGTGCTGGTCTGATACCCATAAAAAGTGGTTTGGAATTTGTGGTCAAAAAAGCAAAAACTGGAACAGTTTAGGGGTACTTACTTTTGTAAGTCACTGTACTTGCCAATGTTAATCTAATCACTGAATATTGTTATTCCAGCCAGTGTGCTTCACCCCAAGACCAGGTAGTGAACTGGTGCGGGCTGCCAGAACAATTTGGACACAGAATTTGACTGTGGAACATAACTCAACTACCACTAAATACACAAACGCTTTATAAATAACAACACGTATTATTACCACATGGGCTCCAAATGCTAAGGGTGTGAGGCATGTTTCAGAAATCCTCAACCGCGGTGCGGGAACCCACCCAGTGGCCGCACCCAGCCCCAGTCAGACTGGAGGTATTGCCGTGTGCAGCGGGAGACGCCACGAGGGAACACATCAGTGCTGTGGTTCAGACGCCTTGCAGCCCAACTGTCCCCGTCTCTCTTCAGCGCTGCTCTTCTGTTCTGCACCAACAGGGAATCCATATGGAAGGCTGCGGGCGCGTCTGCAGCCTTCCTGGAGTTATTCACCAATAAAAGCAGCTGGCGCCACGGGAACCATGCACGTCACCGCTGACACACCCACACACATCTGAACAGCCAGAGCAGGGATGTACAAATTATGGCCCGGGGGCCGTTTGTGGCCGTTGAAATGATTTTGTTCGGCCCCTGACTACAGGTCAAAAACGGTGAAAACTTGGTTAGCAAGATAAAAAACAATTAATGTCCACAAAAGAAAATTGGTAATTGTCTTTTTCTTTCAATAAGGCAACGGTCCAAAACCCTTTTTATGTTTTTGATATTTGATAATATACAGATTTCATAGACATTTAGTTTATTGTCGAGCAGGTGCATTTAAAGACAAAAAACAGACCCAGTAAAACTCAATTTTTAGAATAAAATAAGATCTTAGTCAGTGTGACAATGAAACCTTGAACAACAAATGCACAATTCTCTACAAAAAACCATGTTGAACTTTAGGAAAGACTATAAATAATGACTTATGTTATTCTTATCCCTTGTAAAATAAAAAAAAAGTTAACTGAAAACTAAAATAGATGAGGTCAAATTGACCACTCACCGACCAGCAAAACAAATATCCTTTTAAAAAACTAAAATCACCAAAAATGTGGATTCTTTTTAATTCCAACTCAACAATAAACTAAGCATAAACTATTTGAATGAAATTAATTTTTAATTTTTTTTCTGTGGAAACAGAATCGTGGATCTAAAACCTCAAATGGTTTTTGCAGGTTTTCCTTGTTAAATGAAAGGCATCCAGTTGGCTTATTATTTTGGTCTTGATTGAAGAAAACCAAATTTTTAAAAGATCCTTTCTCAGAAACATAAATTACATTTAGGCCAGTCTACATTTGAAAACATTTACTGTATTTAGCCAAGCTTTAATACAGCATTTAAAAGCAGATTTGTTTGCACCATTTGGACTTTAGAATGCAAGTCAATGAGTAGTCATTACCATAACGATAGAAGGAAACCAGAAAACTTGGAAAAGATTAAATCTATTTATAGCATATAACATTTTTGTGAGAATATTTTAACTTAAAAGTGATGGATTTAAATTTCTTGAATTGTGGTTCAAATGGCCCTCGGAGCTCACATTAAACACCCTCCTTCTAAACATGTGTGCACTGTTTTACTGTTCTTCAATAAAATAAGATTAGAACATTGAAGGTGTATTATCACCTGATGGTGTCTGTTACCATAATAAAATTGGCCCAAAATAAGAATGGGTCAGGCTTTTTAAAGATCGGTTTTGGGCCGAAAAACTGCAATCGGTGCATCGCAATGCTAAACAATCTGATTAATAAAACACCCAGATTCTCACCCAGAAATCCCTGATAAATCCACCAGTCTGTTTATGTGTGAACCAAAAACCTACCTGCAATAAAAAAACATATCAAAACAAAACAAGACAAGACAGCGGAGCTGGACAAACAAGTGGAGGTTAAGCTGGCAGATCTGTGGTCCTGTTAAAAGCAGCACTTCCAGCCTGGCCAAACAAAAGCTGGCTGATAAGCCAGCCACATCAAAGCCTTCCAGATTATAGATTACCATCAACTGAGCGGCGGCTGTGCAGGGGGCACCTGCTACTTTACTGTAACGCCCCCGAATCGGCGGGGCTGGGGAGTCACTGCCTACCTGACCTGCACACAAAAGCTTTAATAAAACAGGTGGAATGAAGGTGATATCTGATTACACTGGGTATTTTTAAGGTCTTTGGTGATGACTGATTTTTTTATTAATATTATTTCTAAACACATTAAATGAATTCATGCCTGATCCTCAATCAGTTGCTGTGTGTTTACAAAGTCAGACCAGTTCTGTTTTAATTGGCTTTAATTAGTGTCTGGGGTTTTGTGTGTGTGAATGTGTGTGTGGGGGTGTGCTGGGGTGTGTGTGTGTGTGTGTCTAAACAGAGAGGTGATGGCACAGTGCCAGGATGATCGCGCCCGACGACTCTGTGGTGTTACAGTAAAGCGTCTTCCCAGCAGCCGTGTGAGGATTAAAGGTAAATCCAAACCGTCTCTAAAGCCTGTGCTCGCTTTAAAAGGCTCCTCCCAAGGTATTAGCTTGGATTACGCCACAACTGTTCCCCTCTGTCCCAGTCCCACCTCAGCAGGACATAAACACCTATAGGACACACTTGGACTGGTTGATAGCTGCCTGTCCAGTCTGGTTCACAGGATATTCAGTTTACAGTGTGTGGGCGTGTGTGTGTGTGTGTGTGTGTGGGGGGGGATGTGTGTGTGTGTGTTAACCGAAACGCTCGCTGATGCCCCGTCTCCTGGTTGGACTCGCTGGTAAAGCATTTTTTTAGTATTATTAATTTTTTATTTCGTTTTCATCGTAACCTTTAGCTTCATCCCCTCCTTCTATTGTCTCCTCTTCCTTTTTATCCAAAAACAGACTCCTTTGGAAGTAATCCCAGTTGTTAAGGTGCAACATGCTGATGCTGTTCTTTCTTTTTTTTGTTCCACGTAGGATAAATAATTCACTATGAAGGCAAAATTTTGGAAGATTAATATTCTGTTTCCAACAACTTTTTGTGCCAAAGTTGAGGCAGCTCAGGGCCAAATGTGATGATCTCTTTTAGAGTCTGTTAGACAGCCATGTGTTGGTACTGATTCAAGTTTTGTGATGTTCAAAGTTTGATAACCAAACCGTGCATTAAGTCTCCCCAGAACATTCTCCGTTACACTGAGATGGAATTACACACAGATGAGTCGCACTGGATTTTATGAGAGGAAACAGGAATGATGACAAATGCATGCCACACTTTTTAGATTTTCAACAGTAAAAATCATGTATTGTTTTCCTACTTGACAATTAAGAGTTTCCACCCACCCACCCATCCATCCCCAGTCAATCCCTCTAAATCCTAATAAAACACACTGCGGTTTCTGTTTATAACGTGACACAATGTGAAATCGTTCTCCAGGTATGAATACTTATGTGCGGCATATTAACATCATATTTCCAGCAGTGCCATAAAGCCTGTGTTGTCACACAGTGTCAGAGGGCGTGTTTTATCCACGGCTTCTCATTGGTTATGTATGGAGGACTGTGTCCCTGCAGCCGTTTATCTCTGGAATGGAAGGATGAATAAAGGATGAGGGTGGAGGTTCTGTTCAGCACCTCTGGCTCTCTGCCTGGCGCTGGAGAACAGGAGGGGCAGACGATGAGGGGGGGGAGCAGAAGAAGACATCAACACTGAACGATGAGCTGTTGTTTGGACACTCCAGATTCTACCGAGTACCTTAAGTATACATGCAGCAGATGAGGGGGATTTTTCTGAGACGCTGAACAACAACAAAAAAAAAACTACTTGTTGACTTGGAGTCTGGTTCCATACGCCTCCGCAGACCTCGTCCCTTTGATCCACCTCAGAAGAAAATGAAAGGCAGTGGAAAAAACGAGAGAGAAAAAAGAAAAAACAGAGAGGAACAGCAACCTGGGAAAAAGAAGAAAGAAAAAAAAGAGGGGGATCTAAGAAACAAGTTTGAGAGCTAGCGCTCTGAGGGAGAAGGATCCAAGGTAGCCATGGTTAGTGAGGCACTGTGACAGTTGTCAGTTGGCACATATAGAGGATTGGGAACAGATGCTGAACTCCTGACGCTGCCAGTCTGCTGTACCTCCAAGGCAGCCGTAATGGCTTCCACCTGCCCCGACTTCCAGCAGCCAGAGAGAGCTGGTGGTGGCAGCAGCCAGCAGCACCTGTGCTCAACAGTCAGGTCACCACATCAAACCACGCCTGGAGGAGCAGGAGGAGGGGCTCAAGAAACCACCAGTGGAACAAAAAAACAAAACAAAAAAAAAAGATTTTCTTTCTTTGCTCTTGGATCATTACAATGAAAAAGCTGCGGAGAAGCCTGAAGCTTTCTTGAAGTGTGGTCATTAGATCATCTTCAGCATTAGAGTGGTGTGTCTGCCTTTCAGCAGGCAAGGCTTCACACTAGCGGTGCACAGATTGCAGTTTTCTGGCCAATTGCTGATCTTTAAAAGCCTGACTTACTGATTTCGATTTTGGGGTGCTAGGATCAGTCCACTGGCGGCCAACCATGTTTTTTTTCTTTTCTTTTATTTTTTGAAGGATTTTTTTGGCTCTACTGACCAAAAAAATCCCCCAAAATTGAAGCAAGACAGTGGGTTGTATGAGAAGGGGTAGACATGTGGGAAAGGTCAACAGGCCGGGAACCTGTGACAGCCGTGTCTGGAAGAGAGGCCGTTGCTCATGAGTCGCTTGCATTACACCCGGCTCACCATGCTTTTGTGTGTAAAAAATGTGAAAAACAACTAAAATTCCGAGGTGCACGAGCGGGCACCATAATTTAGAAATAATAGTGCATGAGTATAATGGATAGGTGCAAAAGCAGTTAAATGTATCAACTATAAACCTATCTTAATCAGTCTTTACTGTCACTGTTATGAAAAACTTTTCTCAAAATAAACAAAGTGTGTTTAGACTGGTGGAGGGGCAAGTAAAGCCTGGTGGCCCGCCAGGCTTATAATACACTGGGAGAAGCTGGATTTATTTGCCTCAAAAGTCACTAAATATAGCAATAAATTTGTTAAGTTAGGAACTATGCAGTGACTATAGTTAACCGCTGATATGCAGTCGTGACCACGAGGACAGGTCTGAATATCAGCAGTCACACACTGCATTGCAGTAAAAATAGTAAAAAAACAGTAAAAGCAATAAAAACCACAAATAAAGAGACGTGAGACTGAAATGGAGTGTCAACAACTCAAAACCTACAGGCAAAGCTAGAATCGAATATCTATGTGTTAAAATGACCTAGTCAAAGGTCAGACCCAAATACAATTGAGAATATATTGTAAGATTTGAAATTTGATGTTTGTGCATTTTGATTGAGATTGAGCTGTTTTGATAGGAAGAAGAAGATTTTATTTTGGTAGAGCTATGTCCAAAAAGACCAGAGGTGGTCTTACAAAGTATTGGCTCGATACATAAATAGTCTTGGAACTAGACTTCAAATTTATGTAGCACTTTTTAAATTTGTACTAGTAAAACAATGCATTAATAAAAGTTATGCATCCAGTGGAATCCCCTAAATAATCTGTCAGTTTATGGTTCCGATGTGACCGAATGTGAAGAAGCTCCAGCAACACAGTGAGTGTTTGCTGACAGTGGCAGTGATTGTGATGAGGCAGCACTTTTTTTTGTCTTTAAAGAAAATAAAGAGAATAATAAAAGCAGAGCCACATTCCGAGTGTGGAGATGCTGAGGTATTTGAGGAGCCGGTGCTGGTGCCATGTGACCCGCTGTGAAAGCATCTTGTATTAGAGTGGAGATAAGGTGTTGCCGAGAGAGGGAGGGTGGACATGGTAGACCTCCGCTCCTTTCCCTGGCCTGCCTCTCCGATCCAAACCACAACAACAATCCTCATCAGAACATCCTGATTCAGAACATTTACTGTCCTCCTGTTTCTGCACCTCTCTCTTTCTACCACACACACACACAGCAGTTTATTTAGCTGCCATGTTTACATTCCTGCTCAGTCAGCCTCTCCTAGGAGAAGCTGACTGGCCCTGAGCCCGTGGCCAAGCCGCTCGCTCTCACATGGCCAGGGTCAGACGGACGGCGGCAGCTACACATGTGTGAAACATGAACATGTGAGTGCAGTCACGCAAAAATCGTCCCTGATGTAAAATACGAGATCTTTAGATCAGGGATGAAATGATCCAGGGTTGGTAAGAGAGGAGCGATGACGAGGCGGGGCCGGAGGTCCCTAATTGGACGGGGCCGTAGTAGGACGTCCTGAGCGCTCACTGGCCTCATCATTAGACTGACTGGCTCCTGCGGCCTCCGGCAGAGTGCTGTCTGCGAGCCCTAATGACCTGCTGAGTCACTCGCCACATTAGCCCGGCCCAGAATAGGCTCAAATAAAGAGAGATGAGAGGAGGGCGGGGACGTTTGGCGCCCCTGCCGTCATGGAAGACATAACTCTGTGCTGGCTGTGGACGATACACGTAGTTCTAGCTTAATTAGATTAAAACCTCTGTTTTATTAACCTGAGCAAGTCCAGCCAACCAGGCAGTGGCTGAAAGTGCTGCTTAATCAAGACGTAAGGAGTCATAATGAGCTGCGTTTCCATTACTGATGTGCGCAAATATTTATGTTTTCTGCTAATGTTGAAAGAAGACAATTTTGCCTTAGTGGTGTTTCCATTACATAAGAAATTAAATTAAAACAAGCTAGTCACGTGATAAGTCATTAAAAATAATGGCAGCGATGGATGTAAAAAGTCACATGAATATATTAATAGTTCAGTTGCGACACTAACGCTCATCATCTATCAGCCAATCAGAAGAGACGTTGGCGTCTTAGTCAGGCATTGGAGCGACAAGCTCCGCCTACTTGGGAGCGGCGTTTTGAGAAAATTAACGTCTATGAATTTGCAGAAGAGCAGTGGATTCAAGGTGACAACTTTTTATGAACTGTATGATGCTATGAGAGCTCTGGTGGAGCCAGATGCACATTGTCCAAAATCCCCCCCCAAAACAAGCATCATCCTGCTACTTTCTGTCGTCTTCTTCGTCTTTTCCACCAGTAGTAACATCCAGTTGTTAAGCTCACGTGACTGGTGTGATGCAAACAAAGTTTCCATTGCAGTTTTATCAAATACATCTATTTCATTGCAGCCAAAGAACCACCTTATTCTAGCACAGAAACTTTTTATCAAAAACCCAAGGGGTTTTTTTTTCCTCCAAATTGGCATGTCTCCACCACACAAATTTATTTTAGTAATTTCAATTTGCGCAATTATTTTGGTTAATGGAAACTCAGTTACTGCCATCATAACCGCTTACAGGTTAAAAGGGACTTCCCAAAATTGCTTCCCTGTTGTTGAGGATAAATTTCATAGCAGGTTTTGTGAGTGAAGACCCTGCCTGGAACAACATGAAGAGCCTGCTGGAGGAGATAGCTGAGGGTTAACAGGGCTGTAAAACCCACATGATGGCCGAACAGAGGACAGCTCTGTTCACTGACCACAGAAGGTAGGAGGAAGCAGCGGAGTGGGACAAGGACAGGGAGCGTTTTTGTGCTGCTACCCCCACCCCCCTGCACTCACACACACACCACCAGCAGACAGGAGATAGCAGTAAATCTCCTCCATCAACACAGCTTCTACAACTAACAAGTGTCCAGGTCACACTGCAGGTGGGGACATAAGACTGGGTAAAATAACTTAGAATTCCTACAATTTTCCTCTTCAAAATTTTGTATTTTATATTTTTCTGGCAGTTTGCAAAACATTCTGGATATTTCACCGCATACTTCTGACATTACAATCCATGTACAGTTGCTGCACTTTATTATGTGTAGTATTTGTAAGCATACAAAAACAGAACTCTGAGCTCTGTTCGGTTTCTAAAAAAAAATTCAATGTGCATTTATCTGTCATTACCTCAAAGGCCAATATCATAAATGAGTCACTGGAAAAAGAGTTGGGATTTATGAAAGCAAATGAATAAAGGAAATCATTTAAATATGAAGTAGAGAATAAAAACACATTGTACCTAAGGGGCACCAGGCATCCAAACAACAGCACTGTTACTGTGTTTAAAAGAATCAAAGTCAGGTTGCACAGGAATGTTGTAAGATTCTTAAAAGCAAACTGTATTTCCTACGGTATGCCTGTGATTCAACCAGGCTGCAAGAGAGTAAGACTTTCAGTAGATAACATAAAGGCCAAATGAATTGCACCAAGAGTCCCTGTTCTGTGCTGTGGCCCAGTAGGTTAACAAAATACAATATCAACAAGACAACAACAAAACGTCACAACGCAACAAAGTCAACTTTGTACAACAATAAGCCATGACAACACAACAGCAAAAGTCACAACAAAAAGAGCTACAACAAACCAACAACAGACGCTATGCTAAAATAGAAGCTATGCTGACAAGTTTAGCATATTTTCTATTTTAGCATAAATTCTGTTGCTGCTTTTGCATTTTATTGACCACTCTGCGCCACTATCAATCCCTAATAAAATATTTTAAAGACAGCTAAAAATGTCAACTCAACATCAGTTTGTTTGTTTTAGAATAGTAAAGTTTAATTTATGAGTTCACTAATCTAATTAATATATTTAAAATGCTATTTGAAAGCTGTTGTTTGGTTTCGACTTATTTCTCTAACAGAAAATTTGCAATTTGCTGAAATTATTACTGAAAGACCAAAAACTGCAGATCAGCTACAAATGTTTAGTCAGTGCATCTCTAATTGAAAAGCCATTTCCATAATACACATTTTTACATTATATACATTTTTATATTTTCCACCCTTATCCATAGTTGGAAAATGATTCAATCAAATCACATACTTTTCAGGGCTACATAGGAAGCATGATACCTGCCAGTCTTACCAACCAAAACAGCTGAGACAAACAGAGAAAGCAAGAAATAAACAGAAACGTGTTGTACGTAAAGTAAGTGCAGTATCAGCCAGAACTACTCCTACCAAATCAATGCTGCATATTGATTACTTGTGCACAGAGCTTATGCAACTACACCACTTCAGAGTACAATTATGGTGTAATCACAATCCTCCAGGGCTCTGCCCAGCAACGTGATTGTCCTGTGGAGAAAGAAAATTCAAAGCCTTATGAGTCTACAATTGAAACTCTGGGAGAACTGTCCTCACAGAGACACAGCCGTGTTAAATGTTAGCACAGCCCTGTGAAGGAGAGGTGGGTGATGAGGAGAGGTGGGTTTGGGACAACAAGTCATAAATCTGAAAGTAATTCACGGCAACGTGGAGATGAACAAAATGTTTACTTAAGGCGGAAATGGAGACACAATCATCTTTCTTCCTCTGCTACTCCTTTTTCTCCTGACCCCCCTCCTCTCCCTGAAACCCAACCCACAGCCATTTCCACCAGGACCATGACGTGAGCTCGGAGACGGCCGTGCTTAATCGATAGTGCCAGGTTGCCAAGACGACGTTGATTTCCTGTCGCCGGTTTTGCCGAGCGCCGGTGATTGCACCGGGTGTCTGTTGCACCTGCCGCCCTCTCCTCACCCCCCTCTCCTGCTCTCCCACCGTCTCATTGAGCTCTCCTCATTCCCCGCCTCCCCACCTAACAGCATATAGCCACCACACACAAAGGGGGAAGACAGATTTACAAAGGCCAAAGCAGGTCACACCCCAGATGTTGGCTCTGAACGGTCCAAAACGGGTACAGAGACAGGGCATCCTCAATGAACGCCAATGTCTCGTCGTTCCTTGACAAAGGCGTGCTTTGACAGCTATCACGTCCACCTTGCAAGATGATGTCAGTGCACCTGGGGAGCATTTACTCTTAGCACCCTCCCTGTCCCTCCTCTAGGAGGGGCTGGCACCTCCAGTTTTTTTTCATTAATGGAGAGCTCATTAATCGTGTCTGATAACGAGGATGTGGGACAGGGACATGATTAAGGGGATCTCTCTCCTTTAGCTGGGCGCCCTTGGGGATAAGCAGCCCTGCATTTGAAAATGTGCGCAGGCGTGTGTGCGTGTGTGTTTGCGTGCGCTGCATGTTAAAAGAGGTAAAGGACACACACACCAGCCACTATCTATAGGACATCTGCAGGATAGGATACTACACATGTTTTCCTTTCTGCAGCCAGGGTTGGTTTTATTCACTTCTGTGCCCGCTGAAGGTTTGCTCAGGCCTGTGTGTTCATTCACCTTTACTTCAGCCACTCAGTTTGGACTTAGTTTGTCATAAAGCTATGGGTTAACAGTAGAGGCAAATGGAGAGGAAGTTTGGATGGAAAACAAACCTCTATCAGAGATCTGCTCTGGAGAGTTTATCAACTAATCCTTGTAGAAATTGACAACTTTCATCAGACCAATGTGTTTTATGGTGAAGTCTGATGTTTGTATCTAAATTTGTATAACTGGATTGTGCTGAAATGAATTGGACTGAGTTGGACTGAACAACATTCCATGAAACAGGACTGTTTGTCTTAGAAAGTACCTTGACATCACAGTTGTTGCGAATTGTTACTATATTCAAAATTTTGGATGTAAAGGTTTACATTCACATAATAAATAAATGTTTATTAGAGTTGTTAAACTGCATGTAGGTTTGATTTAGACCTGAAATATAAATCAAACCAAAGAGAGGTCAATTAAGTAAGCTATGAGATTGTTATTATCAAACAGGCCTCAGGTTAAAAAGTTGTTCCCATATCAAAAAGGTTAAGAACCCTTGTTCTAAAGGCCTCCATACCAAAGCAGAGCAATATTCAATTTGTTGAATTTTTTACACTGGGAAATTCAGTTATGACTGTGTTTTATGGTCAAGTCTGATGGGTTAACCCTAACCCTTTGTTTTGCTTAAAATTTAAGACAGCTTAACATAAACCAACTCATTTTATGTTATTTCTTTAATACGCATTTTATGACATTGTCAATGTTAAGCTGTTGACAAATCCTGGGTTGTTCTATGCAGACTGCTACCTCAGAGCTTCCTTGGCAACAAGAGCGGTTTTCTTGTCAGTGATGGTTATTTTCTATTCAAAGCAAGCAAAGAAAAAAAAAACTAGCATTTGTTCCCTTTTTCTGTACTCCTGAAAATGTACCAAAATGTGATCCAAAACCAAGGTATGTAGTGGACTGTGGTTTATGTGGACCATGTCATTAAGGGTGCAGCGGTTGTAGAACTGTGAGCTGGCAGTGATTGTGTTATTCATTTATTTTTCCTTTGATCTCAGCAAAGATGATCAAATTTGTGCCCTTTATCACAAGTTTCCAAAAGCGTGACATAAAACCTTCCATCTCAGTACAAATAAGTTTAACAAGATTATTTTTAGCTATGTTGCTTTGTGACTTTTTGATGTTAACCTATCCATGGAAAATAAATCTTGTTGGTTTTACACTAACCTTTTACAACAGGAGGATCTGTGTCAGTGTCACTGGTTGATGTTATCCTGTTTGCTGATTCAATGACAAAGGCTCAGTGTCAGAAAGGTTAGACTAGTATCCCAGCAAATCCACATTCTATTCATTGTAATTTGTTGTTTGAAAGAGACATTTTGAAGCATCCATGGTATGGGACAAATTCATACATGGATGAACTTGGTTCAATATCGATACTGCTAAAGTTTTTCTTTGTACTAGTCCTACAATTTAAAGGAATTTATTAAAATGCCAGACAAAGTGCTGCTGTTTACTTCTTTTTTTCCCCAGTATGTCAAACATAGAGCTGGCTGAAAACACAACACTATTCCCTCATTTAAAATGCAGCAACTTTTTTGAAGACAAACTCATCAGAACTTTAGGGTAACTTTAGGATGTCTGACTGCAGTCTGGCTACCTCAGCTGATAGTGTGACTAATTAACCAGCTAATTTCAGCTTGTCACACTTCTGCTGATACCCTCTAGTGAGCAGGAATATACCATTGTATATTCCGCAAAAGAAACACATCAAGCTAACTATAAAATTATTTAATCGTTACGCTATAGTCTATACTTCTAAGTATCAAACTCAGAGTCACAATAGGTCATAGATAACATCATAGTATATCAACTTCACTTCTATAGAACCTATTACAGACATTAAAATCACAAAAAGCCTCACAAGGACACAAATATAAGATTGAGAATATACAAAAGCTGATATAAAATTTTGCAGTCTAGTTAAAAGCCTGTGATATAACAATAACTTTATCTGCTTCTTTAAGGGGTATGATGTATTTTCCAGGCTCATTTTATAGTACAATCAGGTAACTCTGTTACCTTCAGTTATTATAAAGGAAATTTTACTTTGTAATTTAATGCCTTGAAATTGGCATTATGTGAATGTAAACCTTTACTGTCTCTTTGACAACTTCTGCTGTTTCTGAAGCTCCGCCCTCAGGAAGTCATCAAACATAGTTCCTCTATTAACCCTTTTAACAACATTTTTACCAATGTTGTCCTGACAAATTGCTCCTATATAATTAGCTTAGCAGTTCCACCAGGTGTTTTTCTAATTGCTGCTGGCTAGTCTGAAGGAGTTCCAAGGAGGAGTTGCGTCTCGAAGGCGTCTGAATGTCTGCTATGGGAGATGAAAGGATTTCTCAAACAGAATTGAAGCCACAATCAAGGGATGTTTTTGATGAGGGAATAACATAACATGGTGTAAAGCTCAAAAAAGTTGATTTTACTTAATATTGCATGTTTAAAAGAGTCAGTGACTGTAATAATCAATCACCTTTTCTTTCTGTAAACACTGAGATGATTTTCTGAAGGTTATTATCTCCTCAATAATTACCATGCAACAAAAAGCAGGATTTTTGCCACAGCTGACCCCCACCGGTGCGCCATTGCTGGATGTAACTGATCCACAAACACAAACAGGATGCGACTGCATCAGAGCCAGAGAGCAGAGATCAGCCTGTACATACATGAGGGCTTTGTGGCGCTGCCATCGTTTAGTCTTACACTCACATTAAATCCAATCTGTCTGGACCAGGACCCTAATCCCCTCTCCACGGCCACGCAGACAGCAGACACTAATCCTCCATATTTGTATATTAATAGCAAACAACCACTGAGGGGCCTCCCTATATGTTGTGATGTATGTTTTATTAATCAGTTAATCTGCTTGTTGATCACAGGGCTCGTCTGTTTGAATGCTGGCTTTAATAAAATGCAGCCAGCCCTGCCTGAGGGATAAGCTCCCTAAGGACGGTGCATGCCTCAATCATCAACAATAAACAGCTTTACATCTACGTTATCTGTCATGGGACAATACAGTTATTAGTCCTCTCAGCCAAGAGGACGTAAAGCTTTCCTCAAATAAGACCCAGTTGCTTGTTACGTCTTGATGAACCTGAGAGTCTTCTCTGGCTCTGGTTGAGATTCCTTGGCACTGGAATCACGTACGGAGACGTCCGTCTAGACGCTGTGTCACTGCCACCGTCCCGATTCCACCTAACAGCCAGGGGGCCGCTCGTTTAGAAGGACATTAGCTGCCCGAGTCGGACAGAATGATGGTGGTTGGTTAGACGTTACCACGGAGGCAACCTCACTGCAAAAACACAAAATCTTACTACGTTTTTTGTGTCCAGTCTGTTGTGTAAATACCTTAGTACACTTTAAATAACACCAAACTAATTTACAAGCAACTTTTCAGCAGGATTTAGAAGCTTGTTTTAAGTAAATAACTCCTTAATATCGATGAAAAAGTACTAGTTCCACTGGCAAGTTATTTTACAGGTTTTAATTTAATTTGAAGTTATGTTTTTATTTGCTTAAGACATTTTTCCCAAGTTATAAGTGATATTTTCTGCCAGTGGAACTAGCACTGTTTCATCAATATTAAGGAATTATTGACTTAAAACAAGCTCTTATATCTTGCTGATAAGCTACTTGTACATTAGTTTTGTCTTATTTTTACTTGGGGGTTGCCATTTATTGTTTTGTTTAACATTTATTGTGGTAATGTTTGAAACTGCCCAAAACTGTCCGTATTGTTGGTGTTACTTTTGCTGTTTTCTCCGCTGTTTGTTCAATGAGAGCATCAATAGATATCAGTCAATTTGAAAATATTATTAAATGCAGTTGCTGGGTGCTGTGATACAAATCACACTTCTTAATGTGCCTGCTGCCCTAAAGCAGTATATTACATAGGTTTGTTTTTCAAGAAAAGTATTTGTGCTTGTGGGGCTATGGTTGCTGTGCCATGCAGTTACCTAGAAAAGTAGCAATAAATAGTTCTTACTGTCATGTTTATTGTTATCACAAAAGTACCACAAAATATCATAAAACTTATAGTTCATATCACCAACCCCTATTTGCACTAGAAACTAGACAAGAAATACAGTGTTTTTGCAGTGTTCCTCTCCATTGTACTTGAATGCAACTTCAGTTTATATTATTCTGTGCTGTAGTAGAGACATGTGGCGTAGCAGCCAGAGTTTTATGGTTGCATCAATCAAAATGGCTTCCATGGGGTAAACAAACAAATAGCTTTTAAACATCTGGTTAGGAGAGATAGAGGGAGAATGATAGGGGCCCCCCAGGGAGACTGGAGGTTTTCCTTGGAGATCTCTGGATCAGAACAGAGGGAAGGAAACTCATCCCCCCCAAAAATAAAATAAATAATGAGTGAAAGTTCACGTTCGGGTCGGAGTTAAAGTAAAGATTAGCAACATTCTCAGCAAACTACATTTGACAAACCGAGTCACCGCTGGATGAAAAAAGGAAATAAATAGAGACAAACAAAGTCTCCAACCATGTGACTCTCACGGGGTAATCTCATGGGAGCATCCACCCCTCTCAACCCCACCCCCTAGAGCTCCCCTGATGGACTGTAACAACAGGAAGTCGGCTAGGCCTGCATCATCCCACCACACCCACAGATAACTGCCCCCCCTCCCTCACACTTTCTACCTTCTAACACAAACACATGGAAGCCGTCCTGGTCACAGATACCTCACTGGTCCCGGGTTAATCCCTCGGATTGCATCCGGTGTGTGGCAGAGTTAGTGATGGCACAGAGCCCGCCTGCGACAGGGAGGTGTGGGGGGGCGAGGTTGAAGGCTGGCAGTGAAACAAGAAGAGGCCGAGGCAGGCAGGAGGGAACTGAATGGCCCTTGTTTATCTAGGTCCCTATGGGAAGTCAGGACACTGCAGTGAATAGGAGCCAGTTAGCAGCTATGGCATAATAAGAGCAGGGGGGGAGGATGGGAGTGATTGGGGTGATGGGGGCTGGGGTGGGTGGGGTAATTGAAATTCAAGGCAGACTACTGTCGAGACAAACCACCCCTGCCAGCTGGGGCAGAAACTTAAAGGAGAAGGAAAGTGTTTCCAGACGCTAACAACAACAAAAGAAAAACTAGCTAACAAGGTTTATGGGTCATGAAGGTAATGTAAAGTAGTTTACAACCCTAAACTGAAGTGATCTGTTTCAGACATCATCGGTCATGAAAAGTTATTAAGTAGTGCTCATCAGTTGTCCTTCACAGTGGGGAAACTTTGTTCAACAATAGTGTGTCTGAGCCGGTTATCGCTATCCTTTTGTACCATAATTTTAAACAGTTATTGTTTTTAGTAAAGCTTTTTTCACTTTGTGCAAAGCATAGAGTAAGGTATTATCTGTCAGCATGGAGTTTGCATATTCTCCCAGAGCATATGTGGGTTCTCACTGGGCACTCTTGACATCTTCCCAAAGTCCAAAACAATGTCATCCTGTGACAATCTGGATGAATTGATGATTTCTCTTGAAGATATACAACAAAAAGATGGAATTCAAAATAGATTTTTCTAGTCTTTTTGTTATGAGCAACTACTAATTATTAATATTATACTATATCCACTCAGCAGGCAAGTATGCCCCATATCTGATTTTTTTTCTTTTGTCAGTATGTGACCTGTGTCTGACTTCTTCGTAGCAGTTTGAACAGCCCAATTCTGATCTCTTCATCCCCAATCTTATCTGACTTTTACACCACCTGACTACACATCCAGACAGACTCCTCTACACACAAGTTGCAGTCAATGTTCCACAAAATGCCATTGCTTTTAGTTGTGCTTTCTTTTTTCTTAGCTTTCTTTGTCTTGTTATGATCTGGTGATGACAATGTTGGCTACCATTGCTCAACAATTTCAAAATCGATCCATAGACGGCAGCGTCCATTATTAATTATTTATGTACACAAAGCACTGCTGTATGAAGTTCATACGTTTAATCAGTAGTACGGAACGCCCATACAAAATTAAAAAAAATTAATTTCAGTGAAAAATTGGAATTGTGTTAATGTTGCCTTGGACGCAAAGGTGATACGACACTTCTGTGCAAGAGGTGACAATCAGTAAGAGATTTCTGAGTTTAAACTAGCTTTAGCATCTTAAATTGGGGATTAGCATGTGTGTTAGCTAGCAGCTAGCATTACTACAATGGTTCATGTATGTATTCCTTAAAACCTGAAACTCTAACGCTAAGATTTACAGGATACCACCATTTCCAATTCCAGATTGTTCTAATAGAGTTGCTGAAAAGTCCAAAAGGTGAAACAGAACAACTTTGCTTTTCTCTGTTTAGCTCATTTTTTCTGGGCCTGAATGAATCTAAGCTATGTCTTGACGAGAAAAAGAACTCAGGTTTTCATCACTCCATAATAATCAGAGATACACAACATATAGGCAATAACATAGGTATCAGCTGATATCAGTCATTTTTAATATGGTTATCAGTTCAATAAAGAAAGCTAGGTTGATACTAATAACTGATGTAATTCCAACTTGTGACTGTTTGTTTTGGAGGCGGAGTGCCATCCATCCATCCATTTTCCGTTCACCCTTGTCCCTAATGGGGTCGGGAGGGTTGCTGGTGCCTATCTCCAGCTACATTCCGGGCGAGAGGCGGGGTACACCCCGGACAGGTCGCCAGTCTGTCGCAGGGCAACACAGAGAAATACAGGACAAACAACCATTCACACACACACTCACACCTAGGGAGAATTTAGAGAAACCAATTGACCTGACAGTCATGTTTTTGGACTGTGGGAGGAAGCCGGAGTACCCGGAGAGAACCCACGCATGCACAGGGAGAACATGCAAACTCCATGCAGAAAGACCCCGGCCGGGAATCGAACCCAGGACCTTCTTGCTGCAAGGCAACAGTGCTACCAACTGCGCCACTGTGCAGCCCGGAGGCGGAGTGGTCATGTGGTATTTATTTGGTCATCCGATAGTGATAGTGATGCAGCACAGGATTGTGGGTATTTTAACTGAAGCAGGTCAAGTCAGCGAAGTGGTGTTTTTTCAAGGTGTCAAAAGGGTATTAAAATATATGAGAAATATATTTTTGGTAATTATCGATTATCAACCATAACAGCAATTGTATTATTGAATATTGATAAAGGCCCAAATTTTGATATTATTCATTTCTAGCAATATTATTCATAAAGAGTGTAGTTGTCTATTGTAGCAAATTGCAATCAGTTAAGTGCCGTTCATGGAATGCAGACAGATTAGATCAAGTGGCTCTTGATTCAAAGCCTGTCAATAAAATACAGTTAATATAATTAATAATGGAAGATAACTTTACACACACTGGGAATAATAGGTTGGTTAAACACGAGTTGAACCAACAATTTTGTTTTCATTTTGACTTATTACCACGAAACTGTAGTATTTCCTTTACCATAACTGTGGAGGCAGCCTACATCTAAAAGGACAAGTTCTTTTTTCAAGGCTTTCATGTTTTGTGGTTTCCACAGCCCCTGATCCCTGATGAGGATCCCTAAATAGGCTGCCACAGGTGCCGGGGGGCCAGCCGGGTGAAGGAAGGGGTCAGTGAGGGGATCGGAGGGGGGTGTCCTGGATGGGAGCAGGTCTGCAGGAAGCCTCTTGTTTTCACAGAGATAAAGGGCTTTCAGGTTGCATCCTGGGCCGTAATCTCTCACGCGCTTCCTGGTTTTGTTCACGGTGAGGTAAGAGAAAATGACAAACTAACCTTCGCCCCGAGAGGCTGATCGATAGCTTCTGATGAGGCAGGATGTCTGCGTGCGTGTGTGTGTATGTGTATGTGTGTGTATTTGAGGAGCAGAAAATGACAGATACAAAGCGCCGGTTTCATTTTGAGCTTTGTTCATTAACGGGCCTTGATCAGAGGAAGATTTATGGCTTCATTTATTCTGAGTGCTGCTTCATTACTGATGAGGATTGTAAAGGTGTGCATAGAAATTCTTCTCTGACCTCTTCAACTGCTTTTAGAACACAATTAACATTGTTCCAAGCTCTTACATCTTAATTACAGAAAAGATAACACTCCTTCCTTCAAATATAAATCCCCACTTAACCAGTCACTTAGAGCTGGCCTTGGGTTTCATAGAGATCCACTTAGTAAAAAAAATTTGCATAGACGTTTTATGGATAAGTTAGCCTTGAGAATAGTGGGAACCTCAGAAGGACAGCATTCACATTTTTTAGTGTTTTACTGTTCTGAACATCTACCCCACCCAGCTGGGATGAAACTTTCAATCGTTGCCCGTCTCTCCTCGTTGTGGCTGCAGTGCTGGCTCGCTCATATTTTTTGTCAGGTGTTATTTATGAGTGCTGTATAGCTGAGTTGCTGCATGCCTTCAGCACCTGCTGCAGCCGGAGAGCAGGGGCCCAGGCAACTGCCGAGTAGAGAAATGACGGGACTCCGGAGGTGGAAACGCAGAGGCATAGTGGGAATTCATACTGGGAGAAATGCATATTTTTACTGGCTGCACCACCGGCGATCAGTGTAGTGTAATGTCGCCAGGCAACATCGTTAAGGATCTTGTCTGACCCTGGACATGATGGCCGTGCTTCAACGACCTGTTAGGAAACGTTTTGAGAAAGAGGAAGTAAAGAAGGTGTTGGTGTGTTTTGCCTGGAAACACCTGAATGTTGGTAGGGGTGAGTTAAGCCAGGACAGGTGTGCTAAGAGGAGTTGAAGGTTGCTGACTCAGTGCCAGTTTCCACAGTCTCCCTGTGAACAAACACCTGCATTGATACACAGCATCTTCCCACAGAGGTTTATGACATAAGACCTACATATGGAGACAACACATCACAATCTAAAAGGCATAACTGTGACAAAAGGTATGTAATAACCAATAAGTTTTATTCTGAAAATACCCCCACACCAAAAAAGAGTATGACACAACTGCAAACCAACTAAGACATGGACATCCAGTTCAGGTGACAGTAGCAAATGCTAACTCTGAACTCAATTTGAACCCGTCATCACTAAGATGGAAACATGGTAGTGGCAGCGTCATGCTGTGGGGTACTCTCACTCTGTAACCAGTATTGCCAACCGTGTCTAATTAATTTCTATAACCATACTTCCAAATAGGGGTGCACCGATTGCAGTTTTCTGGCTGATCACTGATCTTTAAAAAGCCTGACCTGGTGTAGTTAAAAAAAAAAGTACACTTGAAATGACAGAAGACTAACTCACAAGTAACTTTCCAGCAAGACAGGAGCTTGTTTTAAGAAAATAATTCCTTTAATATTGATTTCATTGGCAAATTATTTCACTTATAACAAAATATTTTCCCATAAGTGAAAATACTGCCAGTGGAACTAGTACTTTTTCTTTACAATATTAAGGAATTATTTACTTAAAACAAGCTCTTATATTTGCAGAAAAGTTACTTGTAAATTAGTTTTCCCTTAATTCTAATGTCCTAAGACATTTGAAGTAGAAACTAGATTTTGTGTTTGTGTAGTGTTCACAGCAGAGCAAAAGGTGATTTTCAGACCTTTGTGGGGTAGACGAGATTGATTTCTCATGTTAAGTTTGGCCGATTGCCGATCACTGAAAATTAGGGAAATCGAACCGATTTATTAGCAGACAGACTTGTCGGTGCACCTCCACTATCTAAACATCATCACATTAATCCAAAAGTATCTTGCTGATTTAATGAGTTGTATAATTCTAGGTCTAACTATAGTATGTTTTCTGGGGTGCCTCCATTATTCTCCCTCTACCTTTGTGTAGTTCCATGCGTGGGGGACCTCAACGAATCATTCATGGGTTAAATGGGGCAAAGTGGATGCTGCATGCTCCCCTCCCTCTTGGTTTAGCCTGTCCATTCTTCTCTCATTAATCCTGTGTGGATGTTTATCCATGTTGACATTCAGCGTCGCAGTCGGCGTTCTCTCTGTCTACGAAACACGGTGACTAAGGGTTTTCTGTTTTCTCCTGCAGCAGCTATCATTAGGCCTGGCTTGTTCAATAAGTTTCCAGGACAGAGTAGTGAATCTGTTAGTTACTGTGGCCCCTGGGACGTCACGGCAACGCTGTGCAACTGGGATCGGGATGTGAATATGAATGTGTGGCCCCTCAGGAGGGCCATTATCAGTTCTGTGTGCTATGGAGAGGAAAATCAATACGGTCATCATAAAGGGCTGGCAAAACGCCAGGCTAGGCTGTTTTCAAAGCGCCAGGCATGACAGTGGATTAGTCTTCATCTCCTGTCATCTCGTTTCATCGACGTAGACAAACACGCCGTGAGACCACCGTAAGGTCAAGCCCATCTAAAAGGCATGAGACATCCAGCATGTAGTGGAGGTAAGAAGACTAAAGCAATCAGATTGTCTGAGCTAGAGCTACAGCAGAGGGTTGTGATGGGAAAAGCCCCTCGCCGTGCCCGCCTTCTGCCTATTGTATCGGTCCGGTCTTTTTCATTAACCGCTCCACTGAGGACCCCGAGCAGGGAGGAGACAGAGGGGGTGGTCATGACGTGGGGACAAGGAGGGGTGTGCAGACAGACCCGGAGGGGCCACCAAACACATGATTAAAACACACATCAACACACTGCGCACACAGTATTTACCTCTGCATGGATGGCAATTTGAACGTAATCTCTCCCTCAAGTACACATGCTACTGAGAGTATCTGTCAGGGAAGAACTGAGGGAGGGAGCTGGTGACTAATATTGGTTTATGGAAAACAGACAAGAATAAAAAGATGTTGTCTCGCTTGTCTCCTCAGTAAGGAGTCCTTGCTGCTCATTTGGTTTAGATTACACAGCTAACTGAGCGAGGATCTGTGTTTAGGGGTCAGCACGTCTTTCTGGACCACCAGAAGCATGTCGACATGTAGATGTTGTGTCGCGCCAGGCAGGCAGCTCCGATTTCTACGCCACTAAGATGATCTTTTGAACTGTGAGGGGGGTGGGCTATTTACGTGGCTATTATGGAGTGACTGTGTGAGTGTAAAAAGGGGAGGAGGATTGGGGCCAACGGTTAGAAATATGGGCTGTTCAGAGAGCTGAGGAAGCACAGGAAGCCTCACATGTACAAGCACTAATCATAAACATTAGTTTTGCTAATGCTAAACAAAAACCTTTGAAGAAGTCTTTGTTTAGGAAAACCCTTTCATAAAGAAGAGTTACTCTAACCCTTCTTTATGAAATGTAAGCAAAATTGGAGTGGTGTCAAATTTGAGCAGTTGTAGGATTACTCTTTTGTCTTTGGCTACGTGCCATTTCTCCCGCTAGCGCTAGACAGGCGTCTTTGTTTTGGTTGTATTTACCCAGAATGCCTTGCTCTGTAATTCATTTCCTGCTTTTGGAGTGGTCTTTGGTTTGCTTGTCATTCACAAATGCATTTTAGTCCATTTCAAGCTGAGATATATGTTTTTAAACAAACCAGAGATAGCTTTTTTGGTTCAGCACAGAGTTCAAAGATATATTCACACCTCTTCAAACAAACCGGACGTTCTAGACAAATGAACTAGAGTTTGATTAAAGTGAACTAAATGGGGCTGTGTGAATGCACCTTAAATCGAATTCAGAATCTTGATTTGGCCAGTCTTGAAAACACATGTTCAGATGTTTCCATCTGAATGAGTTTTTAGGAGAAAGGACTGGGAAAAACTGTCAGTCTTGCAAAACTGTTGTCGCTTGAGAAGATGTTCAAATGGTGTGAATGCTTCTGCATGGCCATGTAAACGGGACAGATTAAGAGCCCTGGATGGGACTGTGTTGATATTCAGGTGGAAGCCACAGTCACATTGAGCCCTGCAATGCAAGTCCTCAAGAGGCCTGGAGATTGCGTGAGAGAAGGATTTAAAAAATTCTGCAAACGTTCCATGGATTCCACCCTCACAGGGACCTTTGCAGAAAGAATGGGTCATATGCAAATTGCGTACACAGTGTGGTGGAGAAGTTTCCCACAAGCTGAGTGTGAAAAGGGCTCTCCCTCCCCATGCCGGGCCTGCTGAATGGTCCTTTTCTTCTGCCGCTCAAAGTGTATGAGGTAGAGCAGGCGAACTGCAAAGGTAACTAGGCTCTTTCTCCTCAGGCTCCCCCCTTTACCAAAGCCCCCCAACTCACAATGGTTCATTTAGCCATTCAGCCACACAAACCCCAATAAAGCACATCCGAGCGCAGTTAAGGGGGTTACTGAAACTGACTCGAGGTTTAAACCTCCCTCTTTATGAAGGGAGAGCACCTTTTTATAGGCTAATGCTCTCCTCCTCCATGGGTTAGCTAATCATTAAGCTGCCTCTGCAGAGATGCCCGTCTGCTCGTCCATCACCCGGTTTGACCAGGATACCTTTTCCCATCTTCATGGATTGACAAGAAACAACTTAGAGGCAACACATAAGAGTGGATGGCTTTGACAACGAGATGCAATGAGTTGCATATCATACGTCGCATCTGCCAAAGCAGACGCTTCCCCACTTGTCACCTGTTGTACCCCCCTCCCTTCCATTCTCCCCCAGCCCCTGTTCTTCTGCAGGGCACAGGGAGCTCCCACTTTAAAAGAGGAGGGGTCAGAGTGGAAAGGAAGGGAGCGCAGAATCCCCCCGTCATTGAACAGACTTAAACACAAACACAATTGGACATGCTGGAAGCCACACAATGGCACAGAGGGGGGAAAGTGAAGTCATACTCTAAGAACGCATGGGTGCCCAGGTCAGGGGGCAATCAGCCACTCCCCACCTGCCCCCCTTAGCTACTGTGTCTTAACCTTCCCTCCTTGCCCACCGCCCCTCTCTATTCTCCAAAAATAAAGCCCTTGCTCTGGAAGGAGGGAAGCAAAAGAGAGAGACGGAGCGAGCGCTGAGGCACGGTGGGGGATTTTCTTCTTACTTGGCACTTTCTGATGCGGCTCACTGAGGAAGCCGCTGAAAAGCTGAGAGATAAATGAAAAATTTCCTCCTCTGCCAAACTCCTCACATGACGGGGGTGGACCCCTTAAATGTAAACAGATGTCTTTTAGAAGGCAGGAGTGGGCAACGTCCTCCTCCAAAGTCCTAAATGTTCCCCCTGACCAAGAATACACCACTGTCTCTCACCGTCCTCCCTAAAGCTGACATCAACCTGACGCTTAAGTGGAGCAGAGTTTCACCACTGGTAACCATGCTCCACACCGTTACATAAGTTTTCTTTTTTTAAGTGCCAGTAAGTTTTCACTGTGTGCGTAGATGTCAGGAAGAGATAAACGTGTACCTACATTCTTCTAGGCAAAACTCTGTAACTCGTCAATTACAAGAACGACATGCAGATAAAAATGTCCCCTGAACAGATGCTTGTTACCTGAAAAGTAGATTTGCAATTAAGGTCCCACATCAATATTTGGTGTTTCATTTGGGAAGATTTTTATGTTTTCCGCAACATTTCATAGTTTTCCAGACTCAAAGTCCTAGAGTTCTCATCAGTCTGTCAGACAATTTGTGAAGCAGAAATCGAGAACTACATTAGGAATGTTTTTAGGGGTGCACTGTAGTTTCCTGCCCAATCACCAATTTATGAAAAGCCTGACATGTCTGTTCCTATTTTAGGCAATTCTTTTTATGTGAAAAGTTGCTAAGTTGGCAACTGTTTGACGACTATTGTTAACCTCGTCTGGATAAGTGCAGACGAGACCTGGTGGGCGGGTCTGTCTCTCTTCCAGCAGAGCAAAAGGGACAGTGGCTGATTTTCAGACCTTTGCGGAGGTAGATAAGACAGGTGGATAAGATTGGTTTCTTACATGAGATAACCCAAGATAAGCTAAACCGGGGCCAATTTATTGGTGGAGCTGTAGAAGGCATGGCAAGTATTCCTAAAGTGGTCAGATTTCAAAATGAAAACCACAGAAAACAAGGAAGAGGGATAGATAATTAGATGGATTGAAGGTAGGATGTATGGATGGATGCACTGCTTAGAAAATGGGATGAGAATCAAAATATTTTCAAAGTTCAGTTTTCTCTTTTCTTCTCCAGCTTGGAAGAAATAAGTCAAACTCCACATTTTTCCAGAATCTCGTACCTGGCTGCATAAAAGTGTGGAGAGCTCTCTAAAAGAGAGCATTCCAGCCTTGTTTATTTTTGCAAAGGATGTTAATGCAGGGTGCATTCCTCTATTCCCAAATCGCTGCATTAAATTACCGTCGCAGAGGATGGTTGCTGCTCCCCATGGAGGTTGGGATGGGAGGGGAGGCCCGACTGGGCGATGAAAGGGGAGGCGACTGGAAACACCTGTCGTCCTGCAGGCTGTTAACACCTCTCTGTTTACAGTCCGGGAATGGAGCTCACCTTGATCTCAGCCCCTTTGCGTCCCCCCTTTTGCCAGGCAGGAACCTGACTGAGTCACTGCCTGTAAGGACCAAGGCCCGGACTAGTGGCATATACAAAACAAGACGCTTAAAAATGGATGAAATGCCAAAAAGGACCAGAACAACTTCACTTAAATGCAGGGAAGTTGATCTACATGACAGATTGTCAGCCCCTCACAGGGGAGGGGGAAAGTCCTAACAGCTCTTTGAAGCAAAAAAGGGCAAAGCAACAGAAAAAGGCATCTGTTTGGTCAAAAAAGGGGGACTTTGCATATCAATAGAGCTCTGTCGATAATCTGAAAGGTTTAATAAAACACAGTTAACTTAAAGAAAGGAGGCCAATAAAGAAGATCTAATAAAAAGTTTAAAAAGACTCCGTAAGATGAACAAAAGATAGTTTTAAAGCCCCCATTAAGAGAGACAGAAATAGTCAAATATGACAAGAAAGGAGTAAAAACAGAGCAGAAAAACAATCCTAAGTCTTCTGCTGCTGCTGTCCACAGAAAACTCCCAGGACAGCCAAGCCCGCAACACACAACACCACGCGGTCGCATTTTTCCCTACCCACGGATTACTGTTATAGCAACATGGGCTCACAGTGAGTGAAACAACACCGAAACAGCTGCGTTACCTCAGTTCCTGTGAGTTACACCCGGCGATACAGGCCAACGCATGCCGGACAGAAAGATAGTGAACCCCCTCGATAAAAACAACTTCCTCCGTCAAGTAAATTCACGGGTAATAAAGAGCAAACAATGGAAATTTTACATTTATAACACTTATTTTAATATTTAACACTGGTGTTATAGAGAGATAACAACTTAAAATCCCCCAAAGCTCCTAATATCGCACCTTTTAGGTTAAGCGTAGTCACGTAGAGCTTCACAAATACATAAATCAGCGACATGTAGCGACAACAGAAAAGGGAAAACTGAGCGCATGTATAGGTTCGCTCGCGTCCGTGGTCCTACGAGAATCAGGATTCCCGTCGCGCGACAGGAGAGGATCCGCTCTCCTTATATGGGCTGAGCTCAAACAGCGCGTGAGATATCCCTCGCTCTCCGGAACCCCGGTCACCCCGTCCGTGTTTTCTGCTGAGCTTTCACTCCATACTTTATCATTTCAACAATAAAATAAAAGTCACTGAACGAAAACACTTTTACGAAACAACGTGAGCAAAAATGCAAATGAGTTGGAAACAATGACAGCTCAAATCCAGCTTTAACACTAAAAAGGTTTATTTTCTCTTAATTTTGTTTTATTTAAAACGCAACTGTGGTGTCGTGAATAGGACTAATATAAAGCAGCCGAATGGAAGGCAGAAACGAGGGAGTTTGTCCGCCCCTTGTAGCTCAGCAACAAGCCTGTACCTGCTCGGAGTGGACTAAATAAGAGCGGACTAAACAGTTGTATTCCTATTTATTCCGGCACAACAAATTTCAAAAGCGTTCCAAAACAAACACCTGGCAAAATGTAATGCTGTTTCTTCACCAAAACTGTTTTAAGATAACCATTGAGGATCGACCAGGTAGCGTTTTATCCCGTTTCCCAACAGAAACAGGTCCGAGTTTTACGGTGGGCTTTCTAACTCGACAAAACACGGTTAAAATCAATGAATGCTCCCGGGTTTCTGGTGCTAAATGTGTATTCGGCTGAATAAATGAGAGTAAAGTGAGCAGAAAGAGCTGCTGCGCTCCCAGCGCGGTGAGGTGCGCGTATAACGGTCCCCAGTGCGGCGGACCGCTAGGCGGAGGGGAGAGTCGCGACCCAGGTATAACGGTACACCACACCGCTACTTCGCACCACTTTCAGCGTCAGAAAAGCAGCGCTCACACACTGCTGAACTTTTCGGCCAAATTAGCCGGCGACAGAAGAGCCGCCGGGGAGGGAAAACTCCTCGTAGGAAGTAGTTTTTACTCACCGTTGGTCCTCCTCGGGTTCGCCTGCTTTCTGCGCTTACACCTGGGGCCATCCGCCATGATCCTTTCGTTGTGTCTAAATGCTGCCGGAGAGTCACCTCCTCTCTCACCCCCTCTCCCCCTCCTCCTCCACCACCACCTCCCTCGCTGCCTTCACCTCCCCTTCTTCTCCGCACCTGGTTTACGACAAAAAGGCTTTACGGCATTACCTTCCCCTATCTCCCCAGAAACACGCTGAATGTGGGAGAGGAGAGGGGCTGGCTGTTTACTCTGTTACCTGCCTTACTCTCAGTATACGTCCTGTGTGTATAAAACACAATGTAGCAGTTTGTTTCAAGGTGTAGTTCCGCTACCTAGTGGTGGTAATAGTTTTGAATTGTTAGAATTAAAAAAAAAGGGAAAAAAAAAAAAAAAAACCCTGCCAAACAGAGCCGGCCAAAAGTTGTATGGGGCCCTAAGAAGAAATGAATTTGGGGCCACCCCTCAGCTAAGTGCACCTTTCACCAAAGTCATGTTACATTTCCAGTGCTTCATTTGTTTTTCACATTTTGGACAATCCAGATGATTGTTTGTCTAAATACCAAGTTTTTACTTAACATTGTGATTTGGAAAAAAAACTGTGATTACTCAAGTGCATCTAGTCAGTAGAGATTTGTTGGTCCTCCCCAGTTCTGTCAAAACTGAAGTAAACCTTTGGAAGATCAGTTGTAAAGCAACTTCGAAGATGATACATTAATGTGTTTCCAGGGTTTTGTAGGTGTTTGAAAATTATCCCAAAAGATGCATGGTTAACTGGTGTGGTGAAATGATACAACCGGCAGACTCGAGCAAAGTTTCTAGACTTCAATTATTGAACATTAAACCGAACAGCATTAAATGTAGTCTGTTGTGAAATTGCATATTGATAATACCCAAAAACTCATTGTTCTAGTCAACTCACATGAGATGTTTGAGAGGTTCTAAATTGCTAAGTTCAGCTAAAACAACCAATAGTGATTCATGTTAGCTCCTACCATTGATTTATTTTTCATTTGTTGTTGTATCTCTACGTAATATCACTAAGTTACGCAAACTAAGTCTTTAAGCATCAATATATTTTGAATACTATGGCCTACTATGACTTCTCCAAGTGATGCACACTAGCTGTGTTTCCACTGCAAATGTGTGCAACATTTTTTTGTTTGTCCGCTAATGTCGAAAAAACACAATTGCGCAATTGCAGCGTTTCCATTAAATAAGAAATGCTATCAAAATCACACACAAATAAGTTTGTTCACGTGATAAGTTATTCAAAAACATGCAGTCATCCTTCTCCTCCTACTTCCTGTTGTCTTCTTTGTCTTTTCTGGCAGTAGTAACATCCAGTGACTGATCACATGACTTGTGAGATGTGGAAAAAGTGTTTCCTTTGCAATTTTGTGAAAAGCATTAATGTCAATACAACCACAAAATAAAAACGCCTCATCCAAGCGCAAAAAAGTGAATTTTTTGGAAATTGCCGTGTTCCCACAATTTACTTTTGTAATTCAAATACGTGCAATTATATTGTCAATGGAAATGCAGCTACTATTAGAACCAACTGACTGGGATGAATAATTGTGCAGTCAATTATTTGATGTTTCATATTTTTCGTTAATATCATATTTTGCGAAAATCAGTTTTAACTTTGACATTAACATGACTTTTTTGTATATTTTTTGTCAAAAACAAATTATGTTGATCTTCTGAAAAAAATCAATAAAAGGTGTAAAACATTTAAAGAGGTGAATATTTTATGTAAGCATTCAAAATAAGTTTTGACATGCCATTTTTAAAAGAAATATAATCAAAACAAGATTTGTTTTATAGTGGCTCAATTGTGTCTTAACTGATTTTGATCAGAGCCATAATAATTCTATATTTCATTTCCTTTTATGTTTTATGCCTATTTTCTACTTGTTCCCTTAGTAACCAATTAATTTTATTGTTAAAAGGGTGCTATTTTTTTTTTTTTACTAGTAGATACAATGTGCATAAAAAGTTTTCTCATCTTAGACTGAAACAGCAGAACTGATTTAAGGAGTTTTAAAAGATCACCCAATCCAGCAAGGAAGTCCTAAACCTTCACAAACTGCGTTTCCATTATCCATGAAATTGTGCAAAATGAAATTCTGAAAATAAATTACCTTGGCAGAAGCAAGACGATTTTGAAAAAAACAGTAAAAAATTAAAGTTTTCCGATTAAACGTTTTTGCGCTAGGATGAGGTGATGAGCGCTAGCGCCATGACTGAATTATGATTATATTTCATATAGCTATTCACATCCATCGCTTCCATAATTTTAAATGACTTGTTGCGTGCACAGGCTTATTCACAAGTAATTTTAATTTCATTTCTTATTTAATGGAAACACCGAAATTGTGTTTTTTGACATTAGCAGAATATCGCACATTTGTAATGAAAACACAGCTACTGTTTGCTAATGCCTTTGGCCAGCCACAGTAGACTTTTCTTCCCGTGGATAGAAGTAAAAAAAAAAAAAGTTTTTAAGTGATAATTAACCATTGCAGATATAAAGTAATTGTATCTAGTTATCTAAACAATGTATTTTCCCCTCCAGCCTAACCTGGCAACCTGTTTGTGTTTGTATGTGTGTGTGATGCGCAGTGGGGGGAAGAAGGCAGCAGACGGAGCACATGTGCGTTAATGGAGAAAGAGGTCATGAGACTGTCATCAGTGATTCCATCCTCCTCGTGAAGAAAGACCCCGCTGTTCTGCCCAGCCACGCTCACAGGCGCAGCGATGAAGAGGACAGCGATGTGCGAGCCCAGGTTCAGGCTGCGTCCAATCGCAGTCCAATCTCATACCTTCACCCGCGCGTTATCACAGCGCTCTCTGTGTCGGTGGAGGAAAAAAAAAAAAAAAAACACACACACACAGGATCACATGTTTTGAGGTGAATTCCTGTGGATGCTAGCACTGATGAGGGCACTTAGTTCACAAACTCACTGCAGAAGGAAATGATGCTTGAGGTCCCATGACTTGTAACAAAAGGAAAGAGGAGTCACAGTTGCTGCCTAGCTTCAGCTCTTCTAGAAGCTGATGATGGTTAATATTAGCGAAGAGGAACAACAACCACAGCGCATAGCCTTACACTCAGTCTGACATTCTCACTATAAGAACCTAAAGACTTCTACAGCATGACTCGTGTTTTTCATGAGCAGAGAATTTGACAAATAGCCAAGCTTACTTTTCTTATTAACAGTAGTAGCCTTTACTGTATCCAGTTGACCAGCAGTGCACAGCAACAAGTAGAGGAGGGACAAAGCAGTGCAACTCTATGCTACAGAAAACAGGAAAGAAACCAGTCACTTTCTCTGACAGCTTAGTAAAAACCCATAAAAGCCTGTCCTGTTACATCTGATGTGCTAACTAACAAACATTTGGGAAAAGCAACATCAGACTGACAGTCAAACATGGTGGTGGTAGTGTGATGATCTGGGGCTACTTTGCTGTTGCAGGAACTTAATGTCTTGCTATAACAGATGGATCTGTTATAGCAAGACAGAATCTGTTATAGCAAAATCTCGATTTTCTGGCAGAAAATCTTGAAGGATCTTGTGAAAATGGTCATATAACTGAAAATTTCTGTGCAGCTATACAAATTCGCTGTTTGAGTATTTACTTACTTTTCAGTTTTTTCTATGTTTATGTTCATCGTTCTATCATTTTCTCTTACATTGTTTTTGCTGCCATAATAAACCTGAAGTATCATACCATAAAATTACATAAAGTAGCAAAGTGTAAAGTAAAGTAAAGAAAAGTAATGCAACATAACGTACAGTAGCATATTGTAAAGTAGCGTGTCATCATGTAATGTATCATAGCATAAAGTTGCATAACAAAGTAGCGTAATGTAAGCAGCGTAACATAACAAAAAGTAGCATATTGTAGTGTATTTCAAAGTATTGTAACAAAAAGTAGCGTAACATAACATAAAGTATCGTAATGTAGCATAATGTAGCATAATGTAGCGTAGCGTAACAACGTAACATTAACTAGAGTAACATAAAGTAATGATTAATAATTTGGAGCATACCTGAAAGCCACTTCTGAATTCCTAAAAAGAAAAAATGGAGGAAAAAAAACCAGCTAAATGAAAGCTTAAATGTCCTAGTCACAGTCCGGATCAAAAATCCTCTCATCGGATAAATTGAAACAACTTTTCAAAGTAAAGTGGACCAGAGCTCCTCGACTGTGATGTAAGATACTCATTACCAGTTCCCCAACACTTGGTGAAAGTTGTTTTTTGCCAAGTATTGCCACAGCCAGTTATTCGATTTATGGTTTCAATTACTTGATTTGGGTAGACTCAGAAAATCAATTAAAGCTTGATTTTTTTTAAATTTCATTTGTGTGGCAATCTGAAACAATAAACTGCATCAAAAATCAAACAACAGAAACCTGTGAGCTGGGGAAAATACATTTCCACGGCAGTGTCGGCTGCATTTCTCCGATAGCTAAGCAGCCTCAATAAAAAAGATGAGATCTGAATGGAAGTGGAAGAGCTTTCAGAAAGAAGTGAACGGTAGTTATCTTGTGCGCGGAAATATTTGGACTCCCTTTGTCAGACTCTGTGATTTAAGAACTCACACATTCCCTTATGACATAACATCAGCTTGATATAAATTTAGCATTCAGAGGGACAATACAACAAAAGCCCTCATTGCCGGACAATCAGCTTATCATTCAGCTACATGTGACAGCGTGTATACAGAGGATGGCAGATCTCCTGGGTGAATAATTCAGTAGCAGCAGAGCGAGCGCTCCAGCTCTCAGGGCAGCCTGCCCAGACACAGAGTAATAGCTTTAGCATAAACAACACATCCAAACTTGCTCCAGGTGGCCTCTCCCACCAGAGCAGCCTGCCTGTGAGACACGGAGAGCTGGGTCGGGGAGGGTTTGCCCGGCTCTCTCGCTCGGCAACTTTGCAGATGAGAGAGAAATAAAAGAAGGAGAAAAGAAGGCCCCAGAAACTGCGTGCATCAGCAAAGATCAATGATGAGACGGCCAGCTAACCGTGCGGTCGAAGCGGCGCTTCGCCCAGTGCACGGAGACCTGGAAAAAGTGGGCGGCATGTCATCCAGTGGAAACGAGCATCTTTCCCATTTTCCCTGGATCAAAGCGCTATTAACATGAAGTCATTTTCGTTGCCTCTGTGGAAAACAAAGAGTGACGATTCCAGTGATTCGCGAAAGGATCCAAAACCCTTCAGCCTTTCATGTGTAGTCACTTTACGAAAGAAACAAATACAAAATGAGATTTAAGTTTGAGAATGAATGATGCTAAAGAAGCTGGAACTGAAACTGAAGCCACAAACCAACTCTACTAAAACATTTGTGTGTGTGTGTGTGTTATTTTTATTTTATTTTTTAACTAGAATAAAACACCTGGAGCATCAAGGAGCTAGCTATGGTTCCCATCGCTGCCCTGTGACCCCTCTCTTATCTGGATGAATGGGAGTGCACAGAGGGCAATTACAAGACATGGATCTGATTTTGTAAAACCAGCCACCTCACACTAAAGCAAATACCTCGGCTAATGAAGATGGAGGCCATTTTTATCAGGAGTCCAGCTGCAGAGGCGCTGTTCACCTCAGTAATGACATCTGTAATAAAAGCCAGATATTGTTTTAACTAAAGTGGGCCATGAAATGAAATGAAGGGCTGACTCTTGCTCCTCCGACAGGGAGTTAAAGCAGAGAGGAGCGGAATGGAGGGGGCCAAAAAGTGAGGGCTGAGCAGCCATCCTCCACTACATTAAGGGATCATGCTGCTCCCTGAAAATGAGTATTGATCCTCTTAGGTCCGGGATCGTTTAGGAGATTAATGTGAGTGGTGGCTGAGCTCCACGGCGCTCCACACGGGATCGGCGGGGATCAGAGAGCGGGGCTGCTGGGGCTGGGCGGCCATAACTCCACGCCATCTGGGCTGTAAGCTGAGAGAACCAGCTGGATGTCCTGCAGAAGGCGTGGCCACAGGGTCAGCTCAGGTGGGGGGGGAATCTGATTGGCCACCCACACCTGAGCTGTCAATCACTCTTCATAGTGCACATAGATCAGCATTTCAAATCGAAACCTTCAGACTGAAAAAAATATTTATAAATAATGATGCAAAATAGCTTTCCCCCTTCTTGTAGCTACAAATTTGGGAACGCAGTTCATTGCCTTTGCAATGAACTGGCAAAGGCCGTAACACACTCAGACGGACTTCAGTCCACAGAGATCCGCACGGACTCAAAGCAGGACGTCTGCGCAGAGGTCCATTTTTATGAGCTTGTACCTCAAGTCGCACAGTAAACTTCTTGGACAGAAACAGTGTCGCATACTAAGCGGTTTGTAAGCGACACCTTCTCCAGTCACAAGAGCAGGAATCAGCCACATCACCACTCTCTGTCGCTCTAACAGGTGTGTTTATTAACCATGGTTTTGGTGACGTACAGACAGGAGGAGCATGATCCCACAGAATGGCAGCCGGTGCAGTTAGCGAGAGGTTGCGCAATCCCAGGTGAGGCTCAGCTTGCTGCTGCCTCACCGGCTTCGCTTCCGAGCATTTGGATCGGAAATTAAGAAAATTCAGCAATTTTGAAGAAAAAATAATCAATATTGGTTAAGGTTAATGAAAAATAAATACTTAATAGTACAAAACACAGGGTGAAAATAGAAATCTAAATTATTTTATCAATATATATTATTTTTCCATGATGACAGGTGACCACACGTCACTGATTGACAGCGCTAAGACTCTCCTCCTCGCTCTGATTGGTTGTTTCCAGTTAGCACTGGGAAAAGGCAGAAGAGATTATATGTCTCATGCCATACTATCACAACATAGAGCCAGTTTTAACAAATATTTAAAACTGGAGAGAAGTTAAAGAAAATTGCGTTGTTAGTGTGTCTGTGCCCCCACGAGCCCAAGAAGAAACTACTAGACACGCCCCTGTTGTCCTGAATACATCAGAGTCCCAAACTGTGTCACAAGCAGGATGGAGGGGAGAATGGATGAGTTGGAGGATCGGGGGGAAACGAGAGCGAAAGAGAGGAACAGAAAGTGCAAGAGACGGTTCAGAGGACGGAGCAGCAGGCGGTGGCAGTGATCGAGAGAGACTGAACTGCGTAATCTCTCCCAAGAGACGGCAGCTAAATGTGAGGTCCTCCTCCCCTCCTCACACCACCAGACCAACCAACCAACCAACCAACCCCCAACGAGGCAGGATCCCAGCCAGGCCTCTCCTCCGGATAAAAGATACAGACCAAAGCTCTCTACTTGGGGGGGCTGTCGGTGCAACGGATACCGTAGCGATGAGAAAAGATCATTTTTAGGGTGAAGGGACGATGTTGGGCCCTTCGCCCTCCAATCCCAACCCTACAACAATATGCAAATAAACACCTCCCGATGCAAGCCTGAGAGTTTTCTCTCTGCGTTCTCCTGAGGTCAGGCCGGCCCCACGGGGGGAAGGCGGCTAAAATAAATATCAGCTCAAGCATTCAGCTGCAGCTGAATGCAAGTTGTCAAGACTCTGAATCCCAACAATGCCAATGTTTTGGGGACTAGACGTCAGTCTAAAGACACGGTATTCTTCGCTCGCTTCCGGCGTTTTTTTTTGTTTTTCTTTTTCCCCCGCCTCCTTATGACAGGAAGTAGCCAACATGTTCTTCTGAGTTTAGCCACTCCTAAAACAACCTATTTTCAGAAAAAAGTTGGGAACAAAAACACGACTCAGACGTTCTCTGCTGCGTTTAGAAGTCTCCTCAAATAACAGAGCCCTCAAACAGTCACAGAGGACATTTATCCTGTATGGAAACACTCACACTGGATAGGAAGGAAAAAGATAAATGGTTCATGAAATGTTTTGCTTCTGAGAATCTGAAAAGACTAACATGTATTTCCATCTCCCCTTTACTAATAGCAGCTAAAAATGTACAGGGATGAGGCCTCAGTCTGTAGAATTCTAGAATTGCGCCGCTAACGCTCATTGAGATTTTTTACTTTTTTCAAACTTTCATTCCTTGGAGGGAAACTGCATTCTTTTTTGGACTACTGTTCCTCTTGGTTTTGGGTGAATTGTAGCTGGGCTGATTTTTGCCAATACTTTTCATACTTCTTCTCTTTTGTTATGATGCGTAACCATAGAAACAGGGTGGCATACAGCGGGGAGCAGCTGGTTAACATTGCAAAAGCTAAAATAAAATCACAGCTGAAGCCAGAAATCCCTCACCATCCTCTTCATGAGATTGTCTTAGAAAAACGCAGTGTCTTCAGTCAGAGGCCTCTTTAAAATCGCTGTAACACAGACTGCTACACGCATCTCCATCTATAATAACTTATTGAAGAATTTTAAATTAATATGAGTTACAAGAACATTTAATTTCCATTTGGGATCAATAAAGCATTTTTGTATTGCATTGAGTTTTAGGAATGCCAGCCTCTTTAACTTTTCTTCTACCATTAGTTGTTGAATACCAGCAGATGTTATCTGCAGCGCCATCTAAGGTTTAGAACAGGAAGTGCAGTTTTAGGTGTTTCTCACGTCCAGTCCTGTAACTTTTAAACGCACCACTGCTTCTCCATCACACCTGAATCAAAAGAATGGCTCATTACTAGGCCTCAGCAGGGCTGAATAACTGGACACTGACAAGGGAATTCAAGCCATTTGAGAAGCTGCAGGATGGCAGCTCTCCTGCACTGGGGTCAGCCACCCCTGGTCAAACTGTCTGCCTTCGCTCTGTCACTCTTCTTTCTCCACTTCCTGTTTCTCTTTAACTTCTGTTGCTGCTGAAGTTGAAGCTACAGCAAATATATGTGTGATTTATGCACATTTGGCAGTGTATGGAGCTATTCTTCTGTATTCTGTATTTAGTGAAGTGAGAGTAGTTACCAATTCTGTAAGTGGTAGCATTAGCTAAACAGTGAGGGAGAAAGTCACTGTGGGACAAAAGTAGGTCCTAATTTTTTTTTAAGCATGTTTACTAAGTCAGAATTTGTTTTCTAATTTTGTTTTTTAAAGGGGCAGCATTATGTAAAATCGACCTTTGTGAACTTTACATCATGTTATAAAGTCATTCCCTCATCAACAACACACATGCAGTGTTCCTTTCATTCTTTCATGCATATTAGAGAAATCTTTTAATCTCCCGTGGCAACCATTTAGCTGTGCAAAACGCCCGAGTGGAAAAAAATTATGTTAATTTTTCAAATCAAATTTTCATCGTCATTGTTCCAAACTGAATATTTAATTAATAGGGAAAATATTTATATTAAAACTAAATATATAGCTTACAGATGAAAGATTTTGTTAGATATATAAATATTTAGTTTGCAAACAAAATAATTAGTTCCCGACTAAATGTATAATTCTGAGCTAAATATATAGTTTAAATACAGAATATGTTTAAACTAAACATTTAAATCCCAAAGTAAACATTTTCAAACTAAATGTTTATTTTCTAAACTAAATATTTAACTTGGAACTACCTTTTTACCTTTGTTAACTAAATAATTTAGGCTGCTAGCTAAATCTTTCGTTAGCAAGCTAAATATTTAGCTAATGAACAAATTAGCTTGCCAATTAGTGGAAGTGGACTGTCAAAATTTTGCAGACGTATATATATATATATATATATATATATATATACTGTATAAACTCATTCATCATGATGAGACTGAATTGTCCCAGTTGTCACTCAAGTAACTGTTTTTAAATCATCAATTCTTTTTGTCTTGATGTGTCCAGCTAGTTAGCTAGTTAGGATGTGCCATTTTAGCAGCATTTAACATTTAGTTTGGAAACTAAATATAGCTTCCTATCGTCAACTAAATATCTAGTTTGGAACTATGATCTTTGAATGACAGGATAAAAATATGACTTTGAAAAATGAACAGCCAGTTTTTTTCTCTGTCAGGCTCGATGAATAAAAATATTTCTGTTATTTTTATTTTATTTTATAGTTTTACTAACGCCAACCCATAAATCCTACTGAGTGAAAAAGCATTGAAATGGACCTGATGGTATTTCATCATTCATCATAATGTAACAGAGACATAAACCGCCTCAAATGAGGTACATCGTGTACTAACAAAATTTCATTATCAGTATTCATATAAAAGACAAACATTATTATAGCATGGCACATGCATCAATGACAAAACCAAATTTTATCCCATATAGTTTGTTGCACCAGTAAATAATGAACAAACTAAATGTCATTTGTTAAAGCTAAAATAAACAGGATGTTTTTCATATCTTACATAAGGAGTTTCCATGTACAAAAAACTATTTAAATTATTTAATTTAGTTTGAACCACAAGCTTTATTTCATGTTTTATGTTTTCTTAAGGAAGCTGCTTGCCATCTTACATATTTATGAGGATCATCTGCAGAGATTGTGTCTGAGCAGAAAGGAAATTCCTAAATGCTTTTCAAACATTCATTTCAAATAGCAATCTGAATGGTGTGGCATGCATTTGTTTTGGCTTACATGTTTGGCCTGTACGCAAAACTCTGGTTCACAGAAAACTGAATGGAATGGTTTAGATCAAAGCGTGATTGCATGTCAGAACGGTCCAGTTAAAGCGTGTCGCATAAAAACCCAATAAAACACAGACTTCAGGCTTGTGGTAAAATGCCAAAATGAAAATTTTTTTTTATTTTATTTTTTAAGGGGATGTATTTCTGTTCTTTATTGCAAAATGAAAGCCTGGGGACATGAATCCCTTGGAACACTGGGTTACCTGAAACCGCTTTGAAACATTCCAAACAGTGAGAACAGGCTGGAGTAATAAAAATGTCCCTCTTTGCTTCCCGTTCCCCTGGTTTTTGATTTTATTTTATTTTTATTTTGCGGTGAGCCACCAATCAGGATCCGGTAGCCCCCTCGGGGTTAAGGTGGGTGTCAGCACTGAAGACTGTAATGGAGACAAAGCCTCACACTCCCATGATTCCTCAGGGGTGGGTGGCCTTTTGACCTGTAGGCTGCCGTAACACTGCCTGTCCAAATAGCACGCCAACATATATACTTGTTTTGGCTATGGATACGTGTGTGTGTGTGTGTTGGATGTGTCCACACACACACACACACACACACACACACACTGGAGCGGGCTCTGCAGACGGACCCGCTCCAGTCCAGAGGCAGACAGCAGCCCTCTGGAAAGCCCAGTTTAGATTTATGCTGTATTTATTGGAGCCTCTGTTGCGTTTTACTGCTCGTTTGTCCTGGCTGGAACAGAGTCCGTACTCCTGTGAACACGTCAAACTTAGTCTCCAAGGGTGTTATTCCTGGACCTGTCTTCCAGCTGTCTGCAGCGAATTAATGAGGGTCAAGCGTGGAGTACGGCAGCAATCAGATGATCTGGTTAGCCGGGCTGACGTGGCGAACGCGTGTTCTCTAGAAAAGATCCAGCGGTTCTCACATCTATCAAGCTCAGACATACGACGGCGAATCATGGGCATCAGAGATAGGACAAAAAAGAGGAGTAAATTTCCCCTGAACAACTCAGAAATTTTGAGCATAAAGCTCAGATGTTTTCTAGAAAAAGCAAGGACATTTCTCAACTTCAAAATGGAAATTTTTCCAAGAAAAAAACCTCTGAAATTTTGAGATTGATCTAAAAAAAGGTTTTAAGAAAAACATTGGAAATTTCTGAGTTAAACTTTTCAAATTCAGAAAAATTCAGAAAGTCAAAGATTTTCCAGTTTTCAAACTTGGATATTTCAACATTTTTTTTCTGGAACGTTTCAGAGATGAATCTCAAAATTTCTGAGTTGTTTGGCTGAAATTTGTACAGACATGACATGAGGAGGCTGCACATATACTATATATGTAGCTATATATATATATATATATATATATATATATATATATATATATATAAAAAAAAAATATATATATATATATATATATATATATTTTTTTTTTTTATTATTTTTATTTTATATTTATTTAGTCTTATTGTATCTTTTATTGTATTCAGCCTGGGATGTTTTAGTTAAAGCTCAATTATTTTTTAAATGATTTTTTCCCCTTTTTTAGCCACTGGATAGGGTTATGTTGTGACAACTTTCTGAGGGCGAAGTTTTAGAAAGACCAGGACTTTTTAAAGAGACAGAGGCCCAATTTCAAGGCGTTAAATTACAATTTCAAATTTCTTTTAAGTCATATTTGATATACACAGCCTTTTTATGACAACTGAAGGCAACATAGTTGTTGTTGTGCTATAAAATTGCACTACATACGTGGAAAATACATCACACCGCCCCTTGAAGGCGACCCTTTGACAAGTTTTTAAAAATTCTGTTATGCAAAAACCTTTTTATAGCATGTTTACTCTGTTTTGACTTCAAAAATAACTTGATCTCCATTCCCTTTTAAAGCCAACAACTCGCCAAAACAATCAGAGAATTCTTCATTGCGTCTCTACCTATAAATGACGTTTGACTTCTCAGTACAAAGCGGATCTGATGATACGAATCTCTTTATCAGGTCACTGTTACAGTGAAACCCGCCGGGGCGTTTGTGCGCCGTATGAGCAAATGGTGTGTGGGTGGTTTATGTTTGTGTGTGTCCTTATGTCTCGATCTGTGAGAGCCCACTGCTGTTTTCACTGGATGAATGTGAATGCCGCACACCTACTCCTTTCCCACATGCACTCGCAGAACGTCGGAACATTTTTCTTTTCGCATAGAAAAAAAAAAAAAAGAAGAACGAAGAAGCGCTATAAACGAACATCCAAAATACCAGCAATTACCACGGTGTCCCTTAACTCAACCTCTCCGAATTAAGCCCTGCTTGTCAAACAGATTGTCTCCACTGCAGCGAGCAGCCTTCGCTGTGAAACGCTTTTTCATTAAGAGAGGATTGCCTCGGGCCTTAGGCTGGTGGCTTCGTGTAATTTCACAGCTCGGCGTCTGAGCGACCGGTTCAGGACCAGTCCAAGGCCACCCACACCTTCACAAGAACCGGCAGGAGGTTCTGAAAAAGGGTAGCTGGTGAGTCTTTGGGAGGCTTGACATGAAAATCCAGCACAGGAAATGACTGATAATGTCACAGCAACCAGAGAGGCTTTAGAGGTAAATATTTTTAAAGATAGAACCCATTGAGAAACGTTGTTCTCTCTAAAAAAAGACGGGTTTAAAAAGCTTTTGGGGACGCTTAGTTATTTTATGGAAATTAGAAGTGCAGCATTTACATAAACGTGGAGGATTTTTGAGCAAAAAAGGGTCAGTTTAGTCTAATTTGTCAGGACTTTGACTAGGCCATTTCAAAACCCTGAAATTATTTAAGCAGTTCACATCATTGTTCCTGTGTATAACCAAAGATAAGAGCAATTTATTTTTTGCTGAAGTAAGATCCATGACTCCATTTTTTCTTTTTTAACCCCAAAAACGGCTATAAACCAGACTTACCATCATGCTACCATTACCATGTTTGGCTGTCAATGTAATGTTTGTTTTTCAGCCTAAATGCTTAGTTAGGTTTATAGCAGATGTAATATGTTGCTTTCATTACGAAAAGTTTCACTTCTGTCTCGTTAATCCACAGAATAGTTTTCCAAAAAGTCTTCCAAGTTATCAAGATGTTATTTTTGGCCGTTGTGTTCTTTTTTTCTGCTGTGGTTTTGGCCCTGGAGCTCTACTTCACACGGCCTGGTTTTGGATTAAAAACCAAATTTTTCATTAAATAATAGAACTGAAAACTCTGGGCTGCCTTCGCCAGATAAAACAACTTGTTTGTCTATCTGAAACATTTTGCCGGTACAAAAGAAATCGGTGCCGTGTTGAACTGACCACTGCTTCCTTCCAGACACACACAGGTTTAAACGTCACCTGAGCGTCTCCTCACGCCGAACGTCTCAAGAGCGTTCAACCTCCACGGTTGTGAGCTGAGAGCGCAGCGGAGGTTCCCATTCAAAACCTGACGTGATAAAGGCAGCACCTTGTAAATCAAAACGTCGTCTGACATCTGGAGAAAAGTGAAAGTGAGATGGATTCGTGTTTGATTTTCATGTTTTACGGTTTTGGAAGGAGCGCAAGGGCTTGACTTCAGTGTGTTGGAATGGTGATGAGCTGCAGTCACAAGATATGGTTTTAAAAGTCTGACAGGCAAAACACATGTGTAATATGGAGCTAATATAAGGCAGATCCACTAACAAAATAAGTAATCTGGACCTTCTGAAGGATTCCGAGGTGAATGAATATCTCACTTTCAGATATCGCAGATTGTTGATTAGTAGAGGAAATTTTTAATTGGTTGTTGGGCGTGCCAAAAAGAGAAGCTTGCCTTTCATGCAAGAACTGCTACTGTGAACAAGTGTAAGCAGATTTTGTTAACTTTTGAAGAAATATATAGAGAATGTTTAGCTTGTTGGTTGTGAAGCTATTCGGAGGCCTGTAGGGTGGACCCCTCTCTAAATAATGACATATTTGTGATTGACCATGTTTTTTGGTTTATGTCATGAGAATAGCCTGACCGCTGCCTTCCTGTGTGATTCCTGCCGGTTCTCATCTCCTTTCAGTTCTCTGTCATGCCTCCTGGGAAAGAAAACACAGCAATGTCAAAAAAACAAATTTATTGACAAAAGGGTTTTGTACTAGTTGTAGGTGGTTTTTCGGCAGTCTCAAAATTGGTATATTTTGCAAAACTCCAATGGAAACACTTTTTTTGCATCACACTGGTTTGCAAACAGCAGCAACACTTTCATTTGGAGGCGCTGGCCTCCTTGGACAGCGTGCCACTGGCTCCACCAGAACTCTCACAACATCGTACAGTCCATCCAAATTTGACTTTGTCACTCGAACATATTGAATCCGTCGCTCTTCTGTAAAATCACAGACCATCATGTTCCCAACATGCAGCATACGCAGCCGTCCCCAAGCCGCTTGTCGCTCCACCGCCTGAGTAGGACGCCGACGTCTCCTCTGATTGGCTGATAGATGGTTGCCAGTGCTGCGGCTGAATCATTTAAATCTCATGTAAGTGTTCACATCCATTGCTGCCGTACTTTTTTAATGACTGATCCTGTGAGAAGACTTACCCACATGTGATTTTAATTGCATATCTTACTTCATGGAAATACTGCAATTGGTCAATTTTGGACGTCAACAGAATATCGACAAAGTTTTGAACATATTTCTAATGGAAACGCAAATATAAACATCTTTCAGTCTGGAAAAGGTTACAACCTCCAAGGCTCTCTGACTCCACCGAACCGCAGTGAGGACCACTGGTCCATCTAATGGAGGAAACAAGGACTACTGGACTATTATTTTTTTCAAACGCTTTGCCCCCCATTAGTAAATAAATTAATCATTTTAAGCTGTTTTTTAAATTTTTTTTATAAAGTCTTATCATTTTTCTAATCTGAACATCAATGTTTCACAGAAAACCAAAAGCAGAACCAAATCTATAGGGGGAAATTACCATTCCACACCAACCTCGTCGTGTTTCTAGTCACTTGAGAAACAAACTGAAGACTAATCAGTCCTTTTTGATTTTTAAAAAAATTTACAAGTTTTTATCGGCCATTGAAGCAGTGGCCGATAAAATGTAAGAATCAAACAACAATCCGCCCAATATTCCCCGCATGAGTCAGGAACAAGAGACACTCATGCTTATTCAGCGTGTCCACTGAGGTGTGCAGCTCCTTCATTTAATATTTCCATAAGGTTGCATACGAGAGCATGCCAGGAACTCGCTGTAATAAGGACGTGATGTATTCTGGGCCAATGGCGACGAGGCACGCCGGGAACACGCCTCACCGGAGCGGCGGCTTTTCCAACCCGACAGTGGACACATACATAATTAAGCCAACTAAAGAGAATGAATATTTCATCTCAAAGCATTTTCATCTCCAAAACATCAAAACACCTCAACGTCTCACATAATGAGCAAGGTAGGTTACTTTTATTCACAGAGGGAATACGAAAAGAGGAGCGCTCGCTCTGAGAACTCAGCTTAAAAAATGCATCAGCTGGAAGGGAGGCGAAGCGCTCGCACCATTTATTTTGCATTTTGCCTGAATTTGTTTTGCTGTTGAAGGGACTTCATCAACTTTGCCTTTTGTGGAGGCTCGATTCTTTCCAACAGACATTTCCCTCCAGGCTTTATCTAACCTGTAACTGTTCTATTCCGATGTTTACCTTCATGCACTGAAGGCCCAGTGACCTGTAACCAATGACATGTCGCGCACATGGGCCGCCTCCGGACCTCTGGGTACAGCCGCATGGGGAGAGGATGAACTGCTCCACAGTGTTGCAGGAGCGGAAAGTGGATCAGTGCCGTCTATTTTTGTGAAGCCCTAACCAGAATTTCTTCACCTCTGGATGGCCGAGCATCCAATGAACGGGTCATAAGTCACTTTGCAGCGCTTTCATAAGTGGGGAGAGTGGCTGCTGAGCGTACACAGAGCCAGAGCACCAGCAGCACTCTGTAGAGAATCACTCTGACCATCCAACCTGACTCAGACTGTACACCTTCATAGAAGGGAATTAACCTGCCACAGCTAGAAACGCTTTGCTGAGCGCCGGTCGATACTGCCATTATCCGAAAGCAATTCTTAATTCTATTTGGCCCTGAGCTAAAGATCCTCGTATTGATCACACGTAGGGATGCCACAACTACTTCTCCCTGTGCTGAAGACCACCTTGTGTTGCTAAAAAAAAAAATAAAGCAAAAAAGAAAAGCTATTCGCACCATGAAGACACTCATGAACCTCAAACTTTTCCAAAACGGCACCATGTTTTAATTGAGCGTTGATAGCAAGTGACACACAGTTGTGAAGTGAAATGAAAATACTACATGGTTTTGAGTCTTTAAGTTCTTGGGTTGCAGGAAATTGAGACCGAAACACATCATCCGAGAGCTTTTCTTTAGTCAGAGAAAAAACTGAAAATGATGGAAAGATGGATGGAATTCAGTCCTGTGAGAAGCCTGTTAGGAGGTAGAGTGAGTAGAGGTCCCAGGAGTTTTACTCAATTCCAGGTTCACAGTGGCAAGATTTAAAAAATTGTTAGCTGATTTTCAAAATCTGAGATCACACACACAACGATAAAAAATCTCAGGTATAGCAGACTTGGTCGTACAGCGTGTGGTGTCCAGACAACACACCACCAACAAAAGAACAGATCTCACTCACCAACATTCAGATGCAAAATGGACATTCTCGCAAAACCCTTCGAGGCCAAACATGAGTTTTAGAGAAAACAAACATGACTGACTGGAAAGAAACACTGGAGATAATTTGTGGACCACATTTAACAGAGAAAATGGGGTCATGAGGAACTGTGGCTCTGTGAGGCAGCTTCAAGCTTCAAGGAGGAGCTGCATCTTGATTATTATTCAAACCTACATGTAAGAATTAAAGCAAAACTCTAGGTATGGTTTAGATGATGGACTAACAAAATGATTTTACATGTTACTGCCCCTTTAACAACAGGCCATGATGTTGTCTTGAAGATTCTCAGAAGAGGGAAATTGGTACTAAAATTGGCAAAAAAATAAAAATTTTACTGTGTGATCTCGGCATTACAATAGTGATACTTGCTTACTCAAGTAAAAGGATATATGCTGCAGTAAAACTACTCTTAAAAGTATATTGCTTCCAAAAAGCTGCTTAAGTAAATTTAGCTGAGTAAATGTAACTGGCTGCTGCCCACCTCTGATGACACAGTGTGAAAAAGTGCAGGAACGGTATCTTGTGTTTCAGAGCGATACCTGAGGAGGTGATCAAAGGTTACTGGCATGATGAGACGCAGTCATAATGAGAGGGACTTCAGTGTTTTGGCGAGGGCTGCAGAAAAAGGCAGCTCTCGTTCATTTCCTGTTTCGTGAGATGACAAATATTGATATTGGTCTCTGAGCGCTATCAGCATGAAACAGGGGCTGTCAGAAAAAAACACCTGTACCGAAGCATGACTCTGTTCCCCACTTTTCAGTTTCTAGGTGTGGGGGGTGATGGGCACACAGAAATCCTAAGCAGCGTGTTGGTGAATGCATCTCTTTCTGTTTCTTAGTCACACACACACACACACACACACACACACACACACACACACACACACTCACACACGCCCACACACACACACACACACACACGCACACACACAAAAAGGGAGCATCATCACCTGCCACAGACTATACACTGTGGCCCATGACAGTGGTTAACAAAACGGGACATGTGTAGCCCCAGGTGACTCAAACTGCAAAACTAACAACGCCATGCTTCAATGCACCACGAATTCGGCGTGAAACACCAGCAGAAAGGTTTTGTGTTTGTGTGTCAATGCTCATGTGTGTCTGTAGGTGTGCGTGTTAATGGTTATGCATTTGTGTCACAAGAGATTCATCCTACATTTGCGATGTCGCAATTAGTATGGACTTCATTTGGGAATCTCAAAGCAGCCTGCAGGGATAAACAAATAGGTTAGCTAGGCTAGGCTGAAATAGTAATATTATTGCTGCTTTAGAGTGCAACTCTATTGAGCTATCCCTCCATCGTTGTAAACTGTTGAGCGTATGTAATTGCTAAAGCAAAACAAAACTCTGTATCCTTTAGATTTATGCTACAAGTGCTTCTGCTTACAGAGAATGTTACACAAAACATCCAGGAAGTAAGAGCAGTGTTAACATTTTTTCACAATTTGTTATCTTAGGACTTTTTTCCATAAGGACTTGCAATCAAATAGTCTTCAGAAAAAAAAAGACCTTAACCACAGAGGTGACCAAAAAAAAGTGCTTCCACTGCCTGTTAGACTCTCACTGGACAGGGAGGGTTAAACCCAAATGCCTAACGTGGCATCATACTAGCGTGACGATTTTGTGCTGGTCAACGAAAGGGGCCTAGGAATGTTGGGCCGCTTTTACAATGGAAAATAGCACACCGATCCGCACCGACTTGTGCCATACTGTTCATCCATCCATCCTAGAGAGGTCAGGAGGGGGGCTGGTGCCTCCTGACGTTAACGTTCTGGGCAAGAGGCAGGGTACACCCTGGACAGATCGCCAGTCTGTCGCAGAGCAACACAGAGACAGACAGAACAAACAACCACACACACACACACACACCCTCACACCAAGGGAAATTTAGAGAGACCTATTAACCTAAATCATGCTTTTGGACTGTGGGAGGAAGCTGGAGAACCCATGCATGCACAGGGAGAACATGCAAACTCAGAAAGACCCCGGGCCGGGAATCGAACCCAGGACCTTCTTGCTGCAAGGCAACAGTGCTACTTACTGCGCCACTGTGCAGCCCCCATACTGTTCAGTGGAAATTAATAAAAAAAAAAAAAAAGCAAACCGCAACATTAATGTCACAATCAGCTTTTGGCCAAGACTGTTCCAGGTGGACCTTGGTGGAATGCCCCTTTATCTTCACCTTTCATTAATTGCGGCTTGCGTCGCAGGATGCTGCCATGGTTGCCCATGTCATCCATATCAGAAACTGCCACGGATTGCAGGTGCATTGATGGTTCACCATTCCCATCAGTATGACATATTCTCTGCAAATATGGATGTGCATTACTTGATTGCATGTTTTATGATAACAAGAAATGTACACTCAAATTTTCTATTTTTTTCTGTGAGTGGGGAGGTATTACATTTTGGTTGTTATATTTGGTTATATTTGATACTAATTATCAAATACAGTATAACCAAATATTCCGTAATTAAATCGTAATTTATAATGTATTTATTGTTTATTATTATTGTGTTTCAGTGAGGCGAAGAGGTATGCTGGTTCAGTACACGACATATAAAAAAAAAACCATACCCTTTCATAAACTACATTTTCTATTAACCCATTTAAACCCAAATGTTTCCCAAACATGAAAATATTAAAATCAGATGTCATTTATAGCCCTTTGAACTAATCAAGGGGAAATCATTAAAATAAATTGTGGAAAAATATATGAAAAAGTGTGTTTTATGATCGGTCATAATTGTGACCGGTGGGATAATATGGCGTTCTTACTAAGATGAGCTAAAAGTGCTTGTTCCAAATAGAAAAGATCATAAAAGGTGAACATTGTTTCTTTATTTGAATATATTTTCCACAACATTACTTTAGTGAAACATTTACTCTGTAAAGTACAAATTTGACTATCTGTATATTCTAAACCAAGGTAAATTTGAATGTTTGAGAATTTATGCATAGTTATATTGAACTTCAGTCTGTTGTAGTGTTATGTTATCCCATTAACATAGATCATAAAGATAACATTGTCAGGATCTGTGTTTTTCTGTGTTTATTTAGAGTTTTCTGTGTCCTTGAGTCTCTTCGTTGTCCTGTCCTCCCCTTGATTGTTCCCAGGTGTGTCTCGTTTCTGTGATTACCCGCCCATGTATTTAACTCCACCTGTGTTCCTTGTTCCTTGTCGGGTCCTTGTCGTTGTATGTCGTTGTCAATGTCTAGTCGTCGTGTCCATCTGCCTGCTGCTCGTTGTTTGGACTGTGTTCCCGTCATTAAAATCATCATTTTCATTTCTACCTGGGTCTCAAGCGTCTGCCTCACCACCTCACACCGCACCGCTTCATGACAAACATCTATAGTAGAGGCCTTCATTTATATTATTGGAAATCATGAACATTTGTCAGTCAGACTGTCATACAGTAATAAACTTAGTCCAGGGGCCTTCAACTCCAGGGATCCAGGGCCCGGGTCAGGCATCTTTTCCATCCGCCTCCTCTTCAATACACCTGAATCAGGGACAGGGACCAGAGACACACCTGAAAGTTACAGGAGACCGGACCCCAAGGCCTGGCATCAGAGGCCAGTTGTTTGGCTCCTTCTCACCATTTGGTGACTTTGGTATTCTTCAGTTTTGGGTTATTTCATCCCCTCCTTACTTTCCACGATCTTTCTTGAAGCAATATGCAATAAAGCCTTGAATTTGTCCCAGGCATGAGTGGTGCAAAAGCAACATCTCTTTGGACTGTGGGGCCAGCGATTCTTTCATTGACTGACCAATAAGTGTCTTGGTCACATCTTGAAGCAAAGTGTCCATTTGAGATCTATTTCCATGACCTACGGACCTTATGCCAAACCTTTGTATAAGATAGTAAGCCACAATCTGAGAAGGTCGGTGAATCAGTCGTCCCTCCTATGACACATTTTTAAAATAATATCTAAAAGGTAAATGGCCTGTACTTGTATAGTTCTTTATCAAGTCCAAATGACCTGAAAGTGCTTTTCTCCACATTCACAGTCATTCACCCATTCACACACACATTCACACACTGATAATAACAGTAAGCTACAATATTTAGCAGTAAGCTATATATTGTAGCTACAGCTTCTCTGGCACAGTTTGACAGCAGTTAGGCAGTCATATCCTGGCAACACCAGGTCTTCTGACTACCACCGGCAGGCATGGCGGGTGAATTGGTCTCTTGATCAAGGTCACAGTGACTGACACAGACAAAGTGGGGGTTCCTGCAGACAACCCACCAGTTACAAGATAAACTGACCAACTCAGAACTTAACAAGAAAAAGAAACACAAAACTTTTACAAACAATTGAGTTTTAAAAAACACACAGTCATCTATTAGAAAACGATTAACAGAGTTACAGGTGCACTTTTAAGATGGGCCACCATCACTTCTTGGACCTGATCAAGATTCTGTACCTTGAGTGGTTTAGGTCATGAAGGTCTACACCTCTCATGTGCTCATTGACCTATTTGACATCAGTCTCTGTGTAGTTCTTTCTCATCTTTGTTTCTACTATGAAAATATTGCTGTCTTTCTAGTGGACCAGCAGTTTCTCCAAATGAGGTCATGAGAACCTCATGATTTTCAACCTCCTCTTAGTTTTAAAGGGTACATCAAAGAGTCAGTAGTCCCCTCGTCATAAACGTTTGCAGGTGGTAACAGAGTGCCACATGTGGAAGGGGAGATCATCCTCTTTTCCCATGAACTGATCATATGCATTCAAAATCAGGCATAGAAAATGACCTATTTTCCCCTTATAGTCCATGTCTAAGCCACCACTACCAAAATCAGTAAGGATTCCATTTTTCTCACAACTACATTGTTGTATATTTTGTCTGGCCATCATTAAGTCCAACAGATCAAGAACCACACTCAACATTAATCTTAAAAAGGAAGAAATTTGGAATTGGACGAATGTGGTATGTATTTAAATAAGCACACCTAGATAAAATGTATTGTCCCACCGGTCACTATTGTGACCGTCAACATGTTTACACATCCTGCTCACACAACAAACCAATTTTTGTAAATGCAAAGGTGAATATCATAACTAGACACTATAAAGATTATGTGCACCAAAAATATTTGTCATATGTTTATTTAAACCTACATTGCTAGCCTCTTCTTTGGGAGGTTTGAGGCAATCTTCTTCTCACCAAGGTGCAACCAAGATATAAACAGCTCTATTCATGTGATCATTTATTCTAAACATGTGATGCTGCATGAGTATTGTCCAAACAATCTAAACTTTCAATATTTGCTGAACATTAACTGAAAATTTAATCAGTAAGCTTTTTGGAGTCCTTGAAAGTGAAATAAATTGCTTGGTCACTATTGTGACCGGTGGGTTTAAATGGGTTTTAAACACCTATTAAAACAGAACACCCCCTTCACAAACGTCAGTATGCTGTTGCGATAACGTGTCCAAGTAGGACTTCCGGCATACTATTCGTATAGGATAGGACAGGTTTGCCAAACTGACAGAACACCGTCACTGAAACGTCGTCCAGAAGTCACTCTTTCCTGTCACTCTGCGTGTTGTGTGTGTGTTGTGTGGGTGTTGTGTCTCAGCTGGTTCACAGCTCCAGCTGTGTTATGCTCTTACAGGTTACTACAGGGCTCCTGATTGGCTGCTTACACTTAACACAGCAGAGTGGGTCTGCGGAATGTCACGGACCGTACCATTTCTGCCAGGCCGGGGGTGATAGCTTAATACAACGAATGCTGTGTTTTGCTTTAGCTTTTCAAAACCCGCGGTATGGCTAAAGAAATTATATTAAGAATATGACTGACTTATTATCATCGATATAATATTATTAAAGTGTTGTAACAGGGAACACAGGAAAACTTTCGCCTGAGTGTCACCCGCCCGATCAAGTTGACGGTTTGGCTCAAGATGGCTGGAGAGAAACAGTTATGAGGATCGAAGGGTTTTCTAATTTTTCATGGAAAATGAGCCGCTCTGCGCTTTGAAGACGCTCCCTCTCGGCAACTGGGGATCTGGGTGAGATGCATTCAAAGTCATTACCGCGTTTTCACCCCTCTAGGCGGCTTTTAGACCAGGGAAATCAAGCCAAACTCTGCTCGGCTATAGGGTTTTGACGACAGCCTTTAGGAAGCCTTCAGGAAGATTCTCTCTGTTTGCTTCGTATTTTGAGCACGATGACCGCCTGAAACCCGCAACAACTCGCTTAACGTGGTCGCCGTTGCGCCAAAACGCATATGCAATAACAAATGTGTGGAGAAGTTGTGGAATAGGAGGTGTGCAGCTAATGTGTAGCAGGCCTGAGGCTAAACTCTGCAGCTGTGCAGCGCTGGTAGACGTCATGCAGCCGGGGTTCCCTGCTGTAATGCTGCTGCGCAGACACAGAGCAGAGCTGAACCTTGATTAGTGCCTGTCAACACTGCTGGGAGGGCACAGCCAAATAACTTAGGCTCAGCCAGATTGTATAGCTTGTTTCATTTCAATGAGAATAAAGGCTGTTGCTGGGCGCTATTAACTGGCATAAAATATTTTAGTTCTTTTAGCTTTACCCTGATGATGGTTACCTTCTTTTGGTGGAAGTTGGAACCACCTGTGACGGATAAAACTTCCTCCAGTTTCATTGTTTTTAAATAAGGGTGCACCGATAGGCAGTTTTCTGACCAATCAGCGATCTTCAAAAGGCCTGACCTGTATCTGATTGTGGCCCATACTGATTTACCGATTTGCCGATACCGGAGTGTATCGGCAAATGGCTAGGGCTAGGGCTAGCTAGCATAGCTGTCGATGATAGCGGGTAAACAATTTTCCTGTAACATTTAACAGTTATTTCCCTGCTTTTAACACATTTAATATCTCATAGACAAGTATAATTGACAGCACTAAGACCCTCCTCCTGGCTCTGATTGGTTGTTTTTGTGTTTACATGTTCTTCATGTGCCGGTTCCTGTTCTCTCAGACTACCCAGACTTCCTCCCACAGTCAAAAACAGATTTAAGCTGATGGATGGATGATTTCATTTAGTTTAGGTTTGGTTGTGTAGTATCCTTTTTTCTTGATTTGTTTTTTTTTTTTCCTCACCAAAAATCTCAAATTTGTGGGAAAAGGTTAACAATAAAACAGTTTGTCAATAGCATCAATGATGCAGAGTTTTTTTTTCCCATGTGAGGAATGTTGAGCTGACCTCCATACAGCAGAATTTGGTCAACACAAAGCTCTAGTTTTTATCAACTTGCTGAGGTTCTGGAAAACTCAGCACATCTATTTAAGGACAGTTTATTGTTACTTTTTTTTTTTGTTTCCATAGTAACCCACAGTTAACGTCCTTGCTAAAGAAAGAGTTACTCTTAACAATGGCTGCATTTAGTTATTCATGATTGTATGATGTCAGTAGCTTTTTTTTTATTCTTTTTTTTTTTTTTTGGAAAAACAGCTCAAAATACACATTCAATAATATTTATTGAAGATAGCAATTTTATTTTTAGTAGCATAAGACAAATTTTGTCAGTCCCAACATCACTTTAAGTCACTGGTGTCAAACTCCAGTCCTGGAGGGCCACTGTCCTGCAACTTTTAGATGTGCCTCTGCTGCACCACCTGAATAGAATAATTAGGTCATTAAGGCTCTGGAGAACTGATCTACACAAGGAGGTAATGAAGCCATTTCATTCCAGTGTTTTGTACCTGTGGCACATCTAAAAACTGCAGGACAGTGACCCTCGAGGACTGGAGTTTGACACCCCTGCTTTAAGTGATTGTCCATCCAATCAACACTAATGTGTGTATAAAGTATCATGATGCAAATGATAGTCATATTGACACTAACATGGATATGAAATAAACATGCCATTTCTTTTGCTGTGTTGTTAATATGTAAACAGATTTTTTGATAGGTAAGACAGAGGTTTTTAAAGACCATATTTGTCTCTAGATTCAGGGTCTGCAGCCTTAGGAGGACTGGACGTTTTGAAATTTGGCGGTCTAGACTTAAGATTTACTTCCTGGTTTTATCCCAGCACATGTCCTGTCACCTAGCAATTGTGACAGTGCTAAAGACAACCTGGTAAAAATGGGGTTCAAAATCCTGAGGTTTCTTTTTGTTATTGCTTATTCAACACTTTTTAATTAACTGATGCATTAATTGTCAAACTTTTTTTTTTTTACAAAAAATAGAGTGAAACCCTGTCTGTGTAAATGACATCTTCAGATGCGGCCCTCCAGGGATTCAGACCTTGAACTTGGCGTATTTCTGGCAATTAAATAAAATTCTTCTTTGCAATTTTGAAATCTTATAGTCAATGTCGTCACCACCTACTGGTCAGGCATTGGTATTGCAAGGTGTTTGGATTAGGGGTGCACCAATTTATCGCCCAGCCGATTTATCGGTGCCGATTTCCCTAATTTTCGGAAATCAGTGATTGGCTGATTTTTACGTGTGAAGCCGATCTTATCAACCGATTTTATCTACCTCAGCAAAAGTATTTAAATCAACTGCTATTTTCTTCTGCTCTGCTGTGAGAAAGGTTTGACTACCAGACCGGCCCACCAGATCATTTCTATATGTTTGTAGTTAACAATAGCCACCTCACCTTTGGCAACTTGTCAACTTTCTTGCTATGTTTAGCAACATTTCAGACAAACAAATTGATATCGGCCAATATCGGAATCGGCAGGTCAGGATTTTCAATAGATTGGTAATTGGGGATCGGCCAGAAACCTGCAATCGGTGCACCCCTAGTTTGGATGTTTTATGGATGCAGATTTTCACACAAATTGAATAAAAACCGTTTGTTTGAAAAACTCTATAATAGTGTAGTTGTACTGTGGGATTGTGTTTAATAATATGCCTACTCAGTTTTAACCGGAGTAAAGACTGTGTTTTTGATTTCATCAATCCCAAAATGGACACATGACAGACAAATGGATTAAAGCAAGTTGGTGAAGAATGAATGTGAAGTCTAGGATAAATATTGCATAATCGGATCAGAGCAGCAGCATAGGTGTAAACATTATTAACGAGTAGAGGTGTGCCGATCGATTTGCCACCGATCACAATTGACCGATTTCTGTGAAAAAGTGCATGATCAGTGATCGCCGATCACCAAAACCGATCACTAGCATCTCACTTCGCAGCCTGCGGCAACAAATCCTGAGCAATGTGGTGAGGAACTATAACGGGGAAAAAAAGATGCCGGAGCGATCAGACAGCAAGTCAAGCCGTGCGCAACTAACAACACTCACCTGGATGAGTATGATGGCCAGAAAACTAAACAAAATAACCCGAAAAATATTTAAATTCAACTAGCTAGGGGTGTAAGACGTTGTTGAACCACCGCTACGCGCTACTGATAGTAATATTTTACAGACGTAGCTCCGTTTCTGCTCCACCTCAAACTGCATGTCTGCTTAAAGCTGCAACATGTAACTTAAGCAAACAGAAAAAAGGATTTTATGTATGTATTAAAACTTCCGCTATGTCCCAACATAAAACAAATAATTTCTGAAAAATAATTGTTCTCCTCTGCCTCTTCCTGGCATTCTGCAGAATTACTCAGCTCGGTCAGAAACAGCCAATCAGAACCAGCATTAATAAGCTAGCCATGCTCTCGGGACTTTTTGATTTAGTAACTCAGGATTGTTTATTTTGATGCAACTTACATTTGGCTTTGAATGAATGTTGACTTTTTTAGTTGACATTATTTGATATAGGCAGATTTATTTGACTCATCATGTAATTTAGGGTAGTGAGAACCTTACTGTTAGATATTATTTCACTGATTTAAGGTTTTTCGGTTGTCCTTTTGACTGAATAGCTGCTGTATTGTGCCTGCAAATACTTTGCATGTTTTACATCTCAATTAGATTAATTTATTGCCTGATCCTTTTTCCAATTTGCCAGTTCACATAGTAGCATTTATACCTAACGTGAAAAATTGACGGCCAATCCAGATGATTGGCAGTGATCGGTGATCGGAATCGGCTATAAAATACCTGATCGGAGCATCTCTACTAAAGAGTTAATTCTTGATCAGTTCTAGTCTTAAAACTTTCCATTATTGAGCTGTCAAACAACTTTACCAGCAATAATCTAATCTGCTTCAATAAACCAGGAATAAAGTAGTTATAATATTTTTGTAATAAAATCTTAAAATTAGTGGGTAGGATAGTCTTTCCAAGTGTTGCACCTCATATTCAGGAAGAACAACTTGTTCTTTGTCCATGTCTTAGAGTAAGACTCAGCTCTTTAGCATGCCAATAACTCAGGAGTGTGCATGAAGGTTTGATATTCTCTGTCCGTTTGCCTGTCCGTTTCACCACAAAGCGTGTGAAGGGAATTCTGTCTGTCCATCAGGGTCTACCAGGTTCAGCTACAGACGAGGGCAGCTCAGAGTTTTGTGACTTCCCTGACTGTAGGCACAGACGGCTTTGATAGAACTTGCATTATACCACAATGCCTCACGTCTTTACTGCTGTAGTCAGTGCAGTATGCCTCTGAGTGGAGCACTTGGGTCCAATTAACTCTAGCAGCAGGGATACAGTTCTTTGGACAGACTCATTATGCATGGTCCTGGCCTTTGAGGTGTTCCTGGAACTTCTGACACGTTCCTCAATGCTTTGGATTCTTTCATTGCTTTAAAATCACAGTTAGTTTGGCCTGGCGGGAAAGTTGGCTGCCCCCCTTCAGTGTGCCGTTGATTGTGTGGGAGCTCCATCCACGTCCCAGAGAGGTGGGCTCTCGCTCAAACTCTCACATACACCCACTCAACACAAATGCAATTATTTCTACACATACGCCTGCCCACATGCACTAACACAAATAATCCAAATGGCTGAAGGTCACACAAACACAGGTTGCTATTACATCAATGTGGCCTGGCTACTGTAACACTGGAAACGGTCTTGATTTAATAGTCAATTATTCAATAGCCATTGCATCTTATGCAGTCCTTTTTGTCAAGACAATTTGTTTTCTATCGAAACATTACAACTTGACGTCATGCACGCAAGACCCTCCCCTCCAGCTTTCTGTTGGAGGGCAGAGAACTGCTGGCTGACAATCACTACCATTGATGTTAGCTGGCAAATTGTCAATATAACGCTCAAAATCTTAAAGGTATGCGCGATGCATAAAAGAAAAAGGGACGTTGTGCTTTTCTACTAATTGTCAACACTACGACAACTAGATAACAAGGTTCACAGGTATCGCATGTAACTGGTCAGAAATATATATATATATATATATATATATATATATATATATATATATATATTCACAAATGGAGAGGCATGTAGGTCAGTTGTAGGTCAGATGTAGGTCAGTTATGCTAGCTAGACTTTGACAAACTGATAGATGTGACGTGGAATTCTGTATTTTTAGGTATAGTTAGACATTTTTTAACTAAATTGTTCTACCATGGCCAGTAAAAGAATTGTCTTTTTGCCCTCCAGCTTTGTGCGCATTGCCGCAATTTCTGGATGTGAACAACAACATGCAACGTGTTTATATGGTATGCCTGGAATGCCAAGACAGGACATATTTTTCAAAAACAAGCACAAAAAAAAGATCAGCATAAATGCAAAATTCACATATTCTAGGTCAGGGGTGGGCAATCCTGGTCCTCGAGGGCCGGTGTCCTGCAACTCTTAGATGTCTCCCTGGTCCAACACACTTGAATCCAACAGCTGAATCACCTCCTAACTGCAGTCAAGTTCTCCAGAGTCCTGCTAATGACCTCATTATTTGACTCGGGTGTGTTGAAGTAGAGATGCATCTAAAAGTTGCAGGAGACCGGCCCTCCAGGCCCGGAGTTGCCCACCTCTGTTCTAGGTGCATAAATTCCCTTGCGTTACTTTTGCTTTTTTTTTGTGACAGAACAACTCTTTGTTGGGCCCACACAGTTTTTCTTCTCCAGATTTGTTATTTGCTGACTAAGAACAGCACTCAAGCTTATGGATGAGTCAGTGTGAGGATCACCCTCCCTTAACCCCCCTCCTTTTTCCACACATCAACCAGAGCTGGGTTTGCCTTCGACATCCCCCCAACCCCACCCCGCTTTATCACACAGACCAGTGTGGGAAACGTCTCGCGCCTTAAAGGTTCATCGCAAGCTGGCGATCACAATAAAGGAGAATTACTTGGCGAGATAGGATCTGTCTGTGTATTATAAGCGAGGGTCTGACATGCAGGGCCGGCATCCAGTGTAAACACATGTCAGCGTGACTGGAGCGTTTAGCTTGAGCCACTGAGAGGCTCTGGTGCGGTTTCACATGCGGCTGGATGCGGAGGGGTAGGGAGCCGGCGCAGGAAACTGAGATGCTTGTCTAACATTTCCGCTCAGTCATAACCGAGATCGTCTTACCATAACACACACAGACCCACTGGGTTCTTGGACCCTGGCGCCACTCGTTGCAGAAAAGAAAGGAAAAAACCCTTTTGAAGTCAGATGAGCTTTTTGACAAAATCTTCAACCTAATTGAAATCCACAAACTGGATGTAATAGCGGCCAAACGTTAAGCTGGTCGTTCCGCATGATTTAGCCGTCAGCTTGGACCATGAAGCTGATAATTTAGTTTCCTGATCTATATCTTGATCTAAACTTTGGCTTACTCTCATTGTGGAGAGCCATGCAAAAGTATTCGTGCTCCTTAAGCCTTTATTGCAATTAGCAAACACCTGGTGTAACTGTGCATTAGCTTTATTTATTTATTTCTTTTTATTTCCTTTATTCAACCAGTTAAACCCCATTGAGATCTAGATCTCATTTTCAAGAGGGACCTGGGCACAAGTCTGCAATACACAGCAACCTGGTTACGAAATAAAACTAATTAATACATATGCACAAGTGTAAAACAATAGAAAACAATTTAAAAGCAGTGACACTGTTTAATAGAATCTCGTTGCCTGTTTTTAAGAATTGCTCGAAATAAATCCAATGAAATCAGTTCTGACATCTTGAGTTCAGGCTGGAGATGATTCCAGGCTGGAGGAGCATCAGACTGAATGCTTGCTTCCCCTTTTCAGTTTGAGCTCATTATACAAGCTACCTGTCAATGAAATGGTGGTTAAGAACGTTGTTAAATGGTTAATAGTGGAACCATGTTGTGATGACTTCCTGAAGACAGAAAGGGCATTAGTTTTTAAAGACACACATTTTCCAATTTCAAGGCGTTAAATTAGGAAGTAAAATGTCTTTTAAGTGATGTTTAATATATAGCATTTTTATAGCAATTGAAATTAACATAGTTACTTGATTTTGCTATAAAATGCCACTATGTGCCTGGAAAACACTTATTACTGCCCCTTTAAAAGAGGCATCCAAAAGACATTTAGCCTTTATTCTAATGAAAGGTGGTTTTGCAAAGTATTGATTCATGGGAACTGGGTATAAATGCTAAACCAAAGCCTCATTTCCCTTCCCTCAGTTGTGTTCTGTGCATGAAATGAATGCATCACAGATTTCCACATAATGCTATCAATTTGTACCACACAGGCACATCACCAGGCAACTATCATGTGATTGTTTTCCTAAAAACACTTGCATGGCGGCTAAATTAAGGGAATTTCTGGATGAAAACCTAAAGCGCTCCAACAAAATGAAAGTCGAAAAGCCAATTTAGCCCTCTTTTTTTTTTTTTTTTTTTTTTAAAGCTTTAGATGAATTTATGTGAAGTGCTGCCCAAAGAATTCAAGAGGAGCAGAGTGAGGAACAAGGAAAGTGCATCTCCAGCTTCAATAATAAATGTGGAACATATTGTGGATGGAAAAGGGGAGGATGTGGTTCGGTAATAGTCGGCTGAACTGTTCTTTCTCTGCTAAATTGTTGGGTCTTACTGCATTCGTTTCTATGAAAAGTTAATGAAAGTTACATGTGAAGCCTAACGACGGACTTTTACAGGACTTGGAGGCTCCGGGCAGCGAAGGTGTGTTATTATGTTGGGCTGCTGAGCATTAGCGTCGTCCCTGGCCGTCTTCCACCTCTTGCAAAGCATTAGCGTGAGATTTATAATGTCGTTGTGTGGCTGGAACATAGGAGGTATGATGAGTCTGCAGGTTGGAAGCTATAAGATTTGCTTCACAATGCGGTAGAAAGAAAAGACTGCCTCAGTGCTCTTGAGCAGGAACCTCGAAGCGGCTAACAACAGATGCTGCCGTGGTTTCGCCCATCAGTTTAGGGGAACTCACAGTCTTCCTCGTAAAGCACCAGCTGAGTGATTAAACCCTTTAAAAATGGAAGTTGTGTTCTCTTTCAGTCATGAAGGGACTGACCTGCTCTGACTATAGGATGTTGCATTCAGGGGCTTTCTGTGGTTTATTCTTTGAAGAGGAACTTTCAAGTACACAATCACAGTAGCAGTTAGTGGAACTTGATTCTTTTTTCTTTCTTTTTTTTGGCAGGGTCTTTTAATATCTCAAGTTTACAATCTCTCTAAACAATGTGTTTAGAGATTGCATTCATTAACAGTTAATGGTGAGCTAATAATGTCGATAAATCTAAACTTCATGAGGCAATTTTACCCGTAGTGTGTTTTTTGGGTTTTTAAAAAGCTAAAAGATAGAACAACAATCCAGTGGAATTATTTTATACATGAAAACTAAAGTACAGCTTTTGCTCTAGACGTCATAAAGTTTGTGATTGTATAATTCATGTTAAATGCATTTTTCTTCATATAGACGACTGTTTTCTAGTTTATGTCTGACAGCCTTACTTTGTCAATTAGCAGCTGACACCAGGGTAACCTGAAGTCATTTTGGGGCTCTGTGTGTTTCTCTGAGTGGAGCTCGTGAATTCGAAACCCAAACCCCACGCTTTGTCACTCCCCCGAGGCTCCGCCCACTCCAGCCTCGCACGCAGCGGCACGCGCACCAAGAACACCAGAGAGGTGTTCACTTTCACCCCTCCCCTTTCACATCATTCAGCTACCTCTCTAACGTACAGTCTCAACAACCCCCCACACCCTACTCAGTTCATCTCTGTTGCTCTGCCCACCGTCTCCTCAGACTCTCATCTCCCCATGCATCTTCTCTCTTCCAGACACATTTGCCCCCCCCTACTACCCTTCCTTCTATCCCACAGCTATGATTTAGGCGTCAGGGTTGCTCCCACTCTCTCCCAGCCCCGGATCAGGTTACCCTGCCATTACTCAGTCGTTCCCCCGGCGAGGGCGCTCCATGTCAGGCGGAGCGGAGCCTGTTAACTCGCCTCTCCAGAACCTGCAGACTGGCTGAGCCCAACCACAGACGCCCCTGGTCAGTGGAGCCCCTCCAGCCGTGGCACAGGCTCCCTGGAAAATAATCTGCAGAGGCATTTTAGGGCTGCGTTTTCAATTTTCGCTGGGGTTAAGGTGAAATGCGGCATTTGGAGCGTTTAGAAGGCCAGACTTAAGAAGATGCTGCAGTTACAAAGTCTTGCTGTTTCTCCTCGTACCAAAACCCCCGCCCCCCAAAAAACCGAGACGCCAAGACAGTTGGCATGGCTGCAAGCCGCACAACAAGGCCTGCTCCCCGCCTAGACCGCTGATTTGTGGGCCTCATCATTTTACAGTTATGTAATGTGGCTTCTTTGACGACTTAAACAGCGTGTTAAACCTCCCTCTGCCCTGTTTCTATAAAAGTGAGTGATGTGAGGCCCTGCTGTCCGGTCACACCCAACGCCCATCATGCTCAGCATGTCATCGAAGTAGAGTATGACTCTGCAGTAATCCCTCCCACCCCCGCTGTCCCCAGTCGGGATGCATCACTTTATTACAGCACATTGAGAGAAACGACTACGTTGAAAGAGGATTTTTGAATCCTGAAAATTTTCCTGATCACCATAAATTAGACAGAGAAACGACAGCATCTATCTCTTCCTAAACCTCTTGTGCTCTCTAGTGGAGCCATAACTCCCGCTCTGCTATCAGCGAGCCGTCAGCGTCGCTGATTTATTCCGGTCGGACGTCCAGCTGTCCCGTCTGAGGAGAGGTAGCAAGGCCCGTTCAGGCTAGGCTAACCCGTTCGAATGGAAAAAGGGGGCTCCGATGTGGGCCAGCTGCTTGTATGTGGCTCATCTTATGGTTCATTTTACAGTAATGAGACAGCCGGGACTAGAGAGCAAAGCTGTTGTGGAGGGACAGTCGGCTCCGCAGCCCAAGGGCCCCGGGGCTGCGGGGCCCTGGCACTGACAGAACAACAGAGCTGTCAGCTTGTTTACTCCTGTATGTACGGGACGGGATTTAATCTGGCCCAAATGCAGGTTTGGAAGGAACTCCTCTACTTGCTGATGCTCAGATTTAAGAAAAGGAATATTCCAAAAGGATTTCTGGTGTTTTTTTGTTTTTTTCTCAAAAGTTTGAATAATAAACTGAACTTGACTGCGTTCTGTGATAACTATGCAGGCAAAACTCAGAAGAGTTTGTTGTGAATTGATGCTGAAAGCGGAGACACATCTTGATAAATATCAGTTATTGAATCGTGAATTGATAGTTTTTCAGTTATGTTAGGCATAGCTTTAAAAATATTTGTCCATTATTGTTACCATATAACATGCCAGGGTTTGAACATTTGACTTGTATGGCGTTGCCATGTGCAGCATCTGTGGCGTTTGATCCTCTATGTTCTGTGAGTTGTGGAAACAGTTGACTGGTGCCTTTTCTGACCGTTTCTACCATAACATGATACACATGGTGTATCATGTTATGGTACACCATAACATGATACACAGTTCTGCTGTGGAGAACAGATATGCTTCCACACCAGTATGGTGACCATAAAAAAAAAATCTCTGACTGGTTTGTCTAAGAGTTTAGACATTTTTCTTTTTACAAGTTCAAACTCTTTCAGAGGCAAGTTAAAGTTCAAGGTAATAACCGTGTTTCCATCAATGTTGTTGTTAAAGTATCACACTATAAGCGGCTGATTGAAATGGCAAAACTTCAAATGACTTCCTCAGTTTTGCATAAAGGTTTTTTGCATTTGCTCGAGGTGGTTTTCTGAAAAAGAGCTAACGTGCTACAGGAGAGATGCAAGCACATTTGCAGCATAAGTTCTAAAGTAGCGAACATTTACGTCACATGACTGATCAGCTTTTTTTGCTGTGTCTTCTTGGATAGGTGTAACTTCGCCAATGCTAGCTGACATGACGGAACAATTACAACTTGGCAGATTCTTGAAAGCCTCTCTTCATTTTTCCTAGATGTGCGGGCCATGCTAGTGTGCAACCTCTACTTCCTGTTTTATAGTACAGCCATATGTAACATCAACTTGTGTAGTCTGACTGGTTCACTCCAAACCAGTAGATGGAGACAAGGCTAATTTGCATGTTTCTGTGACATTTCAGCTTAAACTTGGCTCAAATTTGCATGTCAGTTGAATGGAAACACATCCAGTAACACCTTAACTTCTAGGTCACCTCTAACAGTACATACATACAGGTTTGGGTTGGACTCCAAACCTGTATGTTTTGTTTAGACCTATTTCACCACATGAAGATTTGGAAATTTACTTGTAATACTTTCTAGCACTTACCTTTTCTCTTTTACAGTAAAACATTCATTGCTGCTGCAGTCTGTTGCTCACATACCGGCTTTCTTTCACTTTTGGTTAAATGAGACTAAAATTGAGATTATTGTGTGACAGTAGTCGTACTAAACTCAAGTTGCCATCTCTGTTGTAGAATACATTCAAGCATCCATCTGTCCATCCACTGCCCTTTTTTTGCACACTAAAGCCATTTTCAGATCATAGTTTTGACTAACTATCAGGGTGAATCAGTCACCTAATTATGTTTAGTTGACTTGAATCTCCCAATCCACGTCAGGACCTTTCTATTGACCCCGATTTCTGAAGAACATGGAATGAAAGGATGAACTGAAAGAGAAGGAATCTTTTTCTGAGGGACTTGGTGCTGCATGATGCAGTCTGCACACCGCAGATCCAGTTTGACCCCTAAGCCCTCTGCCGTCCTCAAGAAACCTCTAGGCTATTTTTTCTCATGACATGAAAAGTCTCTTGCAACTTTTGAGGAAGTCATTTCTTTATGTGCACTTACTGTTATCAATCCGTGGTTGTATCTACACATTTACAGAGATGAAGAAAAACATTCTCACTCTGACCGGTATGAAACCTTGGCACAGGTTCTTGAGAGATCTAAGACTGATACTACACAATTGTAATCCATTATTTGGTTGGTTTCAGTGCACAGATTGCAATAGTTCAGCATGTACCTGTCAGTACTAAATGATTGCCTATTTCCTGCTCGCTCTGGGGGGCGGGTTGGTGTAGAGTAATGGCAAGCAGCTGCTTCATCTGGACCGTACCTTTCCTTCTCTTTTTTTATTTATTTTTTTTCAGCCTGCTGTTCTCGAGCCAGCGTGCTTGCCAAAACGCCTACTATTCCTCAAGATTTACGCTGCCTGTTGAAGATACCAACCGCCGTAGGTGGCGTGTAATCACAACGGAGCGAGAGCAAAAGCTCAATCCACTTTGATGGGCAGTGTAACTCGCGTTGGACAAGGCCTCACGAGCAAAAAGAAAGCATCATTGTCCAGCAGGCTCGCTCAACGCCTACTGCTTATGACAATCCCTTCTCATTCCTTCTGCTGTGGCTTTCCTCTGTGATTAGCTAAATGCCCCCATCGATCCTCCCAAGTTGAGGCACCCGAAGCGAGGGAGCCATATTTATTACACGGTGAGTGGAGCGTACAGGATGTTGCACCGGCTGTCCTTCTTTCATTGGAAAACGATAAACATAAATCTGTAGAATGTGTCCATGTGATATAAACTCCGTAGTGGAAGGGAGTGGGGGGGGTGGGTGTAGGAAGAGATCTGCTTTTGTTTTACCCAGTCAGGAAAATTAGCAGGCCAGAGTTCTTTGGGATTTGCTGACATTTGATGTGAGAGAGAGAAAAGAGCCTACCTTCAAAAGTCTTTTCAAGTCGGCAAAGACAGACTTTAAAAGCTGCGCCACAGGTAAGGAACTGGTGCTTTTAGAAAGCGAGGTAAGGATGTAAGCGTTTGTGTAGAGCCCCCTCAGCAGAACAGAGGTATTTCTGCTAGGGCAGGACATCTTCAACTAATTAAGGAAGCAATTAAGATTCAAATCTTTGCTTAGAGGAGGACACAGTGCTTTTAAATAGGCAAAGTAAAAATCCCCCCAACCCCTATTCATGAGAGAGGCAAATTAAAGCATTCACATTCTTTACTTAAAGTGATGTGTGCTGTGAGTTCACACAGAATATCTGAAAAAGAGCAGGGCAGCATTACAAGCTGCGTTTCCATTACAAATAAGCACAAAACTTTGTATTCTGCAAGTCAAAGACAAACAATTTTCCAATTGCAGTGTTTCCATTAAATAAGAAATGCAATTATAATCACACGTGTTTACATTTGTTCATGCGATAAGTCATTAAAACTCATGGCACTAATCTAAACAGGAGATATATAGATAATCCAACACTGTGCTAGCACTCATCAGAGGAGACACTGGAGACTTGGTGAGGTATTGGAGGGACAGGCCTTTTATAGAAGAGTAATTTATTCTACACTTTCCAATGCTAAGCTCAACTTTTGGTGAAGTTTTGTGTGATGCCAGCTGTGCTTTGTCCAAGGATGCCGATGTCAATCAAATGGGCACGTCTCGATTTTAACGTACCTTTGGCCTGACCATTGCCTTCCTGCATAATTCTGCTCAAGTCCCATCTTTCTTCAAAGTTCTCTGTCTGGGATTTCTCCCATTGAGCTGGATTCCTCAAGTAGAATATCTACTGAGCCGATCAGAAAAAAGAAAAAGTTGTGAACGGTGACGTAATTTTCTTTTTGTTTTGAGATATTTAGTATAAAAAGACGCATCAAGTCAGCAAAAAGGTCTGGATCAGGTTAGTGTTCACTGACTTGTTCCCACTATCACTCTTGAACTGTTGGCTTTTTATAGACTTTCACATCTTGTTCAAGACAAGTTTTTCTTTTGTAACCGTCTGAAATTAGCAGTGTAAAAATTCCATCTTAAACGCTGCCTTTTAGGTTACAGTACAATGTCATCACATTAGCCAAGGCACTTCCTCTTTGTTCCCCTCTCATTCTGGAAGGGGTTACTCTCCATGTTTCCTGTGTAATTCCCAGAGCGCCAGCAACATTCTGATTGCTTTCTTGATGTTAAACATTCCCAGGCTCCTATAACCTTTCAGCTCGCCTCCTCCATCCAAGACCCGTCCCAGGTGAACGAGTGGGCGAATCGCCGTTTTTAAGGATAAAATCTTCATTTTTTTCCCCTCTTTACTCACAAGGGGGGGTGGAACGTGGGGGAGGGGGTTTTGGGAGAAAAGGGTACCGGAGGAGCACGGAGCCGTGTGATGGGAAAGTATTTCTTCGTTGCATTCCATTTAGTTGTTGTAAGACTGTGGGAAAGCATATTTTCCCAACCATGGTTCACTTAGGATTGTGTTTTCTTGTGATTTGAGCTGAAGGTTGGGTTGTGAAAAAGCATAGCGTCTCCGTCTTCCTGGCGAACACGTCTCCTACCCGGTCACGTACCTCCCCATCTCTCTGACATCTGATCGACGGCTGAGTTATGTTCTCCGGGCTGAGTCAGCGCAGGGTCCACGGCGCTCGTAAAGCAGGCGGGGACCCAGGTTGCGCTGCCGTATCTGTGTAGAAGGCTGGATTGTGGATGTGACCCTGGAGCAGAGCCGGGACCCACGCGGACTATATTTAGCCCAGCGATGATCATGCTAATTGCCCTCCCAGGCCTAATCATTTCCAGGCTCTGCAGCTCACAAACGACTGGAGGGGAGGCCAAACGCCCACTAACCTCGTGTTACGGGGCCGTCGGCATCAATGGGGCTGTCAGAGCGCGCCGCAGACAAGACAAATTAGCACATTACGCTTCCTCCTCATATATTCCCAGATATCCTCTAAGCGGATTGGACTGAAGCGTCCAGCATTTCTGTCTACCTCGTTGTATTAATGGAATATTTTGTACTGCTAATGTAAAACGTCTTGGCAGCGTCTTCTGTGAGTGACATTGCAAGGCAGAAGCCTCTCTTATGACTAATAAAACCCTCCCACAGTCAGCTTAGCTCCTCGGCGTACAGAAAGCACCAGCGCCTCCACCCTCTTGAGTCCTTCCAACCACCCGCTGCATCCATTCCTGTTCGATTCAACTTGCTCCGCTTCCTCTGTGGTTCCTGTCCTAAGATGTGAGGGTTGAGGGGTGAACAGGTTGGTTTGTGCCCACTTCACAAGCTTCCTTCCTCAGTTGGTTCCCCGAAGGCTCTGTGGGAGAGATGCTCATGATACACCAGCAGTGATGATGTCACACTATGATAGCACTGATGCTAACACTGATGGATGGCACATTTATAGCCTGGATTCCACCAGTTGCTTTGAACTTGGAAATATTAGGAAAAAAATCAACTAGAGGAAAAGATATGCTACAAAATCTGAGTAGAGCTAGCTTCATTCTCCAAACTGTTGGTGATGTTTTCGGCAGCATTTCAGCTCAAATTCAAGCTCATGAACATATTCTCCATTCATCACATTTGGAGGCAAAGAGCCAAAGACACTCATTGTGGTTGTAAATTCAAGCTAGCTGGGATTATCGGTTTCTCCTTCAGAGTTTAACTCTTGAAGCCACTTAAGCTGTAAAAACAAATCCAACACATCAGGTGTGACATAAGTTATGTGTTAGACCTTAGGACGAACGTTCAGGTTATTCTCTGAACCTGAGAGAAATATCAACAAGTGATTCAACCGCCATGTGTGGATTTAAGCAGATTATAAAGTAGCTGACTCAAGGGAGTTCAGTGAAAATCTCCCATTTGTATCTTTAAAGCAGCGGGCTGCTCCGTCGCAAGGTGAACTCTGAGCCAGAGAGGAAAGAGGAGAAAGAAAAAGTGAACTGTGTTTGTCAGCTTTTTAAACCCTGAAATTGATTCTTTCTCTCTGCTCTTCATTCCATTGACAGCCTAATCCCTTTCTCCTGTTTCTTTCTGTTATAAATAGAGGTTGCTTTTTTTTCTTTTTGCCTGCACAACACTTTGTTCTGCTTCTCAAAATTAGCCCTCATGATAAGTCTGCTCTCTCAGCAATCAATTCGCTACGCTGCGTCCCTCCAGAAAGGTTACCTGTGGCAACTAACTCTGGTTTCGCTTCTCCTGCCAGTTCTTATTCTGCTAATTAAATAAATGGATCTGTCTGGAGAGGTGGCTATAAAAACTGTCAAATTCTGACGCTGGATTGTTGCTCAATTTCAAGGCATTTGTCAAAGGGAGGGAAAGTGGCGCGCATGGATGAGGGGTTAGCGTCAAGCCTCGGGGCTAGTTTAATAATATTAGTAGAGATTTGCTTATTTATGAGGCTCTAAGTGATTCATGCTTAGCTTAGGTGATCCATCACAGAGGAGTTGGTTAAGTGTAGCGTGCTGCAGTGACACGGCTCGGAAATGCAGTGTTGATCATCAAGTTCGCTTGTGACCAGTCGCTCAGATCAGGAAGCTGCTGGACAAGTCTGGTGATTCGGCTACTTTTACTATTTTCCAGTGTGTGAGTTTCAGTGAACGTCGGCTGTTTTTCGTCGTAGCAGGTTGGCCTGATTTCGCCTCCCACCTGCCTCATGCTGTAGCGCTTGCTAACAAGCTCAGCATGCCTGGAATGAACAAGATCAACAGCGTGCAACCACATATGAAGGTAGAAGTGTTATTAGCTGCTTAGAAAGTCATAAAGCAGAAGGTGGTGCAGTGAACTTCGGAAGTCTTCCGACTACCTCACCAGTTGCAGTAACCTAATTTTGGTGCTCTTTTACTGTGAAATGCTCAGGCCATCTTTAGATGGCTGAACCCTCCTTCAAACTTTAGGATGTTGTTAACTTTTAACAACAAACAATCCCTGATTTCCCAGCTGTTGATGCTTTAATATGTAGGGGTAAGACCTCCGTGTCTTACTCATCTGTGTGTAACTCAAAGCGTCGCTATGATTACCTCCCAAGGGAGAACGTCTGAATATTAACGTCATTTGCTGAGTAATCTTAAATCGAGCCACATCAGCCTTTGTTGAAGTGCGGCCATTTTTAATATACCTGAGAGGTTTCCTTCTGTTCCTGAGTCATCCAGCTCGTGCTGGAAGTGCTTGTTGGGGAATCAAATACATGCGTGCACACATTACTGAAACATTACAATGAAATATTGATTTTCATTTCATTTATCCCATGTTTTCATTAAGGTTAGAGCAGCACAATATGTTAATCTCAGTCTTCAATAGAGTATCGCATATAAAGGACTGTTGGATACAATATTGTGGTGAGTATAGCATTTCATCTGCAATGCATTAAATCATTGCTTGCCAATCATATACAGTGAACCTCCAGTTTTTGCAGGGATTATGTACCACAGCTGCTAAATCGCTCATCTAAGACTTGAGACCCTCTCTAAAAACGCTTATAACTGTTTTTAATAGTTTAAATGCCAAATATACATCAATATGCATTAGTACAGCCACTGGAAAAAGTCTTAGCACTGCTGCAGAAGCTAATATCTACAGTCTTCCTTATATCCACTGTTGGTTGCATAACAACATCAATAAATGATACTAAACATTTAAAAGGCATGATTAAATGTAAGCATCGATTGCTGTATAACTGCAAAAATGCACTGCTTAAGAAATTGTTGTGGCAGTAAATGCCACAAAAATTTTGAAGAAAATTTACAACTCATATAATCCATCCCTACTAAAAGCCACACCAGACTGGAAACACTACAACAGCCAGAGTTTTGGGTAGGGATGTAAACAGTTAGTCGATAACTTGCATTTCTAGTTTTAGGGATACTCCGACCAAGCCAACTAACCAAATAATTAGAAAAATTCAGAGTCCCTATCCAGTCTTATAGTTTCTCTTAATGCTATTATGCTTGCCTTGTCTGTTCAAAAAGGCTCACCAGATAGATGCTTAAAGTCTCCAAACACCATCCTACATCATGGAAGTTAGTAACTCTATGGTGTTTGGTTGAACCACTCTGGTAGACCACACCCTTGTGGTCCTTGGTGACCCAGTAATCGTTTAACAGCATTTCAAACTTCTTACGACATTGTTTTGGTGTCTACTGGTACATGAAAGGAGCCGTCAACATAGTCGCTCCTGTGAGTTAACCGGTGACTCCACCCCTAGACATCCAGTGAACAACAATCTTATGGCATCAACTTTTCAGCCCAACTCGGCATGCTTGGAACCCTGGTAAAGTAGGTGCTGAATGCGGGCTGGTACTACGTGTTCTCCATTACAATGGAGAAGTTGAGTCAGGCTGAGTAGGTACTAGTGGAAAAAGGTAATAATATTGTAGCAAATTTTGATGATATATTTTTTTTCAGTATTTCATATCAGAAGTGGATATATGGGCGTGCCGTGGTGGCGTAGCGGTTAGCGCGACCCGTATTTGGAGGCCCTCAGTCCTCGACGCGGCCGTCGCGGGTTCGACTCCTGGACCCGACGACATTTGCCGCATGTCTTCCCCCCTCTCCTTCCCCGTTTCCTGTCAGCCTACTATCATATAAGGGACACTAGAGCCCACAAAAGCCCCCTGGAGGGGTAAAAAAAAAAAAAAGAAGTGGATATATATTCAGTGATTAACAAACTATTACAGCTATTTCTTTGTGACATTAGCTTAAAGCGTCTCATCTTCATTTTATAGTCAGAACTCAACTTAATCTTCTGAATCCTCTTTTTAATGTGCGGATTTAGTTTCCTCTGTCTGCAGGAAGTAATCTCCAACATGTATCTCTGCTTCTGGATAATATTAGAGAGAAATGAAATGCATGTATTTTTAGCACACCACCTTTTTTTTTTTCCTTTGTTCTGGCAACCAGGCAGGTTTACTGTGCGTTGCCAAGATGAGGGGTCTCTGGTTGCCCTGATAGCATTTGTTCCCTTGAGGCCCCCCAGCTTGAAGTGGATAAGAACACCAGCCTAATCCAGAGTCAGATCTCTGGCCAGTTTGAAATGATCCCATGTTTCAGCAGCCAGGACCTAGTTTGGATATAAAGATCCACTTGCGTTTGATTGGACGAGGACCTCATCGGATGTGTAATATAGCTTTGACAGCGGAGCGCGCCATTCCTTCTTGTGCGAGTCCGACTCTCTCCTGGCACACATCGGCCGCCTGGATGTACCCTCAGAGAACGAGCCCACCTTTCTGTTCTCCCCCCCACCGTTCCTTTCCTTTCTCCTTCTCTTCCCTCAGATTTATCTTTCTTCTCCTCCGCCTCCCCTCCCCGACACCTCGTCAGATCTGTGGGGTTAGATCTTTATCGCTTTTCTGCGAGTCCTGCGAGGGGAACCTTGAGGGTCTCAGTGGGATCAATTTAAAAGGGAAGTGCTCGTCTCTTCCTCCTCTCCTTGGCCCTCTCGGCTGATTGGGTCCGCTCGCCAGGAACTCACAGGCTTTTGATCTCAGCCACCCCCGTCACCGCCTCCACCCCTGCTCAAAGTTTTTGTTGGAGCTCGGCTCTTGGAAAAAAAAAAATCTGTTCCACTTTCTGAGAAATCTGGGCTCCATTCCCTTTTTTCTCTTCACCTGTGTTGAACGGAGGCGCCGTTTTGTAAACCCACTGGGTGGTACTAACAACCCATGGCGTGATTGACTTCGCTTTGAAGATGCAAGAGCGATCTATCTCTCCAGGTAAAGGTAGACTGAGGAGGACCTATGCTCCTCAGGCGGCTCTCTTGAACAACTAGTGGGAAGTTGCTGGAAGCGGCAATGTATTATTCACTCTGTGTGGGGAACGGCCGTCTCTGTTACAAAGAGAAGAAAAAGTACAAGGTGGGGCCTGCGAGCGTTCCCATGCTGGGCTGCATTGAAGTCGTTCCTCTCCTTGTACTACTTGAACAGTGACCCTGTAGCCAAGGGGGTACCTTCAACTACAAAATCATCCAGGTTGTGCCTGTCCAACTTTCTTAGACAAATCTAGCAAGAATTCATTTCATCAGAACACAGGTTTCATCTTAGTTGCTTCTTGCAATCATTTCTTTTGGTTTTCTTAAAATAGCTTTCCAAGGCAATAAACTCTCGGCAACTCAACAAAACGAATGAAATTACACGTTCAGCTTTTCAGTCCTGTTGTCAGTTCTGGCAAAAACCTCTTGAATTGTACTCTTCTTAACTGTATTTATGAAAGGTGTGCTACTTTGTACTACTGACCGGTAGCTTATTTAAAGCAAAAACATCACATTAATCCCACTGTATTGGGGTCGTTTTCTTCATATTGAAATGTTTATTTTTACATAGTAGCTTCATGTTTAGATTCTGTTTCCTTTATGTCTGAAAATGTTTACTCAGTGAAACTTAAAATCCTGAAAATGAATAATTAAAAAAAAGTGATTAAAATTAAGTTTTGGGCCTTGACTTTAGACAGCTCACTTTAACTTAAATTTACTTGTGTCCATAAAGGAAGACATTTTGTAGGTCTAGACTGGAAAGTAATCATGTTGTCCAAGCTTAAGTGAAGAGTTCTTCTGAAATTTTAAGGTTAGAGCAGCTTGTAGTCACAGTGAAGCAATAGTTGGCATAAAGCGTCATTTTCTTTGCTCATATGATGTAAACGCATGTAATAAAAGAATTTGCTAATTTCTAGTTCTTCTGGACCTTGGACGTTTTTCTAACATAATGGTGGAGAAGCCCCTCTGCTCTGTTGGAATGTATACACTTTAGTGTAGGTGTGTAGCTTCATGGTTATTGGCCGGGTAAGAACCTTGAACAGTCTGAGATACACAGGTTGCTGTTTTTTCATTGCATTTTAGGGGTGAATGTTGATGGAACTGAACAGAAATCAAACTTCAGTCAAAGTTAACTAATTTCTTTCTACTGCTTTTTAGTGAAATTATCACATTGTTCTGTTGTGGTGTCAAAGGAAGCCATCTTGGTTGACTTGTTGAGTTCAGAGATGACTCCCCACAGGGACCTTCATATTTTATAAATGATAAAACTGTGCTATTAACAGCAAAAGCTTAGAAAGAGTTGTGCAATAATTCCAGCCTTGTTTAGTTTTCACTTCAACAAGGGAAATTTCCTCTATATTATACCTCCTTGTGACAAAGGTGGCTGGCAGAGGTCAGGTTAGGGCAGCTAAAGGTCTCCATCTGGGTCTGTCACCCTCCTGCTCCTTGTCCTCCCCCCTCCTCTGTCTCCTGCAAGGTCACCAGAGGTCACACCAAAGTTTTTCTTGTCCTTCCTCACTGACCTCTCATCTCTTAGGGGAGGGGGAATCACCCGCCAAGAGTCTGGATTAAAATTCCAGGTAAACTTAGTCAAACTGAGCTTCAGGTTTCTCCTGCCTTGGTCCGACTGCATAGAGAAAGAACCTACAAGTTCTAAGAGTGCTCAACTTTCAGTTTCTTCTGTAGAAAAAGCACCCTGAATTTCCAGGGCCTTTGGGTCCCTCAATGATGACATCATTTGTGTGCTTGTGCACTAATTCAGGTTTAATGCTAGAGTAGAGCGAGCAGGGCTGTAATTTTCCTGTCCTGGCCTGGAATAGAGACGAGAGCTTTTCATGTGGTCCAGGCTAATTTGGGCTGCAGTGCTGCAACTGTGGAACACCTCATACTTTAGTCCCTTATAGGCTGCCAAGAAATAAAAGAAATATGGAAAATCAGCCTGTTTATAAGGTAATGTCAAAGACTTGGCACTACCTGCACTGCAGAACTGACTTAAAACGGTGAGGTTGAAGTCCGTAAACCCCAAATGGGACTTAAGATGGGTTGACACTTGTTCAAAAAAACAAAAATGTACGAAAAGAAGAGTTTAAAACTGTATTAATTATAGAGTTTAGCTATGCTAACAAAGCTTTTAAATACAGTTCAAACAACAGATAATGAGCTGTATTTATCAATTACTTTTGCTGAGTTTGTGCAAGGAAATATTTACGTAATGACATTTTGAATGTCTTTGAAACCTACATTGATATTTGTTCTTTCACCAAAACAAACACTCAAATCCATAACCAGACCGTCAGACCACTGACTGTTCTTTATACCGCCATGTCAGACCTTGTGTCAACATCAGGTCTGTTTGAAGTGGAAAGCCTTAATCATGTGTAATCACCAACATTTCTAGGTTGTGACTAAATGCAAAGGGGAGGACTAGTGGGAGGGAAGGGGACACCTTCAAAACCTGCAGGGTAGAATAGTTTTAGGTAAAACTAATACTTCATCAAACAAAAGAGTCTAAGTGTTGACAAAGTCGACTTCCTACATGTTTACATCCTATATGTATTTCATAACATCACTGCGTTTCCATTAACCCTAAAATTGCACAAATTAGAATTACGGAAATGGAAATACAGCAATATTGAAAAACAAAATCTTATGTTCTTTGATAAAATGTTTTTGCGCCATGGTGAGGTGGTATTTCAGCTGCGTTAAAATTAGCGAATTTCGCAAAACTGCAGTGGAAACACTTTTTTTCATCGCGAGTCACATAATCAACAACCGGATGTTACTACTGGTGGTAAAGAAAATGAAGACATCAGGAAGTGATGATGCAACGTGTCTTTTATTAACCCATCGTGTGAACAAACTTATTCACGTGTAATTTTAATTGCGTTTTTTATTTAATGGCAACACGGCAATTGCGAAATTGTGTTTTTTCCACATTGGTGGCATATCGGCAAAGCCTTACGCATCCATCCATTTTCTCACACCCTTGTGTACCCTTGTACGCATATTGTTATTAAAAAACAGCTACTGATTAGCTCTCGGATATATTATTACAATCACCAAAATACAAAATAAGCAGCAAATGTCATTGTGAGTTGAGTACCAGCACCCCTGTAACCTACAGTATCTGTTGTATGTGATTTTTCTTTTCTTTTTTTTTTTTTTTGTCTGCTGACTAACCTTTAGCACAAGCTTCCCCCCAAACACACACGGATCCTGTTGTAGCACTCAGGGCCTGGCTGGCCTCTGCTTGGGCCAAAGCCTGTTGACTTCAATTGAGGCAGTAGAACCTGGTAATGAATCCTGTCAGGGTTGACATAACAACCTGCTCACCACTGGTCCCTGCAGTCGGACTCTTTCTGGGGTCATCTCTGCTCTTCCTACTGAAGTCAACAGTTAGGATTAGTTTGGGGTTCACGGTAAAACTGTATGGCCTCAAAGTTAGAGTATGAAAGATTATCTTTACTTTTAATGCTGGCACATGCAAGCAGACTTATTCTTATTCTACTTTGAAGTCTATTTTTTTTCATCTTTTTTCAGCTTCATGGAGTATTATAAGTTAAGCTTTCTTTGAGGGCAGTTTAGGTGGGATGTGTGAATGTGCACTACGATAATTATGCTGGAGTAAGACTTTTTGTCCTCCTTAAGTATGGGTAAAAATGCATCGTTTTTCTTTTTATCCATGCCATGAGACGGATCTGGCATAAACTGCTGTGCCGTGTTCTGCATTTAACTAGGAGGCTAATATTTGTTAAGTTAAGCAGGAGTTGAGCGTTTTTTCCCCATTTGTTCCCATCATGTCTCGTTATTATCACCATGTTTAAAGCGGATGACTTGCTGTGTTTTCTCATTTGAATTTGTGGATCTAAAAAAAAACGAAAAAAAAAAACACACACCCCGTCACAGTCGTGCATCACATGGCCTGAGCTTCTATTTCTCAATAATTCATCCAGACAACTAGAATGATTGTTCTATGAATATGCACTAAAAATTCCTTTCCTGTGCTCTTTCTCTTTAGGTTTGTACAATTTCTGCGTGTATTTGAGTGTGTGTGTGTGTGTGTGTGTGCATGCGAACAAATATACAGCTGTGTGTACGCAGCTCTTTTCCGCCAGAAACAAAGGAGGTGTCAGGGCGAATTAGCCCCCTCTACACACGCACACACACACCCACGCCCACCCCCACACACACGTTCACACACACAAACAACTGAACGCCAAGAGGGCTTAGGGATGCACCACAGGTTCTGCTGAGTCGCGCATGAGCTGGGGTGTCTGCCTCTTCGTCTCCGCTCCCCCCTCTTCCTCCTCCACTCCTGAGTTGCTCTAACAAGGTTGTTGGAAGAGGATAAGGCGTGTTAAATGAATAATTTACACAGAAGAGCGCTCCTTATTTATTTAATACGGCTGAATGTGACTGAGTGGGCAGCGTGCGTCCCCAACTGCAGAGACGCTGTTGGCTAAACGAGCTCTCACTCAGCTTAATGGAGGGCCAAGGCGACAGGCATTTAGAGCGAGTAAGGGGCTGCAACGGAGAGTTTGTTCTGTGCATCTCTGAGTGTTTGCATTCTCAAAACGGGCCACGCAGAGCTGAGCTAGTCTGTAAAACCACAGAGCTGCTGTCTGCTGTATTCTCAGGGTCAACACAACATGCCTTCAAAGAGCCCAGGTCAGATTAGAGCTAGAGATGCACCGATATTTACACCTGTATCGGTCCCAATATTGAAAAAAATATTTTATTGCAGTTTATTTTTTCAACGTTTTGCCGAGGTAGTCTAACTGTTGTTTTTGTCAGTTTCAGTTTCTTTATCATTTAGTTTCCATTTTCTGTTCTACTCCTAACTGCTCTGACTGAACAGGTTAAAGTTGTTGTTTTTATATGTTTGACCAAACGTGTGAAGCTATTGGTGTATTTAAGTGTGCTGTACTGGTACAAAGTTGTCAAGTTAATTTGTAATTCATTACATTTTTGTCTGTGTTTTTTTTTTTTTAAAAAAGAAACATTTTAAATTAATCCAGCAGTGATTTCTTGCATCAGATCGGTATCGGCCAATACTAAACCTCAGATATCGGTGGAGGAAGTGAAAAAAGTGGATCAGTTCGTCCCTATTTAGACCCTCTCCCCAATCTTAAAATGCTTCCTGAAATGTATGGGATAGTTTAATGCCTATACAATAATCTACAATAATCTTACTATAATCTTTTGTGTCCTACTATATGAGGCTCTAAGTAAAGGTCCCTATGAAGCAGTCAGGACTTCAGTCGTGAAAAATGGAAGAACACCTTTAAAATTCAAGGGTTTTACCTCTTTAAATATATATTTGTTTAATAAGTTATTACGTGAAGGAGTTTGTGGTTTTGTTTACCTGAGGTTAGATAAATTTTAGAACCTAGTAAGGAAGAGACATAAAAAAAACAAATTAAAACCCTGCACACTCTTGTTTTCTGTGACTACATAAATAGAACACCTTCAGTTATTCTGTTCATGTACATAAAGTAACATTTATTGATGAAAAATCACAGAAGGCTAAATAAATTTACTGCTGTAAACAATGTAGCCAAAAACCAAAAGCAGAATAATGTGACTCGTTATGTAGAATCCAATTCAAACCCTTCTGATGGTCCCCACTCCATCTAAATACACAAATTACAATAGGAAAATAGTTGTCCCTTTCAATATGCTGATTATAGGATTTGTTCATCATGTTCACAGGTAGTGCTGTCTTTAAGATATTTTTTTGCAAATTGAAAAAAAAAGGTCCACATTCATAAATAAAGTGACATGATGCATACATGTTACAATGATAAAATAGCTGGAATTTAGCCCATCAAAATGCAACAAAAAAAAGTCACAAATATAGATTGGAATCCTGTTTTCAAACATTCATTTAACCGTCTAACTCCAATCAGGTCTATAAATGTAACTCCAATCAGTAATTCTAATTCTTGTGTCCACAAAAAATAATGAAAAGAACCAAAAGTTCTTTTTCAAAGAGCTTTTGAAAAAGTTTGGTTGAGCAAAAACAAAAAAATGGGGCAATTTCACAGAGAAACCAAAGATTGTCTTTCCAGAACATAGATAAACGGACTGCCTTTGTTGCATCACTTTGACATAATCAGCCTTTTAATGCGGCCTTCCAAGGATAAAACCCCAGAACTTAAACTCAACTTCAAATAATTAACCTCAGATCATTTCTTTAGCGCGACGTAACAGTTTGATTAAAAATGAAAGCAAACAGTAATTGTTAGCTAGGCTTTCACTGTAGCTTGTTTTTGCTAAATATGATATACACTGGAAGTATATCTACTGTACTTCACAACTGTGTTTTTGCCCATTGTGTTACATGAGAAACTCAGGGGAAAAAATCATTTTAGTTTAAAACTATTTTACAATAGAGGTTCAGGGCTTCACTCTGGTGCTATTTTTTATTCTTATTATTTTTAACAACGTTGTTTTGTTTGTTACCAGGGGGAGTGTGGTGAGTGGGGGACAGGACCACTACCGGGGCACCACCCAGAGAGAGGAGGGCAGGGGCAGCAGCTGAGGAAGGAAGAGTCTTTCAACTGGTAAATGCTTTGTTTAATATACTTGGAGTTCATCTTACTTATACTGGTTGTATGAATCTTCTATGTTTTCCTGTAAGACTGAAACATGACATGTCAATGACCACATGATCTAGATGTGCCATTGTGTAAAATCCACGCATAAGATTTTATTCTCAGTAGAAATTAAGAGAACCTTGTGATCATCATCTTGAAAAAGTCCTTCCCGTTCTGTCTCTGCCATCTTCCTGCTGTGGACAGAGGCAGCCCCTCTCAGCAGGAGCCATCCTTCGCCACAGCTTCTGTGTGTTCCCCAAGAGAATAAAGTCCCACAGCTCACATTGACCTCATTATAAAAATAGCTCGTCTATCCAGCAATCCCAGTTTCCTTTTTCTCCTCAGCCTTGGATATGGACTGATCCGTCCTACCTGCTGCTCCCTTGTCTCTCTGTCAGTGTTTTCATCAGACTTAACATGAGATTAAAGCTTATGCAAGTGCTTGTAATAGTAAAATTTCTCCTAACCCTGCCATACCCAATCTGGCCTTAATCTGTGATGCCTTTTAATCATGAAGACCTCTGCTCTACAATTCAGATTGTTTGCTTGATCTGTTCCCATTGTCTCCTGGTTAAGGAACTAGCGTTATTCTTTTTTCTTTTTGAAAATGGAAGCTAACCGTTTCTGTCGTATTAAGCAGCGTTCATGTCTGTTTAATTTAACAACAGCTTCAGTGGTTGTTCTTATTCACGGCTGGCTCCTATTGTTCCAGATTCTATTTGCTATTGTTTAAATGAGTCACCAAAGACGACAAAGCAGGATGCTTGATTATAGAATTTAGCAAAGAATGAGGAAAGTTGGCCAAAACCTTCAGGCTATTTGATTTGTTCAAAGTTCACAACATTGTTACTGATACTGATCAAAATTACAACATTTCTTCCAGTTTCAGCTGATGTGTCTCGCTTTCACATTCCACTTTGTCAAATTAGCCAAATCTTTTGAGCAACTTGTTGCCCTCCTCGACTGTGATGGCGCTGCACCAAGAACTCACGCAAAGGAAACACGCAACCTCTGAAGAAGACACTGAGAGAAACATTCTTCTTCACGAAATGTAAACAAAAATGGCGTAATGTCAAATTTTAGTGTTTGTAGGATTTCAGTTTTCATCTTCGGCAAAAAAACCACAAGGCATTTCTCCTGCTAGGCCTGTACTAGTGTTTGTTTTTGGTAGCATTTACCCAGAACGCCCTGCGTTTTAGTCCGCTTCCTACTTTTGGAGTGGTTTTCGGTCCACTTGCATTCACATATGCACCAGAGTTCACTTACACCGAACTAAGACCTTGGTTTGTAGGCCGACCAGAGCTTCCTTTTTTTGGTCCGCATCAGAGTTCGGTTATGCATTCACACCTCCCCAAACAAACTGGACTTTCTAGAGGAACAAACTGGAGTTCCAGTAAAGCAGACTAAACAGGGCTAGTGTGAATACACCCTGAAATACTTTTAAACCCTTGTCTTCTTTTCATGAACTTCTTTTCATGTCTTAGTCCTGTTAGCTGAAAGTTTTGTTATACATCCACTCATTTGAGCAATAGGCTTCATAGGCAGCACTCATGGTAGAAAAGATTGAACGTTTCCATTCACATCTGACAAAATACCAAAAGGATTTTAAAAATGAAAACCACATTTTTTGTGCGTGTGTCTTGTAACACATCCCCAATTTCAAGACCCATTTAGAGAACCAAGCAAACATATTTGCTCCTTAAGCTGTCTTTAAAATTTTCTTGCACAGTGTTGTCAAAGTTACCAGCAAGTGTGAGCAGGCATGTTTGGTCCCATCTTTCCTCTGTCTCATCCGATTACCCAGCACCTAATTCAACTGTATGAGGTCATTTCCTGTTCATTGGGAACAAGCTGGTTTGCATTGACCTGCTTTTAGATGCCCATGTTTCACCTTAACAGGCGAGGAACTGTTGGATTCATCTGCATAATCGTTTGATCTTGACAGAGCCGGCGTCATTAAGAACGTTTTCACACTGCTCAGTGTTCGGTGCTACCTGTGTTCTGAAGTTTGGGGTGAGACCAGGACCACTCTTGCCTGTCCTTCACCGCTCAGTTGCTTTATGTGCGTCTGTGTTGCCTTGCCCTCTTGGGGCAACGTTCCCCTCACCTCCTCCCCCTCTTATCTCATCTTTTCTCCTCCTCCCTTAGCTGTTTATCCGTCTCAGGGCTCGTCACGTCCCTGAACCTGCTCTAATTAGCATCCCACACAACACTGTTTATTTACCCAGGTACCTTCAGACGTGGAGGGGGGTGAGAATGAAAGAGCTGAGGAGGAAAAACGGAGAGGGAGAAAGCTGGAAGGAGAGAGGGCTGGGAACAGGGAGAGAGGGAGAAACTGTGCAGACAATCAAAGAGCCGTGAGACTCCCTCATTCCGGATGAAGGGTGTAATGATGGTTAGAAAGACATGATGCTCAGAGTCGAGAAAGTGAGAGACGGATAAGTTTCCCGCCTCCCCATGCCTCCCCTCTGCCTTTTCCAGCGTTTCATCTGAGACGCAGAGTGCCTAAAATTAGCAATTTGGCAGCTTTCTTCCTTTCTTCCTCCCTTCCTTCCGGGGGAGCCATTAACGTTCTTCCATTACATCGAGAAATCTTTAAGGTGGGACTGGGAGTGTAGGTGTTTTCTTAGAGTTCCTGTTGGAGTTAGAGCAAAATCCACCTCAGAGTTTATGTGTAGGAGAAAAAGCTCTTTTTAAAAAAAGGAAAAAAAAGAAAAACGCTCTTGAGCTTAACGTCACATCAGCCACTCTGACAGTTCTCTCTGTAGTTCGCTAGAGTCCAGAAGCCATCCTTGCCAAGCTGATGGATGACAGTGACCGTTTCTCATCTGTGCTTGAATTTCTTTACTTTATTCTTCCCAAAGTAAAATTAAATGTTGTTGTAACTCATATCATCCAAAATTCTTCAGAGTCCTTGTGGATGGTGATGCTGTGAGCAGGAAGGATATCTTTTAGCGATTGGTCTTGCAAAAATCCGAAGAAGCCTCTGACCAAAGAGACTGTTGGTGGAAGACAGTCTAATGAGTGTCATGACATGCCAGCAGCTCAAGATCAAGGCAACAGAGATGATATTCCACAGTAACACATTCTGGAAGACATCGGTTGTTGGCCAGCTCTGCTAATCCATTTGCATTTGCTTTCGCCGCTCCTCTTTAAATCTCTGTCTGGCTGTTTGTTTAGAAAGTCGGGCAGAGAAACGCTGGAGTAGGGGATACAACTCTTGTCCGTTAGGATTGATGGAAGAGATGTTTCTGCTCTGCAGCACAGTTCTAGAACTCAAGTGATTCTTGATTCTGCACCTTTAATCAGGCTCAGCATTTCAGGTCCGGACCCTGGTTTACATTGGATCAGGTTAGTCTCAATAGCCGTTTTCTTCCTGATAAATAAAACTATCATTTGAGAACTGCATTTAGAATAGAGTTTGTTAGTTTGTGAGTTCAATATTTCTCAGAGAGGCATTCTCCTTGATGCGCTTTCAGGTTGATAGTTTGAATTCAGGGTGCACAGATTGCAGTTTTCTGACCGATCCAATATATCAGCTTCCTGATGTTTGCTCAGTTTAACTTCTTGGAATTTCCTCCCCCCCCCCTTCTATTTTGTGCTGCGACTCTTTAGTGCTGTTTGACCTATTCAGTGGAGTCCAAATGTCACCGTCAAGGGAAAGGTCAGGTAAAGGTTTAGCACCGAGCTAAGTCTGAATGGCTAATACAGTCCTGGCTGCCTGAGGGCGTGGTAGTCGAGGGGGTTGGGGGCAAGTTGACACTTGAGACCTTGAACACACACCTCTCCATGCTTACACACATTCGAACACACTGCTGTCACCTCCGCTCCAGTTCAATGCCACTCAGCTCCGAGCCAGCAAACATGTCACGTTGGCGCACGCGACTCTGCCTGCATTCGCTTGGATGATTGGGAACGTTACAGCTTCCCCTGGAATGACACATGCCCTCAACGTGCCTCCCGTTGGACACCGGGTCAGAGGTCATCATTCGTCAGAGGTTTATAGCATCCTGCCTGCAAATGGAAAGGTCCAATTTGACATCGGTGCTAGAGCGTCCGCTTCATAATGTTTCGGCTTGGAGTTTTCTGTCCTGCCTAAAAAAACCTTGTCGCAATAAATGTGAAGATAAGTGCAATCATTTCTGCATCCTGGCCCGGTCCCATTTTTGTGTTTCGTTATGAAAAATCGCAGGTCAGCTGTGGGATTTCTGTATTGATTAATCAGCCTCCTCATGCAGGGGGGAGCAGCTGGATTCTAATTGGAATGGATTTCTCCACTGCATTGATTTGCTCAGGTGACAGTAGATGACATACAGCAGTGTGTGTTTGTGTGTGCACCTGGTTTTTGTTGCCTCTTTAGGACGTTTTCTGGTGTAATCCCCTAGAATGTCGGTTTATGGTGACCAAAAGAGAGATGCAATTTTTGGGTTAGGATTACACATGGATAGACGTCTGGATTAGGACAGAAATGCACATTTGTTTGTGGCCATGAGGGTTTTTTGTTCGTCCTCCAAATACCATATGGTGCTCTAATGCCCTTCCTGCAACACCTTTCGCTGCTTGTTGTCGGGTGAAAAGGTAAAACGGAGCAGCTGGATGTTACTGAATCGCCTGGCATTGATGTGTGTGTGTGTGTGTGTGTGTGTATCTGTCTTTTAACTCATTCAGGGGCCCAGGGATGAAACCAGGACCTCTGCAAAACACTGATTTCATTTTCCCCATGACTGCTTTTAGATCCACACCCTGCACTGCTACACGAATCACACACACCCAACCTTCTTATACTTCTATCCAACTGAGGACTTTGTAATGATTTTCATTCATTTTAGTAACTACATTTATGCCTAGCCTAGGCATTTTTACCCAAAAATGCCTTGGCCTAGGTGGGTATATAACTTTATGTGATATACCCATAAGGTGTGGATAGACCTTATGGGTATATCACATAAAGTGATATAAAGTGATTTACCCACCCCTTACCCAAATCATAAGGTGTGGGTAAATCACCCTGCTGCCTTGACCTGATAATATGTCTCACACCACACCTCTAAACTTAACTAGTAGAACGCATTAGAAGTGAGAATAAATTGAGGAAAATGTCCTCACTGCCACAAATGACCCCCCTTTATCACTGAAAATGGTGAAAGTAGTCCTCTAAATGCATTATATACAAGTATATACAGTATATATATATGTATATATATATATATATATATATATATATATATATACACACAGAGGTATGGTTTTCTGTTTTTACTAGGACTTTTCATTGACTGCCATTTATTTCTACATCCTGACTCTTATCCTACACCTAACCATTACCTTTAGATACAAAACCCTAAATCTAACCTAAACTCAACTTAAACTCAATTCACACCTTAGTCCTACACCTAACCCCTAAAATAGATGATCCTCATCCTCGTTTTACTCATCTGGCCTCTCTTTCCTAATCCGACATTTTGCTTGTACGTGTTTGGGTATTTGTTTGAGGGAAAAGTAGGAGGGTGGTAAAATATGGCCGCTGGACATGGCTTCTCACAGCTGGCTGGTCCCAACCCCCCTCCCTTCCACTTCCCCCATGATCTTCCCTCTTATCTAGCCCAGATCCTGGCCTTTCATCTGGGATAGAACCTGGGGGCTGCTTGGCTTCTGCTGGGGTTTTCAGCTCTTTCTCCTGCATACACACCAATACACTCCATTCCAGACCCCCTCCATGCACCGGCTCTATCTGGGAGTCCCAGATGAGCTTTGCTCTCACCTACATGGAAGATAACAAGCCCTATACGACTGTTCTTTCTCTCTGCTTGGTTTTCCTCAATACACTTCTGATCAGACTTTTGAAATCTTCAGCACAAAAAGGCAGTGAAGCTATGGCTTTTGTTTTCTACCGTTTAACACACAAATTACTTTTAAGCTTTAACTCTTTTTTTTGTTGCTGTGTATTTGGGTCCTGGCTGCTTTCAGGATAAACAGAGGGTGAAATAAATAGTTTGACTGCAGATTGAGTATTAGTGAGACAAAGTGGAAAGTGAATTCATCATAGACCCATTTTACAGCATGTCCTCTGCATACTGTAAAATCTCAGAAAGGCTCGTTCAGCCGCACTAAATTGTATTACCAGCTAACAATTGGGCCGTTGTTTTAACTGATCAGCCCATTAGGCAAGTGCTTGTCCAACTCTTGATGTGACCCAGGTCCAGGTTGAAATTGGTGTTTTTGTCCGTTTACGACATCCCATTCCATTCTGCTCCAGGTGGATCCCTGGTCTGCTTTCCTGCTCAACCCTGACCCGTTTCCAGCCTAAACAACAGATTGTCACCTCTCACCCTGTTGCCTTTACCTGATAATATGTCTCTCTGGATCAGCCCTCCTGTCTCTCCATCAGTAACCCTCTCCCTGGCTCCGACCTCTGACCTCGGGCATAACAGAGCATTTGGCGTTTCGAATTGAGCAGCAGATTGAGTAGCATCTGTGACCTCTCTGTGCAATTCTCTCCCAGCCATGCCATGTTATTATTTTTATTAGTTGAGGCTTCTCAAATCTACAGAACATTTAAAGCTTCTGTTCGGGTCAAGGCTTATATATTGAAATGGCCAATTTGATCAAAAAGGTTGCTATGAAACAAATGAATTAAAAATTTCCTAGTTTGTTCTGTCTTTTTGGCACACGGTACAATCCTTAATTGGTGGTAAATCGAATTGACTGGATATGATTTGGTGAGCACACAGATGTGTCTCTGTTGATCTTCGAGGTCAAACTGTGTTGAGGAATGTGTGCTGGCCAGGGTTATGGAACGTCTCCAAACATCTCAAAGTGTTGTAAACAGACAGCGGTCAGTTGATTTACCTTTGAGGTCTGGAAGCGAAGAGAAGAACCAGCCACCCAGCCTGGGTAGGAAGGCAAGCGTAAAAGGAAACACTCCTCTCTGCTACTCACGTCTTTCTTATTGTGTCATTATGAACTTGGTCATATTTTCACTACCTTTACATTAGCAATGAGAGCAGACTCTTGTCTGTCATTTCTTTTGCCTCATGTATCTTCTTTGGTTAACCACAAGATGGAGAAACTTATTAAAATTCTCATTAGGCTAATGGAAGCACATAGTAAGAAGAGCAACGTAATGGTTGCCTGGTGCCCAGACTGTCTGTTTTTAAAATGTAATACTGCTTGATGATTGATCTGTTTAGGGAAGTGAACAACTTGATGGAGCCTGAAGCAGTGCGGTCGCCGACTGCACCAGCACACTTTCTGAGATTCTGCTGGAAGAAAGTAAAGATTATTCCAGAAAACGCCTCTTCATGCCAGGCCTGAGGCGTCTTCAGGCCATCAAGGTGGGATCTGTGAAACAACTGAAGCAGTACTTGATGTTCTGTTCATCAAGTACATCGAAATCGGTTTCTGGAAGTTGAGTAACTGGGAATGTCTTCTGTATTAACAATCACATCCGCAAAATTCTGACCAATCACACAATATTTTTTTCCATCCACAGGATGGCAAAACGTTCACAAGGAGAATTGTGACAAGAAGGGGTGGATGACATGAGACTAAGTACAAAATGATGCAATTTTCGTCTTACAACTGAGACACTGAGAATTTATTTGGGCAGTTCAACCCGACCAATCAGAGCCCTTGCAAGCAGTAGTCTGATCTGCATCCACATACTTTACCAAAGGTGCCTCTTGACAAAAACAACTGCACTCTGGAGGTGTGATCAACTTTAGAACTGCTAAACAAAGTAGAGGCAGTTTCATTATTGTCAAGTTTGCTTATTGGCTCAATGGTGGTATAAAACCAGTAAGCAGCTGGTTGACCAATTGCCGACCAGGAGATCAATTGTCATCGTTTAAAAAACTGGTTTAGGAGATATTTTTCATCTTTTGAAGGGTGGCAAAAAGTTCACAGGGGGAATTATGAACCTTTTGAAAATGTGACTGAAAGGGACCGTTTTATTGACTGAGCAAAAGAAATAAGAGACTGCCTATCTCCAGTAGTCATTGGGAAGGAGATGAGATACTTAAGGACAATTTAGAGAGACCAGTTAACCCAACAGTCATGTTTTTGGACTGTACCTAAACCAACCTTACTAGTCAAAGTTAAATGCTTCTGTCACTGAATCAGGTCCAGACTCCAGCAGCACCACTGACAAATCTCTCTTACTTTAGGGTTTGTTTAAAGTTAGAAACTTACCACACACAAATGGTAAATTGTGCTACATCTATCAAGATTAAGATTTAGATAATTTCACGTAAGAAAGTTCCAAGTCATACCCCCTAAACTGTACCATCTCTCCTTCAGTGGATTGAGACAGATTTATTGAAGTTGAATTTTCTTCCGAGAGCCAAAAGTGACAAAAGTACTACGATCCTCCTGACTACTTCTCCAGCTGTTCATACACACCTTATTTTTCCATTCCTTAATGTCCAACGGTTTAAATTAACATTGGAGTGTTATTCAACATGCATGGCCTTTGCCCATCATCCCTCTTTCTATACTTGCATAAAACGCCCAGAGAAACACACATCCTGTGGTTTTTATTCCATTCCGTGTTCAGCCAAAGTCACAGTCAAACTAGAATTAACTGTCCGCACAGACGAGGAATATCTCCAGTTTTATGGAGTCGTAATGCGGTAGGGTACTGTATAAATAATCTGCCAGCACAAAAATACTTCCAGCTGTTAAACAATATGCCTGAGCGGTTTTTCTTTTCTTCTCATTCTTTTGAGTGAAAAGAATCCCTTTTGTTTATTGAGGAATGATTGCTCGAATGTTTGCCTTTAGTAACACCTCCAGATTGTTGCTCCTTTTGCTGATTATTGTTTCAGAGCGCAGTTTGAACTTTGGCAGGACCACATGTTGCGATTGAACATTGGCTCAAAATGTGAAATTCAAACCTTTGCCATTTTTTTTGACAATTAGGCCCTTTGAAGTTTACCTCTGTAATCTTCTCCTTCTTTTGATACGACGACGCTGTGTTGATACAATCGTCGGGAATTTCTCTCTTGTTTTTATAGCCATACCTGTGGCTTTTGATTGATGGATGGAAACTCTACGGTCGATTGAGATAATAAAGACTTGTGTAAAACCTCACTTTGAGGTTACTGTTTCCCTGCGGAGTTCAGCCGTATTCTGTATCACTGCTGTCAGAATGGCAGAACGGTGTGGAACGGCCTCACCCCCGTTGTGAAAGCATGAAATGTTATTAGTGAACAAGGTAGGATAAAGTAAATTCTAGAGATTGTGTGAAACATCCTCGTTGCCTTCGGCCAGGTTGTAGAACTGGTCAGTGGATGGGGCGACGAAGAGGGAAGCCCCTCTTCATCTCCTAAAGATTCTGCCGCTAGGCAGCTTTCACGCACTGGCTGATTGTTCCAGGAAGTGGGGGGGACAAGAAGCCCCCTCAGATCCTCAGCATGTACCGTGGCAGCATGCTGAGTACATATCAAAGGGGGCAGTCTGTCCTTAGCCTGGGGCAGAGAGACTGTGCTGTGTGGGACCAGAGAGCCATGGATAATAGGACAGCTTGTCACACTTGTGAAAATCCATGATTTTTTTTGACGATGTATTTTATTGCTTTGTCTTGCTTGGCTTTCCACTTAATCAGACCATATAGTAATGGAAAAGTCACATATATACATTAAATACATTGTTATATGACCACAACATTCTGCAGCAATGTCCATTATTTCCGATCTTTATCTTTGAACAGAGATTTTAGTTTGAATGATGCAGCATTGTTGGATAAAGATGCACTAATCTAAGTGGCCAGTTTCAATCTCCCCATATCAATATTTACCTAATTCTGATTTCACTTTTAAAAACTTTAATATAAAAAGGTATAGTTAGGCCCAAAATTATTCATAGTCCTTGCAGATATATTTTTAAACAGATCTTTTAGGCATACAAATGTGTTTCTTCTGACTGAAAGTCATATTATTGTGGCCATTCAGGGTAAGTAGCATGAGACTGACAGAGAACCTGTGATGTTGAAGCGGGTGTCCAACCTCAAACTTTAGAGCTCATCACCAAAGAAAAATTGTTTAAAAAAAAAACTGTGGAAATTCTAAGAAGGGTTCGATTGATATACAGAAAATAGACTTTTCAGTTGAGTTTTGAAACCGGTGCAAATTTGTCATATTTTAATACACCATTATGCTTTTTTTTTCTAATTTAATTCTCCTTTTACATACTTCAATCTTTTAAGAGTCAAATGTCTCATTTACTATCAGATACCAACTTCTTGAATTTAATGTTACAGCAACGTTGCTGTAATGCTTTTCTGAATGTCTGAATGAACCCCAGGCATGACTCGATATGTCATAGCATCTAGCTTCTTCTGTTGCTTAAACATCCCACTAAATTTAGACTCTTCCTTCAGTAACAGCTTCCACTCTGAAGAGTGTGGTCATTTCTACTGCTACATTTAGCACTTGGGTATTCACAAATTGGAAAATCCTGGAATTTTTCAGTTTCCCACACTAACTGGCCAAAAACATTGGCTGAAAACCTGTTGTCTTGCTAGCTGATATTTTGATGCATTTCTAATATTGATGTTAATGTGAAAGCATCAGTGATGTTGATGCTTTCAAGTGTTGTCCAGAATTTGGCAGTATAGCTCATGTAAGAAATGATTTTCTTTTTTCTATGTGTTTCAGTTGGTTGCAAGTGATCCATCCCATCAGATGAAGAGCCTTCAGTTCCGGAGCATTGCTCCCAAGGCCCCAGCTGTGGTGCCCTCAACCTCCCCTTTGGCCCCATCCTGCCAGCCTCGATCAGCTCTACCTGAGGCGACTACTGCCTCTAGCCCCAAGTCCATCCTCGTACCCACACAAAACTATGCACTGATGCAAATAGCAGGTCAGGATGGAACATTCTCCCTGGTTGCACTCCCACCTTCTGTCTCCTCTCAGACGCCACAGCAACAAACCCAGTCAATCCAGAAAAACCTCAAGTTACCCATACCCAGATATCCATCGGCGAGAAGCAAGAGGAGCTCAGAAAAGGTCAAATCACCGATTGCTGTAAGTACAAAAGCAGCTTTCAACGTTCCTGTACTGCCTCAGACCAAGTCAGTGGGGAGTGGAACATCTGCAGTGTCAAAACTAAAGCTAGAAGAGACTAAGCCCACAAGGGAAACCACAAAAGAATCTTTAGAAAAGGTATTTCTGATTGACCCAGCCTCTTCTGACATCTCTGTCACTGCCGTATTACCAGAGAAGGCTCTCCTCTGTCCTGGTTCTAAGTTAGAGCAAACGGCAGATGGCAATGAGCGACCTGCTTCAGCAAGCCTTGTTCAGAACCTCCATTACTCTTCTGCAGCATCCTCAAACTCTACAAGCAACCCGCCTGAGGAAACTAAGACCACAGTGGGGTTGTGCCAAACTAAATCGACTGCTGCTCAGCCTCAGGGCAGTATCACTGTTTTGTCACCAGCCATCTTCAGTAAAGCAGTTCACATTATTCCTTCACCACCTAAGGGTAAGCTACCCATTCTGCCTTATGCTAAGATAAAGAGCTCTCTGATACCAGCTACAAAGCTCAGCAGTTTGACCCCAGAGAGAAAAGGCTTCTGTGGACAGGCAGGGGTCTTCTCTTCTGGAGATACTACGTCCAAGAACATGGAGAATGCTGACGTCTTGAGGCAAAACCCGGTGCTGAACTCCAAACCCTCACTGGTTCCTGTTACACTTCAGAAGCCACCTGGGAAGAAAAGAGGGAGGAAGAGAAAGACAATGGAAGACATCTTGGCTTTTGAAGCCAGAAAGAAGAGGTCTTTGTCTTTCTTTCGTAAAAGGGTCCCTGAAAAACCTCCAGCAGTAATTCCAGGCTTCAAACAAAAAGAAGTTGATATTTCCAAGAAGTACCGAACTATCCGTCCCAAGCCCATGTTGGTTATGGAGACGGTTCCACAACTGGTGAGCTTGCCTACATTAGCACCAGATGGCCAAGAACAGGAGCTCTTACTTGGTCACCAACCAACGTCTGCCACAACCAAGGCTCTGGACTGTTCCCCCCAAACGGCTCCGGTGACCCTTCATTTGAGAGCCGGTTCCAACCCAAAAGTGTTAATTGGCAGCCGTCCGCTCCACCGCTGCTCAATCTGCAACCGCTGTTTCCAGTTCAAGCACCACCTCCAGAACCACATGAACACTCACACAAATAGTCGGCCCTACATCTGCCCCCTGTGCCGCAAAGCATACGCTCACAGAGGTAGCCTGAGCACTCACATGAAGCTTCATCACTCTGAAGTACGGCCGCGCCGATCTCTGTGTTGTGAGTTCTGCGACAAGGTCTTTGGATATGTGGGGGTGTACTTCCGTCACCTGAGGGAGGTCCACAGGGTTGTGCTGACCGTGGAGCCCTCAATCAGTCGTCATGAGGATGATGTGTCTTTGGAGGGGTAAGGTAATTCTTGGATAGCTATTGAACATGTGCAAAGCCTCTTGACCTTTTAGCTTGAAGCAGATTGATTGCCTAACTAAGCATTTTCCCATTTTCTCCCCAGAACTGTCTCTCCAGAGCCGTCGGATGAACAAGATCGGGAAGACCCCGTAGAGCTGCAGATCAAATGCGGCCGATGTCAAGCTACCACTCCCACCTTTGCTGACATGAAGATGCATTTGCTGTATGTACATGAGGAGGAAGTCCACATCCGTGCCCATGACGGTGTGGCCCAATGTGTCGGCCGCGAGGTCGAGAACGAGCTGGTAAAGCACGCCGCTCACTACTGGCGCCAGCTGAACGAGAAGCGCAACCTGGTGAAGTGCGGCAACTGCGACGAGGAATTCTTTTCCTTCTCCAAACTTAAGAAGCACATCATGTCCCACCACCGTGTCAGGGACGGGGACGGCGACGAACCGAGATCGACCTCTCCTGAGAACGGTAGTGACTTGGGGGTTCTGGCTGCAGGGGCGGCCTTTAACTGTGTGCTTTGCAGTAAGGTGCTGGACACTAAGGAGTTGATTATGGAGCACTGGAGAAGTCACCATCACTGTGAGCAGCCGGTCCTGCTGTGGGACGCCCTGAGCTCCTACTCTGGACAAGAAGAGGGGGAGGTGGACGGAGACTTAGACACTCCTTCTCCAAGCCCACATTAAGTGGCTGAACGGGCGAGGCCCTTACCGTAGCTCCTCCTCATACTCACTCAGTCCTAACAATCAGCAGCACAGGGATGGAGAGTTTCTCTTAGGTCTTTTGAACTCTAGTTTGGTTTTTCACATGATTAGACAAGGCATAAGAAATGAAAGTGTCTGATGTTACAAGTCGTAAGAGATTCTCTCACCAATTCACTTATAGAAACACGACCATTTTTATTTTTCTGATTGCACTGTTCTGTTCTGTGAATTTGGAGGTATTTAAGATACCGTTTAAAATATTTTTTCTACGTTTTATTTAAATGTTATTGTGGCTAATATTTAATCCAACTGACACAACTGTTAACTAATTAAGGGTCTCTTCACCCTTTAACTAATCTAACCATGCAGATCATTGGTTCATTTTGTGCTGGAGTTCTCCTCATTTAGTTTTGTCACCCAACATCTGCTGAGTGGTGATTAGAGGAAAACTGACTGCATCAGTGGTCTTTTGTTAGCTCTGTTAGCATCCTGGCCCGTCATCAAAAGTCATATTTTTCATAAATGATGTCTCTTGGAAAAGCTTTGAGCACAACCAACACAGTGTGTTTAAAAAGTCTGCATGGTTAGATAAAACTTGGAGCAAGTGACGAGGTAAAGATCACGACTGTAGGACGTCGTCTACTTATTGTGCTGGCTGACAGTTTTCTCCATTGGCTTTTGGTCATCAAAGATGAAAAGAAATGAGTGTTTGTACAATCCTCCGATGTAACATTTTTCACGGAGTCAAAAAACGACATCTGTCATCGAGCTCCGTGTTTTGCAGGGTCCCGTTTCTATTAAGACCCATGAAGGAAAGAGTTTTGTAAACAGCACCAAGTGACATCCTCGTGGCCTTTAAAGAAACATAGAAGAGAAAAGCAGAAAATGTTCATGAGGCTAATCGTTACTATGACTCCCTTTAGGCCTGTTTCAGTCGATTAATGCCTGTGTGTGTGTGTATTCTGTGATATGCCAGGGTCTATTCAAAGTAGTGATTGTTGAAATGAGTACTGTTCGCTGATTTTAGTAAATACGCAATGGATTGCCTAGCTGTTGTTGCCAGCTCTTGTATGCACCTGTGGAGTTTCGTGCACCCAGACTGAGTAGAGTTAATAGAAACTGTCGTTAAATCCAGAAGAATATGCTATTTTGTACTTTAGATTACTACAGAGAATATTTATGCTTGTGGTTGGTGATTACAGAACCAGCACTGAAACATTTTTGTTTTGTTTGCCGCATTATATTTTGGGGAAGGGGTGTTTTTTGGGGGTGTTTTTCCCTCAAGGGTTAGCTTGGATTTAATGAAGTGAGTCTTCGGAAGTTGCTTCCCCCGCCTGTAGCAGGAGGATGTGGTATGGAGTCGTGGAAAAGTGAAGGGCCGGTAGCGTCACAGTAGGAAAATATTGAGTAAAAACACCGCAGATTCATGGTGTCAAAATGTGAAACAAAAATATTTTACATGATCTAATTGCTGTTTTGTAAAACAAAGAAGCACTATTTATTCCTTCTGCTGCTAGAGACTTAAAAAGAATATTAGGGGGGCTAGAAAAATTGTTTTAGCAGTGCTCCAATTGCAGTTTCCTGGCTATTGACCAATCTTTAAATCTTGTTTATCTAAAAAGTTGCTAAATACAGCCACAAAGTGGTTCATTGGAAATAGTGGGGTGAGTATTGTTAGCCGCGCACATGCGGACGTGACCTGGCAGAGCAAAAAGGGGTTTGCGGCTGATTTTCAGACCTTTCCAGAGGTAATCAAGATCAGTGAATAAGCTTGGTTTGTCAATCTCCCAAAATTAAGAAAGTCTGGGCCGAATTATCGGTGCGTCTCTAGTTTATTTGTGACCTTGAATCTATGAATCAAGCCACAATGTGGAATAAACACTCATAATTTCATTTTGATTTTTAAGTTCTTGTTGAGCAAAAGGTCACCCTTTTTGTTCTTCTCTCTCTAAGTGAAGCTCTGAGTTGATCTTAACTGATTTAATTTGTTGCTGCAGGTTGTTTTAAAAACACGCTGCTCGGCGCTTTACAGCGAACTGTACTTTCTGCTCATGGACCTTCGGTTTCATGAGCAGAAGTATTGCCAAATGACTATATTTTTGTCTTTTTTATAAGCAAGGGAAGAAGTTTAGCAGCCAGATGATGAGTAATCCACACCAGCAGGTGAGAGAGGGAGTTCTGAAACTTTGTAAAAGCATCGGTATACCTTAATCCCAGCAACAAATTCATAGCTAAGTATTTGAAGGTTATCAGCTAATCTGGCTTGTTGTGTCCCACAGACTAATATTTCGCTAGTGCATCTGACTATCTGTTATAGATAGGGTATCTATTACTGCCAACTTCATATAATCTCACTTCAAAAAACCCAAACTATCCCTTTAATGTCCTGTTTCATGGTTGGGTTGGCATTATTACACAATATGTAGCTCTGTTACCATATGTCTGTGTTTATGTTTCATATAAACAATAGTTCCCAGGGTCAAGTGAATGTACCTGAATGTTTAAAAAAAAAAAAAAAAACAAAAGTAAATATATATTAAAAATATATAGACATTATTCTATGGATAGATACCTTGAGATATATATTGAGAAGAAAATATCTATATTTACAGAGTCACTAGTGAATCAGCTGCTTTGTTCTGTCCACATGGAAGAGTGCAGGTGCAGATATGATTACGACAAAAGCCATGCAGAGCGGTCTTTGTGTCCGGGCCGAGGCCAAAGCACCGATGGGGGTCGGCTACAGTAAGCTCCACTGTGGGGGTCATCGGTGAGTTGTCCTTTATTTTTTATTTTTTTCTCAAGCCCTTAAACATCAGGCAGGAAGTGACAGAGTTCAGGGTCAGTCTCTTCGTTCCTCAGCAACAGGAGGAATACGCTCCACTGTCGGCACGCGCTTGGAAATGGAAAAACTCATGTTTTATTCACTTTAATACGCTGATGGTCACCCGGGTAAATAAAAAAAAAAAAAAACTAAACAAAGGAAGGAAAAAAGACTGAAAATGTTTTGTGCTTGTGACTGTTTGTGCACCTGAAGAACCTGATGTGAGAATAAACGTTGTTCGTTGATGATGTCGTGTTGTTCTTTAAGGTGACAGGAACAGACTTTCGCAGGTTGAAATGTTTTTCTGTCACTTTTTCTTCTCCTTTAGCAACCTATTGCTGTGCACTGCTAAGTTATCAGAGGCCCTTACTGAACTTCATAATTCTGTTTGGTGAAAACAAAAGCAGTCATCTCTGGTGATTGATTCAGATGAGGTAAGTGACAAGTAGCCCAAAATACAGTCCTTTTAAAACGCCGTGGAACAGGTTAGCAGTGATTCCCAGGTTTTACTCAACATTCACCCCAAACAGAGTCTGACTCTGCTGCCAACAGCTGGCTGGTTGTTGAGTCACTTCAGCGTTTCACTCAGAGGTGTGAATGGAAACGTAAAACCCCGGAGATCCTTCAAAAACGTTAGGTTAGTGTACAGGATGCTGCATGTAGAGCATTTACAGGCAGATATTTATTAGTAGTAGTGGAGTGTTACCCACATTTTCAATAACTCGAGATGTTCTATAGCAGTAATGTCCAAACTTTTAGTCATAATTTTCAAATTCTAACATCTAGCAGGCCACAAAATTCATTAGATTAAAAATGCATAAATTATTTATTTTTATGATTATTTTTAAGTTTTACTTGCACAACATTTTAATGAATTCTGTAAACCATTAGAGATCCAGATATGAGCCTTTATTAAAAGAAATACAATTTCCAAAATTTTGTCTTTAGTAGTCCCATTGTTTACATTTTTTTTTTTGACTTGTATTCACACATTGGATTCAACTTTTCTACAGATGAAAATCAATTGTTTTTTTTTTTTTGCAAATGTTACATCCACTGACCTATAGGGGGCAGTGGACCTTTGCTCCTTTTTTGTTTGCAGGCTTACTGTCACACCTGGAATCACTTCTCATCAGGGCAGTGCAAAAAATGCGCCAGTAGCTGTGGTTCCGTTAACCATATCGCGCAATTTGTAATTTTGAAAATATATTTGTTTGATGGAAACTTTTCAATTTCAAAAAACCTTGTTTTAAACATTTGGCACTACGATGAGATGTCGGGGGTTTTTTTCTTCTTTTTTTTGGTTGTGTCGAAATTGATTTATTTCACAAAACTGCGATGAAAATGTTTTTTGCGCATCAAAACTAAGATCAACACCTGGATGTTGCCACTGGCATTAACCACAAAGAAATAAACAATAGGAAGTAGTTGGAGGATGATGGCGCAACATGCTTCTTATCACGTGAACAAATGTATTCACACGAGATTTTAATTGCATTTCTTATTTAATGGAAACACCTGAATTGGATTATATTGTTTTCTTCTACATTGGCGGAATATTGACAAAGATTTGCATACATTGGTAATTGAAACGCGGCTCCTGGTCCGGTGCCGGGCATTTCTGTGTTTAACTCTGAACAGAGGACTCAGTGTTGTAGCAAATTCTGTTTAGGTCATGTTGACATTTGAACTCTTGCATGTTAGAAAGTGTTTAGATGGGCAGCTTGGTCGGGTTTCTCTGCCATTTTCTTCCCTGTCTTTGTGGCCAGCCAGAGTTTGGAAATTGTAGTTTTTGTTTTTTTGTTCAGACTTCAGATTTTTGTTTTTGACCTCGAAGGAGTTTATTTTTGTTTGTTGATTTGGCCTTGGAAACCCTGAAGTCATTTTACTTCCCTTGTGTCAGTAAGGCCCTGAGCCAGTGGACTAATGGAAAGTAAATGACTGGCTTTACTTTTAATCTACAATTTGTGTTACACCCTACACTCACTCAAAGGGTTGTAACAGCAAAAACAGAGAAAGTAACCAAAGCTAATCATCTAATTTAGTAGCTTGTTTAGATTTTTATTCAGTGAAAACCCAATAAAAAGTAGTTTCAAGAAGCTTTCTTCCACTTTGTTCCACTAGGGAGGAGTTAGTGGAGCTTTGCGAAATTAAAGACATTTTTTATTAACGTTCAGGTCCAGGTTGTCTCAGGTTGACTGCTATGAGCACACCGAGTCCCTGGCAGCACGATGAGCGTGACACGTCTCAGTGGATCGTCCTTTGTACAGTTTTAACTGGGAATCCTAAATGAACTTCCATCTCTTGGGCGACGGAGCCCGATTCTTCTGTCACCCTTTTTGACATGTTTCATAGTCAATATTCTCTTTCCTTTGCCCCTTTTAGGTTAAATGACAAGAGGCTGACAGGAAAGTTGATGTGACAGATTTTATTTAGGCTCTCGTGTCGTCTTGGCTGAGACGAATTGTTAAACCGGCGTGTTTTAACAGAAGCAAAAGGGAACAACAAACACTGAAAGTGCTCAGAAAAAGTGTTTTAGAGCCTGATATTAACTGGAGAAGTGTGTGTGGAGTGATGGAGGATCAAGCAAAGTGGGAGAAGCCAAGGGGCTGTTGGTAACCTACATCTGCCTCACCTCTGTGCTCCTCCCCCACTTAGCGGGCCTTCCATCTGCCTGATTTAGTGTCACAGTTCATTCAGATTCCATATACAGTGTAGGTGAGACCTTTAAATGTCCCGCTCTCAGTATTTTTAAAATAATGTTTTTTTTAAAGGAGTATTTGGTTATTGTTTTCCCAATGTACAGCTATCATATAACAAACAGCTTGAAGTATTATGGAAAATATTTTTTTAAGAGTGTCCAAGTTTCAACACTCCAGCTGTGGATTTGAGATGGAAGATTAAAAACTTTAGTTTGTCCTTCCTTCATTTGTCCTGTGAAAGTTGAAGTTGTGATCCTCCGACAAGAACTCTCAAAAATACAGGCTGTGTGGTACAATGGCTTCATATTTAATGATCTGACTCCACTCACAACCGAAACGAATGCAGTTCCCAGGAAATGGGGTGTTTGTCCCCTGCCGTGGTGTTCCATAGGCCCATCCCTGGCAGCCATTGCCACGCCGGTGTGGAATGCACATCTTCAGCTCTAATTGATTCGAAAGAGCACAACCTTGTATCATGAGGTCAAAGTGCAACGCCGGCATAATTCCTGCCGTCGCCCAAACAAACAACTCTCGACTTTCCGAGCATCCAGAGGGTTTGAAATGAGGGCAGGTCACCCCAGGGTGGCTTCCAGCTCTGGAAGAACGCAGATAATGCTGCCACGCGAGCACAAACCGGGTCTCAATCTAGTGTCGCCATCGCATCTCATCGCAGGCGCAGATAAAAAGGAGCTCGCTGTACAGTGATGCATATTTCCTTTTAATCAGAGCTAACGTGTAGCACAGCCTTCACAGTGCACTCCCACCTCGCTGTGGTTCTCAGGGGGGGACAGGGGAGATCAAAGCAACACCCCCAAACACACTCACTCACACACACATACACCTCGCTTGTACATGATCAGGAGAGCTGGGGGCTGCTCTCCTTCTTTATCTCCGTCTTTGAGCAACACCCCCCTTCAAGACAGCTTTGGAAGTGTCGGGACCGAGCGAGAAAGCACGAGGGATTAATAGTGAAGCGCTCTAATTTGTACCTGTTCGGGTTTTGTTGTCTCTTCCATGGTTGACCCTGATTTCGCGGAGCTGGCAGGAATGAAACAAGAGCGTCAAACAACACGCAGGGACACTTGGAATAACAGAACTGGAGTCACATGGAGGGACACCAGGGGAGAGATTTATGGGACAGTAAAAATGTGACCCACACTGACCACAGATGTTTTTGTGAACCACTTAGGTGGGGTGAAACCTGAGTCCTGCTCGCAGACTCAGGCTAATTGAAGGCCCCCTCATTCACCTTCTGATGCCATTTTTTCTCAATGCACTAACAGCCGTGACGCTTTGGACCGCATGCGGACTTTGACAGCGATACTTGCGCACCTTCATCAAAAGTAATTCAACTCTACCCAGTGACAGAGCCCGGGCATACAAATCGGTTGCCCCACATCTACGAGTGCCTCCCTAAAGATGTCTTTCGATGAATCTGGAGACCTGGATCCGCCCTTCTCTTCTTCTGCTGCCTCTCGGTTTCAGGTTTCAACGCAGCGTCCTGGCTCTCCTCACCCTCCCAGATTAGTCATCTAATGAGCAGCAGTGCTGATCAGGTAAATAATTGATGGCGGGGCGGCTTGGAGAAAGCCATCGATCCAAGCGGGGCTGCAGCTCTAAATGGAGCAGAGAAAGAGGCGACTGGGGAGGACAAGAAGCCGTAGATTCTTCGCTGTAATGCTGTTTGCTCTATTGGCCAGATGGGATTCAGATCCAAGAAACCATCCTTGACTAAAGAGCTTTACCAATCAAAATCAAAACCGTTGCATAGAATAGTCGAAAACTGTAAACGGAAGACATTCAGAAATTTCAATCTGAGAGGTTGACAATCAGGTTTCATCTTTGCTTCCACTTTATCATTATGTACGATTTTTGGTCTGTGTCCACTTGTCTGAACTCAGTGGTGCTTGACTCAGCTCTACGTGGTTCAATCAGTTTTCCACTAGTAATGATTTCTTGGTACCAGTCCCTCTTTCAGAACCTACTTTGATGGGATTCTACATGTGTGGAGTTTGGCTGATGTTAAAAGACTGTTACTGATTGGCTTGACGGTGGAGTCATTCGTTGCATCACAACAGCGACTCCCTCTCGACTGGTATTTGTAAAAACTAACCATCGCAATAGACGACCCCACCCATTAGAGCTGTCACTCAATCGTAACTCCATTTTTAGAACCTACTTTTCTGGAGTTCCAAGTGTACGGAGTTGGGGATAAAATGCTATGTCAGAAGACTGTCGGTCACTGATTAGCTAGGGGTTGAATTCATTGGTTGCGTCACAAGAGCAACTTCCCTTACAAAGGTGGTCTCAAAGTGCATTCTTCAAGGGCTACAGTCCTGAAACCTTTAGACTTCTCTTGTCCTACACATTTGAATTCAATGGCTAAATTGCCTCACTAGCAGGGAGTGAAGCTCTACAAAGCTCTGCTAATGAGCTAATTTTGGAGGCAGGTGCACTGAAGCAGAGAGACATCTAAAAGTTGCAGGACTCCGCCCCTCAAGGCACGTGGTTTGAGATCTGTGCTTACAATAATCTACTTTGCAGAATTTTTTATTTCTCTTCCATGTAATTTTTAATACAGCTTACATTCTCAATTGTTGCATAGTGTTTGTGTAAGGAACCGATTACATCATACATCTTTCTGAACTCTGGGGCCATCTGAGTGTATGATGACCCCACCCATTACAGCTGTTGTTCAGTGGCAATGAAGAACAGCCCAAACTGTAGAGTTGAGCTGAGTTGGGCTGCGCTGATGAGTTCTAGTGGAACAAAGCTTTTATTTATGTGCTTGTGGTTCTAAAGATGAAGACTTTGAAGGTCATCCTTTAAAGTTAACCATGTTTCATAAAGATGTGCACTTTCATAGTGAATTTTCCACTTCACACCTACATGCTAAGTCCCTGGACAGCCTGGTTTTAATGCATCCAGCCACATGGGATTTTGAAAACTATCTCTCACTGTAGCACCTAAACATTCCTCATCAATGCTTGAAAGCTTCGACAGATGCAAACATTTGACATTGCTTTGATCTCTACGCAACCGGAACATCAGATCCGCTTTGTTTGCAGGTCACTCAACTCAATAAATGGGACAGTTTATTCTCACACGGAGCTGATGGAATGTCTGTCGGTGACATTGCTCGAAGTCAGACCTCCTTTTTCCATGATGCTTCACTGGGAAATCCGCTACAGGGTTGCTGCTCGTTGCCTTTTGGTCCAGATGGTCAAGAGCTCCCAGCGTTCCGCGGGCTGGGCACCGTCCGCCCCAGGGGGAGGCCTGCCATCTGCTCCTGTCCTCTCCTCTCTACTCGTATAACTCACCGTCTCAAGTCCCGGAAGTGCTGTGCATAAAGCCTCGCGTCTGTCGGATTACCTTCCATGCTCCTCTATGGCTGATTAATACCTACAGTGGGTTGTCTGTCCTGTCTCAAGCTTTTTCCTGTTAATCATTGCCTCGTCTTCATTCCTCAGTCTCACAGCGGCTTCTATGTCTGCCTTTGTGTGTGTGTGTGTGTGTGTGTCCAATAGAATTCAAACAAGACAGAGAGCATCTTTCTGTAGTCATTTTAGCTCCGGGGAACGTGGTGAAACGACCGGATGCTCATCCCACTCTTTGCCTTTGGGGAGCTGCGTCTGCCTGAGCCGTAACCTACATTTACTGATCACTCTTACACGTAAGGTTAAACGAATCAGACCTGCTGGAGGACGAACAGATCCTTCAAACACACACGCATACACAGATATAGCAACCATCAATGCAGACACTCCACACACACACACACACACACCAACAAGGAGGTTTCTGTTTGCTGTAGCGCAAGAAAAGCTAACAAGGTCAGCAAGTGAGCAGGCATCTGAATGTGTAATTAATTTATTTAGTCTGGCTCCAAGGAGCCATGGGCGGGGACTAATAAGAGGAGGGGAGCTGTTCTGTGGAGAACAGAACATAGGAAGGAAAACTGAGATTCGTCTTCAGGAGGCCCAACATTTCCCCTTTTGTTTCTTTTCTCCAACAACCAGAATTAAAAGAGGGCAACAGAGAAGTATCCACCATGGTTTTGACAGCTCACCTACTGTAGCTCATGATTGTGAGGCGCGATGCTGTGGCCAGACGAAAGCAGGCGGGTCTTGGCGTGATGCGTCTTATTTCTTTAAGGAGAATCAGACCACAGAATGGGTTCGATTTTTAAAAGTGAAACACGAAGAAATACTCTCCCCACCTCCACTCCTCTGTCCCTCCTGCCCACCCCGCGACAGTGACTCTAGCTGGGATCCACTCACCGTCTCCCCCTTGGGGAAGACCGCCATCCGACTCGGGTCGTCAGAATCAATTATCCTCATCCCCCCTTTTTTCACCTCACCAGCGTTTACATGACTCACATTTTTCAGACCCGTTATTTTTCTCCTTCCTTCTTTCCTTACCGTGCGTCTTCACGGCAGACTCGGCCCCCTCCCCGCCGCACCGATCCAATGCTTATCCCATGCTTAGGGGCTGAAAACAGCACTAGATGATAAATCTGTGGCGATGTACTGTAGAAGAAAATGAAATGAAGGGAAAGAGAAAGGAGGCCTGGAGGCTCAGCAGTACAGACTGCTCAGCACAGCAGAAATTTAGAGAAGAATAGCCTGTCCTGGAAGGATGGAAATGGAGCAAGGGTGTAACCATACTTCAACCGAAGGGTTGAAATCAGCTCACATTGGCGTAGTTGTGCAAACAAAATTGCATCATTTTGTACTCAGGGAGGCGTCTTCCTTCACTTCTCGACACCAGACTGTTTTCCAAAGAGCTCTTTGTGACATGTTGTGTGATTGGTCAGAGGTTTGTGCTGCAGTGTTGATGTTTCGCTTGAACTAGTCCGCTTTCACTATCTGGTATCTTTCTTATACCAGCATTTCTTCAGCTATACTAGTAAAATGAAAACTGAAATGCATTCATTAAAGGTAGCAGTAGAAGGAAGCCAAAGTTTACATCAAGGTTTAGCTGTTAACACGTATGTCCAAGGAAAACCAGCAGATTGCAACAAGTCGTTGACTTGCAGCATTCTCTCCTCCTGTATGACTATGGAGCAACAGAAGACGATCACTTGCGTTGTCGTTTAATTTAAAGCACGCACGTTTAATTTAAAGCATGCACTGAGAATGCATGTAGCGATAGTGAAGAGGAAAAAGTCTTAACAGGAAGAAACCTCCAGCAGAACCAGAACCTGGCTCAGTATGAGCAGACCTCTGCTACGACCAACTGGAGGTTTGAGAAGAAAGAGCACAATGCACGAGAAGAAACAGAGTGAAGTAAAAAAATATATTTTTTTTAAACGTGTCTGGCAGTGTGGCTCCCTTGATTACTGTCATAATTTTGAAAAGTAGAAAATTATCAGGAGAGGAAAAGTGTTCCGTTGTTTTGGGGACCAAAATTGCAACCAGCTGTTACATTTACAGCTGGTTGTTCAAACAAACAAAACCCTTTGAACAACATGTTCCCCTCCTTGCCTGTGGTGGCGCTGCACCAAGTACCGTTGAAGGAAACGACATGAAAACTTCCGAAGACACTGAACACAACTTCATTCTTCACAAAATGTAAACAAAAATGGAGAGGCGTCAAATTCTGGTCTGCGTCAGAGTTCGTTTGTGCATTCACACCTCCCCAAAAGAATGGGACTTTCCAGGCAAACAAACCAGAGTTTGATTAAAGTGAACTAAACAGGACTGGTGTGAATACACCCTTAAAGTCAGCAGCAGTTTCTCACAGAGTATCTTGAAGCTGGAGGCTGTTAGCACATCCCTATGAACCAGACCTGTAAAAAATAAGCTCCGGTATTAAAACAAAGCAGATTCACATTGGGTCTGCCATGTTCAGTTGTTAAAGTAAAAGCCCAGGCATCATCCTGAGATGAAAACAACAGATCTGTGACCAGGGGGTGGATATGTGTCCATGAGGATAATCAATACCATGCTCTGCTGCGAGAGCAGAGTGAAAGAGACGTGCTGTATTTCTTCATATTTAATGCCTGACTGACTTTAATAGCTCACACACTCCATGTGCAGGGAGGAGGAAGAGTGCTTCAGCACCAACTGGCATCCACAGTCACCTTAAGAAACCTTTTCTGAGGCAGACCCGGAGTGTTTACCTGCCCCGATGAGTAACATAAAACACAAACAATGCTTGGTGTAATTGGCACTGATGTGCTTTAAAAGCCCTCCTCCTCCTCCGCAAACACCTGCAGCCCATGAAGCCCCCGCGACCCCCTGGGAAATCACACATTAGCATTTAGCTTTTTCATCTGCTGCACTAATCAGAGCCAAACGTTTCAATAATACAACACAGGAGCGGTTACGCAACCCGAAGAAAAGGGGCTGAGAAGGGGGGAGAAGGAACAGTCGGTATGGAGGTGTTTCCAGGGGGTTGCGCAGCATTTTGGCGCCCGGGCTTAATGCTCAGATGGATCTGGGTGGGGTTGAGGGCGAGCCAGTGACCTTAGCCGGACTCCGGCTTGTTTTACATGCAATAACAGCATGCTGAAATCTTTCTGATTTACCAACACACTCGTGCCTTTCCGAGAGCAGCTGCAAAGAGTTAACAGCTTCCAAACAATCTGGGATAAACAGAGGCGGAGGTGAGTCAGCGAGGCGGTGCAGCCGGGGTTAGGGCCCAGTGTTAACACCATGACCTCACAGATCAGGACAACACAGAGGAGGTTAACTGCTTCCAACTCTTAACTATACCCACTTGGTTGCAGTTTCTATGCAAGCACAATAACTTGCAGGTGAAAATCTGTTTACACGAAGCCAACTTTTCCTTCAAAGATATTTTTCACAAGTCCAAGAAAAGTCTTTGAGAGGCAAGTCTGTCTATTGACTGAAGTAAGAATGCATGTGATAATTGTTGCATGTAGGGAATCACATGACTCAGTTAAAACAAAAATAGGAGCATTGAAAACTAATAAGGAGCATATTTACCCCATTAGGAATGTAAAATTGCATTTGTGTCCATAGAAAAATAATGTGGACTTTCTTAGTGAATCAACAAATATTAACTTTTATTATGTATAATGATGTAATAAAGTTTCTACTGCCTCAATTAATTATTTAAAAACATGAATTTGCTGTTATGCTGTTGATTTTGACGCATCACATACAACAGAAATTAATTCAGGTATAATTTTTACCTAACATGGAAAAGGTCTTTGTATACACCAAACCGCTGTTTGGAAATTGATGCTGTTTTCAGATATTTATTGGAGAAAAGTTCGAGAGACTGCCAAGATACCTTGGATCAGCTGTAGTTGTCATGCCAGGGCACTAGATGGCACTGTGATGTTCGCAAGTCATAGAAACACACTTGGGCTTTTACCCTTAACCTCCATCTGACCTCTATGATAACCCTAGAGCTCATGTAACACCCTTATACTCCAGAGGATGTGTTCAACTGAAAAGGTTAAGTATCACACACAATACAATGCTATGTTTCTTTTTTTCTTTTTTCTTTTACTGTTATCTGCATGCGTTCTGAACGTGCGCCTTCCCACCTGTGTAGTACTTCGGAGCACTTCCCGAAAGGTTCTACTCTGAGACCCGGTTTCAAACGGTACCGGTGTCAGAGACTCGGATCACTGGTACGGTTTCACTGAGAACCAGCTCCATGAATCCTTTAATAAAATCTGTGATGGACGTCTACCGGATTGCCCATCAGAAGTCCATCAGCGGCCAGTGATGTATGTTTAAAAAAAAAAAGTGCCTCTTTCGTATTTTAATATAAACCCACACGAAAAGTGTCCAATCCTTCACAACTGCTTTGCAACTCGTGAAAGTCAAGCAATCTCTTCCGGCTTGATTCATCTGCAGAGTGTTAAAGGCAACAAAAAGCACGTTGTACCCAGTCGGGTTTCAGCTCACTGCTCAGCTGGCTTAACCTTTCATAAATTGACCGTTATGGGACTGTCACTACCTCAAGTAACAGCGGATGGTTAACTTTAGGCCCTACTCGCCACTTTCATGCTTTCAGAAATATGACAGGCAAGGCCAGGAAGTGGAACTGGCTCGAATTGTTTTACGAAAGAAGCGTTGAATGGAAACAGGACCGTGATCCTCGTCCCGTTGATATTACATCAAAGACTGCAGGAAGTCTGCGGATCAACACACTCAACAGGGCCCATCCTCTGGACTGTGTGGGTCGTCTCTGAAAATTCCACACACATTTTATTCAAATTTATGCTTCATTTACACTCCAGGACTACACTTTACTCTGGAGGCACCTCAAGAACATTTCATCAGCACCATCACTTCTCCATCTTTAGACGCCAACCTGCTCCTGCACTCTCTGCTCCCTTCCTGGAGCTTGGCAGCTCTTGATCAGCCTCTCTGGCCCGCAGCAAGCAGGAAATGACCTATTGTTCTGAGATAATGTGAAATATAATGTTCCCCTGCCCTCTTGGAGAAGGCATCCTGCCCTGGCAGCCTCACCGCTGTGGGCAACGGTAGGCGCCAAATATATGAGCACCTGCCAAACAGAGACGTCCATCAGCGGCTGGTTTACAGTGCCGAGATGAGAGGGGAAATCCCCCGGAGACTTGAGGGAAAACAAGCAACCTCTCACTCAGCCGTTTCACGAAAACTCACCTCCGCCCACTCAACACAACCGGGGAGATGTTCTCTTCGAAAGCACATGCGGAAAAAGCACCTCCGAGTGCATCCGAGGCCGCGAAGTTGGAGAGGTGAACGTGAAACAATCAAAGAAAACCTTCGTTGTTCCCGCCGGAAGGAGTCGCGGCCAAACCACCTACCTCTCCACATTCAGTCTCCTAAAATCAGTTCGTCAATCAACAAGTATATATATATATATATATATATATAAGTAAAACTACAACAAGCAAGACAAGTGGAATCCTTATCTGTAACCACTTCCACGTGAGCGGCGTTAATGAGCGGCCTGGCAGCGCGGCTCGACGTGACGAGGACCTCCGCTTAGTCAGAGGCTGGAACCCCTCATTGATCGCTGCGGTTCGCCGTGGAAACAGCGAGAGTGTATTTATTTGAGTGCATTGGCAGCCAAAAACTCATAAATATCCTTGGCAACCGAGCAAATGAACAAATCAGTTTTTGCAAGAGAAGAACGGCAAAAGAGCGGGACGACCCAGGCGGCGTAATGGAAACGGTGGGAAGGTTTCCACCAACACCACAAGTACCGATAACTCATTCTGCTTCACTTGAGGATAAAGTGTGAAAATGGAAGTTATTTTTTGTCTTTTTTCCCCTAAACTTTTAACAGCATGTCCTCTAAAGGATGCTCTAATTTCTAATTACGGTGCTTGTATTTTAAAATCCAGATGGAATAACAACTCCATAAAGTTTATTTAGGACCAAACTTTCACAGCTGTCTCGGTCTGAACGCTAAACTGCTTCTGCTTCACTGGTAGCTTGAGCTGCACCTTTTTTTTCTTTTTTTTTAACCCCCTCCAAGTCTATTCAGCTGTTGTCTCAGATAACGGGCTCTCGGAAAGCACAAAGAATAGCTCCCACAACTTAAACATGCTCCAAAAGGATCCTCGGTGAGGTGAATTATGTGGAGGGCGGTGTATTCAGGTAATAAAAGGGTGTAAATCTGTCAGATTAGTGACAAAAAACGAGTGTGTGGGATTAAGGTAGAGCATGGATGTGGTTCCTTTTGCTTTATTACTCATCTTACATTCTTTTTGGATCCTTTTTGGAGGAGGTACGCACCTAAATGGATTAAAGTCACAATTCGCTCTTTGCACAAAACAGACATTTAGGCATATATCCTCTCCTCTGTATCTTTGTGACTGTATGCTTTGATGTCGAACCAGCCGCCCACTGTGACTTTCTTCCAGCTGCTGAATTGTCTGTTCAGTGCAGCTTAGCTCCAAACATTTGGAGGTGCCTAACACTGCCATCTATTGTTCTTCTTTTTAAAGCTCCTGGGCTGCGCTGCATGTTTGGAAGCGTATTGTTTTCACAGATTAAAACGGAGCCTGTCTGTGGAGATTCTCTGCACACGGTGGAAGTTTTGTCAAAAGTGCTTTTGGCTACCCCTTCACCTTACCTGGGTTTAGTACTTTTTCATATTTCCTCTGAGATTGGAGGGTTTGCTTTGCTCCATGGTGCAAACCCTACTTTAGAACAAACTACTTCTTCTTGTTTTTTATGTTTTCCTGTTCAATTTTCAACAAATGGACGTCTCCCAACAAACCATCATGGAAATGTTGGATCACATCCGCAGCATACGTTACAAGAAATTCCGTCGCAGTGTTGTTTTTGTATTTTTAAAAAGATCCACAAACTATTTTCTTAATTTGCACCCCTGAAGAATTGTCAACAGCGTTGTTTAGTCATGTTTTGTACCTCCATGAACAAGTAGTGTTTTTGTGTGAACCAGTTCAACATAAGAAGAAAGAGGATAAATGTGAATCCAGATTCCAAAGATAAAAAAAAGAACGTGTATTTAAAATCTAGAGTTATTGTTAGTGCAGCATAATGTTGGAAAAAAAAATCTCCATTTCCAAAACTTGATGCTGCACTATATCAGGAAGATGTAAGATGTTTTAAAATGAAAACTGGCACCCTCCACATCCAAACTTGGAAAAGCTTCAGCAGGACGCGAGTTCAAGCCAAACATCCCTTGCAGACGCTTTCAACAGAGAGCAGAGATACTCCCTGCTGCAAGACCAGCAGGACTTATGGGCTGAAATAATAAATGGCAGCACTTTTCACAAACGTTAAGTTGGAAACAGAAGGTTTTAGAACTGTTTAAAACGCTAGATGGACGTCATGTTGTGCAAGTTTGCAAGTAAAAGTTCCTGATGCTACCTCAGTCATGGCATGTAATTCATTAGCACATGTAGTTGTTTGTTTTAAGTGATCATTATCATTTCTTGCTTTATTGAGTGATGTGTGTCTTTAAATCTATGACTGGTTATTGTTTATTGATTGTTCATTTTTGTTTTGCATTTTTATTTTTATTATTGTTGTGTGCTTTGCTGGGACAAACCAATTTCCTCCCTTTGGGAATCAATAAAGTAATCAATCTGTCCATCCAAACATCCAGACAGCCAGAAAATATTATGGGATAAAATTATAGTCATACCATTTTTTGAAGGCCCTTAAAAAAAATCTAATTTCACTTAGAGGAAGTACTATGTGTTTTCCAGGCACATAGTGCCATTTTATTGCGCAGTCAAGTAACTTCAGTCATAAAAATGCTATATATATCAAATATAACTTAAAAAGTTTTACTTTGTAATAAGGCCTTGAAATTGGACCTCTGTCTCTTTAAGAAGCTCCTGCTCTTTCTGAAACTCTGCCTTCAGGAAGTCAACACCACAAGGCTCCTCTATTTACCCTTTAACAATGGTTTCACTAGTGTTGCACCAAGAAGTAGCTCCTATAATGAGTTCAGCAGAAGCGTAGTTCCACCAGGTGTTTGCTGATTGCTGCTTGCTAGTCTGAAGGAGCTGAAGGGGGCAGTAGGGGGGGCGGGGGAAGTTGTGCTCTGTGAGGTGGAAGATTCAAGGTGGAGCTGCGTCTTGAAGGATTTCTTAAACATACATGAAAGAATCAAAGCGAAACTCCAGGAATGTTTTTGAAGAGGAAAAATCATAACACAACGAGAAGCTCAAAAGAGTCAGTTTCTCTATCTATCGATCGATCGATCGATCTATCTATCTGTGTGTGTGTGTTTTATTTGATCCTTTTCTAATTTAGCATTGTGAGTTTCAACCTAGAGAAGATCAAACACCTCTGCTTTGCATCACATCCATCAATTAGAAATGAGCTAAATCTTTTCTATCCCCAATGTTCACATACCAGTATCACCATCTCCCTCCAAACACAACATCATTCCTGCAAGAGCAGATTCAAGAGATGCCGCGTTCCTGCTCGCAGCACAAAATGAAGTCAGGAACGGCCTATAAAACCGTAAGCACACATTTACAACAAAGCCTCGCCTGTCGTAGACCCCCCACCCCCCACCTCACACTGTTAACGCTGCTATAATTACTGCGCTGTGCACCAGGCTATCTGAGATTACAGGGGTGAATTACACCTGATGCCAAGGGAAAGCACTCCATACTTTAAATATTTAATCAGCCCCTTCAACATGAAGCAAATGAGGCAAGGCAAAAGTTGGCGAGTGCATGGGGAAGGAAGAGGAATGAAGGGGGCAGGGGGGTTGGGGGGGGCTTACCTCGGCAGTATTTTGTGCACATGTGAAAACGAACGAGAGCCCACATGAACGCAACACACAGGCACACGCCGGCACACGCACACACACCGGGGGAGTTAAGCATGTCATTACCTCGTGATTTTCCTGCTGATAGATCTTTTACCGGTCTCTCATTCCCAGAAACTCGAGTACCTCTAGGAGTTAGTGCGGATCGAGTGTGCACTAGGTGTTCCAACGTGCTCTGGAGTGGGGAGGGAGGGAGCTGGGTCTGGGGGGAGCTGGGTCAGGTGGGAGCTGGGTCTGGGGGGTGGAAGTCTGGGTGACCAGTACACCTGCCCTCCATGAAGCCCAGAAACACGGAGGGCAGAAATTCTCCTCCACCTAATCCTGTCTGAGCTCGGCCGGCCACAGCTGAGCAACACGGGAAGTGACACAATAAGGCGCTAAATCCTACATGCCTTGTATGTTCAAGTGACCATGAAATGAACCGTCCACAGAGGTGTATTTAAAGCGACACGTGATACGGGAGAGATGGGCAACCTCGCAGAGAGAGGTGGTGCACTGAGTGCAGCCTGAGTCTGGAGGGAAACACAAAGCGACACAGAATCCTTGAACGATTCACGCTGCTTGCACAAAATCATTGTGTGGTTTCGTTTGACCGCTGTGGACGAGGCTACGTTCTGTATTTGATATGTACAGGTTGTTACGTGACTAACAGCTCTTACATTTGACCACTTTACTCAGCTCTGTTTCCAGCGCAGGTGTTTTCATAAGAGTGTTTAATCCTGCTGCCAGTGTTCCCTGGTCTGGGATAGTGCTGGGATTGTTTCAGAGGGTTTTAGGCTGAGGTATGCAGGCCAAATTTCAAGTTTCAGGTTTGCTTTGTAATTGTTCGTTAAGCTTCAGCTGCTTAGACTGTGCAGAATGAATCTCCTGAAGAAACTCAAAAAATAAAGGGCAGTCCCTGCTTTACGTCCCTAGCTAGAACACAGACTGTGGTTAGGGAAAATGTCTGGGTTAGGCAGAAATGCAGTTATAAATGCAAGTCAATACAAAGTCCTCAAGATATGTGTGCGTGTGTGTGTGTGTAGGCATGTGGGTGTGTGTGTGTGTGTGTGTTCAAGCATTAACCTGAAGCACTATTAGCCGTAGAAATAAACACAAGCAGTTTGGGTTTGATTTATCTTTTCATTATGCTTTTACAGTTCTAAGATGCATTTGTTGATGCGGTGTTGTCGTCTTGTATTTGTTATTGCGTTGTGGTATGCAAATGAAGTGAAGCTAATGTTCCTGCAGACTGAAAGCCTAATATTTTACAGAGCTCCTAGAGAAATTGTTGCCTCGGGCCTCAGGGTACTTTACTGCAGTCCAGAGTGTGAAGAAAGGAGAACTGTGAGATTGGGTGTTAACCTTTGTGGTATTAGTGCTTTTATAAGGCTTTTCCACCAAAGAGGTTCCAGTTCCTAATCCGAGCTGGTGCTACAGCCAGATATTACATAGTTCTGTAAAAGAACTGCTTTGCTCTCTTCTCCTCGGGAACCGAGTCTAGGTGATGTCGTTATAAACCTATTAGCTCCTCCTGTTTTATTCAGTTTTTGTGAAGGATTACAGAGCACGGAGAAAATTTATGCTCACAAATATCATTATTTATCTCCATATCCCTGCAAATGGATGTTATACTTGGACCCCTTTAGTTTATGAACACTGTTATAGAGAACCAGCAGTGCTTGTTGATGCTTTACAGTCCTGATCATCTGATCTTCTGAAAGCAGAATTATACAACGATTAGAGCAAGGTGTGTTAACGCTGTCTGGTGAAGTTAGACTCCGACTGTTAAAGAATTGATCGGGAAATTAATCAGTTAATCGTCAATCTTTTCATCATAAACCATGTCCGATAATAGTCAAACAAAGGCATACTGCTACATCGAGAACCTTTGTTATAATAAACAGTCCCAGTCCAGATCCATCTACCCATCCTTCTGTGAACTCATTCACTTCAGGCTACTGGAAGAGACAGCTCCACCTTTTTCTGGTTCAGAACCATAGCTTCAAATTTAGAGAGCCTTTATCCAACATTAACGAGGCCTGTCAATCGCAACAAAGTCCAGAAGCCGCATCATCTGGAGCCAAATCTTGTCAAACTCTATCACTGGTAGTGTCAACCAACAGGTCCTCCAGTTGCATCCACAGCAGACGCCAGTGACCTTCAGGTCACTCACTCATACCTAAGGGTGACATAAGACTTTTCCATACTACACCCAAAGACGACCAGTTGATGAGCGGTCATGTAGTTGTGGGAAGTTTGTATTTGCGCACAAGTTTCACACACACACCCCTACACACCCCTCCTGTTTCAGTACACCTCATAGTTTCCTGACAGACTAAAAGACAGCAGCAGAAGCCATGGCAGACACTGATTCGTTGGAGGAAGAGATGATGTTGGGTGAGCATGAAGATGCCGTGTGACAATGTGTCACAGGAATCATAAAAATGTACAGAACTCCTCCTTTTCCTCAAGTGTTCATGTCAACTGCGGACACAAAAACAGGATAGCGGAGACAAACTAGTTGAAGCAAAAATATCAACATTGCTGTCCAATCACTTTCCTGTGTAAAACACAGCCACATAATTCTGACCAATCACACAACACTGCATACAGAGCTCTGTCCGAAAATGTTCAACCCAAGCCTGGTGTCAAGAAGAGGAAAAGACCTTCCTGTGAACAAGATGACGCAATTTCAACTTTTCAGATGAAGTACGGACAATCCTGTAGAGAATATTCTATCCTCCCTACAATGTGAATGGATATCATTTCTAGTTTAACTGTGACAGATTCACCACAGTTGGACACCATGAGCCTCCACGTTTTTATTTACCGTCGTTGTTTTCAGCGTCATAGTGTGAGAGAAATGGAAATAATCCAGATTGCCTGTTGCGGCTGTCAGTCAGAGCAACAGAGAGAATCTGTACCTGATAGCTGTGCAGAGTCACTGGACATATAAACCCAGAGCAGAGCCAGATGTTAGTGGCTTGTGTGTGGGACTTTGTCCTGTGGGAAACAGGCGTTTATGGGCTTTTTAGCCAAAGAATGCGGTTTGTTCTGTGGAGGAAAATATGCAGCAACGTCTCCAGCTGAACAGCTTAGACTCATGTTCACTAACACGCAAGTACTGAAAGGACTGAGGCAGAAATGAAGAGGAAAAAAGCTCATATTACTGCAGCCTCACACCAGGACAGGGACTTTGTGTTTGATGTAGATGTCATTTACTGCACTTGGTCTTTCTTTATGAATTACTGATGTATTAATGATTCAAAAATGAGTTTTAAACATCTGAGCTGAAGTTCATCCTTACTGCTTTCCAAAGGATCCCAGGTGTATCTTTGCAATTCTGCCTTTTCCTCCAGCTTCCCTCGTCTTTAACAAACATTGAAACATTGCAAAAATGGGAAATGATGTAATTGAATTAATTAGTGTGTAGCAAACATACTGATACTCAAACTTTTTCATATTTTGTTATGTTACAATTTCCATTAAGTAAGAAATGTAATTAAAATCACACAAAAATAAGTTTGTTCAGACAATAAGTCATTAAAAACCTTCTGCGCCGTGATCTGGAGGATCACTGCTTCCTGTCTTCTTTGCTGTTTCCGGCAGTAGTAACATCCAGTTGTTGATCATGTGACTCGTGTGATGCAAAAAAGTGTTTCTATTTCACTTTTACGAAATAAGCTAATGTTGATATGGCTGAGAAACGATCTCATCCAAGTGGCAAAACATTTTTTTGGAAACGAGGGTTTTTCCTAAATAGGCGCGATTCCATTAAGCAAATTTATTTTTCGAAATGTCAAATTGTGCAATGATATGGTCAATGAAAATGCTGCTACTGTAAAGTGGGTTTAATATGAATACGGTCTAAAAAAAATCTACTCAGTGTTGGTCTGTCACATAAAATGCCAACATCTGATCCATATATTGACGTTTGTGGTTGTGAAGTGACAGGATCCTGAAACATCTTCATCGCACATTTACAAGCGTCGTTCTGTGTTCTGCTGAGATTTGGGTGAAGCAGTTCCAGAGTGCTGGCCGGTGCTTCATCCCGCGCTGACATCACCTGGCACCTTCGTCAGCTGAGAGTGATGCGTCTGGGACCTGACGCCATCCCGCTGCGTTCACCGGGCCGCTCTGCCCGTCAGGATGACATCAGCGCCGCTTCTTTTCCCTGAAACCAGTGAGTCAGCCACTCCGGTCCGCCTGACGGAGGGAAAAGAGGAGGAATACAAATGACTGGCATGTAAATGTTTAAAAAAAGATTATGTATCCGTATGACTTTATCCCATCATCTTCAGGGCTGTGAAAAAGTATTTCCTCCTCTACCAAATCCTTAGTTGTTTTTTTTTTTGTCACTGTTAAGTGTTCCTGAACACAAACCAAATTTTAATATAAAAGATAATCTCAGGTACAAACACAGAAAACCTTTTCTGGTTTGTTCTTAAAGCTATTCTTGTGCTCTGTAAACATCAGCTGCAGCTCTCGGATGTTTGAGGCTTATCTACATGAAACCCTGCTGGCTCTGATTGGCTGACCGTGCATTACTTCATACGCTAATAGCAGCACTGGGAGAAGGTGGAGGAGCTCCATCTTTTCACAGATTATCTGTCTCATTCTGCACCGTTACGACATGCTGACAGCTTTAACATGTGTTTGTAAAAAGTCACACACTGCAGCTTTAAACGCGACCTGGCTAAGATCTCAACTTCTTCAGGCCAAAGAACTTCAAGAACAGAGGAGAACCGAGTCAATCAATCAATCATCAATGTAAACCATAGAAGAAGACGGAATGTTTTGTTTTGTTTGTTTGTTTTTCATTAGAGTTGCAGACCAGCAGGGAAAGATTTTTCATCATTTGTCAGACGTTGGCCCTCTCTAGCCGTCCACAGGGCTCGTCTTTCAGCAGTTTGTGATCCGCCGTGTGTCTCCTGCCCGGGACACACGGCAGGAGTCTCGGGCAGGCTGTGTCCAGGAGGCTGGACACGGCTGCAGTGATGATGCCCTCTCTCCTCGATCCGCTCCTGAGGAGAGCCGTGGGTCTTCATGGAGGGGAGGGAAACGGTCCAGCAAGGAAGACGATGTTTCTCTGAAGAATTCGATCTTTGAGTTTCCACAAGCGACGGCGGGCGCCTCGGCGCTCTTTACTAATGCAAGACAGTTTACTGGTGGGAGTGAAGTGGCAGCAGAAGCAGACTGTGATCAAACAAAGAAGTTCTTCACATCAGAACCGAGAGAGAGACAGTCTTTTCTTTCCCTTTGTTTTCCTTTACTTTCTCATTTGTGGCAGTGTGTGTGTCAAAAGGAAGAAAGAGAGAAAAAAACAGAAAAGAAAGTAAGGCGAAGGGTTTGTTTCCGCACAGAAACTCTCCATGATTCATGTTTCCTCCGCTTTGATCTGGGAGCCGTGCGCAGCCCCGGGATAAACCATTTCAGGTTGTCTAAACAATTTCCAATCACCGTTTCCATATTTAGGGTCTTATGAGGAGGAGAGGGCCTCGCATGATAACGCGTTTGTTCTCCGAGCAGCAGGAGAGGAGGAGAGAACCCGATTCTATCCATTAAGGCTGGAGACGGGGATTAATGAGTGCAGACGGGAAACATGCACGCACAAACAAACACGCGTGCATCTGCGCGAGCATATGTACCCTGAGGTGGGCTCACCGGCGAACCGAGGCCCCAGGTACACTACTATTTGTCTGAGCTCATGTATTTTCCTCTGTTTCGGTAATTCTACATTGAGTTTTGGAATTTCGATGAAAGAGCCTCACCGGACCACCTGGTCTGAGATTCCGTTGCAACATTTCAGAATTCAAAACGGAGAAAAATCCTGAGCTGGACTGAAGCAGTGCTAGGCTAACAATTACCGCAAATGTTTAGCTTGTGTTTTCTTAGACAATTTTGAGTTTCTTTTGACAATTTAGTGAAGCACAGTTTAGTGTCATTAACTTCTAAAAATCCGTTTCTGTGGCCGTGTGTGAAATGAGCCCCTGTGTCATCAGTTTGAGCAAACTGCAGATATGAAGTCCACATGTACACCAGGGCGTCCACTCACCCTTTAAAGGCCTTAAATTCATGAAGCTAAAATTACTGCATTCTGTGTCTCGAGGCAACTAGTGGCTAATACTTGCTAGCTCGCTAACATTTTTGTGTCTATCGTGGGTTTTTTTGGGGGGGTTTTTTAACCAACATAAAAGTTTTTTGCAAACAGGAAGTGCAAGAGGACGCGAGAAGCCGCTGAATCACGCCCACTTGAATGTCTGCTGTCAATCCTGCTGCTAAGCATCTCCACAAAAGCCCTCCACCTTCTCCTCCACCCTTCTCCTCCTCCCTCTCGCCTGTCCAGCAGAAACAGACCTGCAGCTGCAGGGCATCGGTCCGCTGCTCCGTCCAGCTGCTCTGATCCAGAGCGGCTCCATGAAGCATCAGGTGGGATTCAGCCATAACTGTCAGGACTCCCTCTCTGCTCTCACCATACATGGACACAGAAAAAATTTAAAATTTAAAATTTTCTATTTCAATCACAAACATTTTTATTCCAGTGTTTGCAAGTCTAAATGAAATTCAAAATGTGTTTCAGCTTTTTTTTTTTTTTAGCATACACAATGAATTGATAAATTGTTACCAGAAACATATGAACTAATCCATAAAATATTCTCAATATTCTCCTTTTGCCAGTAAAATTCATGGAGCTGCTTTGCTCCTCAGGCTGGGATAGAAAATAAAAAAAAGAGAAAGAGGGGAAGATCTGAATGTCAATAGGGGCTGATTCAAGCCATCATCATCATCATCATCATCATCCCAACATCACCGCCCAGGGCAGCAGACAGGCCAGAACCGCCTCTGGTCATCTAACATCAGGTGATACAAGGCAGCATTTATGTTAAATGAATGTAATAATTGTTGAATAATAAATAAAAAACCTTCTAAAAGTTGATGTTTCTGAACTTGTTTTGCAGCACAGCCTGTGTGTGAGGTCAACGCTGTTCTGGGGCCCCTGGAAAAGTTTAGGAACCTGTGATCCAACCAAAGAATCTTTCTTGTTTCTGCTCAGCTGAAGTTTAGTCTGTTTATGTTGTTCATGAATTTTCTCCTGATGCAGCTTTGCTGCCCTCGCTCCTCTCAGGTCTCCTTTGTGGGACGGTGTCAGATGTGCTGCAGGTGGCCCCTGCATTAACCTTCACCCTGCAGCCTGTGAGCAGCAGGGCGGGACGCGGCGCTCAGATCGGGTTCCAGCAGCCATTATGCATGACATCAGAGCCGCTGGACAGTTGTGCACAGCTGTGGCCAGAGCAGAGCAGGAACTGGAACAAAACGACCCAGTGAAAACGTGTTGTTTTTTTCTTTGATCCAAAAGTATAAATCAATCTGCTCAAGATGAGGAAGAACCTGATGAACGCTCTCATCATTAATGAGAAATCAAGACTGGGAATGATAGTTTTACCAGACGTGTGAATTCTTATTTTGCTGTTTCTTTAGCTGGATTTGAACTTCCTGTTCAACATTTATAAAACGCCACCGGGTTTTTTTTTTTTTCTTCTTTTTTCCAACATGACCAGAGAGGAATGTGGAACAGGTGCTGGCTCCGTTTCCAGTCCGGCTCAAAAAGAGCAACTGCTGGCCGCACCTGTTCCCCACCAGTCTGGGAAACTGGACCCAGCTCCAAACATCACAGAGCACCAACCAGTATCGGCCGTTTCCTTTTTCATCCCCTCACTCGCAGTCTGAAGGTGAGCAAAGAGAGAAACACACTGTACAAAGTAGTTCTGGAAGGTATTAAATATTAGCACTTATAATTATTTCAGTTGTAATCAAACAGCTTTTCGACTGAAATTTAACTAAAGATTTTAGCAGGAAAACCTGATATTCTGACATTTGGTCCAGCAGAGAATGACGAGGCAGACACATGAATATAAGAATGAAAATGTCAACTTCATAAAAGTTAAAAACTGTGATTTTTAATGAGTCTTGCATGCAAAATATTAGTTGATAACTAACTGTAGATTGTTTAGCAACTTAGGGTGGAGTTGTGGTTGTCGTGGGAGACGTTGACATGCCTCTTTGTGAGGTTAGATTGAAAACATTTCTTGTTTTGTCTGTAATAAATGATTATTTTCCGTATCTGTTTAACATGGAGGATTACAGTCATGATTCTGCTACCAAAGATCATCCAATAGATGAGCCTGGTCTAAACACGGTGAGTAAAAATGTATTTTCATTTTAACTTTCAAGGTAAAAATCACAAAAAGCTTCAAGAAACAAAATAACTAAATACGTAAAACAAATTTAAGCAAAAGCAGATTTAAAAAGTGGCTGCTGATAAATATTGCCCGTTGTTTCAAATTCAGAATCTAATTTATTTCAAGAAATTATGAAGTATTATCTTAAAAAATGAAGAAGAAAAAAGAAGTAAGAATTTCAGTACAATTTAAAAAAAATATTTGAATTCACAAAATGATCCAAACTTCTGACAGATTTCACGTTGAAATGATCTGATTTGACCAACATGTTACCTTTGACTGGATCTGACATGAACGTGGAACTGAGGAGGAAGCTCAACATTAGGGTGATGGGACGGAGGCCCTCCAGCCTCACACACCTGCAGCTCCTCAAACAATCAGTAAAAAGCTGCTCAGAAATTAGAACAAGTTTTATCATTACTGCAGTAACTCTTAAAAAAAAAAAAAAAAATTCTGCAAGGATTATTGAGAACAGTGTAAATCATTATACAGTCATACATTTACATGTAACATTTTTCAGCAACAAGGTAACTCAAAGTGCTTCACACAACTAGAAGGGAAATAGAACAGCCACATTACAGCAGCAAAGGAACGGAAAAACGACGACAGGTTTGAAATCAGTTTCTGATGTTCCGGCTCAGGTCAGTCTGGATCTAAAGGGACTCAGTGTTTCAGCTGGTTTGCAGTTTTCTGGACGTTTCTGGACTGGACACAGAATCTGAATGCATGTTTGGTTCTGAAGACCTGAGAGGTCTGGATGGTTAGGAAATAAAAACTGATGGGTTTTAATTGATCCTTCTTTCACATGGTTTCTCTGTGTTTTCAGAGATCTGTCTCATTTCCAGGAAGAAAACATTTTGGTGGAATGAAAAGGATTTTAAATCTAAATAAATCTGTCAGAGGGACGAATCATTTCTGTCTTAGAAATATTGACCGGACTGAAGCGCATGCAGATTGTTGTGGTGTTTGAACGGTGTGTGTTGTCCAGTGAAGCCGTGGTTCTCTGCTGCAGAGCTTCCTGGCTGCTCCACAGAGACACCCTGTGGTAACAGAACAGAACCCGGGTCAGAGCTGCAGCAGCAGAACATCTTCAGCTTCAGCAGCAACTCCACATTTGTTGATTTCATGTTTTACAGATCCTGGTTTGGTTTTAAACGGCACAAGCCTGTTTATACTTTACAGGTCTGAAATTTCAGCCATTTATTTTTTTTTTGCCATTTATTTTTCTGTTGGGCATTAAAACAATTAAAACAACTGAAGTTCATTCATTAAATGGCCAGTATTGTGTAAAATGTTTGAGCTTTACGTCACGTTATAATGTCATTTTCTCATCAACAATATACCTGGAGTGTTGCCTTGATTCAGTCAAGGATGTTTGAGGAATCCTTTAATCCCCATGGCAACCATTTAGCTGTGAAAAACACCTGGGTGGACTTAGCCCCGCCTCACAGAGAAGCCACGCCCCCATTCAGCTCCTTCAGACTAGCCAGCAGCAATTAGCAAAATTGTATTTTGTTTTCAGATGACAAGCTGTCGTATGAATAGACAATTATAAGAACCAGTTGATGAAATGAAAAACACTATGATGAATGGAAAACACCTGCTCTCCATTCATCATAACGACTCACTGTTACTCACTACAGACAGTACATACAGAAGTGTGATGTAAAATATTTTTAAAAATTGTTTTTCAACTCAAAACACACAAACACATATACAATATGAATATACTTTATTTTATATGACGAGTCAGTGTCCACAGGAGGGCAGTCAGAGACTTTCCTCATGAAAACTGTGTGGATTGTTTTTGGAAAAAGAGTGTGTTTTCACAAGAAGTGTGTAAAGCAAGAGTTGTGCTTCTAGTTTAGCAGAATTGGTTCAGAAGTTTCATGTTGTTTCCATTGAGTGTTAAGCCGCCCAGTATTTGTGTGTGAACAATCAAGAGAAACTCTAATAGAAACGCCGATGTCAGCCGAACATCAACAAAGTTTTCCAAACATTTGTAACAGAAACGATCTCAGCTTCCCTTCGTTTTGCTTTCCTGACACGTTCAACAGTTTTCCAGGTAGTTAATTCCAACGTATTGTTCAGGCAAACGTCTCGTCTCTGCTTCCACCTGACCACTAAAGTTTGCACAAATTTGTGAAAATAACTGAACCGTTTCTATGAAGGGATGCAGGACAAAACTGCACTGAGCTGCGATCACCTGAGAGACAAGAAGGTCAACAATTCCCAATGGTACCAGACAGCTGTTACAGCTCGTCTGTCCACATTGGCACACACACACACACACACACACCCTCCCCCCAGACACACACACAGAGGAAGTGGTGACGGCTGCTTGGAGCCTCTCCAGAGCCGTAGGTGCCATGTGGAGCCATATGGTGGTTCTGGATCAGCACCTCCGCTCCCGGGTTCAGAGGTGGCTCCGTTCTCATTGACATCAGATTAGACACATTAAGGCAGATATAACCAGACACAGCCAGCCCCTCTGTCAGTTTACAGCCCACTTTCATCACACACACCATTTATTAGACAATATGTTGCTGCAGCTGAATGGATTGCGTGTCGAAAAAGCTTTGAAAAGGCTTGAAAAGAATCTTTTCCTGCCGTCCAGGAAATTGGACTTGCATGCTAAGAGAAAGGTAAAGTCTTCCAGAAGAAGGATGCAAAATAGGCTGAGAAGCTGAAACTATGTGTGTGTGTGTGTGTGTGTGTGTGGCTGGCTTGCATGTGGTGAGAGCTGGCAGAAAAGGCCCTGAGAGGTTTAGCATGCAGGATGGAAAGTACCCCTCACACACCTCCACACATAACTCAACCATCTCGGCTGTTTTTCGTGGAATCTTTGATGTGTCGGACCAGAAGCTTCCAGCTTCTCCTGGTTTTTCTTCCTCTTCACGGAACCATGATGTGGATTCTGTCCCTCCACACAGAACCCGGACCCAGAGGAAGTTTTATTTAACAGGTTTCATCCTGTCTGTTTGCCTCGCGACAGTTTTCATGTGGTTGGAATTTTACATCTGTCACAACTACAACATTCTGTGGATTTTAGTTGGATTTTACTTGATAGACTAACATCCATCGCTGTGTTGATAGACTATAAAAATGTTAAAAACCCAAAGTGTGGCATGTGTCTGTAAAACGGCTCTTCGCTGGAATTACAGATGCAGATGTTTTGCGATTTTTCTTTGCAAATTTAGAAGCTGAAACTTTTCTTGTTCTTCTAAGCAAATTATTTCAGGCTCAGTCAGATCCAGTGGAGAACGTTTGTGAACATCAATTTTCCATCTTTGTCATAGATTCCTATTTTGATTTAAGTCTGGACTTTGACTGTGCCGTTCTTTCACATGAATATCTGAACATCTTCACCTTCCTAAAATAATGGCATGTCATTTTTTGCCAAAAATGATTTTTTTTTTTTTTAGCTAAATTAACGTTTGGCAATAAAGAGGTATCTTTTTTTTCTTTCTTTCTTTCTTTTGTTGCCAAAATCACTTTTGGCAAAATATGACTCAGGTCATTATTTTAGGACAGGGGTTCTCAAACTCCAGTCCTCCAGCTGCTGTCCTGCAGTTTTTAGATGTGCCACAGGTACAAAACACTGGAATGAAATGGCTTCATTACCTCCTCCTTGTGTATATCAGTTCTCCAGAGCCTTGCATTAGGCCTTGCTAATGACCTAATTAGGTGTGGTGCAGCAGAGGCAGCTCTAAAAGTTGCAGGACAGCGCCCCTTGAGGACTGGAGTTTGACAGCCCTGCTCTAGCCCAACGTTTCTCAGTTCCGGTCCTCACGCCTCCCTGCCCTGCATGTTTTAGGTGTTTCCCTTCTGCCACACACCTGGATTGAGTATTTTGGTGATTAACAGGCTTCTGCAGCACTTGATGGTGATGCAATCATTTGAATAGGCTGTTCTGGAATAGAAGGACATCTAAAACATGCAGAGCAGGGGGCCCTGAGGACTGGATTTGAGAAGTACTGTTCTAACCCATTCCATTGCAGCTCTGGTTTTATGTTTCCAGTCCTTTTTCTTCTTCTAGTCGGTTTCTAAATCTCCTGTCTTTATTTGAATCCTTGGACTGGATGTGGAATTATGAGTCCATGGTCTCCATTGACCTGGATGATAGGGGCTCTCAGACTGGCCCCGAGACAGGGAACATCTCAATCTTCTGCTCAATCTTCTCCAATCCAGTTGTCCAGATTGGAGAAGGTTGAGCAGTACCTTCAGGCTAGGCTAGTATTTCCTCAAGAGGCTGTCATCTCCCTGCTCCTCACCTGAACAGACTCTCGTCGGCCACTGGTTGTTGATTATCACCCATCCTGTGAGGAGGTCAGCACACGCTCTGGAGCAGTGACTGGTCATCTTAATGTCCTTGGATCAAACTCCATGAAGAGTGAAGTTTGATGGAGCTTCAGTAGTTTATATTTACTATTCCAAGCCTTCCCTAAAGCTGAAAATGACATCATAGCCATCGTGCCGCAGTAAAATGTGTGCTGCTGCGTCGTATCATATAACTGGTCTTTATGTTTGGCATCAGCTGGATGGACGTAGAGTGAAGGTGACTCAACAATGTTATGAGGCTAATTCACCTCAGGAGGTAGAAGTGTATCCTTAATGAGTGTGAGCTGTAGACTAGACTTTGGAACAAGTGTGATGTAATGAAATGTAAGAAAACAGGTTAAGCAGCAGAACAGCCTCTGGGTGGAAACACAGCAGATGATCCTCCAGTGTCTGATGTGGAAAACACATCGATCTACAGGATATGATGCTCATAATGACAGGTTTAATACAGCAACATTCCTTTGTATTTAAAGCAATGAATGGATTTGAAAAGCTAGTATTTGAGCCCAATACAGGGGTCTATGGATGATGGTTTGAAAGTAACTAGCGACATAAAAGTGTTATTTATTCAAGCTGAAAACAGCGTGCATGTATAACCTATTTACATACTGCAAACCTTAAAATGCACCATCTAAAGTCAGATAGAGTGATCACTACAGGAAATCTGGTGAAATCAGAAGAATATGAAATATTTAGTGTTTGCTCAGGTCATGGAATGTCTTCGGACAGAAGCGTCGACAAAATGCAAAAGCCACAAAGCAACAACACATCAGTAATAAAAAACACAAGACAAACAAACACAAGCATAAACTTCATCTTAGCATAACTTTTAAAATAACTCATGTTGTGCTTTTGCCATTGTTTTGTGGCTCTTTGTTGTTCTGTAACTTTTGTTGTTGCATTTTGTCGTCGACCTTTCTGGGTCACTGTGAGTTTTCCCAGCATTCTGTAAGACATCAGTTTCTAATGACCCAGGCATAGCGTAGAAATCCGGGGTAATTCCTCATTGAGTTTGCATGTCTATTAAAAAAAAATTTTTAAATCCACATTATGCTGACTGGTTACCTGAATTGTGAGTTTCTGTGGTTGTCTGTTTTGTATCTTCATGTGACAGACAGGTGACGGTCCACAGACCGCTGAGAGACCAACCTGTATTTACTTCTGTCGCCTTCTTCTATGTATCTCATGGTTAAAAGCAAAGAACTTCCATTTCAAGCTGTTTTCAGCCAATGAAACCACATTTTGTTGTTTTGTCGGAGCTAAAATAAAGCCACAGAGTTAAGCTATCTCTCCCAGCTCTCACCTAGCGCCCAACTTTCCTTCCTCAGTTGTTTAATCACTCGCTGGCTTTTGTTCCATCCTCCAGCAGAGATAAGTTATGCAGCAGCTGCTACATATGAAGTCCAGAGTCTGTATTCAAATAATAAAAAAAAGGAAATGTGTGAAGGACGGCGCACACCTAGGCAGCCGTCTCTTAGAGTGTTTGCTTGAATAAGATCTGTGCTCGGCATAATGGCTTCTCGGGCTACCTGTGTGTGTGCTGATAAACACACGGCACACCGTCGTCTCCAACCTGCTCACAGCTCACAGCGACCTCCATCTGTTGCCACTTTTGAAAAGAGCGTCTGAAAACAGATTTGTGTAATTTGGCATGTTCTTTCAAATGGAAATAATCCGCCTGTTTCTCTTTCTGAGGTCTGGGGGGGGCAGAGGGGGGCTCTCCGCCGCCGCAGCTTTCAAGGTTAGATTAACGGGACGTTTTTATCTCGCCGGGTTCGGTCCGGATGTTTGAAGCACACAGAAGGCCTCTGTGCGCTGCGCTCTCTACCTGCTATCGGCTCGTGAGAAAGGAACCGTGACTGTAAAAAAAAAGTTTTGCCCCGGAAAGAGAAGTGAATGGATGAAAGTAGATCTCAACGATGTGGAGAGAAATTCAAAGGACATAAAAGCAACTCAACCAATTTTGAAGCAGAGAAAGTGCCTGTCAGAAGTCAGCGGACACATTGCTGTGACCTTCGAGTTGCCATTAAATACATTTCATAGCATCATCGCCAATGGCAATATAAATGTTGTCTCTAAGTTGAAACACTCCTATTTTCAGTTTGCCAGACAGCTAGATAAAAGAACATGTCAGGAAAAACAAAAGCATTTGTGATTGATATTATACATGAATCAGAACATTTACAATTACAAATTTGGGTAGAACATTTACATGTCTTACTGTCTTACAAAATTTTTGTACAAAAATAAGAGTGCAAAAATGACAAATTTGCCTCTATGAACTATGTGAAGATGTTTTTATTCCGGACGGACAGAATAAAAACCTTATTTTGCTCTCATTTTTGTACAAACCTTTTGCAAGACAGTAAGACATGTACATGTTCTACCCAAATTTGTAATTGTAAATGTTCTGATTCATGTATAATATCAATCACAAATGCTTTTGGTTTTCCTGACATGCTCTTTTTTCTAGCCGATTGGTCTACGCCTTCCATCCTCTCCTGTAACCTCCACCAGGCGCTGATGCCAAACCAAAACTACAGCCTCCCTGATGACAGAAGTACACACCGTCACGCTATGCTTCAGAGTGGTTTGGCGGAGAACCCGGGCTCCAGCCTAACCTGGTCAGCCAGTCCTGAACACGCTGCTGGAGCAGGATGGGAAACAGCAACGCTTTTCTGTCCGGGATCCAAGGTGAGGCCGAAGCCAAAGGTACGGCGATGAAAGGTATGCCCTTTTGTTAGGACTCCAGTTTTCTGTTTTCATCTCTTTTTTTTCCAACATAATCTCTGTAGAACTCTTTGCTCAGCCAAAGTATATAACTGGTGTCATCAGATGTGCTTTTTAGCTCTGGCTTGTGAAAAAGCAGAAGCTGTGAGTTCAAAAGGGAAATTCTGCTGACAGAGAAACAAGCTCCAGCTCTCCAAACCTCACATGTTTACTGGTGCTCTCTTGGTTACAAGAAGTGATTAAAGGAAAAACTGATTGTGTGTGTGATTAGTTGAGACTGCAGCTGGATGTTATGCACCAGATTATAACAAACAGCAAAGACCTATTGTTTGATGCTGAAACTCGGTTTATGTTTAAGGAGTCAGTGTTAGCGTCCCTTTGATCCGACCGGCTGCTTATGGAAACGTCCCTTCAGATCCACCATGACCTGCCGGTGTGTGACGTCCACTTCTGGGAGGAAAATCCTCACAGATGTTTGAGTAAACCTGCATCGCTTTGGATTAATGGAATAGAAAATGTTTGGAAATGCCAATATAACATCTCTGGGATTATTGGGCGGCAACAATTGCTTCTCTAAGCTAATGTCTTTCTGGCTTGTCGTGTATGAATACACCTGGCTGATGTGATCCCTACTGGCTCCGTCAACCAGTTTTTGTACATTTTCAAGTGTGTTAACAAAAAACACCAAAGCAGTAAAGCAAAAAAGCATTTCTCTAAAAAAACAAAAAAAACTCAATCTGTTTCTCAACTGACAATTTCCAAAGTCTTTTGCTAATTCCGGAGCCGGCGTCTCGTCAGACGGCGTCTCGTCAGGTTGAGTGACGCGTTCAGGGAGGCTGAAACACGTGAACGCATGTGGGGAATAAAAACAAGCTGCGTTCACACACCGTTTTCTTTCCCACACTGACACCTTGACGATTCTTACCTCCATTACTGCTCACCTTCTGTTCCCGGCAGGAATGCTGGACGTGAGCCTCCATCTCCATCTAGTAAACATGCTCTCTCGCCGCCGGGGCGACGCGCTCTCCAAAAATCCGTGCTGAGCCTGAGCAAATGCGCTCAGGCCGACAGACGAGCGCTCGCAGCCGCCTGCAGAAAGGACGACAAGTGTACACACATGTGACCCCCGCAGAGGAAGTGAGATTAGCTCTTTGCTGCTGCTGTAATTCAGTTATCCCTCTCAGCCTGAGGCCAGGCGGGGAGCGGGATTCTGCTGCGTCCAGACTTTTGTCTGATTGGCGGCTTTGCTCATCCCTCCTGCATGGGGTGACCGTCTTGTTCCCAGAGCCTGGCTCCTCTCCACGTTCCACCCCCACCTCGGTTTTCACACAACCTCCCGACACCAAGGCTTCTCTCTTGCTGCTAACCTGCCATCTTAAATATGGCTGCCGTGACGGCTTAGTTTGTGACATGACTCTTGACTCAGGAATTTCAACGCCACATGAGGGTCTGGAGTTTCACTGGCAGCTAAAGTAAATATAGTACAAACATTTACAAAAGTTGAAGCAGAAGGTCACTTTTGTAATATTTAATATTTAACTTAGCAGTGAGACTCAGTTATAATAATAATTGAGTTAACTGCTGGGTCTGTACTTGATCAGTCTTGTTTCAATATATAATATTTTCAAATTTTAAAAAAGCCTTTTTATTTTTTCTAAATTAATTGATAAATAGGCACATGAGCGCAACAACAGAGATATTTATTATTGTTTCTCATCTGTCATTCAGGTCATTCAACCATCAGATTTGAGCAAAGTTCTATTTTAATACCTTTCATGTTTCCAGTGTTTCAGAAACTCCTGATCATTCATGGATCTTCTTTAGAAATGTGGACTGTAGACGCTGACATTAGCATTGGTCTTTAGCATTGAGATGCTGACAGGCTAACTCCTTTTAGCACAACTTGAACACAACAGTACTCTTTTCTAGCATCCAATCAGATCATTTTTGGAAGCAGAATTTAACTCCCAGTGGGTCAAGAAAAGCAGCTTTATCATCCATTCAGGCTCAAAAAAGGTAAATCATCCAACACGAATGTGTTCATTTTAGAAAAATAAATAAGAAAATAAAAATAAAATTAAGGCATATCGGTTTTGGTTCAGTTTAACAGCTACTATAATCACTGATCGGTTCCACACATCAGCTTTCCTGGATACAAGATAGATCTTAGATTTTTTTTTTACCCCTCCCGGGGGTCTTTTGTGGGCTCTAGTGTCCCTCATATGATAGTAGGCTGACAGGAAACGGGGAAGGAAGACATGCAGCAAATATCGTCGGGTCCGGGAGTCGAACCCACGATGGCCGCGTCAAGGACTCAAGGCCTCCAAAAACGGGTCGCGCTAACCGCTACGCCACCACTGCACGCCCAGATCTTAGATTTTTGACAGTTCCATCACAACCGTCTGACTTACAGTAATGATGATTCTTTTCCTTTCCAGATTACCAACGGACCAGGATTATTAAGAACTGTTCACTGGAGTTCAGGTTGAACATTAAATACAGAGAGTTTTGTTCTAACATACAGGATTTGTCTTTAGGATCAGGATTTCTTAACATAAATCATATTACTTGTTTTAGACAGATCAGACATCCAAACATTTTCCTTTGGAACAAATGTTTCAGTTTTTAGCAATAATTCTCCTTCAACAATAAACTTTATTTCTGACAGCAAACGAGACAGAAAAGCACCAAAGAATATAAAACAAGTACACAGAAATCTGTAATTATTAACATGTCATCAAAATATTTCATATCAAAAAATGCTCCTTCAAACGTTCAATATAGTTTGTTTTTTTAGCCTAAATCTGCCAGCAGTTTGAATAATGATCAGTTTTCATTGGAACAGTGGAGCAGATAATATCATCATCCGTCAGGAAAGCAGAAATCAGCAGCCTGGCCGGTGAGCCGCTCGGTGTCTGTCTCCGAACTGCGATCACGCGCGCAGACCACGCACGCGCATGTTGTGAGTCACGCGCGCGGGCATCAACGCAGCGGGAGGCAGCGCCGCTGGCGCAGGTCTCGCCACTTTTCCCCTCCCTGTTTTTGGAAGGAGGTCTTGTTCTCCAAGGTGTGTCTAAACAGAGATGACATGTTGGATGTGCTGCCATGAGCCGCGCTGCCGCCGCGCCAGAAAAGCAGCTGCGCTCGTTTTATTTCCCCTTCTCCGTTTTTCTTCCTCCCTTCTCTCTTTCAGTTTCTCCTCTTTTCCTGCGGAACGCAGCGCCGTGCCAGAGAAAACCGAGTCATTGTTTCTTTTTTTTAATGCTTGTTCCATTCCTCAGGTTTTTATCCCGACTTAAAAATACCGACGAGTCGTTGAGGAGGCTCGACAAGCGGAGTGACGCTCAGGTTAATTTGGGCATTTGACGCCTGAGGAGTTTTCTGTCATGTTGCATTAAACACTTGGGTTGTTTGCTTTTTTGTTTTTTCGTTCCTCTCCACTCTGACATGTTTGTACAAACGTTTCCTTGTGACTTGATTCCTTCATTACGCCACGTCACCGTGTCTGACGTTTCATCTGATCCGTCTGAGCGAATATCTGAGACTGATGGACAACTCTGAGGGAGAATCACGTCAGAGAGGCAAAGAACGGAGGAGGAAGGTGATCCGGATCCGATCCGGATTCCTTGTCAGCACTTTGACACTTTTCTTTGAAATAGGATGTCTCCAATTAGACTGAGGCAGCGGCACACAGAAGATCCCCCTCCAGGCAGGTTATAAAACATGTAAAAATACACCGTTTTATTTCATATGCAGCTCAAAGGGAAGTTATAAAGTGCAGTGGATCATAACTGTCCTCCACACACGTCACATTAGGTGTTTTTTGTGTGTTTATTTGAGGAAAGTGCTTACTTTTGTATTTTTGAGAAATTCTGAAATAAAAGTGAGGTAGCAACAACACGAGCAACTGAAGACTAAAATTGCTGAAGCATAGAGTATAACACGGTATATTTGTTTTGTTTTATTTTACCAGAAAATGTAACTTTTAGAAGGATTAATTATTCTTTTTCCCTCTCAGAGCAGGGAACATGTTGCTTTGTAGCAGGTTTTCAGTTTGGCTGCTAACTTTGAAACTGACAGGATGTAAATGAGGTCATCTTTGTAAAAAAAAAAAAAAAAAAAGCTGCTTGATTATGGAAAAAAAATGTGTAATCAGTTATTTTGGTCAATATTGAACCGTGATTATATAAACCTTTTTTTTTTAACTGCCTTTGGAGAACAGAGATTCACCTTGAACAGAATCCTTTCCTGTGTAAGTTTTTCTTAACATACCTGATATAATATTTATTAAAAAGTAGGAAATTATTCAGAAAATTCTAAGCAATACATAAAAACATGAATCACAAGAAGTGATTTGGATTACACAAATTTGTTCACATTTTAGTGTATTAAGATACTAAAAATGTAATACATGCATTTAAACAGGTAAACAAATCTTTTTAAAATCCATTAAAGGAGCAGTATTAACATAACTTTTACTTTTTTTATTGTTACAGCATATATTATTCCTTCATTTAAAAAAAAAAAAAAACCTGGAGTGTCGGCTTGATTCTTTCATGTTTGATAAATCATTTAATCTCCACGGCAACCATTAAGCTGTGCAAAATACCTGGATGAAGGATGAAGCTCCTCCTCTGAGCTGTAGCTCACAAATCCCCTCAGCTCCTTCAGACTAGCCAGCAGCGATTAGCAAACACCTGGTGAAAGTGATCATCTGCTGAGCTCATTGTAGGAGCTGCTTCTCAGTGCAACACCAGTAACGACTTTGTTAAAGGGTTAATAGAGGAGCCATGCTGTGATGACTTCCTGAAGGCGGAGTTTCAGAAAGAGCAGGAGTTTTTAAAGAGACAGAGGCCCAATTCCAAGGAGTTCAACTGCAAAATTAAGTTTCTTTTAAGTCATATTAGATATTCCCTTTTATAAAAACTGAAGGTAAGTTGGTTTATTATAAAATAATACTGTGTGGCTGGAAAACACATAATACTGACTTGTTTCTGGGTCTGTGCAGACAAATCTTGCATTGTTTGGTTTTTTTCTCTCAGATATTTCCAAGTTTTTTCTGGCAAAGTTGCAACTTTTCAAAATCAATAATTTCCTTGTTTTTTTCCCCCTGAAAATTTCTGATTTTTTCTCTTTTTTGGTGGAGATTCAGTCCTTCTCTTTTTTCTACCTTCAATGGACTCAACACACCATGGTACCGATCAGTCGTTGCCCTCCCCCTTCCCCCCACACTGGGTGAGCAGTGGTCTCAGTCTGGCTCCGCTCCTGCCTGGTCCACCTTCCTGGATGAAGTCCAAATCAAGAGACAAGAGTCCTTTGTGGGAGGACAGACATGGGACAAAGACCAGAAGTAGACCAGAAGACGAGTTCTCCAGTGGATCCTTTATCTAGAAAATCCTGCATCTGCTTTCATTTCAGAGAAATTCCTTGCTGTGGAGCTATAAATGAATCTTAATTGAAGGATCCAGTGATGTATTTGCCCTGCAGGAACTGTGCTGCTTTTAAACACCACTTTCTGTGTGTCAGGTCCAACGGCGTCTCTCCTCCTCTCCTCTCCACCTGATAAGCCGTTTAAAGCTGACAGAGCAGGATCTGTTAAATGGAAACACGATGAAAGCGACCCACACTCAGCCGATTGCCTTGGCTTGCATCATTTCGCCTCCCTGGCTGAATTAGTGCTAACAAGGTGGCAATAAAACAAATGAGAGTCGTAACGCAGAGTTCAGGTTCTGAAGCGGTGCTGTGCTGCAGGGGCGGTAGTGGTGGTACCTGTGGGGAGTCACAGGTACTGCTGCAGGTTCTGGTCCAGACCTGAGTGAGTATCAGGTTCGCTGCAGCGGCTCCAGGGCCCGTACCTGGGTTAGATTTACCGCCTCCCTGGAACAGAGCGTGGAGCGTCACCTGCATCTGGTTTCCACTGACAAATCAAAGCCAGTTGTGGTGGGAGGGCAGCGCAGTTAACCAAAACAGGCCGCTTCATCATTTTTACGGCCAGTAGGAGTTTGCAGCTTTTAAATCTTTGTTCCTGTGGTCAGTTAGTCAGCGCTTCGGGTGGCTCCCAGCAGCGGCGAGGAGGAGAGGAAGGTGCAGATGCAGGTGGAGCCGAACAGACAGGAAGTCTCCGAGGACAGCAGGAGGTGGGGGAGGGGGGACATGGACGGGATCAGGTTCAGGTTGGACTGCAGCGGCGGCACAAACGGAAAGACGAGACGCCGGGATCGGTCAGTATGGCTGATGTCATTGTTACACTGAGTCGTTACGGTAACGTTGAGTTGTAACGTCTGAGTTGTTTCTCAGATCAAAACATGAGGAGATAAACAGTTATTGATGGGAAGACTTTATTTAGCTCCGTTTAAGAGCAGCCATGTTGTTTCTCTGTAGAACTCCTTCAGCAACATGTTGAAAGTTGCAGTATTATGACCAGTCGACTTTCTCCTTAGCTGTTTTATCTGTTTGGTTCTGGTTCTGCAGCCACAGAACCAGAACAAAACACAGAGAAGCAGCTTTCAGCTTTCAGAAAACTGCAAAACAGCCAAAACACAGAGTTCTAAAAACCCATCTGGTTACATAATAAACAAAACATTGACCAACATATTAATATGTATGATTTTTGGTGAATCCACTCAGTAAAAGGTAATGTTTGTTCAGTTGTTGACTGTGTGGTGTTTTCTTTTTAACTTTGTGATTTTCTTAAATGATTCTTAGATTTATTATGTAAAAACATAACATATGAACCGACTTGTTGCTGAAATGTGCTGCACAAATAAACTTGATTGATTGAAATATGAAATATGGATTATTAGTTCAGTGGGGATGAATACAGTCAATTCAATTCACTCTTTTATCTGCCTGCTAAAACTCCCATGGACTGATGTTACAATACAGACAGATATCATTCACTCTCTCCTTTCATTTTCCAAGTTATTGTAAATTGAAAACTATCTTGTTGACGTTTCAACATTAAGATTATGACTATAAGAGCCTTCCTCTTCATCCTTCTCCTTCTCAAATCAAAGACTAATATTCCTCTTCCTTCTTCCTGATTCCAAACACATGAAGCTGGGTGGATCCAACATCTACTGAATGAGGAAGCTGATTGGCTGCTGCCTCTCTACACTGACAGGTGAGTCATAGATCAGAGCTCTAACTGGTTTCTGTGTTCAGGAAGTGAAACTCACACAGTCACTGTGACTGAGAGCAGAAATGGAGCAGAATCAGCTGGACAGTGAAACTTTGTCCTGTTCCATCTGTCTGGATCTACTGAAGGATCCGGTGACTACTTCCTGTGGACACAGCTACTGTATGAAGTGTATTAAAGCCCAGTGGGATGTAGAGGATCAGAAGGGAATCCACAGCTGCCCTCAGTGCAGGGAGACATTCACACCGAGGCCTGTGCTAAAGAAGAACACCATGTTAGCAGCTTTAGTGGAGCAGATGAAGAAGACTGGAATCCAAGCTGCTGCTGCTGACCACTGCTATGCTGGACCTGAAGATGTGGCCTGTGATGTCTGCACTGGAAGAAAACTGAAAGCCATCAAGTCCTGTCTGGTCTGTCTGGTTTCCTACTGTAAGAATCACCTCCAACCTCATCTTGATGTTCCTGCAATGAAGAAACACAAGCTGGTGGAGCCGAACAAGAACCTCCAGGAGAACATGTGCTCTAAGCATGATGAGGTGATGAAGATGTTCTGCCGCACTGATCAGAAGTGTGTCTGTCTCATCTGTTTAATGGAGGAACATAAAGGTCATGACTCAGTGTCAGCTGCAACAGAAAGAACTGAGAGGCAGAGAGAGCTGGAGGAGAGACGAGGAAACATCCAGCAGAGAATCCAGGACAGAGAGAACGATGTGAAGCTGCTTCAACAGGAGGTGGAGGCCATCAATCACTCTGCTGTTAAAACAGTGGAGGACAGTGAGAAGATCTTCACCCAGCTGATCCGTCTCCTCCAGAAAAGAAGCTCTGAGGTGAAGCAGCAGATCAGATCCCAGCAGGAAACTCAAGTGAGTCGAGTCAAAGATGTTCAGGAGAAGCTGGAGCAGGAGATCACTGAGCTGAAGAGGAAAGACGCTGAGCTGGAGCAGCTCTCACACACACAGGATCACAACCAGTTTCTCCTCAAATACCCCTCACTGCCAGAACTCAGCGATTCTACACACTCATCCAGCATCAACATCCGTCCTCTGAGACACTTTGAGGACGTGACAGCAGCTGTGTCAGAGCTCAGAGAGAAACTACAGGACATCCTGAGAGACAAACGGACAAACAACTCACTGATGGTCACTGAGGTGGATGTTCTACTGTCAGGACCAGAACCAAAGAGCAGAGCTGGGTTCTTAAAGTATTCATGTCAAATCACACTGGATCCAAATACAGCAAACACATGGCTGAGACTATCAGAGGGGAACAGGAAGGTGACATGGATGAATCAACATCAGTCTTATTCTAGTCATCCAGACAGATTCACTGATTGGTCTCAGATTCTTAGTAGAGAGAGTCTGACTGGACGATGTTACTGGGAGGTGGAGTGGAGCGGGACACAAGTTCATATTTCAGTCACATACAAGAATATCAGCAGAGCAGGAAGAGTGAATGAATGTGGATTAGGAAATAATGACAAATCTTGGGCTTTAGTATGTCAACAAAACAGTTTTAATTTTCTTCACAACAACAATTGGACCTCCATCTCAGGTCCAGGTTCCTCCAGAGTAGGAGTGTTCCTGGATCACACAGCAGGTCTTCTGTCCTTCTACAGAGTCTCTGAAACCATGACTCTCCTCCACAGAGTCCAGACCACATTCACTCAGCCACTGCTGGCTGGAATTTTGGTTGGTAACACTGGAGCTTCTGCACAATTTTATAAACTTAAATAGATTTCCTCTTTTCTCTCTGATTGTTGATCAGGTTCTTGGTTCTGATGTTTCTGTTCTTCATATTTCTATTGTAAATGTAGTTCTCTGTGTTCCTGGAGCCATGAAGGAAATCACTGCTGATGTTTTTATTTTTATATCATAGAAAAATATTTCTCTAAACACCCCTGGACGCTAATATTTCAGCTTTAATGTTTGTATTAATATATTTTCATGTTCTGGTTCTTTCAAGTTGGTTTTGTTTAAATCAGTAAATATTAACTGAACTTATTTCTTTTTTCGTTATTTTGATCCAAAGAAGAAACTGAAACTAAAACTTTGAACTGATGCTGTTTTCTTCTCAAATCTTCAGCTTTACATTAGAATAAATGTTTGATGTTTTGACTCTTTGGATTCATTCAATAAAACATCTTGATTACTGAGAAATGTGGAAAGGTTTATGATTTTTGTCATTTAAATTTCAGAAACATTTCCTTCAGAGTCTCATGTGACACTTGGTTTCACTCTAATTCCAGCACTGCAGCACAGAGATTACTGAGAGAATCATTTGTTACAGGAACCAATAGGTTAGCCTGTCAATACAAACATTCAATCAATCAGTGACTTTATCCACAGATAATTTAGCTCTTGATTTTTGTTCTAATTTAGATTTTTATTTCCTAAAATAACGTTAAAATTCAATCTAAACATTTGATCTCTGTGTAGTTCGAGGTTTTTATCAAAGCTCTCATATGGAATCAGATTCAGAGAATAAACTGAGTAAATATTTAACTCTTGATTGTAAATGAAGAGACAAAGGTTTCAGTTCCAGCTCTGCTTTTTACTCCAAGCAGTAAAACTTGTTAACCCTCCATCTTCTATCTGTTCTTAAACACAGCAGCTCCTCTCTGACCACAGGTCTCCTTGTTTTGTTCCCTTCAGGTCTGGAAACAGACACACACCTCTAACACACCCAATGTTCACAGAGACAACAGGAGCAGCAATAGCTGTGAGGATTTGATTAGGACAGACTCATCCTGCTTTCAAAGACTCACACAGACTGCTGCAGCCGCCGTATGAACACTATTGACTCCTCTCAGGTTTAACGGAGAAACAAATATAATCTGGTAACTAGTCTAGATAACTATCATTCAATCAGTTTTATCTATAAAGCACCTTCTTGCTGAAAGCAGATCAAATTCCTATACCGATCAATAAAAACAACAAACAAAAACAAACGATTACCATCAAGACCCTACATGGAAAATCACAACTGCATTGAAAATACACTGACTGAGCAGAAATGATTTAATTCAGTAAATCCAGTTAAAAGTCGGGTCTTGAGCTTCTCTTAAAGACAGCAACATTTTCTGCGGCCCTCAGGTTCTCTAGCAGACCGTTAAACAAACGGGCCACAACACAGGAAAGAAGCCTCACCATCAGTGTGAGTTCTGACTCTGGGAACTGTTAATAGTCCGGTGCCAGAGGACCTCAGGATCCAAAAGGGGTTCAGAAGGTAATAGCAGCTCTGCAAGGTAAGATGGTGCAAGACCATTAAGACATTTCAAAACCAGTAAAAGAATCTTAAAATCAACCCTGAGACGTACTGGGAGCCAATGCAGCGATTTTAGAACAGGTGTGATGTGAGCCTGTGTTCTGGTCTGGGTTAGCACTGGAGCAGCAGAGTTTTGGAACAGCTGAAGGCTGGCAGAGTTTTTATAGGGAGACCAGAAACAACATTACAATAATCTATAGGCTGGAAATAAAAGCATCAGAGTCTCAGAGTTGGTGAGGGAGAGAATAGATCCAACTCTGGATATATTTATTAGATCAATCAATCAATCAATCAAATTTTATTTGTATAGCACATTTCAGCAGCAAGGCATTTCAAAGTGCTTTACATCACATCAAACACAGAAACACAATGTAACATAGAATCAACAATCAAAACACGACATTAAGAAATGTTTCATCAATAAATTTGTAATTGATTATGTTTCAAATATAATCCTAAACAGGTGGGTTTTTAGTCTAGATTTAAAGGAAGTCAGATTTTGAGCTGTTATACAGTTTTCAGGAAGTTTGAAGTTTCTTACTGTAGATGATAAAATCCTGTTTTAACTATTTGTTTAATATGCGGAATAAAAGTGAGCTTAGAGTCAAGAAGAACTCCCAGGCTTCTCACTTGGTTTGAAGGTTTAAAAGATGCAGTTTGTATTTTTTTTTATTATAATTTCTTTCTGATCATCTGGTCCAATGATTAAACTTGTGAGTTTTGTCCTGGTTGAGCTGGAGAAAGTTCTGTGCCATCCAGGTCTTTATGTCTGAAATGTAATTAAAAAGTGCAGTGATTGGCTGGGGGTCGTCACAGACAATGAGATGTAGAGCTGAGTGTCATCAGCAGAACTGTGGAAGCTGATTCCATGGTTCCTGATGATGCCACCAAGCGGCAACATGTACAAGTTAAAAAGTAGAGGACATAAATAGAGCCTTGTGGGACGCCATAGTTAACATCATAGATCTGTGAGGAACATGTATCCATACTGACCAGAAAAGTTCCATCTGTGAGATAGAACCACTGAAGAACAGAACCAGAAAGGCCAACCAGATGCTGTAATCAATTTCAAAGAATTTGGTGATCCACTGGATCAAAGCACTCAGATCCAACAGAACAAGAACTGAGAGCTTGTGTGAATCCAGATTAAGCCTAAAATCATTTAGATATTTTAAAATGGCCGTCTCTGTAATGTTCGTCCTCTTCCTCCTCCTCCTCCAAACCAAACCTGATATTCCACCTTCTCCTTCCTGCTTCCAACCACATGAAGCTGGGTGGAGCAAACATCTGCTGAAGGTGGAAGCTGATTGGCTGCTGCCTCTCTGCACTGACAGGTGAGTCATAGATCAGAGCTCTAACTGGTTTCTGTGTTCAGGAAGTGAAACTCACACAGTCACTGTGACTGAGAGCAGAAATGGAGCAGAATCAGCTGGACAGTGAAACTTTCTCCTGTTCCATCTGTCTGGATCTACTGAAGGATCTGGTGACTACTTCCTGTGGACACAGCTACTGTATGAATTGTGTTAAAACCCAGTGGGATGAAGACAACTGTATCCTACGTCTAATAGTCATTCACACTAAATTCCAATCCAATATATTTATGTTTGTGACAGTAATGTGACAATCCTGAACGCTGCTGCTGGATTTCTGACTAAAACCAGAAAGATAGAGAACATGACCCCACTGGCTTCCTGTAGCTCAGAGAATAGACTATTAAATACTGTTAGTTTATAAATCATTTAACCAAAATATATTAAAGATCTGCAGTTGCCATAGCAACCTTCCAGACCTCTCCAGTCTTCTGGTTCTGTCTCCTGCATCCACAGAACCAGAACCAAAGATGGAGAAGCAGCATTCAGCTTCTATGCTCCACAAATCTGGAACAAACTTCCAGAAAACAAATCAGCTGAAACACTGAGTTATTTTAAGTCTAGAATAAAACCCATCCGGTTACATAATAAATGAAACATTGACTAACATATTAATATGTATGATTTTGGTGATGGCCTTATCAAAATGTAACGTTTGTTCTATTGTTGACTGTGTGGTGTTTTCTTTATAAGTTTGTGATTTTCTGTTTTTATCATGTAAAGCATCTTGGACCGACTTGTTGCTGAAATGTGCTGCACAAATAAACTTGATTGATTTATTAAAATATGGAAGTTGTAAGTTCAGTGGCTATGAATACTCTTGACTCTTTTATCCAAACAGAATTAAAAAAGAACTTGTCATATAGAGGCCCTGACATGTTCATTGATAGAAATGTGCTTCTGAGAGATGAACTAAGAATGTTGAGAGAGAGAAACTGGATTTAGCAAATAATCCATGATGTTTTGTTGCTTGTATAATTTTGAAAAATGTTTTGCAAATGTTAAAAAATTTGAGAATGGAATGAAATCGACTGAGAAAAATTGCAATAATAAACAGTTGATTCGGCTCACTCTGCTAACTGCCTGGTTGAAACTCCCGCAGACTGCAGCTTTAACAGACAAACATCCCTCAATCTCTACTTTTGTTTACTGAGGCTGTTTGTCACATCACTGCAGAGACACACAGGGTGTGGGCATTCCTGTAGAGATTAGAATAGATTTTAAAGACCTGAGTTTCGGTGACTCAGTGAGTTTGAAATGAGAACTATTTTGTTGATGTTTCAACATTAAATTTTATCACTATATATTTATCACCTCTTCCTCCACCTCCTCCTCCTCCAAACAAAACCTGATATTCCTCCTTCTTCTTCCTGATTCCAAACACATGAAGCTGGGTGGATCCAACATCTACTGAATGAGGAAGCTGATTGGCTGCTGCCTCTCTGCACTGACAGGTGAGTCATAGATCAGAGCTCTAACTGGTTTCTGTGTTCAGGAAGTGAAACTCACACAGTCACTGTGACTGAGAGCAGAAATGGAGCAGAATCAGCTGGACAGTGAAATTTTCTCCTGTTCCATCTGTCTGGATCTACTGAAGGATCCGGTGACTACTTCCTGTGGACACAGCTACTGTATGAAGTGTATTAAAGCCCAGTGGGATGTAGAGGATCAGAAGGGAATCCACAGCTGCCCACAGTGCAGGGAGACATTCACACCGAGGCCTGTGCTAAGGAAGAACACCATGTTAGCAGCTTTAGTGGAGCAGATGAAGAAGACTGGAATCCAAGCTGCTGCTGCTGACCACTGCTATGCTGGACCTGAAGATGTGGCCTGTGATTTCTGCACTGGAAGAAAACTGAAAGCCATCAAGTCCTGTCTGATCTGTCTGGCCTCTTACTGTGAGAAACACCTTCAGTCTCATTATGATTCAGCTACATTTAAGAAACACAAGCTGGTGGAGCCGAACAAGAACCTCCAGGAGAACATGTGCTCTAAGCATGATGAGGTGATGAAGATGTTCTGCCGCACTGATCAGAAGTGCGTCTGTCTCATCTGTTTAGAGGTGGAACATAAAGGTCATGACACAGTCACAGCTGCAACAGAAAGGACTGAGAGGCAGAGAGAGCTGGAGGAGAGACGAGGAAACATCCAGCAGAGAATCCAGGACAGAGAGAACGATGTGAAGCTGCTTCAACAGGAGGTGGAGGCCATCAATCACTCTGCTGTTAAAACAGTGGAGGACAGTGAGAAGATCTTCACCCAGCTGATCCGTCTCCTCCAGAAAAGAAGCTCTGAGGTGAAGCAGCAGATCAGATCCCAGCAGGAAACTCAAGTGAGTCGAGTCAAAGATGTTCAGGAGAAGCTGGAGCAGGAGATCACTGAGCTGAAGAGGAGAGACGCTGAGCTGGAGCAGCTCTCACACACACAGGATCACAACCAGTTTCTCCTCAAATACCCCTCACTGCCAGAACTCAGCGATTCTACACACTCATCCAGCATCAACATCCGTCCTCTGAGACACTTTGAGGACGTGACAGCAGCTGTGTCAGAGCTCAGAGAGAAACTACAGGACATCCTGAGAGACAAATGGACAAACATCTCACTGATGGTCACTGAGGTGGATGTTCTACTGTCAGGACCAGAACCAAAGAGCAGAGCTGGATTCTTAAAGTATTCATGTCAAATCACACTGGATCCAAATACAGTGAATGGAAGGCTGGGACTATCAGAGGGGAACAGGAAAGTGACATGGATGAATCAACCTCAGTCTTATTCTAGTCATCCAGACAGATTCACTAATTGGCCTCAGGTTCTGACCAGAGAGAGTCTGACTGGACGATGTTACTGGGAGATGCAGTGGAGCGGGACACAAGTTCATATATCAGTTACATACAAGAATATCAGCAGAGCAGGAGGTGGGCATGAATGTAGATTAGGATATAATGACAAATCTTGGGCTTTAGTGTGTCTACAAAACAGTTTTAGTTTTCATCACAACATCTGGACCTCGATCTCAGGTCCAGGTTCCTCCAGAGTAGGAGTGTTCCTGGATCACACAGCAGGTCTTCTGTCCTTCTACAGAGTCTCTGAAACCATGACTCTCCTCCACAGAGTCCAGACCACATTCACTCAGCCACTGCTGGTTGGAGTTTCAGTTGGTATTGGAACCTCTGCAGAGTTTTGTAAACTAAAATAGATTTCCTCTTTTCTCTCTGATTGTCGATCAGGTTCTTGGTTCTGATGTTTCTGTTCTGCTGTTCTGTTCTTCTTCATATTTCTATTGTAAATGTAGTTCTCTGTGTTCCTGGAGCCATGAAGGAAATCACTGCTGATGTTTTTATTTTTATGACAGAACAATACTTCTCCACATTGGCCAACATATTAATATGTATGATTTTGGTGATGGCCTTATCAAAATGTAACGTTTGTTCTATTGTTGACTGTGTGGTGTTTTCTTTATAAGTTTGTGATTTTCTGTTTTTATCATGTAAAGCATCTTGGACCGACTTGTTGCTGAAATGTGCTGCACAAATAAACTTGATTGATTTATTAAAATATGGAAGTTGTAAGTTCAGTGGCTATGAATACTCTTGACTCTTTTATCCAAACAGAATTAAAAAAGAACTTGTCATATAGAGGCCCTGACATGTTCATTGATAGAAATGTGCTTCTGAGAGATGAACTAAGAATGTTGAGAGAGAGAAACTGGATTTAGCAAATAATCCATGATGTTTTGTTGCTTGTATAATTTTGAAAAATGTTTTGCAAATGTTAAAAAATTTGAGAATGGAATGAAATCGACTGAGAAAAATTGCAATAATAAACAGTTGATTCGGCTCACTCTGCTAACTGCCTGGTTGAAACTCCCGCAGACTGCAGCTTTAACAGACAAACATCCCTCAATCTCTACTTTTGTTTACTGAGGCTGTTTGTCACATCACTGCAGAGACACACAGGGTGTGGGCATTCCTGTAGAGATTAGAATAGATTTTAAAGACCTGGATTTCAGTGACTCAGTGAGTTTGAAATGAAAACTATTTTGTTGATGTTCCAACATTAAATTTTATCACTATAAGAGTCTTCCTCTTCCTCCTCCTCCTGGAATCAAAACCTGATATTCCTCCTTCTTCTTTCTGCTTACAAACACATGAAGCTGGGTGGAGAAAACATCTGCTGAAGGTGGAAGCTGATTGGCTGCTGCCTCTCTACACTGACAGGTGAGTCATAGATCAGAGCTCTAACTGGTTTCTGTGTTCAGGAAGTGAAACTCACACAGTCACTGTGACTGAGAGCAGAAATGGAGCAGAATCAGCTGGACAGTGAAACTTTGTCCTGTTCCATCTGTCTGGATCTACTGAAGGATCCGGTGACTACTTCCTGTGGACACAGCTACTGTATGAAGTGTATTAAAGCCCAGTGGGATGTAGAGGATCAGAAGGGAATCCACAGCTGCCCTCAGTGCAGGGAGACATTCACACCGAGGCCTGTGCTAAAGAAGAACACCATGTTAGCAGCTTTAGTGGAGCAGATGAAGAAGACTGGAATCCAAGCTGCTGCTGCTGACCACTGCTATGCTGGACCTGAAGATGTGGCCTGTGATGTCTGCACTGGAAGAAAACTGAAAGCCATCAAGTCCTGTCTGGTCTGTCTGGTTTCCTACTGTAAGAATCACCTCCAACCTCATCTTGATGTTCCTGCAATGAAGAAACACAAGCTGGTGGAGCCGAACAAGAACCTCCAGGAGAACATGTGCTCTAAGCATGATGAGGTGATGAAGATGTTCTGCCGCACTGATCAGAAGTGTGTCTGTCTCATCTGTTTAATGGAGGAACATAAAGGTCATGACTCAGTGTCAGCTGCAACAGAAAGAACTGAGAGGCAGAGAGAGCTGGAGGAGAGACGAGGAAACATCCAGCAGAGAATCCAGGACAGAGAGAACGATGTGAAGCTGCTTCAACAGGAGGTGGAGGCCATCAATCACTCTGCTGTTAAAACAGTGGAGGACAGTGAGAAGATCTTCACCCAGCTGATCCGTCTCCTCCAGAAAAGAAGCTCTGAGGTGAAGCAGCAGATCAGATCCCAGCAGGAAACTCAAGTGAGTCGAGTCAAAGATGTTCAGGAGAAGCTGGAGCAGGAGATCACTGAGCTGAAGAGGAAAGACGCTGAGCTGGAGCAGCTCTCACACACACAGGATCACAACCAGTTTCTCCTCAAATACCCCTCACTGCCAGAACTCAGCGATTCTACACACTCATCCAGCATCAACATCCGTCCTCTGAGACACTTTGAGGACGTGACAGCAGCTGTGTCAGAGCTCAGAGAGAAACTACAGGACATCCTGAGAGACAAACGGACAAACAACTCACTGATGGTCACTGAGGTGGATGTTCTACTGTCAGGACCAGAACCAAAGAGCAGAGCTGGGTTCTTAAAGTATTCATGTCAAATCACACTGGATCCAAATACAGCAAACACATGGCTGAGACTATCAGAGGGGAACAGGAAGGTGACATGGATGAATCAACATCAGTCTTATTCTAGTCATCCAGACAGATTCACTGGTTGGCCTCAGGTTCTGACCAGAGAGAATCTGACTGGACGATGTTACTGGGAGGTGGAGTGGAGCGGGACACAAGTTCATATATCAGTTACATACAAGAATATCAGCAGAGCAGGAAGAGTGAATGAATGTGGATTAGGATTTAATGACAAATCTTGGGCTTTAGTGTGTCTACAAAACAGCTTTAATTTTCTTCACAACAACAATTGGACCTCCATCTCAGGTCCAGGTTCCTCCAGAGTAGGAGTGTTCCTGGATCACACAGCAGGTCTTCTGTCCTTCTACAGAGTCTCTGAAACCATGACTCTCCTCCACAGAGTCCAGACCACATTCACTCAGCCACTGCTGGCTGGAATTTTGGTTGATAACCCTGGAGCCTCTGCAGAGTTTTGTAAACTAAAATAGATGTAATCTTTTCTCTCTAATTGTTGATCAGGTTCTTGGTTCTGATGTCTGTGTTCTGCTGTTCTGTTCTTCTTGGTTTTTCTATTGTAAATGTAGTTCTCTGTGTTCCTGGAGCCATGAAGGAAATCACTGCTGATGTTTTTATTTTTATATGACAGAAAAATATTTCTCCATATGAAAATCGAAAATTCTCTGGGCTTTAATATTTTATCTTTAATTTTTGTATTAATATATTTTATTAATATATTTTCTGGTAGGAAGAACCAGAACTGTAGCTTCTGGTTCTTTCGTGTAGTTTTTTTTTTCAAATCAGTTATTAAAGTGAACTGAACTTGTTTCTGTTTTTCTTTATTTTGATCCAAAGAAGATACTTAAACTTTGAACTGATGCTGATTTCTTCTCAATTCTTCAGATTTAGATCAGAATAAATGTTTGATGTTTTGACTCTTTGGATTCATAAAAAAAAACAGCTTAATTACTGAGAAATGTAGAAAGATTTTTTTCTTGATTTTTACAACAAATTGTTAGTTTTGTCATCTAAATTTCAGAAACATTTCCTTCAGAGTGTCTCAAACATCTAAAAATGTATATATATAATACAGCAATCAAAATTTTTAGAATTTGTGGAATACTACCTAAATGTTTGTCATGGTAGGAGAGAGATACAGTTTTGACTGGGCTAATATTTTGAAAGGTTCACAGTTTGTTTGTTTTTTTACTACAATGTACCTCTATATTCATTAGATTAATGCAGTATATTAATTATCAAGAAAGTGCAAAAATAACGTCACCCTGGTTGTTTGCTTGTTTTTCTTGAAGAACTCTAAATATAACTTCAATTATTCCCTCCTTCTTCAACCCTAAAACAAGACAGATATGAAACTCACCAGAGAACGTTTGATATTTTGAGGAAAATGTTCTCACACATAACTCTGTATGTCTTTAAAACAGCAGGATATGTACCTTTTCTCTTTTCAACCTAACTTTTGTCTTACTGATTTAAACCTCACACCAATAACTCAGAGGACATGCTGTTGTGTGGAAAATATGACAACATTGTAATCCTTTCAGAAAGCAGGGCATGCATTTTGTGTTCTCGTTAGGCCTGTCGCGATAAACGGTAAATCAATTAATCGTACGATAAATTAAAACTATCAACCTCATTTTAATTATCGGCATTATTGTCTCTTCCGGCCTTTTTCTCTTTCTGTTGATGACACCAATGAAAAAAGGCTCAACTCCGGTGCTCTCCACTGACCCTCCCTTCCTCATTTCCTCAGTGTAAAGCTCAGCGCACAGGACACGATCTTAGAGCTGTCGGCCGATTGTCGGCCCATTTTCAAAACCTGACAGACCGCACATTAGCCGACAGAAATCCTAGGTTTAACGGTTCGATCGGGTTCGGTCCTGCCGTGTGGCGTCCAACAATGGGCACAAAATAATGGCTACAAGTTCAGTGAACTAATTTTAAAACCAGGCATTAATCAATGCTTTACTGCAATCTACCTGCAAAGCATGTGGCTAGTGTCAGCGTAAAGTCCGAATGAAAATCATTATAACCTGTTTACGTCACGTTAACGAAGAACAGCTGAAAAGTTACCGGGTTTATCAACTGCGGTAGCAATTTCACTCCAACTCCTCCCCTTGTCATTTCTATATTCTTTGCATGTTGAATAAACATTATTGTTGTTTCCACATATCATCTCCAATGTCCACTGGACTTCGGGTTGTGCCGTGTCAGCTGTTTGGGATTCCTCTCTGTAATTTCCCCTCAGAAAACACGGAGGAAAATCCAGGCTTTCTGATTGGCTACCTGTCACATTCAACAGGCTGCGTTAAAGCGCCCAGTCGGGGAAAACCCCTGATTTAGATCGGAGCGGCAACGATGATCTACCGTAACACACCACACAATCTTAGAAAGACCAACGTTTTAAGATTGTTGTAAGGGGAAAATAGGAGCAAAAAATCATGTAGTGTGAATTATTGCATCAGGTAGTCGATGTGCCCATTTTCTCTATTTAAATCTGATTATTACTGAAGGGCAACATAATATACAGACTTCATAATCTGCACTCTTTTGGTTGAATGCAGTATTTATTTTCACTTTGGCTTTATGTTGTTTAGTTTTTATCAAGTACATTTTTTGTTAATGGAGACTGAGAATGCATTTTGTTTTTGTTTTTGGTTGTTTTGTTTATTTTGTTTATCAGTTCCAGTGTTTAGTATTCTTTTGAAAATAAAGTGCATCTATCTTTGGCAGGAAATCACATGCATTATTACATCATTTCCATTAAATCAGTGTAAAAAGGTCTTCAAACAATATTAGCGTTTATCGCAATAATTTTTGAGACAATTAATCGTTGAGCATAATTTGCTATCGTGACAGGCCTAGTTCTCGTTCTTTAGTCGTCCTTTTTCTGCTACATGGTAATCATTCGCTTGACACAATGTATCTTCTAAACCTGCTGTAAAGCTTAAGTCTATATAAGGATAGTTCTGTATGAATGTGGGATGTGAAACATTTCTATTTGTTTCAGTGTAAAAACCACTGAGTCTAGACTCTAGATTCTAGGCAGATATTAGTTTGTGTCAAACTTGAAGAAATGTAACTCAGTCTTGCTGGCCTGCATTAATCCGCCCCCCGTATGAACTGATGTTGTAATGAAACCCATCTAGGCATAGATTACAGTTTGGACTTAGCACAAATTTATTTTCTTCTGCTTTTCAGACCCTTTCCTCCAAAGCTCAGATTTGCTAAACACACAGGATCTGTGTGTTTAGATGCTCTGACCCCATTGTTTGAGCCGCGCACAGAAAGTTTGGATCGGCTTTAGAAGGCAGCTGTAGGTCAAAGCTGTTATCGGTCTGCAGACTCTGGTGATGCTCTCTTCTGACTCGTTTCATTTAGCCAATCGCAGCTGAAGCTAAGTCCTTATTAGCCTCTTTCATTAAGTGCTCATTACACTTTGACAGCAGCCAGCTGTTTGCATCCTGCGCCTCCTGTCAGCTTAGTATGGATCCGCGTGTATGAGTGTGTTTAGAAACGATGCCGTTTGTCTCTGGAGGGTGACCATAACATTGATGGAAACGTGCTGTTGGTTTCCAGTTTACGCTCGTCTCCCCATTGCTCTGTTGGAGTGTGTATGGGGGTGTGTGTGGGGGTGTGTGTGCATGTGTTTTTGTTTCCCCAAACATTTTGAGTCAGTCTGGAGAATGAGACTCAGAGGATAACTCACTTTCTCCTCTTGGTTACGGCATTTTGTGTTTGTATGTGCGAGCCTCAGATCGTACACCTGACCTCTGACCCCATCCACCATGTGTTTCCGTCTCAGCACAAACATCAACCTTCTTCCTGCTTTGTTCATTTAAAAAAAAAAATCTAACAAAATAATGTCAGCGGTCAACAGGAAGGTTGGATGGTGTGAGAGTGTTTGCTGGTAGTGACTGGCCAGTCAGATTCTATCTAAGCTAATCTACACAGAGAAACTTAGGAGTAACATTGACAGGTCGACTGAAGGAATAATTCATCAGACGGAGGAGAAGAAACGTTTGATGGTGAATATATTAATCATGTGCCTCACAAATCTGGTCTTCATGGAAGAATCGGTCTGGGACAAACAACGAAACGATCTGCAAAATGCATGAATGCAAACTTCAAAATGCACAAAAACAAATGCAACAGAAAAACGCAGCAAACAACAACAACAACAACAAAAAACTCCAAACATAGAAGAAAAAAAAATGTTGTGCCCGCAGGAAATAGGAACTCACTGCAAACTCGATCCAAAAAGCAGAACTGCTCCAGGCCACTAGGGGGAGTCAAACACCAAATCATATGGGAGCAGCAGACCCTCAGTAATGTCGGGATGTCATGATTTAATGTCCAGATGAAAGTTGGAGAAAGAAAGAAACCGCATGTCTTTTGCAATAATATGGAACAGAACCATATTTACATAGGTAAAGTCACACACTCCAGACTCCCTCTAGTGGCCTGGAGGACTCCTGTTTTGTGGAGCCAGTTTGAATTATTTCATGCCAGCTATTCCTGCTATTTACAGCTTTTTTCCCTTTTGTTTCTAATTCCTGGGGTTGGAACATTTTTTATTGTTTACAGCGTTTTTCTGTCGCATTTTTTTTGTGTTTTGGAGTTTGCATCATTCATGACTTCTTCAGTGTTTCTACTTGTCAATATCTGGTTTTATCTAAATCATTGCAGCTATGGCTGCATGTTTATAGGGGCTGTCCTGCTGGAAAGTGAATCTCAAGTCTTTGTCATCTTTAACAGGTTTCCTTCCAGAACTTCTATGTATTTTCAAGGACACTTGGGAAAAAAAAAGAAAAAGGGTTGATATTTTTCATCACTCATCTCAGAAAGTGAAAATCACTCCTTACACATGCGGTAAAATATTTCAAGTCTTTATGTTATGATCTTGGTTTACAGATAAACACCCAAAATGTAGTGGAAATATAGAAAACTGTGGAAAAAGTTGTAGAATATTTGTAGAAAATTGAGTGAAAAGAAAAAGTGTGGTGGAAATAGTGTTGCTCCAGCAACCAGGAGAAATGTAACCTTAAGAGGATCATCAAGGAAAATCCATTCAAGAAGTTAGTGAAGCTTAACTTCCAAAAGGTATGAATACTTTTATCCATCCATCCATCCATCTTCTTCCGCTTATCCGAGGTCGGGTCGCGGGGGTAGCAGCTTCAGAAGGGAGGCCCAGACTTCCCTCTCCCGGGCCACTTCTTCCAGCTCTTCCGGGGGAATCCCGAGGCGTTCCCAGGCCAGCCGAGAGACATAGTCCCTCCAGCGTGTCCTGGGTCTTCCCCGGGGCCTCCTCCCGGTGGGACGTGCCCGGAACACCTCACCAGGGAGGCGTCCAGGAGGCATCCTGACCAGATGCCCAAGCCACCTCAACTGGCTCCTCTCGATGTGAAGGAGCAGCGGCTCTACTCTGAGTCCCTCCCGGATGACTGAGCTTCTCACCCTATCTCTAAGGGAGAGCCCAGCCACCCTACGGAGAAAGCCCATTTCGGCCGCTTGTATCCGCGATCTCGTTCTTTCGGTCATGACCCAAAGCTCATGACCATAGATGAGGGTGGGAACGTAGATCGACCGGTAAATCGAGAGCTTCGCTTTTTGGCTCAGCTCTCTCTTCACCACGACGGACCGGTACAGCGCCCGCTTGACAGCAGACGCTGCGCCAATCCGCCTGTCGATCTCCCGCTCCCTTCTTCCCCCATTCGTGAACAAGATCCCGAGATACTTAAACTCCTCCACTTGGGGCAGGACACCCCCCCTGACCCGGAGAAGGCACTCTACCCTTTTCCGGCTCAAGACCATGGCCTCGGATTTGGAGGCACTGATCCCCATCCCGGCCGCTTCACACTCGGCTGCGAACCGCTCCAGCGAGAGCTGCAGATCACGATCTGATGAAGCCAAAAGGACCACATCGTCTGCAAAAAGCAGAGATGAGATCCTAAGGCCACCAAATCGGATCCCCTCAACACCTTGGCTGCGCCTAGAAATTCTGTCCATAAAAGTGATGAACAGAATCGGTGACAAAGGGCAGCCCTGGCGGAGTCCAACTCTCACCGGAAACGAGCCCGACTTACTGCCGGCAATGCGGACCAGACTCTGACACCAGTCATACAGGGACCTGACAGCCCGTATCAAAGGGCCCGGTACCCCATAGTCCCGGAGAACCCCCCACAGGGCTCCCCGAGGGACACGGTCGAACGCCTTCCCCAAGTCCACAAAACACATGTAGACTGGTTGGGCGAACTCCCATGCACCCTCCAGGACCCTGCCGAGTTTAGCAATACTTTTATCATTTTGGTAATTTAGCACTCAAGACTTTTTGTCTGATTTTAGAACATCTCACTCGTCTCCTTTCAGCATCTAAAACCATGAAGGTGAGCAGGACTCCTTGGCTGTCAGGAGTCGATTAATGAAATGAGGGCCAAAAGAAGTTCAAAGTCAAACAGGAAAAAAAAAAAGAAAAAGCTAGCACTCTGAGGAATACTTTTCCTCCTCCATAACTTTCTGTCTGAAAGTCAAAGTGTCTGCGAAGAAGGAAAGTTAATTCCATCATAAATCTGAGGTATGACGCTTAAAACTTCTGGACGTGTCGTACTGTGGTGTGCGGTCGGATCATTAGTCCAGATGAGGAGCCTCAGGTGTTGACGGAGCCTCCTGTTGGCTCCTAAAGGGACCGTCCGACTGGAAACTGGACAGGAGACAAGGGGACAGAGTCGACAGACAGAACTGAGACACGTGGCTGCCCTGCGCTCTGTGTTACATAAATCCATAATTCTTTTATGGGCTCCAACAGGACGGAGATCTAAATCTGGGTTAACAAGCACAGCTCACCGCTAAGAGCCCCGGGCAGCAGGAAAAGATGAAAAAAAGTCTTCTGTCGGAAATTTATTTCCTTTAAATCATCTGAGGCCCCAAGTGTTTGAAGTGGCTGTTGTAGACTTTGGACAAGAAGTGTTGAGCTTAGAGGGTTTTTTTTTCAGCTCAGAGACGAAACATATCTGAGGCTGAGAGCAAATAGTAATCCACACGGAAATAGAAACTCGGAACAAAAAAAAACTGGAGATGCGCCGCGTTATGGGGCAGCTTGGTTTGCTGCCTCATTGTTCGTTGGTGTCATTACATGTAGAGAGGAAGAGGAGGAGGAAGAGCAGGAGTGGTGCTGGGCGGGCTCGTTGCCAGCGGTAAAAAAAAAAAAAAAAACTGGGCTGAGGCTCAACTGTGCCACTTTGTACCGAAGCCTGTGTTGAATGAACGCCGTTATCATAAACAAAACATTATGGCTGAGCGTCTACAGATGGTTAAGAGCATCAGGGAGATACCTGCCAAAGGACGAGTTTCACCCCCCCTCCTGATTCAGCTGTTAGAATTCAGCAGAGGAGCCTGTGGCATATGGCCTGGCAAATATTGATGGATATTTTAATTACCCTCTGCATAATCTAATGATGAATGACAAACATTAGAGTTTCACCTTTACCGCAGCACAGCTTTACAGGCCCAGGCCTCCACAATCACCTTCTAATGACAACTTATTTTATTACAGTCAAAGGTGCGACGACTCTGTCCGACTTTCATGTCATGTTTTTGAACATGACATATAAAGTAAAGTTAGAGAAAAGTAAATAAAGCAATTTTTGGGTTATGTAGCCTGTCCTGTGAAAAACTGGGGGTTCATATTTTCCATCATGTTAGTCATTAATTTAGAAATGTCACAGTTTCAGATTCAAATAGTTAGCAAATTATATATTTAGCTAAATCTTTAGTTTTTAGCTAAATATTTAGCAAGCTAACTAGCTAAATGCTTAGCTAGTTAGCACTTAGTTGTGTTTAGTTAGCTAACCATTTAGCTAACGTAACACTTACAAAGTGATTCCAGTAACTAGAACACACAATAAGACCGGTGCTGGTTCTGCTACAGGAGCAGTGAAATGTGTTGGTGTATAAATTTAAACTGCCGGATTATTATTTGTTGAAAAGAAAAGAAACAACAATATTACAAACAGTTGACATACATTTAACACAAAACTCAATCCAAAATAGTTTCCCTGTTTCTTTCAGAATATTTGATTTAATCCCTGTTTTCAAATTTAAACCTAATGTTAAGTATTGTAGGATACTATTTATTTAACTTAGGTTATATTTCTATTTAAGCTCAAGTCAATATTGCTAATCTATTTTGATTTACAGTTTTTTATCTTTTAAACAGTGGTGGAGAAAGTACTCATACAATGTACTTAAGTAAAAGTACAAATACACAGACAAAAATTTACTCAAGTAAAAGTCAAAGTACCACATTATTATTTTACTTAAGTAAAAGAAAATACAAGCTTTTAAAACTACTTAAGTATTAAAAGTAAAAGTACTTGCCGACCATAATACCTAACGGCTTATATAATGTCATTAAGTGTACCTATCGTATTTAGTTTTAATAAATCAGTAATGTACCATTTTAATGAGCAATGCTGCAGATAAAGCATGTTTTAATTGTGTTTACCCCCTGTGACAGTTTAGATTTAGATATTTTATTCTATGCATCAGAATTCCAGGGATGACCTGCAGGGTTACATGTAATTAGGCAAAATGAGAGAAATTATTATACCTTTGAAATGTTTTATTTAATTCAAAATAAACATGTTCAAAAGAAAATTGTTTCCCTGAAAAAAGGGACTTTAAACTGACCTAACAAACATCAAGCGATTTGGAAACATCTAGTCTTTCGTCCTAACAAAACATGAACTTAACTTTTTTGCCAGCTATTTTGAGAGAACTCTTAACAGAAAGGGGCTGACAATGAACACCTTCCAGGCAGGGGGGGTCCGGCTGACTCTGTGGGCGGGAATGTCCGCCAATGTCGCCGGACTTGCGACAATTGCGTCTCATTGGAACCCATATTCTAATTTATTGAATATGACTGTAACTGTTACATGGAGATTATTTTAATGGCGCTAACATTTATTCAATAACCAGGACGTGAAGGAGTTTAGCGTCAACTTATATGTAACATTCATGGCGGGAGACGTGATCACGACCGCAGTAATCACTGTTACTTGCAAGTTCATGCTAGCTTATAACAATATACAGTAATCGTATTTATTTACTGCAGTCGAGTTCAACAAAAAGCTTGCTAAGATTACATAAAACTTCACTAACACAAATTAATTTAACATCGATAGCATTTAGCAACTTAACTTACCTCAATATGTTTTTTCAAATTTGATGGTGAATTTTTGAAAGATAGAATTTCATGCTTTCGGGGAAGGCAAAGGCGGCATTGGAATCTCCAGGAAGCGTTTTTTGACCCAGTTATTTCAAAGAAATGTTTTAAATAAGGCCATGGGTGGGGCAGGTCTTCTGGAGGATGACTATCCTTGGTCTCCATTCTGGGAGTTAATGATTCTGCAGGTCCTGCGTACTGTGCTGCTCTTCTTGAGGGAGGGCCTAATTTTACTCACACTTCACCATTTTAATTGCTGGCAAAAAATATAACAATACAACATTCCTAATGTTTATAATTATTTTGTATTTTTAACTATTTTAAGACCTATTTATTCTCATTTATTTTCTTATGTTTTGCCTATTTATCCATTTTATAGCGATTTTATGAAAAGGCTGATATTTAGTGAAGGCTATGTTAACCAGGGTTACACCATACTAGCTCGTTAGCTAGTTTCCAAACACTTAGCTAAAAACTTCAGATTGTTACTGTATAGTCACAAGCTCATTGTACAAGGCTGTAGTTTGTACAATGATGCGTGGAGCTGGTGAGGTTCACTTCAGATTACTGTTGCATCAGGTGCTTCTAACAACTCATGTTTGGTTGGTTTTCAGTCCACTGCTTCCCTAGTTTTAGAGTTTGTGAAACCTTTGCACAGTGTACAAGTTGTCTTGGGTTGTATTTCTTTAATGAGCCTTTGACTATTTATATATATATATATATATATATATATATATATATTCATACATGAAAGCAGTTAAGTGGATGAATGTACTTATTTCTTACAATGACTTTGTATAGTGTGTGTCTGACAGTTTCTACTTTGTTTCTCCTGTGTACTATAAAGAGATCGTATGCATAAAAAGAAAAGCTTGTTGGAGGTCAGCAAAGAGACTGAGCTTAGAGTCAAACACACAAACATGTTTCTCTACCTTTACAAGGACTTTGCATTGAGTTGCGTTCATTTCTACAGGCTAACCGTGACCCTAACCAGAAAACTAACCATTGCCAGGACATACCTAACATTAAACCTGACGTAACAATGACACTTCTCATGGAAACCAGGGTTTGGGCCCCAAAACATGGTATGTATTAAGAAAATTATTTTTACAGTGCAACAAATACAAGACCACACACAGACCTGGCAGAGTGTACAAAACGTATCGTGTGCTTCCCACTTTTGCTAAATACTTCAGATTGTTCCAAAGAGATTGGAGGAGGTGGTGGGTGGATTCACGCCATGTTGCCACATCAGTCTCCTCCAGCGGGCCAGTCGAGTTCAGAGGAGGCATGTGAAACAGAACAATTAAGACTTCAGCATCCAACAACTTCTATATGCATGGAGTGAGCAGGGCGGGTGCTTGGAAAACTAACAATGCAGCTTTGAGCTGACATGTTTGGTTGAGGCACAACTTCTTCCTCCTCTAGGTGGACAGGCCGGGTGTGTATATTGTTCTTCTATGATTGCATGAAATTCCCCTGTAATTGTGCTTGGTCTTTCAGATGGGCCAGGGGCCGATGCTGAGAACATCTGAGAGCATTCAGTGCAAACTGTTGGAGAGCAGCCTGGAAACCCGGGCAGGGAAGTTTGAGGGCTTGGAGAGCAGATTGGAGCTTTCACCTATGAGTTCATGTAGGTATCGGAGGTTTCACTGAATCCATGCAGCTCATGTCCCGAGAAATAAACGTCAACCACCAGCAGTAATGCACACGCATTTTAACCGGCAGCGTGTTTCCATACTCCAGGCTCTGGGAACCTGCATGAGGCTTGGATCCGCCTTCGCAGCGTGGCAGTGGTCTGGAATGCTGCGACTGAAGACTGCCCCCTGGGGGGTTACTCACTTCCAGGTTTGGTTGACCACTTGGTGACGCTGCTTGCCAGCCTTTAAAATAAAAATCTGACAGTTACAGTCTGTAACAAAGGTGCTAATAACTGGGTGAAATCAGACCCTACCTCTGGGAGTTACACCTACTTCCTGTTTAGTGGCGAAGGTGTGAAGAGAGGACGACGACACAAAACAAACAACTTCCTGTTAGGTTCCAATAATCGTATAGGGGTTAAATTAAGCTTTGAAAATTAAAAAAAATTGGCTTAGATAATTAATATTTCAGTTTAGGTACGTCTAATAAGGCTCTTGACATAATTTTCACACCAGCCGCTGAACTCGTCACACCGGTCTCATTTAACAGATTTCCTTCCAGTATTATCCTGTATTTAGTTCCATCCATCTTCCCATCAACTCTGACCCAAATCCAAGGCCATGTTGAAGAAACATCTCCATAACATGATACAGCCACCACCATGTTTTACCTTAGGGACAATATGCCTAAGGCAGTGGTCTTAAACTCCAGTCCTCAACAGCCGGTGTCCAGCAACGTAGATGTCCGTTTCAGCACACCTGACTCCAATATTAGCTCAGAGCTCTGTAGAGCTTTACTGCATGCTGGTGAGGGAGCTTCACCATTTCTTTAGAACAAGGCACATATCTAAAAGTTGCAGGACTCTGGCCCTTCAGGAACGTCCACTGCTTTACAGTGACGTACAGCTTTGGTTGTCTACCAAACCATCTCCTTCCAGATGCTTGGAGTGTCCTCTGTATGAATTGTCATAGACTGCAAATGAGAGTCTTAGGCCCCAAATGCAATTGTTTTCATCTCGCTCCTGTTCCATGAAGACCAGATTAGTGTGAAGTACACAATTGATTCTCCCATTTGAGTTGTGGATTATTGCAGTTCCTAAAGTTGCCACAGATCTTTCAGCTTCCTAATCATTCAGCTAAATCCTTTCGTATTCCTTCAAACATAGTGGCCTTTGTGAGGGGAGTAGCAGTTCTCAGAGGAGCTTACTATTGAAAGTGAATTACCAAAGTAAGCTGGTGTAGTTATAATCATAGCCACAAGGAGGAGACAAAGGCCCAGCAGTCCTCGTCAGGCGTCAGCTGGCTCTGCATGAGCAGCCGTCTCCATGTTTCTGCTTTGTGCTGCTCACTGTAAGAGGGCTGTGTGCAGTCAGAGGCACCGGAAACAGATCAACTAATTTGGCAACTCAGATTTGATATCGCTGTGATAAAGTGAAACAATCTACAGCTGGTTTAAATTAGCTAGAGGAGGGGAAGACTGAGCCTGTAGAACCCAGACCCTGAGGAAACCATTGCTGGACTTTGCAAGATGAGCAACATGACTTCTTACTTCAAGTTTTGAAAGATTGTTTCAATATTAATTCCATCAACTTGAAAGTTGTAGGCCGTTTATCAACCAGATTTAATTTGAGTTACCAAATTTAAATCTGGCATCTTAAACTGATTCTGGGCAGAATCAAAGGATGGAAGGAGATTTTGATACCTAAATTGAGGGTAAAATTCTAATCATCCATTCCAGTTTTGAGTTTTCTTGAATCATAGCAACAATTGTGGGGCCACAGTTGTCTTTAAAAACATTGTTTTATAAGACAACTGTCACATCAGATATCTTCCCCATAACTGAGAACATTATTTTCCTATATTAAACACTCCATCCTTTTTTTAAATTATTTTTTAGCATTCACTACAAGCATCATGTTACAGAATGGCATTACCGTTTTATTCAGTTTGTCTATGTTAACATCTGTCCATATCAAATAACCCTAAATCAGTTGAATTCAACTAAATCAGAGCAGAATTTTCTGAAAGACAAAATTTGGAGAATTATCCATATGAAAAACAGAAACTTTAATAGATCGAAAACTCAAAAACTGTAATAGATCGATGAGTTTGTGGCTCATAGACAAAGAATTAAAAAGTCTAATTGAACCCAAACGGGAAAAGGCTTTGGCCATAACACCACCTAACAGGGTGGAAGCAGTTTATACTTAATAAGAAACAACACAGACTGTATTGATATCAAACTTCATGTCTTTATTTCTCTATTGGTTGGATCTCATCACAAACAATGTTGAAAATCCAAAACAGGATGTGTATAAACTGTACATGGAGCAAGGCACTGTCCACTGAAGTCACAGTCAGGCTGCCGTCTGGAATCTAAGCTCTTGTCCTCCGGGATAAAAATGCTCCATTCAAAGCCGATTCGTCGGGTTAGTAGAAGGTGACCTTAACTTACACACATATGACACAAAGATTTGCAGCAATAATGTACATTTTATTTTTTATTTTGATAGCTAAAGTTTGTTATTTTTTTATAATTCCTCTGTGGTTTTAATATAAATATATATATATGTATATATATATATTTGTAATGCACAAACATCCATATCTAGCAGAGTCTGAAGTGGAATGTGTCCAACAGGCTGACAGACCTGCCTCCACTCCAACAGATGGCTGTAAGGCTGCCAGTGGAAGGACCCAGGCTGCTTTCCATATGCTACATATGTACAGTCATTAACAGTGTCATTATAAAGGAGCACTATTAACACAGAGATCCCAGCACCCTGCGCCGCTCCGCTCCCTCAGCACAGCCACCGGGGGCGCAGAGAGGATGGAGATCAGCGGCGTGAGAGGCTGACGTGCCTCTCCTCCGCATCGCCGCGGTTACGCTTCGGCTAGGGAGGAGCTGCTCCCGAGCGTCTGCTGCATGAGCGTAGAAACAACGTTGAAAAAATAAACTAAAATAAAAAGAATGCTGAACGTCACCCGTCAGAAGAGCCCTTTGGATTTCTTCAGGTTAACCTGCTTCCACCCGGGCAGAGCGCCGTACTCCTCCCTGCTCATGTCCAGGGCTCTCTGGGGGACAGACACCGGCAGTCAGGCACAACTCACAGGCCGAGTCCACAAACTCATGCATCTGTGGTTTCAAACTCAAATGTCCCTTTTTATTGTCCGGTAAATTTTTTAAAAAAGAGCAAATGGCTCCAAGATTCAGTCCAAATGCTGGTGAGCTGCATGCAAATGAAACGCGCTGTTAGAGATGTTAAGAAGTGGAAACAGGAGAACCTACTATTATATATATATATATGTTTTAAAGTTATATTTTATTGATTTACTTATTTCTTCTTTGGTCTGTTTTATTTTGTTGGTTTTTTTCCTTCCTCTTTCCCACTTTTACCCAAGACATTGCTGACACTAAACAAGTCAAAACAATAAATGTTAGAGAAAATAAAAATAAATAAATAAAAAATCCATTAATTTAACATAAAAAAAATTAAGGGATCCTGACACACATATGTTAAGCTATCCCATGTCTGTTGCGACACTGCTTGGTGATGTTCTGTATTTTGTCTTTTTCCTAAATAGATCCATTTTAATGCTCATGTTTTAAACTTATTTTTTATTGTTCATTATCGTCTCTAATTAGTTATTTGTAATTTTGTAGCTCAATGTCTGTTATAGTCTGTAATGTTTGTTCTGTATTCACTCACTGATGATTTAATAATAATAAAAAAACAACAACCACCAAATGTTAGGAAGTAGAAATGCTAACAATATGGAGCCAGTCTGTTTTCCCATGCTAACACCAGTTGGATGGACTCACCTTCCCATAAGCCCCTGCACCCTGGAGAAGTGGAATGAGTGAAATAGATGAGCTCAAAGAGGCACAAGATGGACAGTTTCATTTATCTCCAGAAATCACTGAAAGACTTTTTTTTTTATAACAGAATAAATTCATCTACAATGGTTCAGTAAAGGAATAGAACTGAAACGACTCATCAAATGAATCACAATTAATTTAATGAATTAATTGAAATAATTAACTAATTTAGTAATCGATTAATTATTAACCAGAGTGTGCAGACTTGAAAAATTCCAAATTGCTGAAAGAACAATGTATAAAAGAGTATAACTGTCTGTTTGGAAGAAGAAAATGGAAGCAGGAAAGGTTGGAATGAGGACGTGAATAAAGCTGAAGGTGTTTTCAGTTCAGAATTATTTGACATTTGTTCGTCACATAAAACCTAATTAAAACACTTAAGTTGTTCTCGTAATGAGAGATAATCTAAAAAGGTTTAATCCGTTCCTGGAAGTCTGTAATTTTGTTTGATGACTAGAAATGTTGCAATAAGCAATAAATCAATTAATCGCATGATCAATTAACATGAGTGAAATCATTTCTATTTTCATAAGTTAGCATTTTTCTCTTTTCTCTCTTTCTACCAAAAACTGGATGATAAAAGTCTTCAGCCTGGTGATTTGGTCTCAACTAGACTCTTTTTCTTAAGGACGATTATGTTTGTAGAGATTTCATAATTCATTTCACTTGCCGTTTCTGTTTTATTTATTTTGGATATTTAAATTGTCTTCCAGGTCCAGCGTTGAATATATCTTTAAGAATGAGATCTTGCATTATTAACCCATTACTGTTACATTACTTGAAAAGTCTCAAAACAACAATATTATTGTTCATCGCAATAACTTCTGGGACAATTTATCATCCAGTAAAATTTGCTATTGTGACAGACCGAGTGACGACTTTGTTATTTACAGTATGAAGTCAAATGTTTCAGTCTGGTGCCTAAAACCCGTCAGTCTTCAGTTTCACCAACCCTTCTGTTGGTTTTGAAGACATTAAAGATGAGTCAGGCTTCACGTCTCACATCTGACAAACAAAACGATTTGGGGGCAGAATTCCGGTTCTCACCTCAAAGTCTTCGTCAGTCAGGTAGACTTCCAGGTGCAGCGGGTCGACGCCGTCGGGCAGCGGCCGGGCCAGGACCTCAGCCAGTGGGTAGGTGGTCTTACACAGGCGGGCCAACACGTCTTCCACCAGGATGATCTGGTTACACACCTCGGCCTCCTGAGGACAGGAGACATGCGAATCAGGAACAGGTGAAGCATGTAGCTGTGGAGGCCGTGGAGAAGCGTCCCACCCTCTCTGTGATCTCGGACACGTCCTCCCGGTGCTCCCAGTAGGGGAACATGTTGGTGAAGGTGAGCGGCTCCAGACCGGCGTAGATCAGGTAGCCTTTTGGAGGCTTCTTCTCGTTCTTCCCTGGGGAAACAAAGGCCGTCTGTTTCAGAACGCTTCCTCACACTGGCTGTGTTTCCATTGGCCAGAAAAATGTGCAAAATGAAATTACAAAGATAAATTTGCTTAACAGAAACTGTGCAATTTCGGAAAAAAAACAAACTCTAGTTTGAGAAAACGTTTTTGCGCTTGGATGAAGTGATTTTTCAGCTGCACTGAAATGCGATCCAATAACGGGGTGATACTACTGGTGGAAAAGAAGAAGAAGTCGACAGGAAGTGGTAGGAGGACGGCGTTTCAATGACTTATTGTGTAAAACTTATTCACGTGTGACATTAATCGCGTTTCTTATGCAACGGAAACACCGCAACTGCAAAATTGTGTTTGTTCAACATTAGTGGAATATTAACAAAGTTTGTGGACATGTGGAATGCAAACGCAGCTTCCTATAAATACCTCTGCAGTACTGCAGCACCGTCTCCATGGCGCTCTTTCTGTCAGAGTCCCAGCGGATTCGGGCCGAGCCGGTGCTTTCGCTGTCCTGAGGCCACCAGCCCTGCCACAGGTACACCTCATGGTGGTTGTCCACCAGGAACAGGGCTGAACGAGAGATGCATTTAGGATCAGATGAGTCGGGATTGTTGGAGAACTTTGAAAAGTTGGCTACTAGCTAGCGGTCAGACGTAGACACAAATCCTCGCCACAGAAGCTGAGTGAGGATCTTTGAGTAGCCAGAGCTCCAGGCTGCGTTTACCTGGCTGTGAGGCTCCGTAGAGATCCTCCTGAAGGAACGGCATGGAGTTGACCTGCTCCGGGTCTCTGGCTGGGTACAGAAACTCCACGACTGCAAACTCTCCAGAGCTGCTGCTCAGCTGGTACAGACCAGGCGTGAAGTTAAACCTGCCGAGATCTGAGCAGCAAAGGTTCCTATTAAAAGGGGCAGTTTTCTGTGTTTCCACATAACATCTTTTCGCAGCACAATCAAGTAACTGTTACCTTCAGTGGTTACAAAAATGGCATATATATCAAGTATGACTTAAAAAAATTGAACTTTGTAATAATGCCTTGAAATTGGGCCTCTGTCTCTTTAAGAAGCTCCTGCTGTTTCTGAAACTCCGCCTTCAGGAAGTCATCACAACATGGCTCCTCTATTAACTTCCACTATTAGGTTCCCACAACAGAATGAAACGAAAAGCACCAGTAGAGCAATCTTTCAAGTCATCAAGTTGGAAACTCTGTGATTTGTGTTTTTCTTTATTTTCCATGTACATCAAAACAAAAGAAAACATACTGTACATATCCTCTTTTGGTAAATAATGGTTGTTTTTCTTTTGATGGTTTCATACAGCTATTCAACCAGAGAGCACGTTATCACTTTATGTCTAATAAACAAAAACTAAATTGAAATTGTCTCATTGTGTGACACATGCAGGATCCCCGAACTTCTTCAATGTTTCTAGTGTTTTTTCTGTCCTAAATTTTATTCAAGGTGGCATTAAAAAGGTCTTAAAAGTTTGACTTGTGAAGTGTTGATGCTGCCACCATGTCGCTGCTTCAGGTTGTAGATTTCAGCAAAAAAAAAAAAAGTCTGTCCTCCTTTGGCACATGATTAATGATTTTCTTTGTTTTAGAGACTAAAAATACATAGAAAAGTGATGGCTCTTTCAAAATGACAACTTTACTATAGTAGATTAGAAATTGTTCTTTTTCCAAACATTATGTAACATTTGTGGAATTAATGGAGCCTTATTTAGCTGGAATGAGGGCCAAAATGGCTCTTTGGATTGTAAAATTTGCGGACTAGATCCTCATGAATGCAGAGACTTTTTACAATAGAACCAGGCTGAGAGCTGACTGACTAATAGTTTAATTTACAGGTTCTTTCTTTGTAACCAGAGCAGCAAAGAGGACCTAAACAGCTCAATAGCTCCACCTGCTGACCAAGAGGGGAGACAGTGTAACTCCATGAGATGCTGCAGCTGGATTCAGGTCAGCTTTTGTTTGTTGGCTTCACTGTTGGTATGTGAATCATGTAAATGTGAAGAACGTTACACTGATACAAATGTTAAGAAGTTAAGTTCTTCAGTGTTCCTGGATTATGCCATAATTGTGTAGCTGCTGTGGCTGATGAAACTAAATATGAACTTTTGGTTATAAGCAGTAAACTGATCAGCTAAAGAACCACACACACAGTGAAGTAGGGTTTTGGCAGCATCATGATCTGGGATTACTTTTCTTCAGATGAAACTTAATGTTTGAGAAAATTGGATGAAATCACCAACAATTCCAAACAGTTACATCTGCCCCAAAACCTTCAGGTGTCTGTCTTGTTTTTGAAAACTTCCATCTTTCGCTTCCTAGCAAAGGAAAACAAAGGTATATTTTTGAAAGGATTTAGTCTTGACCTAATCCTAATCGGATGAAACACTCAGGGCCTCCTAAATAGGGCTGTGGACGAGACAGTCTCACAGTCAGAGATGTGGAGAAGTTTTGCCAGAGAGAGAGGAAATATTAAGCAAAGATGTGAATGACTTCTACCGAGGAAGATTAAATGCAGAAACTGACTGAAAATGTGTTAAAGTTGGTTTGGTCGTAGTTTGAAAAAGATGAAATCTGCAACAAAACTCTAGGTAAAAAGCACATTATTAGGTGTATTCAACTTTAATAGCCTTTCATGATAATATTTCAAATGCGGTGCCATTATGTGATTCTTTTTACCAATTAGACCTGCTGACTCACCATGAAGCATGCAGTCGTAGGCCTTCCTGTCCCTCCTGCCCAGGGCTTCCCAGAACCCCGCCGGCTCCGCTTCTTCGTCACATTCCCATATCGTCACTCTGCTGCTGCTGTGCAGCCCGGTCTCCAGAGGACAACTGCACAAAAAAAGCAAACAAACAAAAAAAGCAGGCTACACTACCAGACCTGTTCATATTTCAACAACAACTTCTCGGGAAAAATGTCCTCAGGAAAGCAGAATTTCCACTCACTGTTCTTTGAGTCTGTTGGCGGCGACGCGTGCCACCTCCCGAGTGTGTGTCTGGGATTTGCAGCCGTGCCACAAGTAAATGAGGGCCTGGCTGACACCCAGCAGAACCATGGAGACTCTGGAACGCAGACTGCTGCAGTGGCAAGCCACCTCCAGCAGGTGGCCCTCCACCTCCACCTCACCCCGCACGCAGTAAAGACGCCAGTCATCTGTGAACAGGAGACAGTCACTGCTGTGAGACCAAATGGGTTAAATATTGACTACATGATTGAATATAAAAGGAAAAATAGAGCTTTTAATATAAGAAAAATGAAAATGTCTGATATCATTAAACAAGCCTAACTTTGTGAACTTTCCTCCTCCTCTTCTCTTTTCCCTGAGTGGACAATCATTCCCCCTTTGAAACACTGAAGGAAACATGGCGGCTCCTTCCCCTGGAGGACCTGAACCTGGAGGAAAGTCAAGGCGAACATTAGTGTGAAGCTAAAATGAGCATGTTCACACGGAGTTTCACTGTGAACACAGAGGTTAAACCAGAAAACACACTGACCTGCGTTCCCCGCTCCTCGTCCAGCTCCACCGTCATCAGCGCCGACGTTCCCTTCTCGTTGACGGTGGAGTTGCGGCCCTGCCAGAAGAAGTAGCAGCACTTCTCCTTCCCAGCTCCGGCGGTCTTCTGCTGCTCTGGATTCTGTCTCTTCCCAACTGATGAGAAAGTGTAGGAACCACTCTAATCTGAGATCTTTTATTTAGAGCACGAGTTCAGATGTAAAGAGGCAGTGTTATGTGTTCTGTAAGGCGGAAACTTGGAAACTGCAGCTCAGAGGAGGAGCTTTGTCCTCAAAGCTGGGTTTAGGTTCGAGTAAACAAGTTGCACAGGTGAATGGTTGCTATGGGAGATTGAAGGATTTCTGAAACATGAATGAAAGAACCCAGGCAGCACTCCAGGTATTTTTAATGAGGGGAAAAACATCATAACATAATGTAAATTTCAAAAAAAGCTAATTTTACATAACACTGCCCCTTTAAATCATTTCCAATCCATGACGGCAGCACTGACCTGCAGCGCTGACCATGTATTTCCACTTGACCACGTAGGTGTCGCCATCGTGGAACTGGCCGATGCTCTGGCGGGGCAAACGGCTGTAGTCGAACTCCAGGATGTGCCACACCTCCACTGCCAGAGTGCTGATCTCGTAGCTCCGCCACTCCTCGGCCTCCACCAGGCCGTAGCCCCGCCCCACGTTGAACCCGTCTAAAATGGTGCAGACCGCCTCTTGATGGAGGGAAAGCATCAAGGAGGCGTTGAATGCACGAGGGTGATCTGAAGTAGGCTGTTCCTGGGAAAGATGCAGGAAAAAGGTGAGAAGACAGAGTTTATATGCAGACTTGCTGAACAGGAGAACATCAAATGCTCTGAATGTGACACCTTGTGGTCCGCGATGTCATCGTTTGTTGTGCTGGGACTGGGCGTCTTCCTGGAGTCACTCCAGTCCTGAAACTTCTCCTTGAACAGGGTGGTCTCATTGTGCTGAGTCAGGCGGCCAAACACTGCCCAGTCGGGCCGGCCCTGGCCTTTTCTACACACACAGATAATGACAAGGCCCAGATTTTAGTCATTAATATTAAGCTTTTTAAAACTTCTTAGACTTTTTTTTTTACGTTACATCCAGAAACTTTAATGCGTCTTATTGGAAATTTGGATCCAAAAACAAGAAGTACAGCACATTTGTAAAGCATAAGAAGGAAAATTATATATAGTTCACAATATTTTAGCAATAAAAATCTAATAAATGTGGCATCCATTTGTATTCCGTCCCTAAGAGACAATACTTCAGCCAGCATCTGTGTGTCGTTGCATCCGTCCACCCAATTACAGAATCAAATCTTTTGGTGTACGTCTTCACTCTCTTTGGACATCTAGAGTCACTTTTGCCCATTCTTCTCAAATTAGCTTCAGCTCATTCGTATTGAGCTCATTCATCTGATACTCAGTTGGATTTAGTTTGACCTACCCTCATCTAAAACATTCTACTTCCTGCTCTGTAGGTGGGAGCTCGGCTGGGCTCCCCAAATGGTTGCCATAGGATACCATAGGATAGCCAAGGATCCGTCAAACATGCATTAATGGATCAAAGCAATGGGACCATGTATGTGTTTAACCATGGAATCACATTATATCATGATAGAAAGCTCTTAAAAGTCAATTTTGCATAACACTTTGAAACAGTGAGTGGTGTATAGGTTTGAAAATGTTAAAGTGTGTTCCCCTACTTTGGAATGAGTGGGTTACACTCTCCTGGGTCCAGTGGGTTGATGTCACAGTTTGTGTAGTCGAAGGTGCCGTTCCAGAGATGCTTGGCCAGCTGGAAAGCAACCTTCCTCTGCGCCAGAGTCACTTCCTTCCCATGCCAGATATACATCTCACTGCCAAAGTCAAACACCAAAACCTGCACAATAATCCGAAGAACAGACAGGAAGAGGTCTCCATCGTGATCCTAAAACTGTAGGACCTCACTTGAGACCCTGTCTGAATTAATCTTATATTTGTTCTGATTCTAATGGTAATCTAACCTCTTTGGGGTTGAGGAGTGTACAGCGGGGCATTCTGGCCCAGAAGTCGTCGTCTGGGACGAGCTTGTCACCCATCAGGCGGTAGATGCAGTTTGTCTCCACGATGGCGGCTTCATACAGCTCGTCTTCGTCTGGAGTTCCTGCTGCTACAAGAACAAACAGAGGGATTCAGCTGGCGTTCCATCACTGAGCGTTCTTCTAGACAAACTTATGCTATGTTTGGTTAATGATTGACACGTGTACATTCCGCACAGAAAAACAGACGTGGAATCAGGCCGACAACTTCTGCAGCATTTATATGCTGCGGCGTGTCCCCGCTGTAGTCCGTGTTCTCTGAACTCTAGGGCCAATAAACTGCATGCAACAGAGTTTCCACAGGAAAATGTGCTAAGGCCTGCTGGTAGGGGTGCTAGAGCAGTCATGCAGCAGCCAACTGCAGTTTTGAGTTAAAAAATGTTTAAAGTTGACAGAAAATTTGCAAATATCACTATGTGTTATTGGAAGACATGATTTACAATCCCAAAACACCAACTACAAAGTCTTATAAAGGGGCAAACATAAAAGAAATGCAATTAAAATAACTTTTTGCACTTCGGCTGTTTTATCCAAATTAAAGTGTCCAGAACTTTATGATCTTTTATCCATGAGTTGTCACTTAATTTGTTGCAGTTGCTTGTAGAGAGGTAAAGACAGGCAGTGATTACAGAGTTGACCTCAGTGCCTCTATATAAATATAGTGATCATATTATGTTGTCTTTGTGCTTCCAGTCATTTCACCAAAGAGTTCTCTTTAGCTCGTCTTTGCTATCACTGCAAGAACACCTATAATAAATAAACATACAATCCTCAGACTGGTAGGGACGCAAATAAAGCCTGGTGGTCCACCAGGTTTATAATTCAGTTGTTTTGCTTGTCCGCCATGTTCCTCTGCCCAGAACTGTGCGGAAAGTTTAATAGACACCGACAGAGTGGAGAACCGTGGCTTTGAACCGGAATTTGACAGTTTAATCCAAAGCTCACACTGATAACTCGACTGTCCTCCGAGACACTTCCAGAACTCCTGGACTGCATGGCTGTGTGCGCCGGCGCCTTCGTCTATCATCTGGACGTAGTCTGCTCGGCAGCCCAGGTCTCTCTTAGTCTGGATGAAGTTGGCCAATTCTGTCGCCTTTCAGGAAAAACAAAATGCAAAGATGATTGATATTGCCTAAAGGGAGAAAAAAAAAACAGCAAGCGAAGCTCAACAGACTGATCTCCACGTTCCGGTTCCGTACTTTGCTTTTCTCTATGACATTGGCGAACTCTCCGATCCAGACGAAGCAGTGGTGTGGGGTGACGAGCAAGAAGCAGTCTCCGCTGTTCAGAGAGGAAGCTCTGGGCTCCACTAGGCGGACCTGGACATGCCGTCGGCCTGGTTTCACACAAACACACACACACCCCGACAGGTGGATTATCAGTGGCTATTCTGCTCATTGCCGCATGGATTATCACACAAGAGCCATCAGACCTAAATTGTGCCCGCCGCGATGAAGTTGACACGGTAAATATGTCTAATGATCATCTAGCACTAAAACTTTGGGGACTTCCAGCTAATGGAAGTCAGCACAGGCTGTGGTCTAAATTTGAGCCTGTGAATCCTACCGCTGTTCGGCTGGGACAGATAACCTAACAAAGCCCCTGCTGCTTTGGATTTGCTTTGGATTATGGGCAGTGGGGGTTCAGAGGAGCAGATCAGCCCAGGATGGCGTGAGGTGACCTGGGGAGAATGATTTAGAGCCACAGCTGTTGCCAACATACGTGTGAGGGAGATAAAAGAGAGACGCCAAAATAGAGCGAGTCCTGTCTCTCCTTTTAGATGTCATCAGCAGAGGACGCCCAGGAAGCAGCATCCTTCAGGCTTCGACTGAATTAGAGGGCATTTATTTTTCCGTTCAAATCAGTAAGCCTTAATAAGCTTTCAAAGTTTTCAATGTGACTGACTTGTGCAACGATATTCAAAAATGATGTTAGCGGTTAGGTTTCAGATGTATTCTTAAAGCTTCTATAAAAAATATGTTTCCATATTTATTAAAACTGTCACTGTTGTGACAGTTTAAAAGACCAAGCTAATCCACCTCCTCCCTGTGCTGCTAATGCCTTCTGAAGAGATGCACTGCTCCCAAGGACTAACAACCAGAGTGCTATCAATCATCCTCATGAATATGCTACTAGCTGTAGCTGAGAAACAACTCAGCTACAGGAAAATGTCATCTGATGTCATCGGTGGCTATGCTAGCTAGCCTTAGGCTGTTGTCAGAAAGAAGATGCATCGCAGAGGAGGAGGGGTGAGTGGCACACAAATGGGCATGATGGACAGCGCTAAGACCCTCCTCCTGGACCTGATTGGTTGTTTCTAGATAGATGGATGTTGATCAATGAAATGAACAAATGAAAGGATGGATTTCTAGGTAGGTATACAACTGTTACAGTTGGATAAGAAATACAATCCTAAAATGCTTTTATCTTGTTATCCACTTGTTTTATTCCCTGTGGTTTTCCAGACTTGCTGAGATCAAATGCCTTGTTTTCACTTCTTCAGACTATTATAAACTTGAGAATTACATCAAGCAGATGTCGTCAGCGCAGGTTTGTTTGTAAATTCAGAGCTGACTGACCTTTGACCTGAAGCAGCATGAGCTTCTTGTACGGCACGGCGCTGTTGTTGGACGTCTGTTCGGAGACGCCGACGCTACGCAGGCTGACGCTGCTGAAGTTCTCCTTGCTCGCCAAACCGGCCAGAGCCACTTCAGAAAAGCCAGAGTTCTTGTTCACTACAGAGAGCACAACGAGCAAAGATGAGTACAGAACTAGTGCTGATTACTAACTATTCCTGAGTCACTTTTTTGCTTTATAAGAAAAATCTCATAATGAAATTATGAGACATTTTTGTTCGAGCTGCGTCTTTAAAATTATGTTCAAAATAGCAGGCCAACTAGGAGAATGCTAGTTTTTACTAATACACTACAGGAAAATAAACCAAACATACACACTAGATGTTTTTTCTTTCAAATAAAAGAGCTTCAGTTAAAGAAAAAATAGATGCACAATCCCTCCTTACTCACTCTTCTCCACCTTCATCCTTTTGCTCTCCAGCAGGCCGATGTTGAGTCTCTGCTCTGTGTACTCGTGTCTGATGTCCTCTCTGGCTGCCAGCTTCTTCAGCGGGTTCCTCGACGACTGAACGTTGCGGTTCGGCCGCATCGCCCTCTTGTGCTGCAACATCGCCGAAGTCAATCTGGAAAGACCGAGATGAAAGGTCAAAGTAAGGTCAAAGCATTTCTTTTTTTCTTTTTTTTGAAAGCTCGGTCTCCTGACAGTTGAAGCTTACTTTGGCACCTCGGGGTCAAAAATGGCATCGAAGTCGTCGTCTATCTCCACCCTGTTGTTGCTGCCAGGATGTTCGTCCATGTGGCGGTAGAACTTGGAAAAAGCTTCGTCTTCCAGGGTCATCACTTCCTTCACTTTCTTCTCAGTCACAGAGACGGTCGCCTCTGGCAGGCCAGGCACTGAGGAGAGACATCACACCCGTACGTTTTCACTTGGGTTGCTCTAAATATCCCCAGAGATCCACCGATCAGAGATCAATATCTGTATTGGTCCCGATATCAAAAATTCTAGATCTGGTATCTGTGACAATGTCCATAAGAGCGAATCTGTTCAGTCTAATCCTATGCTTTGTGTTTACATTATATTTTAGAATTCCTAATTGTACTTTCTGAAGCATTTGAAAGAAGGTTTATTGCTATTTTTTACATATTTGACCAAAATAGTCACCATATTGTTTTTGTCAGTTTCAGTTTCTTCATTATTTACTTTAAATTGGCGGTTCTACTCTTAAATGATCAAATTAAAGTTATTTTTATATGTTTGACCAAGCTTGTGAAGCTTTTGGTGTATTTAAATGTGATGTGCAGAGTTATCAAATAAATGTGTAATTCAGAACATTTATGCCTGTGTTTCAAAAAGAAATGTTTTCAGTCAATTCAGCTTTATGTCTCTGGATTAGAATCGGCTGATACTAAATGTTAAATATCGGTATCGGAAGTGAAAAAAAAAAGGATCAGTGCTTCCTTAAATATCACATCAACAAAATTTTTATTTTTATTTAAAAAACTGCACAATTACTACCCATCAACACTTTTGACAAGTGTCATTTTTTTTCTCCATGCTTCTTACTAGCAGTTTGTTAACCTTAGTTTAGAATAGGACGTACCTTTACTGTTGATCTTTCCAAGGAACGACTCGAGCTTCTCTAGCTTTACGTCCGATTCCAGGTTCAGATCTGGAACAGCCTTAATCGCTGCTCAGACACACACATAAACACACGTTACACATTTCTTGTTAAATGCAGCAGTCTGTACATGTAGACCTCAGACAATCACCAAGCACGATGGACAGTATGTTGATCTGAGTGTTTGAAATGTTTCCTGCAGGTGAATATGAGCCGTTCTGTACTTTAGGGTCATGCACATTCATTGAGGTGAAAACCATCCAACAGGCTGGTTTCTATTGGGCTTCCAGAGCCAATAGAAACCTCATGGTTGTGTTGGTGACATTTCTATTTTGAATAATGATGGAAAATAGAAAAAGGGGAATAAACCTGGGAATTCCTCCATGTCTTTTGAAAAAGAACAAAACAATCAATTAACATCGGCATAAAAACTATTTCAATCAGACATTCACCAAGAAACTGGATGGAAATCTGATGTTTTTCCAGGAAGTAAAAGGCTCCATACTAAACACTAGCTGAGGTGAAAGTCATGTTGTTACTGTTATTTATCTCTATTTATTTAATGAAGAATTAACAGAAACACTGCAATTGCGAAATTGTGTTTTTTCAACATTACTGGAATGTAGACCAAGTTTTTTGCTCATTTGTAATGGAAACGCATCTAGTGTTACATAACAGGTAATCAGAGGCTTGAGGTGAAGAGCAAAAACTGCAATAAGTGTTTGTTATAATGAAAGTCAGACTGACCTTCCTGCGGTTTGGAGACAGCCAGACTGTTCTTTGATTTGGAGTGGAGGGGAGAGAGGAGAGCAGAGGGAGAGGCCAGCCCTACAGGAACACACAAGATCAAACCTGGAATCAGATGCTTCCATCTTCTGCATTGTTGAATATGTATTTGACAAACTGTAAAAAAACAAAAGATCCATAGAGATGTTTAGCTTGCCCTCTGACCTTTCTTCACCATCCGTGCAGCCACAGTGAACTGGGTGGAGTCATTGGCAGCTCCGTGACCTTTGGTCTTCCAGGCCTCCTCCCGCGCCTCAATCAGCTGCTTCCTCTCCTGGATGGACATGTGAGCCTCCAGACTCTGGCTCTCCATCTCAGCTTCCGCTGTTCTCTGAGGAAAACACAGGAGAATCGGATGAACTCGGCACAACCGACACATGGAGGTAAAACTAAGGAACCAATACCGGCTGCATGCAGCAAACTGTAAATAACTCCATTAGTGCACCAAATTTAACCCAATAAACAGGAACCAAAGCTGCGTCTTATAGACAAGATCATTGTTTCCAACAAAGTCAATGGGACTCGAACTGGAATTTGCCGTATTTAACTGATTAGGTGAAATTAAATACATGCATAAAACAATGTTCACAATCACCTCCAACAGTGTTAAACCCTCTCTCACTGTACTTGTTCTCAGAGGAACCAAATACACATTTATTAGCACTCCTGGCAAAGATGAGTAGAAAAAAATCTTTTTTATTGCAGTAGAATAATCTCACCTTGATTTGGAAAGAACAATTCATGGGAAAATTATAAGGGTGGTCAATCTTTTTTAAATACCTCAACAACAATAGTCCAATTTTTTCTCTTTTTTCTTCTCTCTCTCTTTTTAAATTCAATTTATTCAAATATGTGACTTTAAAAAGGATTTTTTTTTAACTTTCCTTAAAAGTCACCAGAATAGAAAACATAGTCATATATATAATCTCATTCAAAAATCACACAGTGAATCAAAGGAGATATAAAATAAATAAATGCAAACCAATTTTGGTTTAAAAAGAATTGTCTGAAATCAGCTGCCAAGTGTAAATAAAATTATTGAATACACACCAAACTGCTGTGTCTCAACAGAATATCAGTTTTACAAGATGTTGAACACCTGGCGATGAATCTGGTCACTAACAAGTTTTAAGTAATAAAAGCAGCAAAACAGCATCACAGAACCTCTCCCATTGGTCAACTAATGGGCATATTTTGTGTTTGCATAATTTTATTGTAAAGTGAGAAAACTCAACAGTTGCACAGACTCTACATCTTTATTTCTGACAGGGTCACCTTCCTTCTCCATGGGTGTCTGTCATCCACCTGCAAGGGTCTGGGTGATCTGGTGGCCTTCAATCACATGGATGGACGGATGGATGAATGGATGGATGGGAGAGGACGAAATTAACAGATGAGGATGGAAATATGGGAAATACCTAAGAGCTGCATATGAAGCGCAAGCTGCAGGGTCCGTGATGCTGAATTCACAATGATGAGCAGTGGAGTCACCAATAGATGGGATAAAACGGCAGCAGGACAATATGACCATTATGTGCTTTAGCAAAACATTGCAAACACTAAATCTTATCAGGTCATTTTTACTGCAGATATCTTATGACACTTGAAATAAGACAAAACTAACTTACAAGTAGTTTTTCAGTAAGATGTGAGTGTAGCTTAAGTCAATAATTCCTTAATACTGATGAAAATGTTCTAAATTATTATATTAGAGGTTATTTTCCCCATGTTACAAATGAGATAATCTGCCAATGAAACAAGTATTTTTTAATTAATGTTAAGGAATTATTTACTTAAAACAAACTTCTGTATGATGCTGAAAAATTACTTGTTAGTTTTGTCTTATTTTAAGTGCACCAAAAATATTTGCATTAAAATACTTGGTAAGATTTTGTGTTTTTGCTGTGAAAATAGCTTTTTGTCTATGGCAGCAGTTGGCATGACAGAGCAGAACCAGATAATCAGTGGGAATCCGATTATTTTCTCTCTTTGTAAGCTGTTCATGAATTGGTACAGGCATGTGTGTACGGCTTACACTGGTTTGATCAGGTATGTGGGCAGCAGGCAGGCCAACAAGCAAGCAAGGCTAAAAAAAACCTGCTGGGATTTCCTACCTGGCTGGCCGTGTCGTCAAGGGAAGTATGGAAAGGAGGATCAGGAGGAGAGGAAGCAGCAGGAAGGACAGGCTCCTGCAGCAGGCGCAGAAAGAGGAAATACATGCTATAGCAGGAAAACACAGCTGATACGTGCAGCTCTGTATCCTGATTGGGGTCATGTTAGCCAGGAAATCAAGTCTGATAAAGGCCACTAGCAAGAAATTGTTCTTAAAAGTAGCTTTCCTTATTTCTAGAGTTTGACATTTACATAGATATACACTTCCATCTGGAATAAAACAGATACTAATATGCATTAGAGAGGCTTTTTAAAAATGATTGGGATCGGAGCTCCGACTAAAACAACTTAAAGCAGCTCGGTGCCCATTGTCGGACCACTGCTGGATTTTGCCAGCATCACCCTCAGCTAGAAGTGCTGAAGTTGATTTGTGGAGCCACTTTAAATGAGAGCAGCTGAAGGAATGGTTGTTAAATTTTATAATGCTCAAAGCAAAGTGTAGAGTTAATGAAGCAGGAAAACGGCCTTTGCTATAACTTCCATCTGATAAACCGAATTGAAATATGTTACAAGACAATTTACAGTCCTATGAAAACGGCAAGTAAAACATGCTAACATTAGCCTAGCACTTCAGCAAACTGCTGAGTGTGAAAACATCAATGGAAGCAGACAGACTAGGTTTTTGTGTCAATTCATATTTCCATTACAAAAACAAAGCTATGATGGTTTTAGACAATGCAATGCTGGGCTAACCTAGCTAACACCATGATGGAGCACAAAGATAGGAAGGAGTGCAGCGTGTCGAATGTTGAGTAAATAAAGTAGCACCCACTTAAACATATACAATGTTTTATACTTTAAGTTACTTTACTATTATTTTCTGTTATTTTAAATGTATTCCATTTTAATGAAATAGACAAGGAATTAGTAATGGTCAAATCATAAATTACATCATTACTGGTGACAAAAAAAAGAAGAAATCCCATCATGCATATTAATATATATCACATTTTTAAAGTCATACGAGACATGTCCCAGTTTTCCCAACAATTTTTGATATAAAAACATTTTTATCTTCACATATGTCATATTTTTATTAACTGACCAAAAATTAAGAAAGTCAGTTTAAGTGACTTTTTATTAATTAATTTCTCAAGTGGGGCTAATACAAGCTACGTAGCTCAAAATGATTGATAAAATGATTAAAAACATAGTTTATGTTCTTGATTTGTGACCCCCTGCAATCAGGGGTATTTTATCAATACCCTCTGATTTTATCCATGCACTTGAAAATTAATTATGAATGCATAAATAGATAAATAGATGTCAGATCAAAATGTTAACCATTAAAGTCAGTGATAGGACTGACTATCACTGACTTTGGCGTTTGTGTGTGACAAACGCCAACTCACCAGACAGTGCAATGATGAACCCAAAGTGAGAAAATTGTCAACACTAATAAAAGGAACCAACCCAGAACCAAACGGTACCACCACCAGATAACACACTCTGCAGGCTGGATTTCTGTTACACCAGGTTGATTTTTTTATCAACAGGACAAAAAAAAAAGAAAAAGAATTTTGTAAATTTTAGACACTCTTCTGATCAGAACAGGGTTGATGAATCTCACCGCAGAGTGCTTTGGCCACAAAGTTCTTACACACTGGCCCTTACCAGAAACGGATTGGATACAGAAACATCCTCAGTCATCATCAGAGAATCATCATCCTGCAGAGAAGCAGCCGAAGAAAAGGGACATTTTCTGAAAGCTCTCATGCCGTGACATGCACCTCATAGGTAGATCAAAATCCTTAAATTATTTTAAGTCTTGCTCGACTGCGTATTTTCTGTCAATCTCATCTCTACTTTTGTTTTTTTGTTCTAACACAGGAAACATGAAGGACATCCACTGGCCTGGATAAATAGGAGGATAGAAAACAAGACCGACTGTACTTCCTGTTAGCCTTTATTTAACCTCTGTGTATTCACTCATCTGTCCCCAATTTAAAAATTAGGCCGTTTGTTAAATTTGAGAAATGTTTTCCCCAGAGTGTTCCCCAGAGTGACATCACACACACACAGGAATCAAAACGTAACCTTAAATCAGCTAAAAAATAATAATAAAAAAACTTCAGTCAGTCAGTTCGGGTGGAGCTGGCTAAGCTCTGATAAGCAGCTGGAAACAACAGCAGTTGCTCCAAAGAAGCCACAGAGAATATGTCTAAACAGAGAGGTACATGTGCTGCGCCTGTCCTAAAACCTCCCTTCAAAAACACACCAGTGGTGGAGAAACAGAAAAACAGGAAGCATGCAGGGACAGAAATCTGCTTTTATTTTATTTTTAAAAGGTGAAAGACATGCAGGCCGGAGCGAGACATTGACAGATTACAGGCAACGTGCAGCTCAGAGAAGAAAAAGTTAGGCAAGAGAGAATACAAAGGCTACATTTATCAGGACAGTTGGACATTAGCATCACACAACAGGTAGTCCAAGAGTTTTCACAGTTATGTTTGAGGCTTTAAGCATACTTTTTACTGGTAAGTTTACACGTTTACTATGCTGATCTCAATCCTAGGAAGAGGATATTATTTTCCTTTCACAATTTGGCCCCAAGTTTTTGGGTCACTTGGCAGTTCTGGGCTGAGAATTACACATAAATAATACTTTACATTTGCCTAATTTCTTATTTTAAAAAGTTCAAGTATTTCAGCATGTGCTGTTAGAAAGTTTAAGGAATTGTTCATGTTCAAATGAGAACTTCATATTCAATTTATTTTCATTTCAGTTTAGACACCAATAGGGTTCCATACTTATCGAATGACAACCTGTCATAAAATCCTCTGGATATTAAATCATTTCTTCTCATGAATGGAAATCAGTGATTAGATTTTGATACAAGAACAACAAAACATCTACCAGCTGTATAAGACAGAGAAGAGGAAAGACAGACATGGACAATACACAACCTCTCTGTTTAGAGATATTCAAACTATTACCACATGACATTGCCAGTTTAATTTCCATAACCCTTTATTTAATGGCCAGTGATATTTCTTTGATTCTAAAGTTCTCAACATGTCAGCAACATATGCTCAAGAATCTCTTTAAATCCTTGTTAATGACCAGTTGATACAGGCTGATGAATTAAGAGATGGTGTGGCGTACACCAACTCCAAATGTCACTGCTGCAACAACGGCGCATCAACAGAACACAGTTTCTCCAGCATTAAACCAGATGACCCATATGATGTCTCAGTGTGGCCCTCTGAAGCGCTAACTCAGCAGTGAGGCGGTTACCTTCTTCCCGAAGCTCTGCTCCGCCTCCCAGAGCTGAGCTTGCTGCTCGCCCTCGGCAACCGTCGCCACGTCCTGCTTCTTATTGATCCTGTTCCTCCAGTCTTTCTCACCGCTCTTCTTTAACAAGGCGACTCTGAGGGGGTAGAGGAACACAGTATGGAGGAGCAAGAGGCACTGTTAATATGAATTAACACCCCACACACACCATGTTCTGCACTATGCTAGTTGGGTTCAAAAGATCCACTTTTATTTAAAATCTGCCACTTTAGCTCACTGCAGCTTGGTAAGCTTTGAAAACAGCTTTTAGTACATTTAGGATCATTATATTAATTATGTTTACAATTTCAAAACATAACCTACTGATCCAAAACATTTGATTCAACTTTAACATTGGAAACGGTTAAGCATTACGACTCCTGTATTATTACTAGTTGTGTAATTTGGTGAACATTTTTAGTAAAGTTAATTGCACTATCTGCAATTAAATTGACACTTTAATTGCACAAAAGGACAATATGGTGGCCAATGCCAAGCACGTCACAAACAAACCTAAACATCTGCACCAGGAGGACACGGCATGATTAATTTGTGTAAAAAAAAAAAAACGCGAATGACAGAAGTTGTATTATTATGGACTTAATTGAAGTAGGAGGAGTTTTAACTTGGAGCACAGAGAAGGCAGCATGCCCCTCACAACAAGCGCTCTGTTCCAGACACAGAGGACAACATCCTGTTCTGTCCCCAGACGTCCAAATCAATGCCAACAACAGGAAGTGAGTAGGCCTGACTCTGTCATCACTAACTGACTGCTTTGGAAGTGGGGCTGAGTCAAGCAGGTCCTGAAGTGGTCAGAGTGGGTGAAACGTGTAAGAACGGGCAGACACCACACAGATGTTAACATGTTATGTCACCAATCAATTTAGAGCTTGACTGTTTATCTTTGCCCATCCTCTAACCAGCAGGCTGAGCCTCAATGTGACATAACTAGAATTACATAAACATGTGACACGCCTGTGTTTAAGATAATAATTCCATGGAAAGCAAAAAAAAATATTCTTAATATGAGAAACTAACAAAAAGTAAAATTTTTATCCACAATAATTGTGAGAGTAAAAGGGGTTTCTCCACTCTGACCTCCGTGCTGCTCTTACCTCTCTCTAATGGACATGTGTCGGCCAATCGTCACGTCGGTCATCTCTTCCTCTGGATCAAGCTGGACCGGGCCGACCGACTGGTCCCCTGCTGGGGGCTGAGGCTCGGCTATGGCCGATCCGAATGCATCTCTGGATGTTACTGCGGTGGAGTCTGGGAGCTCTGTGACAGCGGACGCACAAGGACACACACACACACACAAAGAGGAAACAGGATCAATAAATTGAAAGCACAGCAATGTTAAAAATCACACCATGAAAATGGGCATAAAAAAGCAGCATTTGAAGAAGCAGAGACACCGCTCACTGGATTTCGTGTCTCTGCCACAACTGTAATCAAACGTCCCACATTGTAGAAACCCTGAGATTTTCCCCTCTAAGTACAACCTGAGCAACTCCAAGACAGGCTGCTTAACTAACTTCTGTTTTTGGAACCTGACATTCTGCATCAAGACCCTGAAGTGTTTGACTGAACGTGACGGCTGCTTTGACGTGAAGGAAGCCTGGAAACCACAGTCTGAATGTAAAGTTTTTGTTTCCCCCAAATACACACTGGAAGTGTGACTGGGAAAAGACATGGCTGACTGCTGAGTGAAACGTAAACCAGTGCTTGAATGGGCTACAGCTACACTATTCTAGATATTGTTTAGTTTAGTTTTTTTTATATATAAATCTGGGAATCCATGCTCTAAGATTCAGGTCAATAATGCTGTAGTACCTTACTTACTTATACTTATCTAGCAACCCTGAATAGGAGTATCTAGTTTATTTACTTTGGATCAACATTATTAGCTTTTTTAGTAACAAATCAGCATTATTAGTAACAAACATCCACATGGTGTTTAAATGTGACCTGGAGGTGAAACTGCAGAAAGTCTCCAATTAGGAAAACTTCCATGTTTATGTAAATGGTACCTTAAAAATAACTGCACAAAGAAAGCTACATCAGAACGATGAATTTTACCGTATATAGAGCTGGATATGAACTATTTAAACATGCCATTTCAATTACAATAGAAAGAACTGTGTTGAATACAGGCAGTTTCTGTAGCTGTTGAAAAAATTCTCAAACTACATTTTGAGGCCTCTGCACTTACATAAATAAAAACTGAACAAGTAGGATGCTTACTTCACACATCAAAAAAGCTACAAAACCAATTTTGGTGATTTTTAATTTTTTTTTAAAAGTTATGTTGCGTCTTTTTGTGTAAATGAAGTTAAATTCTTGTTAAAACTTGATTGGCTCTCAGCCCTCAAGTCAGACAGACAGCAATGGTCTTATGTCCACTTAAATGTAAGTTTCATGAACTGTTTCAAATCAGTATATTCCAAGGCTGATTCTTAGCAAAACCTCTGTTTGATCTCTGTAAAAAGTAACAAGTTTATAACATTTCTCACAAAATGTAATTGTTCAGGTAGGTGATCCATTATATAGTTTTCCTAGTGTAACTTTTAAAAAGTCAGAGGGTGTGTCACAGTAAGCCTGAGGAGAAACCAAAGTCTGAGTTGTTCTTACCTCCACTGATGGCTCTGATCCTGTGGCTGTCTGCGTGTCGTCCTTCCTCTCTTGGATGCCGCCTCTGCTCTTCTCTGTCCAGGAACGTGTGGCTCTCTGAGCTGTCCCTGCCTCTGGGACGCCAGCACTGCTCCTCCTCCTCCTCTTGTTCTTCTTCCTCCCACCATCTCTCCCTCCCAGTGTGCGGCTGGGGCAGAGCCACCTGCCTGACCGCTGTCTCGGGAGAGGGCAGCCTCCTCTTCCCCACCTTCAGGTCCATCGCGTCGTTCCCCCGGTCAGAGAGTCGCTCCGTGTCCATGCGGAGGTCCGAGGCGTCTGGGTTGGGCTCGGCATGGACGGCGGCGCTCGCTATGTGGATGTCTCCGGCGTGGTCCGAGGAGACGGTGGCTCCGAGTCTGGGAGCGGAGGAGGCCGAAGTGGCTCCGTACAGAGCTCCTGCACCGTTCTGAAGCTGTCAAAGCAGGTGGAGTGGAAAGAGATTAAAGAAAGCACACCAAGATGTGGGTCAGTTTTGCTAAAGTAGCTGAAAAGAGAGCTTAAACAAAGTGCACACTCAGGCAGCTGAGGAGAATCACGCTGACTAATCACAGCCGGACTGACTCACTGCACTTCCTGAGCATCAAAGGGCAGCCTGTCCTGCACATCACAAGTCATCTCCCTCCACACAATGCATTTGGCTTCACTAATGCATTCAAAAATCATACAACAAACCAAACAGCCAATAAGAAGCAACAGCAAACATTCGTAGAGACCAAAAGAAATCTGTTTCTCCCTTTCTGCAGGTTTAGAGGCAGAAAACGTGTTTTCTCTCCTCTGTTCCCATTTACTTTAAACATTTTTCCCATCTTTCTCCCTTTTTCATCTCTGCCCATTACATTAGAACTACAACTGAAACCAGATATTTACATACACTGAAAAAATAAACTTTTCTCTCCCAAGTTAAATTAGACCAAACTGTTATTTTATTCAACTTCGCTAGAATTACCATAATTATTTCCATTTCGGAGAGGACATTTTTTAGAATTGTTTTTTTTTTTTACCAACTTTCCTTGAATTCAAAAGTTAAAATAAAGGGCGTGCCGTGGTGGCGTAGTGGTTAGTGCGACCCGTATTTGGAGGCCTTGAGTCCTCAACGCGGCCGTCGCAGGTTCGACTCCCGGACCCGACGACATTTGCCGCATGTCTTCCCCCCTCTCCTTCCCTGTTTCCTGTCAGCCTACTGTCATATAAGGGACACTAGAGCCCACAAAAGACCCCCTGGAGGGGTAAAAAAAAAAAAAAAAAGTTAAAATAAATTTGGTCGGTATTAAACCATCACTGGGGTCAAATCTTTCGGGTTTCCTTACAAAAAGTTCTGATAGATTAACTATCACTATCACATAAAACAACACTTTGTTGTTTAACAACGTTTCTGGCATTTAGCAAATAGAAATAATTTTGATAATTCTGATTAAGCTAAAGCAAGAAAACTTTGGTCTGATTTAACTTCAGACAGTGAAAACATTTTTGAATATTTGTGGCTCGGTGTATGTAAATACTTAGTTTCAACTGTATATATAAATCTTTATTAGAAATGTCTTTGGCTTTATTTCAAATATAACAGACAGACAAAAAATAGAGAAGAAAAGGTGGGGAAAATATTTAAAACAAAAGAAGATGGGAGTAGAGGAGAAAACACAAATTAAAACTGTGGAAGTCTGCCTCTAAACCTGCAGAAAGAGAAAAAACAGAACCAAGAAACCATAACTGTGAGAAATCTGTTTTTCTTTTTTTTTTTATTCATTTCCTTTTTCTCCCTGAAGTTACTTCCAGATTAACTTTTCTCGTTCCTCCCTCCACCACAAAGGTCCCTTTTAACTCCCTTCCTGGTGATGCACTACATTTGGCAGGAACATCCATGCAGGTACCAGCAATGCTTTTCCATATTACAGGCAATGATCAGCGCCGAGTGGGCACTTCATCAGAAGCGAGGCCATGCGGCGCACATTCCTGATGCAATCACAGCAACGCGGACGGGCGAAACCGTGCAACGCGCGGCCATTTCTGACTAGAGAACGTGTCGTCCTCTGATGCAAACGCACCGACTGTTCAGAGGAATCTTACTTGGAGTTGTTCAACTGGGCTGTCACACAGATCCTGTTCATCGTCTATGCTGTCTGAATCTGAGAGCTCCTATAGCACAAACAGCCACAACACCGCTTTGTAAACTCAATATTGATCAAAAGTAATGCACAAAAAGGGTTTATTTTTGCCATCTCTTCTCATTGTACAACACTTGACAAACCTGTAATCTACTTCTTTAGGGACAAATCTGTGTCTTACTCCACACTTATTATTTATTTGACCTTTGTTTATGCAGGTTGTCCCACCGAGATCAAACTTCAAAGATCTTATTTACAAGAGAACTGTTAAGATAAAACAAGAAAACAATAAGGAAAACATAATTGTCTCAATCCTAGTAGGTAAATTGAACAATGAAACATTGCATAAGAAAAAGAAGAAGATTTGCCTAAGATTTGTCTTACAGGAAATTTGAATTGGCCAAAGTGACCAAAGTACCTTTTATTATTTTTCCAGAAAGTAGGTGAAAGAGTATTCTGAATGTTATTAATACAGATTTGACTCTGCTCAAATGTGTATTGGCATTGCCAGAGCTAAAAAAATAGATTTGAAAGTCAGCAGATCACTAATTTAAAAGTTGACTGGTTTTTTTTTAACGGTATGTACAGGCAATTCTGATTTGGGCTGCAAGAAAGTGAAACTTTAAGCAGGTGAAGGGAAGATTGAATAGAGTCTAACAAAGTTGTTTTATTTTCATAAGTTTTCCACCTCTGCCACAGAGCACACTGGATTTGAAAAGGTTGGCAAGCTTCATGGACATCTTAGCATTAATTCAGGGATCCACAGTCTCCAAGGAATACACCAAGATTAAGCAGTTTTACAATGCTAACCATGCTAAGTGCCAACAGGTTTAAAATGTCAATTCATTGTCTTGAAATAGTAAAACCCTGTTTTGCAGCAACTGCTCTCACACACAGAGCAACACGTTGTCCAAAATTAAAACCTCCAAGGCTGCTCTCGCACCTCATAAAACTTTGGTTCAGTTAGCAGCTGCACATCAGCCACCAGAAGAGTGGCCTGCAGCCCTACACTCTTGCATATGTAATGCCATTTCAAAATCTTCAGTAAATCCTAAAGTGGTTAGAAATCTTCACCTTTGAAGGTACTTTGAAAAATCTCACCCAAAGTCTAAAGAGCAGACAAAGCAAGAGAAATATCTGAAACCTACATCCTTTCTATGATTGCACAAATTAATGTTAAAAGTAATTAGCACTTGACTTATGGGTGAGTAGGATTTTCCCCAGTGTATTGCAAGCCTGTCAGGCTACCAGGCTTTATTTGTCCCACCAGATTAAGCACTGTTTATTATAAGTTTTTTTATACACCAGTAACAGTGATAGTAAAAATTAACTTCAACAGTTAGAAGCAAAATAGCAACATAGTATGGTCAGTATGTGAACAGAGAGAGACTGAGGTCAGGTGACTTTTTATTTAATTCACTGGGACTCTGTAACCACTGCCTGGTTTTTACCAGTCTACACGCTAAAACACTTCAGCGAATAAAGTGACAAGTCATGGATAAAGGATAAAAAAACATTACACTTTAATTCGGACGAAACAATCAAAGTACAAAATTTATTTTAATTGATTTTTTGTTTTTTTTAGGTTTGCCTCTTTTAACAGCTTTTGGCAATTGTAAATAATGTCTTCAATCAACACATAACTTCATATTTACAAATTTGTCAACTTTTTAACCTACCACCTACATTTTGGTGTATAATCAAGTCAAACGGAGTGACTAGAGAAACCTCCCCCACCTGTTCCATATCTCCCATGGTGATGGGCTGCGTCTGGTAGCGAGCGTTGGCTCGGCGCTGGCGGCTGTCTCCTCGGGTTCGGGTGACTCTGCTCGCCGGCTGAGCGAGTCGGTTGAACAGAGCCATCTTCTCCGCCAGGCTGAGGGTGCAGACGTCCGGCTCCTCGGGGTGTTGACCCGCCGTCTCGACTCTTCCTTCCATCACAGACGCCTGCTTTGAGCCTCGGGCCTCCTGAGAAGCCGGCGCTCGGTGCCGGGCTGCGGAGCTCTGCTGGAGGGACGCCTGCAGGCTGAGGGGAGGATAATGTGAAGATGAGCTCATGAAGGTAAGCAGCATACTGCATTATATTACAGGTCTGTTCAAACACAAACCAAGTTTATATGTTTGTTGCACAAGCACAGTGAGTTATATAGGCCAGACAAAGTACAATATATAAAGTAATCATGCAATTTCCCCTCATAACACAGGAGGGCATCAAAGCTTAAATAACAGAGAGCATCCTGCATGGAGCCATCCAGATGTGAGAAGGGTGTTATGATGTAGTGAGCCAGTCACAATCAGCAGAGACATTTAAGGATGACTCAGTCTCTCATGCTCGTGCACACACACATACACACACACGCATTTGTGTACCTGTGAGAGGGGAGGGTATTGCTGCAAACTAGGGTGTAGCTATCAGCACACACTAGAGATGTCGGGTCAGTCTGAGAGGGGGCACTAGGTCAGGGGTAACACACACACACACACACACCCACAGGTGGTAGAGAAAATACAAAGATGATGCATATATTATTTAAATATGATAGAACTACAGTGACTTCTAAGCGTAAAAAGTTGAAAATTCAACATTTTCTCACATTATGAACACAAATTTTAATATATTTCTTTGGAATTTCATGGGAAAGCCAACATATTAGAACATGTGTTTTAAGAGAGTGATGCATGGTATCACATTTTTTAAAAAACCCAACAAAACAATAAGTCTAAAATTGTTCCATGTATTTGTGTTCACCCTCTTCACTTTCATTTTTGGTCCGTGACCAAACATCATACTAACCCTTCACCCTGAACAAACCCCAACTGCCAACACGGTGATGGGAGCATCATGCTGTGGGGACGATTGAATCGCAAATTAGATGAACAGAGCTGAAAAAAGGATCATGTGCAACAGGACAAAAACCCTTAAAGTACAACACAAGACACAATGGAACATTTTAGATCCAAAGTCTGGTTCATGGAATCATTTGTGTACCATAATTGCAGTCTACATGTGGTAGATGCAGACATTTGTTTATATGATTGAAACCTTTCCTACCAGCTACTAAAATACCTAAATAAAGAAAAAGTGATTTAAGATCATTTGTAATTCCTGAGAAAAGATAAAGTTCTAGTTCTACATTTTTTCACATTACTCTCTTGCTGGGAAGTATTTCTGCTTTTTTCAATTAAAAACAAAAAAGTGTCCAATCAGTATTTTCAGCTATAATTTGGACACGACTGATTAAGATTAAAACATAATCATGTGCTGCAATGGTCTAGTCAAAGTCCAGATCCAAATTGTTCAGAGAATCTGGGAAGAACACAGAATTAATTTTCATAGATCATGCTGAAATCTGACTGAACTTTCAATATTTTGCAGATATTTTAGTGTCTAGATGTGGAAAGCTTGTAGAGACGTAACCAAAAAGATGAACACTGAGGTATTTTCCTTTCACTTCATGTTGGCCTGTCACATAAAATGCCAGTAAAACATAATAGTTTGTGCTTATAAAGGGAAAAAGATTCAATAGGGTGTGAACACTAAAAAATGTCATCTGAAAATAATGAAAGTCAAAGGAAAATGAAATCTTGAACATGGATGTTAATTAGCTTGGATGACAAACTCTTACATTACGTTGGTTTTAGTTGAACTCAAACATGATCTATTAATGGCACACAGCCAACCGTCTGAGAGCCTGGCTGTTTGTCCTCAGACTGATGTTGATGGACTCATGTTGTTCCAGCTTTTGATCGGCTGGATTTCGCTCAACAGGATTCTGTGTGAGGCGTTTCAGCGTCAGAACTCACGTAGCTGCTATGACTACTTCCTCTGTGGTGACCGGCTGAGTCCTGGATCGGTCCTGTGTCCGCCTCAGTCTTCTGTCCACTGCTGCATTCCTGGAGCGCGGTTTGGGAATTCCTCCATCAATGTTCTTTTCCAGTTCCTGGAAAAGAAAAGAAAAAAAAAACACAGGAGATTATCATAAATAAATACAGTAAGCCATGTAGGATCATCTCAAATGGGAAGACAATGTTAAGGGAAGAAATCAATTTTATTATATCAGCAAGATCAGAAATCAGAGTAAGAACTTATTATTTAATTAGCTAGCACATTGACCCATAACAACCACCAACTTGTTGTGTTTTATTTGGATTTTATGAAACACATCAACACAAAGTAGAGCCTGTAATGTGAAGTGGCAGAAAACTCACAGTTTTCACTTATCTCACTTAAACACATAACTAACATGGGGCCCAAATTAGTCATATCAGGCTAGAGACACACTGTTCTAATAATATTTGTTTTAGTCCAAATATTGAAAAAAATTCTAGATCAGGTATTGGTGACAATGTGCCCGATCCATAAAAGTGGATCTATTCAGTCTCATTCTAAGCTCTGTGCTCTGAGCAGCATTATGCTTCATTATTTATCTTACATTATGTTTAGAATTTTCTGTATCAGACTGTTATCAACCAATACCAAAACTCGTATCTGCATCGGAAGTAAAAAAAGTAGATAGGTGCATCTGTAGTTTAAACAAAGGTTAGGTTCTAAAACAATGTTTAAAACTTTGGACATGTGACAGAGAACTGCTTAATCCATCAAAAATGGAAAGAGTATGCAAACCAACCAAACCGTAATTTAAAAAATAAAATAAAATGCATACTTGTTTTTCCACTTATTTATGCACTACTGTGTCTCAGTCTGTCCCGTACATGGAAACAGTCAATACACAACATCAGATAGAGCTGATATTTGTGTCTTTTATTAATAGCACATGTCTGCGAGTTCTGCATTTGAAACCAGGATGTAATTTAAAGTAACCAGAAGGCCAAAGGGCACTAAGGAAGGAGCTGCAACTCACCCTGAAAAGAGAGCGCTTCGCTGCCACGCTCAGTTTGGCTCGATCGTCCAGCTTTTCATCATCAGCTACACGAAACAGTGAAGCACAAAGAATAAAGGTTGGAAAATCTGTCCTTACCCGATAGAAAAAATAAAAACAAATCATTTGGTTCAGCAAAACTACTGTAGATTTGTTGCCTCTAAAATATTTACTGATATCCCTCTTCAGTGAGGAACTATAAAAATGTTAATTGGTCACACTAATGTTCTGAGCAGATTCATTCAGGTATGTTAATAAAGTAATGAGAACGCTATGGTGCATGTGGTGTTTGGCCTTTGTAAATGAGAGCACTGTAAATCAACATCAATATAAGTAGTAGGTGTTAAAAACATGTTGGTGGTGCATGGAAGCAGGTGGAAATTATCACTCCCATAAGCCACCTACAGCATATTGAACAGTGGGGTTGAATTTGCTGTTGCACTTCATTTGAGATCCGAGTTACCGTTTTCAAATCACAGACATGTTTTCTTTAAAAATCGTAAAGTTCTCATTGTTTTAGTTTCACAAAAACAACTGTTGATGAAAGCAGCATAAAATCAGATTCCTGAGCTGCAGTTCAGACACTTTCAGGACACTTACTTTCATGTTTGTTCAGCCCAGATGCTGAAGAAAAAAACCCCCCAACTCTGTGCTGGGATCAATTATCCAAGGTTAAAATCATGGGGCAGGAAAAGTTTGTTTATTAATTCCATGAGTTGGATAAAGTCTAGCAGATGTCAGCTTTAACTATTTCTCTCGTGTGTATGTCGATTTATGAAGCTCCTAAAGTTCAGACCTGAACTTGTTAGATGGAATGTGCAAAATATAATCAAACTAGTGTTACTACAGGATAATCTTTACATTTATTCCAAGTATACGTCTCCATGAAAAGATGTCATTTTATAGCTGGCAGCAAAGATAAACCATTAAACATTAAGACTTGAGATCTGCAGGTGTGTGCGTCATTACTGCGTACACACACACACCCGTTGTGCAAGACACATGACATCACCAAACAACTATTTCCTTTGATTGACTCAGCTGCACATAAATCTTGTCAGTACAAAAGTGTCCTGGCTGAAAAGTGTGTTTATGAGAACCAGATGAGTTGCTTTTGCCCTGAGAGTAGCTGCTGTGTTATGCTACTGTGAGCACCGTTAATGACTCTGAAACTCGACTCTAAAGTGTTTCCCTTCATTTTATGAAATAAAAATCTCTGTGCAAACTAAAATAGTCCTACTGCCTTAAAATATGTGAAATAATAGCAGAAAAGATGACACTCAACAACAGATTTATAGAAGATATGCAGCGTCTTGCTGGAAACACTGAAGGACCTCAACTCCAGTCTGCTCCGTCCCTCTTGTCACTCAATGCATTTCCATTACAAACATGAGCAAAACTTTGTCAATGTTAGGTGAATGATGAAACTCACAACTGTCTTCATCTTTTACGCTAGTAGTAACTTTCTGTTGTCTACTACATGACTTGTATGATGCGAAAAAGCAGTTTTGCAAAATTTTGATGCAGCCGAAAAAAAAACCCCCACCTCATCCAAGCAAAAAATTAATTAATTAATGGAGACCGTAGTAGCTGGTGAGATGCAAATCGATGATTCTGTTGTCAATCCTTGAGACGCAAACCTTTTTGCTACAACCGTAGATGCATTTACCAGCTAAATAGTGTCTTGATAAAGGGGTATGGGCTCCAGAAGAGCACTAAATCTGGAACTTTGCCTTTTGATAAAGCTCCAAGTTCACAGATTGAAACAGGACCTGTGTAATGGAAAACGAGACCCAAAGCCATCTATCCATCTCCAGTCCAATCCTACAGTCAAACAAACACCAAGAGTCTAACTCCTATGCTTGAGAGAAAGACTAAGCCCAACTCTAACAGACAATGCAAGACACTTGACCACAGCTTTAGAGAAACCAATTCATCTTATTCAGTTGCTTAAATTTACACCATTTGATTTAATGTTAATCAGAACATGTCTTGTTGTCAGAAGACATTACACATGGGAAGATTGTTGGTGGCGTTCCACCTTTTCCATTTCATCCGTCAACCATCAGCTGTTGTGTGAACTACAGTCAAATGAAAACTTTTCATGAGTGAAAGATCACTCATGAATACACCAAGTCCTTGGAAAGCACATATTTGAAAACAGTGAAAATCTATCAACTTAGCTTGTTCTGATATTTAGGATCTACTCAGAAATCTCTCTTGAATCAAACAGAAACATGACTTACCTTCTGCGGAGGCAAAGTCTGAGCTCACACAGGACCTTCAAAAGTGTAAAGAAAAAAAGAGAAAATCAGTAAAAGCTACTTTTCAAGTTGCAACAAAATAAGAGTAGAGACTGATTGTGAAAGAAGAGGCAAAGAAAGTTAGTTGCTTCTGGTTTGCAGGGAAGAAATGAATGGAACAAGGCAACAGCAAAGCAGACTGAGTAGGAGCATTAAACGGCCTTAAGGAAGTCCGTGCTTTTGTGTGATCTTTGGCTCTTATTTCTCACAATGGTCAATTCATGCTTCTGAGCTGTGGTCACACGTCAAGATCGCTGCCAAAATCCAATTAGAGGAACGTTTGGTCGTTAAGCTTCCTTGTTTCCTAATGTTGTTAGAGTGAGGGGCAAAATTAAAGAGTGTGTTCATGGTCGTTTATCAAGTTACTCCTATTGGGTCAGATGGAAACCCAAACAAACATAAGATTCTCATTATGGATTCAAACATTAAATAGTTGACAATACAGTGCAAATAAGAAAATCAGAACTACTCACCAGAACAGGATTAAAAATAACATATCTGATTATCTTAATTTGATTAACATGCAGTCATGAACATTTATTTAGCATCCTCTCTCCGAGTCATGCATTCTCGAGTGTAAAGAAATACCTATGAGTTTCCTGCCGTTCAGCAGAAGTGACAGGCTGAGTCCTAAACCTTTCTGAGGTCTTTCGACTCTCCCCAGGACAGATATAGAGCAGAGGCTGGTGCCCCCTTTCCCTAGCACCTCTCCAGGGTGCCTGGTAGACTCCATGTTCACTCGGATCCTTAAGATCACTGGAGGGAGTGCAAAGGGAGAGGGGTCACCAGATAAAGAGCCCAATGGAGAACAAAGCGATATGGTGGCACAAATGTGTCTTTTTAGACACACCTTTATTTCAAGTCCAGCACAGAAGCAATGCCATGCATGAAAGTTAGCAGTGAAAGCTGGGCTGATGTAGAACCAGGCACAGTTGGGATTAAGGACGTAATCGTTCCACACGAAGCCTAGTGTTAGCTTAGTTAGTTGATTAGCGTACGGTTTTAAGAGTTTAGTAACTGCAAGCTCTAAATATGCTTTCATGTCAACTTCACACACATAATTTAGTAGCTTGTTAGTGTTAGTGGCCAGCTGATGTTAGTTAAGAAGCTTCCACAGCAGCCAGGCGGTAAGCAGCGGTGATGTAACATTCAGCTTTTCCACCTACAGGTCGTTCCTGCGCCTGCTTGGAGGCGTGGTGGTGCTCTCCATGTACGAGTTCCTGAGCTTGGCCACAGACACCCGATGGTCCTGTTGACTCTCTCTGGTCCCAACACCATCACATTCTTGGACTTCTCTGAAGTCTTGCAGCTGAGTGCTCCTTTGACTTGAACTAACATCTGACACCAAGTGGTTGACAGCAGTCCTGGAGGTGGGGATGCTTTGGATTACATGGGGATGGATGTGGGTTGCCGTCGGTACTTTGTGAACATAAATGACAGTTTCTTGCCCTCGAGGTCTCCACTCTGTTGGGTGCAGAGAGGCGCTGTGCTCAGATTTCTCTGTTCTGGCTCTGCCCGTTAGTCCAGATCTTGGGTGCTCCTCTAGAGCAGCATCCCGAGCCTGGCTGAGGCTGTACATTCCCATTTCCTCCTCACTTCTTCCTCTCTGTGGGTCCTCCATACTTCTCTCCCTACGACGGATCTCTGAAGGCAAGACAGCTTTCCTGCTCCTCAGGAGACCCTCCGTTTTCACCCCTTCCGTTTCCTCAGTCTCATCAGGAACGGTCCACTTTTCTTGGTCCTGCTCGGCTCTGATCGTTGGACCAGAGGTCATAGACAGGTAACTTGGGTAACCACCAATATCCTCTCCTCCTTTGTGACTAGATCTGCTGAAATGACCTTGAGGATCGTGATAGGAGTGGAAGTAGGTCTGCTGGGGGCCTGCTGGCTCTCCGTGGTAGCGGCTTGGAGCAGAAGTCTGGGGTCGGTGCTGAAGCGGTCTGTGGTATCCAGAGATGTCTGTGAACTTTTCCGGCTCTGGATTTCTCTGATGCCCATCCTCTCTGGCAAGCCTCTCCCTAACTTTTATTCTTCAGGGAAACAAAGAGCTAGTTACCATTTGGGAAATGTTGGTGGAAAAACAGCAGCAGATACAAACTCATAATGGAAAAACATTGTTAAGTCAGCCTGGCTGAAAATCCAAAACCTGCATTGCCAAGTCAGGCTCATCAATACATATATTGTTATTCCCATTCCATTATTGTGCATCTTTTACAAAGAAAGTAACCAACAAACTACAACATCATCATTAATAAGTACTTTGTTTCATCCTATATTGAGCATAACCAGAGTGGGTAAATGGCTTGAAAATAGGGGTACACCAAGAAATCAGCAAAGATTTTCTTAATTTTGGGAGATTGGCTCTTGGCAGATTTCCACATCAGTCACTGTCCACTTTTGCTCTGCTGTGAGAGAGGAATGATTGACAGACCCACAAACGAGGTGGTCAGTTGAGTTGATTGTCACCCCACTGCTGCCAGCTTGTGGGTTAACTTTGCTGCTATTTTTAGTGACTTATCAGACAAAAAAAATTACCGTAAGTGAAATCTGTGTTGGCCAATATTAGAATTGGCAAGTCTAAAGATCTGTGATTGGTCAGGAAACTGCAATCGGTGCACCCCTACTTAAAAACAATGTTGAGGCTCATCAAGGTGGACGATACAGAATCCACTGCAGTCAGAAAATGCTAACAATGGATGTAAATCATGATTTTTAATACATGAATGAGAAAGTATCTTGCAAAAAGTATTGACTCCTTGTCCTTTTCAATTTTTTTCACAGTACAAACAACTGGAGAGTTTTACTGGAATTCTACATTAATTCCTTTCTATTTCTATTGTAGAAATAGAAAGTACGTTTGTACGATTGTACGTTTAGTGCTTTACTGTAGGAAGGTGAATTAATGGTCAATTCTCCAGTAATTTAAAGTATCCAAGAGGTTTCCTTCCATTCCTCACCACATGATGCTGCCACCACCATTTAAAAGCTTTCATTGTGTTAAACTTTGCCAACTTTATTCCCAACATGTCTCATCTACAAATTAAGTGACTTTTGAAAACAAGATAGATTTTTATTTTTTAAGAAGGTGGGGAAATCATGTAGACATTTCCTCCCACTTCCTAATTACCGCTATGCATTTCTTTGTGTTGATCTTTCACAATAAAATGCAGTAAATCTTGAGCTTATAAAGTGATTAGAATGTAAAGAGCAAATGGATATAAATACTTTTGCAAGGCACTGTATACAGTAGGATGCACACAAACTGCACAATCAACACATATAAGAGCAGAGGGTAAGTAACAATAGAAATCTTTCAGTCAGTTATATTTTGTATAAATATTAACCAGATACCAGGCAAATGAAGCGTGAAGAAGATGGAGTTATGGTCCGATGGGCTTATGAAAGTGAAGATGATGATGTCAGGTGATCCAATTTCTCTTCTATTTAGGGAACTAAATGGAGCCTAAACTGAGTAAATGGTATGACAGTCCTGGGTCCCTGACAGGTTCAGAAGAGCTGCTCATGAAGCCTGGTGAGTTTGGGTTTTAGTCCGGCTCAATGAGGGGAGGGGGACACACAACCAGCCTTTGTGTGTGTACCTTGAAGGCCAGTTGATGAGGGTGTGGGTGTCACCCTCAGCATCAGTCTGGAGGAACCAATCAGCGCTAAAGGCCACTCCTGAACTGCTCCATAAAGAAATCCAGTGGGAAACACGAGTGAGTGACCAGGTATGTGGGGAAAAGTTTGCAGCGGTCTACACACCACCACATTACACACACATTGAGTTTGACCACAGTAGGAATGAACCTGGTCACCAGAATTAAAAAAAAGAAAAAACAACCTCTGCCTGGTTACAGAGTTCACCATTTCTGTGGTTTTAGAACATACCTTAGCTACAATGAAATCCCCCAATCTCTTATGTAAGGAGCTGTGGTCTTCATGTTCACAATCCTTTCATGTAAAATATAATTTTCTACACACAGAAAGATCATTTTCCTTCTCGTGATTAAACAAAGTCACGAACAATAACGTCACACACAGCTGAAGATAAATGGACTTCAGTTGGAGGAACTTAGGACTTAAGACCAAAAAGACTAATTCAGATCAGATGAATATCCCGTCCCGTTTAGAATAAATAGCAGGTGGGGAATTATTGCACAGTCACATATTTAGGTCTGTGTATAACCCGAGCTTCCACTATATATATCTTAGTCAAGCCAGGAGAGTAATTGCTTGCCAAAGGAAAAAGAGAAATCCTACAACCACTTATATCTGACACCACTCCGTTTTTGTTTATAATTTGTGAAGAAGGAACTTGTGCCAAAAGTCTTTTTTTTTTTAGAGGGGTCTGTGTTTCCTTCAGTGGATTTTGCTCTGGAGATCCCACATTCAAGGGGGTGAACAGGTTACTCAAAGGGGTTGGTTGGTTGGTTGGACACAGCGCAGTGTGAAAGAGAACCACAGCAACTGGAATTGTAGCAAATGTTGCCAGACTAACGGGTGGGAAAACCCCCTTAATTATGTGTTTTACAGTCACATGGCATCGTTTGATAAAATAGTCAAGTAACTGTTACCTTGATCTGTCATTAAAAAAAATGCTACACTGTATATCAAATGAAATTTGACTTTATAATTTAACGCCTTAAAATCGGGCCTCTGCCGTTTTGAGAAACTCCTGCTCTTTCTGAAACGCCGCCTTCAGGAAGTCATCACAACATCGCTCCTCTGTTAACCTTTTAATGTTTTTTTTAACCAGCATTTCACTGAGGAGTAGTATTTTACATAATGCTGCCTCTTTAATATACTTCTGTCCAAACGGAAAAGCTACTTTGAGAAGGTCAAAATGGACTTTTGAGGTTCAGGTTCAAATCAAACATATCCTTAACTGTTTCTCCCCACATTAGCCCCACGGATCCCGGGAGAAGAGGTTTTCTTCGTTTCTGTATCTTTATGCTGGGCTGGTTTTGATCAAACCCAGCTGTGGGTCAGAGGTGTGACCGTGGAGTCGCGCTGAGGCAGCCTGTAACAAACATCCACCCCTGCACCATAGGAAGTTGCTTCCCAGCCAAGTTTTGAAATCTGAGAGGGACACTGAGGACAGATTGAGAGGGTGAAGCGGACATGAGCGCAGATGGATGAGCACCGACAGTCTGGTCGTGTGAAGAACAGAGCAATGCATCTTCATAGGTTTGTTCTGTAGCTGCACATAGCAGGGTTATGGGCTGGTCAATGTTTGGGTTGGGTCAGGGAGCTCTTACAACACATCAGGAACATTTAGAGGTGCTCACAAATTCCTTCAACACTTACGTCTGCACGTAAATCCAAACTGGCTGAATTCTACGATTTTTGTGGAAGCAGAACAATCATCTCTTAGTGCTAAGGAGATATTCCCTGGTTGAAATGAAAACTTTGAGCATGCGAGTCAGTTCTAAACAAAAACAGAATTCAAAGCAAAAGTTCATTCTGGTCCCTCGAGCACCTCGGATCATTTGGCTGACACTGTAAAAATGACCTTGCCCCAACTCACTTACTATGCTATGAAATAATTAAACCCAACTTAAGAATTTATGCCAGTAAAGTTGACATTTGTGCTGTTCCAAAAGCAGAGATTCACTTTTAGAGCAACAGATGAATGCAAAACCAGAGGCTGGCATCGTCCCAACAGCCATGGAAATCGCTCTTATGAAACAACTTAGCCAGGAGCGGCTCATTTGGGAACTTAAAGAACAAAACATGTTTCCTAAGTGAAATAAAACCGTAACATGCAAATATATTGCATACAGTATGTAGATATAGGTAGAGTATAGATAGTTTTTAATGACAAACACATTAAAAAAAGTTGGCTCATGTAATCACAGCAAGTAAAACTATTTAAGAAAGCTACAACGGTGCTCTCCTTCAACCCCGTATAGTTGGGGATGAAGGGGAAGAAATTTCTTACTGTTATCTATTAAACAAGCCTATCCTACTGAAACATGCAAGGAGTTCCCCGGAGGATATCAAGAGTACTCACCCCTGCCTGCTGAGGATGCTGTGTGCCTGCTGCTCGATGAACATATCCCCAGGAAATGCGGCATGTTTGGGTGAGGAAAGTGAGGAATGCCTGCTCATCTTTGGTGAGCTGGGTGGCAGCGATGCCACAGGGTCTTTAGCAGGCATCCTGGCAGAGAACGATGATGTTACATCCATGTACGAAGTGGTGGACTCGGGCGGAACGGCTCGGCGTTGGTTCTCCAGATTCATCAGCCGCTCCCGCTCGGAGAACGAGTCCACCCTGGTGTGAGCCACGTCGTAGACCGGGTCAGGGTGTCTCTGGGGTGTCGCATAGCTGCCTGGCTTCGGGCTACCGACCACAGCACCACTGTAGACGCTCAGGTTGGCATCCCTGCCTTCATCCCTTAAAAGTTCTCCTCTTTTGCGGCTCTCTGAGCCGTCGGATTCTTTCCGTATGCGGGTGTAGCGTGTCGCATAATCCGGGTCAAGGTCCTGATCCAAGGAGATGCCGTAGCGTTCGGCCAGTTGCCTGCGGCGCTCTGCCTTGTAGCGGGCAATGCGTGCAGCTTTGGACTCCTGCTCTGGGGCAGCAGTGGTAGGTAGTGAACTGTGAACTGGCTCGGTGTGCATGGAGGACTGAGTGTCGGATCTGAACTGACCTCTGGACTCTCGATCGGGAAACTTCACAGGCTGGTCTGGGTTCTCAAAGCCTTCCATGCCGTACCGCTGAACTGTTACTTCACAGAGAACAGCACATAATGTTCTCTGTAGTTAGTAATTCATCTGTATAATAATTCATCTTAATACTCACCAGCATGAGACTCGCAGAGGTCGGACGCCCTGGTGTAACGTGGCATGTCTTCTTCCAGAAGCCGATTGGCCACCAAGTTGGGCAGCAGGGACTGATGAACTTCCCCGTCAATGCCCTCCAGTCTTCGAGCGATGCGTTCCTTTCTTCATAGGAAAGGAAAGAACCGTCAACATCCAGACATGTTATCACTCAGCTCTGAGTACATACTGTTTTTAAAGACTCTTGCAGCATGGAGGGAGTGGGTTTATGATCTTACCTGTTCATTTCCCAGTCACTTGTACTTGTGGTAATGCCTTCAAAACGTTTCCTTAACTCAGACACTTAAAAGAAGAGAGCATTAATTTTAGGAAATGAGAATCTTAAATGAAGTTGCTTTTGAATACTGAAACATTTACAGTGCTATGATTTTTTTTTTTTTTTGCTTTGTTGTCAGAATTATCTTTCAAAAGATCAAAGATAACCTGAGTAAATACAAAAAGAATTTTCAAATCCCAACTATTTGGAGACAAAAAAAAAGAAGCTATAAGCAACCCAATCTGACCCCATTTGAAAATGTAATTGCCCCCCTGACCTAATAATAATATGACATATTGTTTTCAAAGCTAAAATACAAGACATGCTCCTTTAATAGTTGGATAAAACAAAATCTCGTGACATGAGATCGTGATGTCTACATGTTTCAGATATTATTACTTGACTTAGATATAAAGGGTTGAGATCTTGTATTATTGTTTAAGACTCTTATTTTAATTTAACAAAGGCTCTTAAGTGGCTGTGTTGCTGACAAGCTGATGAAAAGATTATCAGCCGAGACGACAACACTTGCACAAACGAATAAAAAATAGCCTCCACTTTGAAAGTGAATGGCATCTTTTTCAGGTACTTAGGCAAAACCCAATTTCATGTGTGGCTACAGCCCTACCCTCCTCCAATGAAGACACATAGGATCAAATAACCCAATGTTATTTACCTTTGGGGAGACCAACATCTATATCCTTGGTGCTTTTGGCCGGATCGTCTTTTTCCTCGTAGGAAAATTCCTTCGGGAAGCTGAGGAACAAAATGATCAACTCTTACTGAAATAGGTGTGAGACATTTTTTTTTTTTTTTTACACCCTTTCGGTGGTGCTGTGAAGATCAGGAAGAGTCAGTCAACTTTTAGTTGTACACCCTGATCATTAAACCTTCAACCTCGCACTGACACAAAGAATCATTTTTGTCACAACACAAAAAAGTCATTTAATAATATTAGACAAAAGCACAAAATTGCAGCAGAGTTATAGCAGGCTTGGCAGGACGTGTCCAATAACAGGATTAGGAAGAAAAAAAAGAAAACAAGATCTTGTGATTTTATCTATTATACCAAGAATGGTTGTGAACAGATACATATACTAGGTACTTTTATATTTAGCCAGTATTTGTTTTCATATTGAAATATTTCAACATATGATTCTGAAATGCTGCCTTTATCTATGCTATGGTTTGCAAAGTTCAGGATTGGGTTGGTGTCTCCAAAGGGGCTCCATACAGCTCCAGGAGGAACTCCAAAAAGCCTGGCTGCATGAATTAACATCACACTGTGTTATGGTAAATTACATCCCACAGCAACCAGGAGGCATTTCCTTAAACTAGTCGCCCGTTTCTCAGATCAAAGTCTAGGATTCAACAATAGCTGCATTCCCATTGACCATAAAACTGTTCATAATGGAATTACAAAAATAAATTTGCTTAATGGAAACATGGACATTTCGAAAGAAACTCTTTTTTTATATAAGTTTTGCTGCTAGGTTGAGGTGGTCTTTCAGCTTAGGTTAAACATTAAAAATTACATAGCTTTATGTTATTAAAGCTAAAGTTTAATCAGTAATACTTTTATAACAAATTTATGTCAGTTCATGAATTCTTGGTTAATGTCAGGTTGTCATAACAAAGACATTGTAGACTTTGTATTAAAAGTGTCATGATTTACCAAATGACATTTTATGACAACAGTCATAAATATTCATGAAGACTTACTCACGTTCATGACAGGTGTTACGTCATGTTTATGACTGTGTAATGACAGTCTTATTCACAACCTGTCAAATAAAGTGTTACCTAATTTTTTTAATGACTTCACATGTGAACAAACTTATGCATGTATGATTTTAACTGCGTTTTTTTTATTTGATGGAAATGCTGCAATTGCGATTTTGTTTTTCTACATCAGCGGATCATCAACTAAGTTTTACAACCAGTGGTAATAGAAACACAGTTAATGATGGCCCTCTAACCCGGCACTGAAGAATCATTTGGAACCACTGAGCAAACATGAGAACATTTCTGTAACTTAATGTTTTGAAGATATTTACAACCTTTCATCTAAAAAAGCTCATGCACAGCTGGCTGCTAGCAAAACTACAATTTACCAAAGCAACTGTTTAAGTTTAGGAGAATATTGCAACACTCAAGTAAATAAATCCAGAGATCTGTCGGCATGTCTGTTTAGCTTTCTATTGGTTTACACACAAAAAAAAGAAGAAGAAAAAGAAGAAAATTGAACATAAACTTCTATAAAACTTGTTGCCTCTCTTCTTACCTCAGCGCTCTCTTCTGTAGAAGCCTGGGATTGCTGGCTTTAACGGGGGTCTCACTCCCGAGTTCTGTGGGCAGACGAAACGATTAGGCATGACTCCGTTTTCATTCATTAGTTTCAGTCTGAATAGCAGAACCTTTCAGCCGAAGGTCTTCATGGGCTGAAACACGCCGACTGGAAAGCTTAACCTGAACCAAAGAGTCAGTGTGTTGCTTCTTGGCAAACAAGCCTCATTAATTAACGAAAAAGTTGTCCCGTTAGTTTTTCGCCATGCACGTGCACACAAATCATTGAAGCATGTACACCCCACACTGACACTGCAACTACAAACTCTAATGCATTTTATTGGAATTTTACGTTGCAGGATTTGATTTAAAAATGATCCCAAAGTGGATTATTAAATTACGCAACGTTTGAGAGGGAAATGACTCATGATTTTCATCGTCTCCCCATCCCCCAAATGCTCTCCTCTGTCAACACCTGAGTGTAATTACATCTACAGGTTTCTTGGCGTACGCCTCTTACCAGTTGTGCACTGAAATGTTTGCTGAACAGCTTAATCATATTGGATGGAGAGTGTTTGGAGAGTGTTATAAATTTAAGTTTATAACTGAATTCATTTTTGCCACTCTTCTATTGCAAACCTTTCAATGAGTGCCCAATCAGCATCCTGTCAACCGATTCTTCCATCCGCGTTTTAGATATCTGAAGTTCCGTCAGAGATGCCATGAACCTTATCTGATCAATGGCTCATCACTTCAGGTGGTTGGCCATGTCATAGGTTTTAAAGTTGGAAAATGAAAATAAAAACCTCCTTCTTCCCACTTTGATTATGATATGTGTTGGACCATCATAAGAGTTCCCGAAAAATATTTGTGGGTGGAAAAGTTTAAGAATTTTGAATATTATTTAAGGGCTTTAGATCGACTGTCTCCATCTGATCAATCCCAGGTGGCCCGTAAGACCGTTTCCCTGACTAAAGTGACTCATAAAGTTGTAAGCAGTGGCTATAAAGGTTATAAAGTTGCTCAACCCCAAAATATCTTTTCTCCAGTGGTACTGCCTTTGCCCTCTTTTCCAGATCAGGTTACTGCTTTAAACCCAGCAAAGCAAAACAATATTTGGGGAAAAATAAGGAGAGTAATTTAGAGAGGGTCTTATGTCGGGATGTATTAGGGTGTAGCCGAGTATTGTTTCAGCTGGGAGGAATACTGGTTAGGAAAAAAAAACTTGCTCCCTGTGGATCCTGACTGATAATCCCGGTTATCTGAGCAAGCTTTTTTTTGTTTGCTTGTTTTGGTTTCTTTGCTGACAAGATTAGGTTGAGAAAATTCCAATGGATGTTTCAAATACTTTGGTAAGTCATAGACAGTCAGTTTCTTCATTAAGTGTAGTCACTAAAATGTCTGTGTTGCATGGTGAAAGTTAAAGTCAAAGTATGCAACAGGGGTATCGCACATGCAATTGTAGCAAACAGCTAATTCATAAATGCTAGCTTTCAATATTAATTTAGTTTTTAGTTTTATTTAAACGTCATTTAATCAGGTGAGTTCTCAAGAACACATTCTTAATTACAATAAAAACCTGCCAGGGAGGGAAGGTAATGTACACAGGCAGGTGTAATTAAAGTATGTTTTAAAGTCCTAAAACAGATACAAAATTGAAAAAAAAAGCCAGACAAAAACTGAATATAACAGTCAGTGTAGATTTACATACGACATCAGGTGAATCAGGATGTAGGTCATTTATGGACTGATGGTGTAGAGTCAGAGAAGAGGTTCTCTGGTTTATAGCAGCTTCTCTGCTGCATGGTCTGACTTTGGGATGAATTTGTAGGGACATAAACACCTTTAAAGATCAGCAGCCATCAGGCTTCACAAGTCTCTGTGACTTTCAGCTTATTTTTATGCCTCACAATGAACTCAAACATCCCACAGGAAGTTGACTCACCAATACTACACAGTCGTAAAGGTAGTAACATTCCCATAACGGCTATGAACTGTAAGATGAACTAAGGAACTGCTGAACCAGTGATTAAGGTTACATTCACACATAAGGTATTGATGTTTATTTTGGTTTTTTGCTGAATCTTTTGTTTAGTTTCATGTTTTATTAGCAATTTATGCTAATAAATTGTCAGTGCAATCAGACTCCTTTGTGAACAGTTTACAACCTGAAGTATCTAGATTTCACAGGGCAGCGAGAGAGAGAGTTGGATACAACAACATGATCAGACTGCAGGTGCTTTTAAAACCATCTGATTTAGCACCACATATGGAAAAGGTACAGATCTGAGTTTTTTTGAGGGGGGTGAAAAGATTGAAATAGGGGGTTCAGACTGGAGGATGGAATCAAAATTTTAGTTGCATTTCAACCACTGAATGCAGCTAAAGGAGAACCTCAAACACTTGCAGTATCTTATTTATATTGATTAATTAAATGTCATGAGTTTAAAGCCACACCCTCTTAAATCTACAATCCCACCTGCACGCTCCGAAAGCTCATATGAACTCAAGTGATCTCAACTTGTATGATGGAAAAGGACGAAGTTAACTGATGTGTAAGCAATAAGTTACAGAATGTGTTGTGGAACTATGGGCTGAACTAAACAGCCCATAGTTGACTAAAGAATCTCTAATTGTTGAAGAATTGTTTCAGTCCAGGCTGGATCAGAACCACTTGATAAAGTAGACTTCACTAACAAATACCACAAAGAAGTTGCACCACAAGATTTTACTGCACCAATAATTTAAAATACGAGATGTCAACACATGCTTCCACCACGGTTAAAAGTTAACGAGTGTTGTAACAGCAGAACCACCAGGTTCTGAGCAAGAGTCCGAGTTCACAGGATTACATTTTATTCAAAGAATTACAGTGAGCCAAACCGGAAACATGCCGCTAAGTCAACTGGCGTTCATGCCAAAGTGCAAAGCCTCATCCTAAAAACAGCCACAAACTTTACAGTTGCTCACCTACTCTAACGGTCCAGAAAGTTCTGAATAAACCATCCACACACAGTATGAAAGCTTTCATGGAGGCAAAAAAATAAAAATAAAAAAATCTAAAATTGGATACAGTGACATCAAATTTTAACTTTAACAAAGATATGAACAAGCCAACTGTGTGTCCATGTATAAAATTAGCTTGGCCACGTGGCTCACTCTTGATGGAAAACAGAGGACTACTTTGACATGATTCTACCTCAAAGCCTTAAAACAAGCCTGAGGACACCCCCCATGTCCCCCCTCCAGCCTCAGTGCTCACACTAAAGCTTCTAACTGTGGACCGCCTGCTGTGGATTCCCCTCCAGATAAGCACAGAACAGGCAGAACAACACTCAGCTCCCACTCAGAAAATATTACAGAGAATGGGGGGAATGAGAGGCATTCAGATACTGGAACAGAGCAGTGTTTGGTCAGATGTCTAGCATAACCAAACACACACCAGAAGTGGCAGCAGACAGAATCTATTATTCCACAGATTTGACAAGTGATGAACTAGACAACATTGTTCATTCGCATCGGTTTGAGCCTTAATGTAGAAGGTAGCGGGTCATCTAAGGGAAATAGGGCTAAGCCTCGCCTGCTACTCAGAGACTCCCAAGTCAATATAACCCCAGATTATTCCTCAATACTAAAATCCTTAAAAGCTGTTGTTGATCAGGTCAATGAATAACACTGCAGTAAAAGTTAGGGCCAAGGGACTGACAGAGGAAATACTTCTCAAAGAAGGTTTTCAACCGTTTCTGGCTAGAGGAGCAGCTCTGTTCAGGTAGATAGAGTGAGATGCATCGACAGCAGGAGAGCTACCAAACATGTTTCAGCAATCTGGATCTACTTTAACAATATTTTGTCATTCTCATTAGTCTACAGTGCCATGCTTTGAGAAAAAAAAGTGTGTATATATGTACACAGCCAGTCCAAGATTTTACAAAACAAGAACCTTCCAAATGACAAGCAGCACTGGAGGAACATAGATTTTAGTAACAGCTGAAAAATCTCAGTCTACATCACATCAAAAATACTAATATGCATCTATTATGTGATATTTTGTCAAATTTGTAACATTTGACCCAAACATTAACTAGCTAAACTCCTGTTTGTCTATAGCAATGTTTCCATCCAAATGTCATGGGAATTATGAGCGAACCTTTAAGATTTTGCAGAAAAAACAACGCAAATTAGACATGCTTTCATCATCCACTGGTTTGAAGCGAATCAACAAGGCTACATAAAATAAGAAAGGTCGCAAACTAGCATGGACCACACATCTTCGAAAAACGGAGAGAGTTCTAACCTCCCAGATGGAGGTTTGGAATTAGACATTTTTAGCCTGCTTCTGGTAAGGCACAGGGCCAAGCCCTGTTTTCTACGTTGGAACTTATTCAGCAAATATGTTTCAGTCTTTCCTTCAGTGCATCAGCTCTTTCCAAAAAAAAGCCAATAACCACCTAAAGTGAGTGTACTTTTTTTTTTGCAAAACTAAGAAAGTAATTTTGATTTTTTTTTTGTAGATGTTAAAAAAAAAACATTGATGGAAGCACATTTTATGACTGCTGGGATGTGGAAAATGCTGACAGAGAAATCCACTGTAATTCCTCAAATACCCTAGAATTTTTTTAATATGTGGATATTAACTAATGAATATGATATTTATTCCTTCTCAAAATAAGTTTTCCCAACTTTTATAACGATGCGTACAATAAAAGAACACTGATGAAAAGATACTAATGGAGGAGAAGGCCTCTGACAAGAGACAGCTATATGGTGGAAAACCTTACAATCAATAAGAGTAACCATCATCAACTGCAAAACTCAAGAAAATATGTTAGAATTAACAAGTCATATCAAAATAGGAATGAGAGGAGTTAGCATTAGCTTCAGACTTTAGCAAACACTCCCCTATGCAAAGATCTTCAGAAGAGATTTGAGAGTTTATAGAATATTTGCTTTTATACATTTTGAATCAGATAATCCTATATGAATAAACCACAAAGGTGTGTTTCCTAGGTGATGTTGGCACATTATAGCAGTGTTTATAAAAGCATTTTGGAGCAAAAACTCTTGAAGGGACAAAATATGTCATTCATAAGTCAGTGATGAAGACTCATTGGTAACTCAGAAGAGTATACAATCACTGATGGAAACCACATTTAGCTACTTTATTTTACAAAAAAATGTTTTCATGGCTTACATATACATTGTCAGGCATAACTTTACAAATCCTTTGAAGTTTCTGTTGTACTGAAACATACCGATGTACCTTCGATGACGTTTATTAATATTAACAGAATATTTGATATTCTAATCTGCCATTGAATTTTTAGATCATGATTCATCTGTGTACCAATAATCACATTTGCTTGGACGAAAGGAGACTGACAAACACAAAGTGTTAGAAATGCAAGAAAGCTGTTCTGTGCATCAGAATTCAGGTCTGCAGTTAGTTGCTTTTTCTGAAACCTATAATTAAGATGAAAGCATCATCTTTCTAATATCTAATAGAGATTTCTTTTGGCATGAATGGATTTCCTAGGTAAACTCCGCCAACAGCTTTTAAAGTGAAGCTCTTCATTAGAAAATGTGAACTTGCTGCTGCCAATGAATGCAGCAGTTGGGACGGATAAGTAAGTTGTTTAAAAGCTGCTGTGATGAGTAATCTTGTTACTGAAAGAGTTTATTCACAGGAAAACAATGAGACATTTAAAATAAGGCCCATAGAATATTGATAAGAGTCAATATGTGGTCCATTCCAATACAAGTGGACAACAGTTGATGAGTAAATGTTTAACGATGGTCCTAAACTTTTTTGGTCTAGTTTTACCCCCCTCCACTGAGTAAAAACAGAGACCCCTGCAGTACTCTGAGTGTCTTTGCATTGCTGCGTAGTGTCCTTGGAAGCTGCAGCTGCAGTGCGAGGCCGGCTGACTGGACAGAGGGAGAGAAGAGAGTCTGCAGTTTGTCGCCTGCCAACTTCCACAAGCTCAGATTCCCAACCCACAACCAGAGTAACCTGTCCCCATGCTCCCAGTTGGTCTCTAAATCTAAGCTCCGAGTCACTGCCCTTACCTTGGCTGCAAAACTTCACATGAGTCAGGTAATTCGAGATCCAGGGATTCCGGTACATTTTCGCAGCAAAAGTCCGGGGACACAAAGAAGTGAAAGAGAAGGAACAGAAGAGAAGGGAGAGGAGCAGAGAGGTGATGCAGCTACAAAAGTACTTTGTCAGTGTTCAGGACAGGCGGTGAGGGAGAAGGAGGGTGGAAGTCAGGTAGTGAGGGAGGAAGAGAGAAGAGAGAAAGAGGGACAGAGGGGGGGAGATTACGTCCAAGCCGCAGTCCCTGCTCAGGCAGAGGTGGTCCTGGTAGACAAACAGAGGGGCTCTGCCTCTTCTCAGACCCGCTCCCCTGTTTTCCTGATTCCCCTCCCACCGAGCAGCACCCTCTACGACAACGAGCTGCAGTGCAGAAAGCTGCTCAGCAAAGGGTAAGCTCATTAGGCAGGGCAAGAAAATTAGAATCTCTCGCTTCTACTAAAAGTGGGAAGAGTCTTCATGCACGCTTAAGAACAAGCCTCACAGGGGCAGACGGGAGAGAAAAAAAAAAAGAAAACTGTGAAAGAGACAGTTTAGAGCGTCTCTTGGGAGAGCTGCCTTCCCTTGGCTCGCACATGCAAGCAGGATGCCAAAGAAACCGGTGCAGAGCGTCGGTAAAGGGAGGGAAAAGACTAGTCTCTGCGGGACGAGAGTGGGAACGGAGCGATCCGAGAGGAGAAGGCTAAAATGACCCTCTCAGGCAAATGAGACATTCCAGTCGTCTCTCAGCAGGGACCGAATGAAAGGAGCAGCATGCAGATGGGAGGAGATGGTGGGAAGGGCAAAGGGTAGGTAAGCAAGGAACAGCAAAACAAAGTCGGGGAGAGAACGCCGTGATGAGAGTAGCAGAACACGAGCTCCACTGGGTCCTCAGAGTAATGATGTCGTCACGCAAACTGTTGTTGAAGACATCGTAGAATAAAATGTGATGACTATGAAGCAACAGGCAAGTTTTAGCCAAAAAATTTATATTTGCTGGTATTTATGTTTGGCCCTCTTCGCCCCATTCTTGGAGAAATAAAGAAAAATCCTTAGGTTGCCTTTACATCTACACAAGAGTGACAGATTGATTCCTGTTTCTTAGTCACTGTGGGGAAGTTGACAGTCTCTCAGGTGCTGCTGGCAAAACCAATGCAAAGTGCATTCACCAACACACAGTAGGCGACATGGACTGACTTTTATCACAATATTTTCCAGTACTATTCTGATGACAATAAGGGAGACCTCTGACTGGCTGATAGGTGAGCGCTAGCTCCATGACTGAATTATGAACATATTCCATTTAACTGTTTACATTTGTTGCTGCCATGAATTTAATGACTTATTGTGTGAATCTAGTGGATGAACTGAAACTTGTCCACCAATGAAAGCCAAAGATGACAGAAAGACCAACATGAAAAGAGTCTGCTCCTTGTTTGTGATTACATGCACAGAAGTCCTTGGTTGTAAATGTGAGTCATGGTCTTGCGTTGCCTCAAAGGCACGGACACACATCAGGCTCATCACATTGTTAAATTGTTCAATTTTTAGAGTCACGTAAATTAGTGTAGCCAGGTGTGTGGAGATGGAGTACAGCTCAGACTGACTGAACAGGCTATGTAAACCTTTGAGTTGGCAGGTCTGATTCCTTCCCACAGATGAGCTCATGTGGCTCAGACCGTGGACAGACAGACACATCACCCGCCTGTCAAGTCCCACTGAGATGCAGATGGGAAGTCATTATAAAACAATCAGCTTGTTATACGTTGATCAGCAGATTTTATGTGCGATACAGGATTTTGTGACGTTTAGTGTCGAGAAGGTAGATGGCACCCAACTTAAAAGATATTCTTTTAAGCTGTGAGAAGCTCACAATAATGGTTAGCATTTTCAACAAATTTAGTTAATCGCCATAGTTCAAAAGAAAATTCCACAGACAGAACACCGAGTGCAACACCAAGTAACTGTTTAAGACTCAGTTTGATACAAGACAATGTAATTCTTCCGTTGTTGTTTCAAAGTGGACAGTAATCAATCTGACTGTAGATGTACACACAGATAAGTTTCTCTAGATCTGCTGCAGCATTATTTAATCGCAGAAATGTTCTTCAGGGAACAGAAGGCCGACTTTGGAACTGTGTTTATGCGTTTCTGAAGGTTCAGGTCCGGGTCTATCATTGCAGCCAGATTGCTTGTTTCTAGCTGTAATAACTGAAGCTGTGTGCAGACCCTAGATTGTTCCTCTTCGGGTTCAAAGACAATAACTTCAATTTTGGTTCTGTTCAGCTGGAAAAAGTTACGGCACATAAACACATCGTTCTGTTCAGTGCTTTGGTGGGTTCAGAGTTGCATGGTGACATCATAATGTAGAGATGTGCATCATCTGCATAGTGACAGCAACTACTCTGATTTCTTAAGAGCATATAGATATTGAATAGGTTGGGTCAGAGGATTGAACTTTGAGGTACCCCTCATGTGCTTTCTGTCCATTCCCATGAGACTTTATCTTTTGACAAAAAAGTCCCTGTTCTTCGATACACTACTCTATTGGTTTGTATCTTACCTAAAAAGTTATAACAGCCAACCAATTCACATTGATTCATCAGTCAATCACCCAGAGCATGAAAACAGCCAAATATCCCTTGATCAGACCTGACTGGTTATGAGAGTTGATTCCTGATGTAATCCACAAATGTTATACAGTGTAAGTGCTTAATTTTCTGTTTGATTCTAAGCAAATTCCTGAACCAGAATATGTCAGTGTCAAATGCTATTAAATGCTATTTAGCTATTAAAATAAATCAATATATAAATATATTGGTTTCTATGTTGTTTTGTGTAAATTTTCAGAAAGAAATCAAACCCCAAAACCTCAAAGAGAGACCAGAAATTAAGATCAGACAGCAAAGGTCTGCTTAGTGCATCTTTACTTATAATTCTTATTTCAACAGTATTTGCAATTGAGACATTCCAACCCCCCCCCACCCATTTCCCTACAATCTTTACAGAGGACTTTGGAGGTTACTATGGCTGTACAATGTTAGGCAAACGTGTAATAATGAAGTTTGTAAATATTGCACTGGAAATCCACATTTTCCTCTGTACTGCCACTACTGTGACTTTTAACATCTTGGGTACCTTCATCTAAGTTGGACGTTGAAATATACAGCTGAGACACTCCATCAACACAGACCATTATTACACCAAGGTACAAGTCCCAGTTTCTGAAACTTAGAATTTACTAATGCAAGAAATATTCCCATAAAGAGATTGACACTGAAGGATGAACAATTGCTCAATGATGCGGTTTGCAAGGGCATTACATCATGGGAAACAGTGTCAGTCAGTGTTGCTCAGACTAGTACATTGATGCATTCTTATACACCAAGCACCTGGTTGTCTGATACATAACGTTTATCTGTGTGACTCCTGTGCTTCAGAGATGACATCAGTCCTAGAAATCACAGGCAGTTCCTACCCTGTTATTAGCAGTGTAGAGTCTTGCCAAGGAAGAGCAAGACAGAACTGTCAAAACTGCATTAATTCTCCAAAGACCAGCTTAGCACATCACCACTAGCAAGCGAAGGTTGACGGCCGTCTCTTTGCTCAGCGTATTTTTGGTGCTGTTTAGTCACACTTGACCTTTTTTTTTCTGGATTATTAAACAAGAAGAAGACAAAAACTTGAATTGAGAAAGTTTAGCGATCCTCTCTGAGCGGAGGAAAATGTTTTTTTTTTCTTTGTGTTTACACCTGTGAGCGCGGAGGAAACAGGATTGTAGCCTACTTGAATCTTTTGTTTTTAATGTTTCACTGCTTACTTACTCAAACCAACTTACTATAACAAAACGCCTTAGTTTGTATCAAATAAGTATGAAAAAAAAAACACAACTGAACTGACTAAAACGGTACAATATTCCAATAGTACATTGATCCTATATTCAGTTCAGTCCTCACCATTGGTTGATAATGGTCAAGGAAAAATATATAAGCAATGTGATCGTAAGTTGAGGTTCAGATGAAGGTATAACCTTACTACTCCAGAGAAAAACATAAAACAAGCTAACACACCTGTGACTATGATTTTATAAACAACTAAACATTTTATTTGGCTAGTTCTTTCTTGGTTCATGGCAAATAAAATTGCATTTGATCTTTGAAACCAGTTACACATAATACAGACATTCATAAAATCCAGGCAATCAATGTCCATAGGATTTAGGATTGCTGATGTGAATGCTAGCATACTGATTATAAACAAGCCAAGATGGAATGAAAGCACTGAGGCCAAAACTGGGTCCAAGTTTAATGAGAGGGGGAGCTGAAGGCATTCCTGCCATCACGCCATAAAATTCACCTCTCAACTCAGATGGGACAGTATGAAAGCATCATTTTATGAGTTCATAGGGAGATACAAATGACTGTAGAACAACAGCAGGCCTAAATACAACTAAAGCTTAATGTTGTTGGGAGCTGAGTGTTAATGAGATGTCAGCTGTGCATTCAGCAAGAGTACAGCGAGGCGTCGACATTCAGACTAACAGAAACCGTAAGAGACATAATGCCCTGGTAATAAAAGTTGACCTACTACAGTATGAATTTGAGATACACCCACCAGACCGACTGTCACAATATTCAATGTGGAAGTTGTTATTAATCGAAGGCTTGTCAGGTATTTTTAGCATCAGTGAAGTTTAAAATATAAGTCAGAGGAAATAAAGTTGGTAATGTTCTAGAAATATTTTTGTACTTCCTAAGAAGAGTTCACTGATGTCACTATAACAAAGAGATATCATCAGAAAATCATGGTTTTATCTTATTTACCCATTTACACCTTGCAAAAAGAAATATGAACTGACTAAAATTGGTAGTGGCAGCTCTTACCTTTGCACAATCTGACCAGACATCGGCAACAACATTGCTATTAAAACTTCATATTAGAGACAGAAAGTCAAGTCTTGCCAACGGTTTAAGTGTCGCTTGGTATGAAAATCTACTTTCAATATAAATAAAAAAAAGAATTTTCAGTACTTTCAATAGTAGACAGGTAACTCATGTTCTTAAATCATTGTGACCACATTAAAAATAAACAAACGTCATCCATGAAAGTTATTTGAAATACCACACTGGCAACTTTTTGTGCCCATTAGAATTTAAGATTTCTGATCTGATTTTTGAATGCCATTTCATACACTTCTAACTGACACTGGGTTTTCTGTCTGTCCAATATTTCATTATTATACAGAATCACTGATGCATCTGTGACAGTCTCTGCATAAAAACTCTTAAGGCAACCGTCTCTTAAGCCATTAAACACAATTATCACCCAGCCCCACACTCTACATTTATCATGTTCATTCTCACACAAATAACTAAAACTAAACTTCAGGAGCTAGATTTATTATCAAAGACACAGCAAAACTTAATGTAAAAAGTGCTTGTGCTTTAACAAAGACCAACCCTTCAGTTACATAAGAGTCGAGCACAATACTTTTCAGGCCAAAAGCCTTTCACTCAACTTCTCTGCTCCATCTTGTCTCTTAAACACGTATTACTCTGCAGACATTCATCACAGCTTCAAGTATTTGAAAGTCTACAGCTGTATGCCAAAAACACCAACAAACTGTTAATTTTCACACAGAAAACACCAATCCCCACCGACAATGTTTTTTCAACATTAGAGACAGACGAGAGGTTTTTAGTGTGTCATATGGCATTGAAGTGAAATGCTTGATGAGCTCTCGTGTGATTTGGTTTGATACCCACCAGGGCTTATATTTGGCACTTGGCCTCAGCTACTGTAATGCTCTCTCCTTTCTAAGGATCAACACTGAGGTCATGATGACAGTCAGCTGTCTGGACACTTTCGAAACCGCAGTAATGATTGATAGGCACCCGTGTGTGCTAATACAGCACCATCTGTTCCTCGATGATGTGACCCGAGAAGAATCCAATGCACCTGAAGTTCGAGAACACTCATTTGTCTGATTCAAGCAAAGCCCTGGGGAACCATCTATAGTGAGGTCTGCACACACCTCAGCTCTTAAATAAGCATATGTGCACCTTAGAGAGATGAACAGCACATATGGTTAGGGGAGAGGAGCAACGGCATCAGAATCCTTTCCTCCAGAGCCGATACAATGAGGATGCTCTTAATATAGCTTGAGTATTTGGCACTACCATTTCACGCTACCATTTCAAAAGCTTGGAACATTATGAACAATATGCTCTGTAGAATGCTTCTCCTACACCATACAACTGTCACCAATGGATCAGGTACCTGTGTGGATTTTATTAGTGACTTCTATTAGAGAGTCTATTTGCTACCTATGTTTCTATTCACCCGCTGCGTGTCACCTCTAGAGCTTTAAACTTAGTGCTGGAAAGAAAACCTGAAATGCTTGATCTGCTGAAGTCAAGACAAGTCCAGGCAGAACTCCAGTAAAGTGAAATCATTTCCATAAAGTAATCCAAAAAGTCACCTCGCATAAGTTTTCAACACCAATGAGAAATGTTTGCTTCCATGTGTGTATGTAAACAGGAATGCTTTAGCCTCTTCCAGATGGCATTAAAGGTCCAGTTAAAGTTGGTCTAAAATAAGTAATTAAATGTTAATTTTTTATGATGAATAAAGGACTGTCACAATTTGTAAGGCTGTTTGTATTTGGATTACACATTTTTACACGGCTCTCCTAGGGTCCTGCATGAACATAGTTCTGAGAATTTTCTACCAGTGTTTTCTTTGTTAAAAACCGATTAACAGTTTTGAGTCTAGTTCCAGTAATTGTTTTTTTACAGTGTCTCCTGAAGTAAATGAAACAAGCCACAGTTCCCAAAAGGTGGGGCAACTTGAGAACTTTCTTCTTTTCTTTTTTTTTTAACTAAAGGGCTTTGCTTTACTAAAAATTTGCAACATTAAAATACATTATAACACTGAAGCACTGTAGCAAAAAGGTAAACATGTTTTCATACTTATGTAGCTTATGTGCGAACCAGAACAACCACAAAAAAGGTTCAGCAACATTATGAGGTCTTTCCACTCAGGCTGGATTTGCCTCTGGTGCCTCGCCCTTAGGTAAAATTTAAACATATTGTGCCCTTTGACACATTTACCCATTTTCACCCCATTAAATAAGCTAGCGCACATGAAGTTCAAGTAGATAATTATCCTCACAACATAACCGTGGCATTTATCCGTGACATAAAACCTCCAGTATTAGTGGTTCTGGATCACAGCCAATCAAATCATGCCATGGTGAGCTGAGAACAGCTGAGAAAACTGACAAACACTGAACATGTGTATGAGTGAAGTCATTCAACATCTCCGCTGCGCTTCACCTCCTCCTACAGAGTCGGAAATCAGATCAGACTTCAGTCAATTAAGTCACTGGGAACTGGGGCTCGAGTATTTTTAGAGCAGATTGTAAAAATAACCCCGGCACTCAGAGCTTTGTGATTACATGGTGTATACAGGAGTGTGTGACAACGCCTGGCAAAATGAAAGGTAAATACAAATAATGTGTCATGCGAATGTAATTGCATTGAATGCAACTATTATAGGCCTAACATTATTTTGAGTAAAAAAATTTTTTTAAATTGCAGTTAGAATAAATACATTTCTATTTGCTTTTACATTTTTTTATTTAAGTGTACTAGAACTTTTTATTTAAAGAGATATTTCAGACACTTTGAAAGGAGGTTCTGTGAAGTTATCAGTACTACTGTAGTTCCTTTACCTGCAGTCATTTCAGAGAGTTGGTAGAAAAGTGGAGAAATCCTCAGTAGTGGAAAGCTCACCCGACATATGGAAACCTTATTTTTAGCAATGTTTCCAACAACTCCAACTGTAAACGGTAAAATGCAAGACACCTGCAGGTAACAACTGCCCACACTTTCACAAGAGACCATTATGTTTATTCCTTTTTCTCTAACTTTTCATTTATGTCAGCTGTGGCTGCCAACCATCCACTGTTTAACCCCAGAGAAGCTCACTTAGAAGACCAAGCCAGCCCTTTAAAGCTTATAGCAAACTTAAAAAAAGGAAGGGCTGTTTGAAGTCATTTTCTAAGAATCATAAAGTTGACAATTTACACGGATGGAAAAAACTTGAGTAAAAATATTTGCGGTGCGCGCTGCCCTGTTAGGCAGCGTTCTATTTCTGTCAGCCTGTCCTGACAGAGCGAGAGCAGGTGCAGCACAATTAACAGCTGTACTTTCCACATCCAGTCAATCACGCTTGGTGGAGCTCGGCGCACCCCGCCAGTCAAATCTCTGTTTTGCTCTTTAAATATTTTAATATGAGAAGTTCTGATTTTAAATTCCTAAACCGTACAAATAAAACCAGGAACTGAGAAGTGCTTAAAAAATTATTTCAGCGGAAGTGGAAATAATAGCAGGGCACGTTTTAAAAAAAAAAAAAGAAATCCAAAACTCAATATTTTACAAGGATATCCTAATAAATATGTCAAATCGCCATTTAAGCTGCCAAAAATGTAGATGGAGCAACGGATTTACTCTTCAGTCATTAATTCAAGTTTACATACCTTAATTAAACCTCTGTCTCAATTGTTTGTGACGGACAAAGTTTTTCCAGGATTGTTTTATCTTCCACTGAAAGGTCAGAGCTCCGGAGGCTTGAGAGACAGGACTACAGGGACAAAAAGATGGACCAACAAATCCAACCCTGCTGTCACCCCCCACCCACTTTCTATCTACAACACCCCATTGGGGGGCGCAAGTGTTGTGACGAGATGTGAGGCAGTTATGAGCCGAGGGGCCGGGGGGGTTGAGGGTGGTAGGGCAGGTGATAAATTTAGAGCGGTGCTTTCCCACTCCATCAGCGGCAGGCAAGATCAATCAAGTCACCAAAGTTACAGGCAGGAGGTCAATTAAAGTGGGATATCATTGCTTTTAAAGGCTAATGGAAAAACAACTATTTCTGACCACTTTATACCCAATGAACTTTAATTATATATATATAGTGAATGGAGTGAACTGCTGAGATATTTTGTTTTTTGTTTAAAATAAATAAACATTTTGAAAAGACTTTCCACTTCATATACAGTAAGAAAAAAAAGGTGTGATTCTGTTTCCAGTATTTTCCAACAGTAGATGTGACCAAGGCAAATATAAAGCAAATGATCTTGTGATCTCAAACCACAACCTTTCTTAAACTGAGGTCTGTCTTGCTAAACAGTATTTTGTTGCGGTCAGCATGTCACCTTGTCAAGTGCAGTAAGTGCAAGCTATTATTAATATTAACCATGACTATTTATGTTTGAGCTTTAAGGTCAACATTCTCCTATAATTTTTTTTTGTAGAGCATCTCAAATGTTTAGAGGAAAATGTTACTTGCCGTAAAGCTTCTTGACATGTTATTGGCCGACATTTGCAAAGCAGACAAACCAAGAGCTGTATTTATTTTGCTTGCCTCTGATTGGCTGAGTGGAGATTGGGAACACTGTAGATTTTTCTAAGGTAGTGCCAAGACTGTTTCCAATGTGGGTATTAATGCATTACAAGATGTATCTGGTGTTTGAGCTATTAAAATAGGCAGTTGTACACACGTTCAGAGGGGTTGTGAAGTACGCACAAATTTTTGTTATTCACAGATAGTTGTCCTCCTCAAAGGCCGTGAATACCAGAAAACACTAAAGCTTAAAATCTTAAAGGAGCAGCATTATGCGTTTTCCTGGCACACTGTGCCATTGTGTAGCATAATCAAGTAAATACAGTATGTTACCTTCAGTTATAACTGAAAATACTATTAAATTAGATGTTTCCTAATGTAATGTCTTTAAATTGGGCCTCTGTCTCTTTAAAAGCAACTGCTCTGTCTCAAACTCTGACTTCAGGAAGTCATCACAACATGGCTTCTCTATTAACCCTTTAACGTTTTTACCAGCGTTGCTCTAACAAGTAGCACATATGAGCTCAGCAGATGCAAAGTTCCACCAGGTGTTTGCTAATTGCTGCTGGCTAGTCTGAAGGAGCTGAGTGGGGGAATCGCAGCCCTACCTCTTCCAAGTAGAAGCTACCTGAATAGTTGCTACATGAGATTAAAAGATTTCTCAAACAAAGCAACACTTCAGATATGCTTTGATGAAAGACTGATATGATGAAAAGTAAAAAAACAAAAAGGTGATTTTACATTATACTACCCCTTTAAATACCTAGTTAGTCAATTCAGTTTGAGGTTTATTAACCATTTTATATGAAAAATAAAAAAAGTCGATGTTTTTTTATTATTACATATATTTTAAAGACTCTTTCAAACACAAATGATCAGTTTGCCTGTTGAAGAACACAAAAAGTATGATAAACACCTCCTCACATTCATCATAGTGTGCCAAGGCTCATAAACACAGATTTGGAACAATGGAGAGATGCAGGAGGAAGGAAGAGACTCAAAACAGACAAAGACCCAAAGATAAGGAAGAGCCTGAGTTTCAGCTGACCACTGAAGAGAGGACACAGGAGGCATTGGAAGAGGATCAGGAAACAGCCAGTCGCATTAAGGAGGTATAAGGAAAGAACCAGGCTGAAAAGCCTGCAGTAAAGGCTGTTTTGTGTGTTTTAAGATTTTAGGTTCCAGAACTACAGTATCAGTATAGAACACCGACCTCCAGTTTAGCTTGGTGCTTGATAGCCAACAGCACCACCCAGTGTTGACATTAAGGAACCACAATTTGAAAGATCCCAGACTTTTGCCTTTTAAGACTTAATTCCTTAAGAAGAGTAAACTGTAAAACGGGTCCATGCTTTCTCAGCTGATACACACCGCAGCAGCAGGCACAGGGCCAGGCACTGAAAGCAGCAGGGTTCAGTTAGTCCACAGCTAATTAGTGTTGGAGAAATTAGCTCTTCCAAAGCAAGCAAAGCACTGGCTAACAATGTGATTTTAATTTAACCCTTAGCTTACAAAGAGAGAGAGTTAAATGCTGATTGCTAACATGCCTGGGCCGCTCTAAAATATCAGCATGACACAGAAAACTGCGCGCATAAGAGCTTGACTCCTGTTTTTCCATAAACAGTTGCAGAAAGACCACAACAACGTTCCCAGAGGCAGGAAAACTGGAAATGTGTGTACCACTACAGGGTTCTTTGATGACTTTCAGCCATGCAGGCAAACCCATACTCAGCAGCTTCTGCTTCAAAGAGCACACTCTGTAAAACACACCGAGCGGTCACATGGGAGGTCTAACTGCATCTCTGAGATTGTTCTGCACTCATGTATACAAGCAGCATCAGAAACTATATAGATGACATTCAAGATTTACAGTTTTTTCCCCATCCAAGAAACCAATTTCTAGGCAAAGAGAAGAAAAAGTGCTAACACAAGACTGACTGACTAGTGGTACTTTTTCTTTTTAATGATACCCGTCTCATTCATCAATAGATCCATCTAAAAACAGAATTACAAAAAACTCCCCCCAGAATTATCAGAAATCCATTTAATTAGTGATGACAGTCATATTTGACAGACATTAAACTGAGTAACTATTTGTATATTACGTTTCCCACGCACACTTAAATATTTGGATATCAAAAATATCCCACTATAAAAGTTAGGCCGAGAATTATCAACAAGTCACATCAAAACTGACTTAGCATTAGCCTAGCACTTCAGCTAACTGAGCCAAATGAAAATACTAAACAGGAGCAAGAGAAGTTTCTTAAAGAATGTCATGTTTGACGAGATTTTCTGTATCCTTTTTCTAAATATAAGACTGAATTCAGGTTTTTTGACAGACACAGAAGTTTTGAATGCTAGAAAAAAATGCTAAAATTGAGCTCATTTTGATCAAAATATGTTCTCCATCTTTATTACATCTTTTACACAAAAGTCATTCATGGTTGGTTGAGGAGTTTATAGAAAAAAAAAAACCAACAAAAAAACTGCAGTTCTTAGTTTCAACACATTAAATAAACCATCAAAAAATATTTTCAACAATTAACCAGATCCACTCAGAAAAATTGCCCAATTTTTTGGTGCTTTTATATTATCTGCGACAAAAAGTCCCAAAACTGGACATGCTTAGTTAATTCAGTTATATTAAAGTCTAAAAGGTTATCCAGCACCCCTTCGTTCTTTAAAACACATGATAAAGAAACAGATAAGTCCGATTGATCAAAGCTCGTGTCTCTTGCTTAGCATTCCACAATCTCCTTTTTCGTCGCACTGATTGAAACATAAAAAGTAAAGGTCCAGACCTACAATGACCCAAACTTCTACTTGCTCTCAAGGGATCAGAGTGTCATTCTCTAACCACAAATAGACAGCGGACAAGTAGATAAGAGTTTCAAAGAGTGCAGATAAGGAGATTGGTGTTGAAAGAAGGGCTAAAGGTAGCATAAGGAGTCTGAACAATCCATATGGCTAATCCTGAAACAGCAGCTTTGAAAAGTGGAAGAAAATAAACCAAAAAGTGAGCATTGCCCAAAAGAAAACCAGTTTCACATCACAACCTTATCTTGACAGCAGCCATCAAACACACCTCCGGTCCTCCACCTCCCCTCATCCATTTTATCAGCTCTGCTGGTCTCAGCTTCATCTGTCTACATTGCTCTGACCCACATGTCTGCTCAGCAGCAGCAAAATAACCGTTACACTAAGCAGACCCAGTCTCCCACCACACTACAGCCTGCTGCCAAGGATACTGGCAAGAAAAATGGCTTTAAAAGTTCACCAATAAGAGAACAAAATGAAAAAAATAAAAAAAACAGAAGCTGACAAAGTGTATTAAATGAACTGCTGAAGGGAAGAAAAGACTGTACCTTTCATTGTGTTCTTGCTTCTTCTTTTGTAGAAATGATTATTTAACACAAAATACATTCATTGGGAAGGAAAAAAGAAAACTATAAAAAAAAGACCTTCGTGAATGAAGAGAACACAAAGACTGACAGAGGATGAAGGCTCGACAGACTTGAAGTCATGTGATCGTTATAGAGGCGACAGACGGCTCACCAGCGACCACAGCCCACAGAACCGAGGGCTGGGTTTGGTGGCGTCACTCGTGTTGTCCCAGTAAGGAAATAACGGGTAGAACGGTGCGAAACGTGCCGGCATCTGAGAGCGGGCCAATAGGATCCCAGCCAGCAGACGCGCACCTGGTGTGTTTCTAACGCCAAAGGACAATACGGCCACAATAACCAGAACTGGGAATCGGTTCTAATGAGAACCAAAAGGAAATCCAAGAAAACTGGAAAGAAAAAAGGAAGCGGGTGAAAGGGTTTCTTTTCATTTATTCCATTAGATTTGTTGACTCAAAAAGAGAGAAAAAGGTCAGCGGCTGGACTACTTTCTCACATGGCAGAGACTCAACAGTCATAACAAAATAAATGGTAGGTTGTCTCCTCCCTCTGAAACTATGTGGGGTACAAAATAAAATTTATAGCATGTTAAATCTTCACACTGGTATAAAGTTGAGAACTGTGATGCAACCAGAAAAGTTAAATATTGAATAAGCAATGAAAAGAAACCATTAGCACCCTAAGTGAGATGCTTCCTCATCTGAACTTTATGAATCACAAAGGAGGATTGATAAAGTTTTCATCTTTATTCAAGTACTTCTTCAGATGTGCTGCCTCACAGAGTGCTACTGCATTTCCCTACAGTATCTTGTAGTTTTACCTAGATGGCCATTTGATTATGTTGAATATGCAAAGTCCAAGAGGCACAAGAGTTAAAAATAAGCAATAGGTCTGAAGTCTTTGTGCAGCACATCAGTTTGCATTGGGACCATGTCAGACTGTATAAAATGAAATAATCAAATGCAGCTGATCGTGCTCAGAGTAATAATGATCCATAATGACTCAAGTAACTGAAATTTCTAACATACAATGTCCATTTGGGATAAATAAAGTATTTCTGAATTAAAGCCGTCAAGCTGAAATCACTATTTAAAAAAATTACCATCTGGGTAGGAAGCAAGCTAGCTAGATACTTACTTTCTAGACAGATACTTTATTGATCCTGAAGGAAAATTATGTGGTGATTCGTAGCTCCCATTCATAAACAAAAAATGAAAGACTTCGCAGAAGTATTAAGAAAACAAGACACTGAAAGATGGAATCACTATTTGCAAGCCCTTAAATTGCTAGCTAGCTAGTTAAGGGCTAGCGTATGTGGTGGTCTGTAGTTCCCACTCATAAAAATAATAAAATTTTAAAGACCCAGCAGCTGAAAACAAAGTATTAAAAAAAAATGCATAACATAAGAGGAGATCAAAGCAACAACAACATATTAGGGGACATATTACCCCATAAGAGTTTGAATCACATTTTTTCTGCTACCATCAATGTTAATATGTGCAACAAGTTTTAATGCAGTTACTGTGGAACTAAATGCAAAAGAAAATTTTAGAGGTTTGGTTCGGTTTAAATAACCAGCATCTACCAGATGTGGCAGGAAAAACAATGAGGTGGAGTCTTTGGGAAATATTTAGTGAAAGGAACATTTGACCGTCTTGGTCAAATGTGTCCGACACTCCCAAATGAAGTAACAACCGGACCATTTAAATCAAAATGAGAGCAAACAGATGTGGAAGATAAACACATATTGCTGTGGGATGTAGGAAATGGCAACATCAAGGTTATCCACACAACCATGCACTAATGCCATGTCAAACATCCGGCATGCTAACCCTTAGCCTTGCTATATGAGAACAGTCAGTAGCACCCGCGTGATGAGCAGAACCAGGTGTAGGTGTGACTTCATGCATGGCTAACAGCTCAACACGGCAACTTGATACGGCTCATATCCAACTCATATGCCTCTTCTGATCTATTGTAACCATTTAGACATGAGGGAAGTGGGACTCTGGAAGGAACCACGTGAGAACGCTTCAAGCTATGACCTCACCCAGTTGGCGGCGTCAGTCGTCATGTTGTCTAAGACCATTCCTTTCGCTTATTTTATTTTTTTCCAATTGGTTGATTCAGCCTGGTAAAGGTCCAGATGGGTGTTCCTTTTCTCTTTTCAGTATCCCATCTGAAGTGACTAAGCAAACCAACTTTCACATGTCAGATTTGAAACAACTGTGATCCTCCATTTGCAACGTCTTTCAGCAAATTCAGTCCAGCTGTTCGAGAGTATAGCGTTTCATGACTCATTTTAATCTCCAGTTGCTCTTGGAGCAACAAGCTACATCAGGAGCCCAATCTAAATCTCTTGCAGATGATTACAACGCAGGGTTGAGAGGACCGCCACGTGTCTGTTGTTGTCAGTTTCAGTACATGATACCAAAGACAGGTCTGTGTGAGGCGGGTGTGCCTTTTACATGCAAGCTAGGCAATGAGACTACACAAACAGAGATGCAACAACCCACTTTTTTCACTTCCGATACCGGTCTTTGAGTTTGTTTGTTTTTTTGTCTTTTCCCAATCTGACACAGAAAAACAGTGCAGAATTGACCTAAAACATTCCTTTTTTTAAAAAAAAAAAAAAACAGACATGTGTAAAGAATTTCTTTTCAGTGTTGAATTGGACAATTGAGATATTCAGATTGAAAATAGCAAAGTATAGCCCAGGTCCCACAATATCCTGTGAAATAACCCTTTGGTTTACTACCAAGGAAGAATCAAAACAGACAAACTTTAGCATTAGGAGCTAGCCGTTAGCCAGTCATGGTATACATGTGCTTCGTTTCCACCAGTACCACACGTTTCCTTGACCCCTTTCAGTTGTAGCGCCGCAGGACGATGATATGGTTAGAGTGGAGCTACTGGCATCACAACACCTATTGATGCCCCCAATCTATCTCATTTTGATTGACTGGGGGAGAGAAAAAATGTCATGAAACTCCCAATGGAGGCATCCAAGGTTACATAAACCAGTGGTTCTAAAATTTTTATAACAAGTGCCACCCAACTAAATACCAAGTTTTCCCAAAGTATCAAACAGTACAACAATGGAAGTTGCATGATTTTCATTGTTTGTTTATGTTCATAGCCACCATTCTGTTAGCTACAGTTACTTCAATACTTGAACCAAACTATGTTGAGAAACAATGGAAACTCATTGGAAACAAAGGGAGTAAACATTCCATCCAATGACATTTTTCAACAAGACTAACAAAAACAAGTCCATGTAAAACCCAAGAAAAGGTGTAACAAGAGAACACACGACACAAATAATCTGATATGAATGTGAGGAAACTCACTGGTAAAAGCTAATCAGGGGCTGAACTAAAGCACTCGCTGACACAATTGGGCCACCTCAGTCTTTAGATGCGTTTATGTGGACTTGGCAACATATTGGCCATTGTTTCAGCACAGCAGCTGCTGAGGTCTAATCTTCCGAATATTTGAAAAGACATATGATGCTAGCAGCAGGACATTTGTCAGTGCCAGTTAGGGCTCTGCTTTATTTATATTAGAACCTGGATAACGATGTCATCTGCCAACCTGGATAATGTATTTTTAAAGTCAATGGTATTGGCACACAAACAGTAATGCTTCAATAAATGTTGAGTTATTTCTTAAAATTTAAGTTGTACCTATTTGGAAGACATATTGCAATTTCAGTATTTTGCCCAAGTCTTTGAAAAGGAAATTCACAACGGGAGAATAATGTTCCTCAGCAGATTTTAAATTTAACAGCACATATGAGTATCTCTTTATTTAAAAAGGAAAAAACAAAACTCAAATTAAAAAAAAAATAATAATAATTCTCTAAACGTGTGGAAACAAAATACATTCCAATGCTATGACAACTTGCAACAGTGATAAATGTTAAGATACTGTTCATCAAGGTGAACATTGTCTAGCAAAGTGTCAACTTTGTCTGGTTTGATTAATGCTAAAATAAAACCCAGACTTAATTTGTTCCTGTAGCAGCATTTTCACTAACTGCTAAAAACAAACTGTATAATAATAATGGTGATTAAATATGGAGGTATTTTCCCCAAATGTTCCATTTCCAATGTTACTATTAATCTTCATTTTTCTTGAAATGATTTAGTTTTTGACAACTAATAAGGTAGATGGACAACAAATCAGAGTATCAGACGATAGAAGACCTACAACAACAAGTAATCTCCCCTGAAGAACACTGAACTGCGATTCTGAAAGCGTTTACAGCGGTTTGACTTTATTAGATATTTGAGGAATGCACGACAAGGTTTAAGAGGAGAACTTTGAGAGGAAAAAAAAAACGTGTCACACCAACTTAAATGAGCAGATCTGAGGGGCTTCATGCAGGGTGAAAATCTCAGAGGAAACGTTTTCTAAGAGCAGTGATTGCAACATGATGTAGACTGAAGAAAGGACACCACCACATGAAAGCACAGTTTTCCCCTTTCGTGACATTTTTTAAAAAGGTTCCAGATCTCAGTAATCCCTACCAAAAGAAAAGAAAAAAAAACACAGAAAGGGTTATTCTAAATCTTCTGATTGAGGCACTTAGACAACTTTTAGCTGCAAATCAACTCTGGGCCACAAAGTTTTTCATGGGGATTGTTGATATTTTTGGGGCGGATGATTTACTGGCATTAAGTTTAAGAGGTGCGGTCAATTTTGAGGCACAAAAAAAAAAATCTGCAAGTCATTCCAGTTTAAAATGTTTTCTGTCTGATGTCATGACAACCAAGCCCACCCAAGCGAGCTGCAACAAACTGAAAGGCAAAAAAAAAAAAAAAATAAATAAATAAATAAATATATACTGTATATAAACTCTGGTGATGCTACAGGTGGAGCATTATTTCTCTGGCAGAACTGAGCCACATTTCCTAGAGGGACAGATTTATCCAGAAAGGGTGAAGGAATCTGTGGGAGGGTGGTTGGGGTTCCCCTGAAGCCCCAACTCTTCAAACCGGGGCCCCAAAGTAATGATGCAACACCCAGCGGGCTTATGTAACCAACCTCTACTGCTAGTTTTTCACTCGAACACAGAAGGTGGAGTCCATGGGAACGCTCAATAAAACATGCAATAATTCAGCACTGCAGTGGAGCCACTTAGAAAACACCAAGTACTGTTGACAATAACTCCGTCTCTTCAGCCGTTTGTTCGCACTAAAAATACTCAAAATCATCAACAAACTTCCTTATTTTTCAGAGGAAACATTCCCTCTTTCCAGGAGGCAATAACTTTGATTTCCAAAACATATTTAACTGGAGTCCAGAACTTGTATTCTAGATCTTGCAAGATGCTGCTTCTACTACACCCAGGCAGTAGTTGTGCGTCTCTTGCTGCTATGCTGTACATAAAAAGGTGCCTATGTCATCAAAGCACCTACACAAGTAACAGTAATCATTTTTAAATAATGTTGCATTCACCAATTGATTCTTTCTCAATATGTAATGTAATTTCAGACCTAAGAATCTGATCTTTGCATGAGATGTATAGTTGAAGGGGAAGGGTTTGACCCATGATACCAGGATGATGGAGCAGAGTTGTTTCTCCGCCATTAGCACATTGAGAAGCACGAACACAAGCATGACTGACCTTGATAAGACCCTCCCTCCTGTCTCTGATTGGCTGCTTCTGACTAGGAGCGGTGAATTTCTGCAGATGGCTGTAGGACCACAGGTTAATTTGTTTTCCGCAGAAACAAGAGATTATCTGTCTCTTGTTTTACTGTCTTGACAAACAATTTTAACAAATTTATTTTAAAAACCTATCGTTTATAAAAGTTTGCACACTGTAGCTTCAGTTGGTGGGGGGAAAAAATAACATGAAAAAATAAGCATTCTTCCTAGTGATATTCACTCATTTATCAGCAGGTCACATTAACTCAGACCCATTAAGAGGAATTTAAACTATTGGCTATTGTCACGTTGAACGTATTAACAAAGAAGTTGTAAAAGGAAAAAAAACCGACAAATTTCATGTAATTAGGCAGTCTGAGCCTGCTTTCTGCCCATTAGAATGATCATGCACAAAGTTGTGGAGTGTTGTCGCAATCCCTCTCGGTTCACTGACTTTAAATCATCAGGGATTGGGGAAGGAGGAACGGCCGTTAATTAGCTTCTTTGTGCAGTTAGAGAAGAAGTAGGGAAAGAACATGAAGTTGGCTTCATAATTACCAACATGGTATTTAGTTTGGCAGCGGGTGAAACCCAGGCTACCCGCCAAACAAGAGGAAGAATGGTAAAACAAACCCGGTAGAGGTACCTCGATACGAGTGTGGTAGTGAGGTAATTTCACTAAATATTTTTGCTGCAGAAATTAAACAGTCTCCAATTGGCAAGCAATGCAATCATGTGGTGAAAAAATATATATATATATATATATATATAGCTGCGCCTTTATATCCCATATGACTTAATATTTTGTGTACAACACATCTAGCTTCTCAAACCTCATCCTGCAACATTTGTGTGCTAAAACATTAAGCAGAGTCTGAGAATATTTATTTTTGTTTGTTTAATGAGGCAGTGGGGGGTTATGATGCTTTGTTTTTTATATACATATAAAAAAAGAAATGTGTCTTTAGGTTAATATTTCTGTTCATTTTGAAATTACGCCAGAGTACAAAACAAAGTATATAAAAAAAACAACAACAAAAAAAAAAAAAAAAACACTGCTGAAGTTTGATACTTGACTTGGAACAAGTTTTTAGTTTTTACCGCTCTCTCACTTTTTCTTGCTAGGGAATTAAAACTATAATATAGTGTTTAAGTTGACAGCGTTTTTGTTGGGGGGCTACATTTCCTGAACTGCAACTCATTGAAAGAAGAAAAACGCTGCTGTGTCTTATTTACAGGCACGTTTTGCTAAGTTTTAATGTATGGATAAAAATGTTTCCTTTCAATACAATATATTGTAACAAGTAAAATGCAATCCAGCATATTTTCCCACTCTTTTCCTTATTATTGGCAAAAATGTATATATTGTTTTATTATTATTTTTGCGTGATTTTCTGAAGAGGCGTCATTCTCTATGCCAGTGGTTCTCAAATGGGGGTACGCGTACCCCTGGGGGTACGTGGAGGTACTGCAGGGGGTACGTGAAGCTTTTCAAAATATCTTTAAAAAATCCGTAGGCTCCTCATAATAAGTCTTGGGAAAAATTAGTTTGTAAAAAGTTCGATAAAATATAAATGTGTGTTCATGCACTGAATTATTATTTATGTATATATCTAATTTTGTACCATTACAGAGACCAATATAAATTAGCAGCGTTTTGCATATTTCAGTTTTGACTGGTTTTATACCTTCCTGGTGGTCACCATCTTCTGTTTTTCTTTTTTGTTTTACCATGCAATGTTTGCAATATGGATGTATTTGTCAGGTTCACTGATATAAGTTGTTTGGCTTTAATAAATCAGACAGTGATTTTACAGCACTGTACCTCTTTTTTATTCCAAAAATGTTTTGCCCGTGTCAGGGGGTACTTGACTAAAAATATATTTTTAAGGGGGTACATCACTGAAAAAAGTTTGAGAACCACTGCTCTATGCTATGATGTTGGGTGTCATGCAAATTTGCAACATAATACACATCTGTTACCGTTACCTGCCTTCAGACATAAATGTCCATTATTAACCTTGAGTCTAGTTTCAAATGTCGTCTCTGTGCAAACTTTTTAGTCCCCCTTTTTATTTATTTAATTTTAGCTGCGCCGGTGTCGTCACTGTCAGCAAATTTTAAAAGCGTCTTGTAGTGAAGGGGGCACACACATGTGAAGTTAACAATTTACTTAAAAGCTGTCGTGCTCAAACAAACAAACAAATAAATAAATAAATAAATAAATAATTTTTTTTTAAAAAGCAGCGCGTGTTCCAATATTTAAACAGTGTCCGCGCGACTCAAACCCAAACGGACGGAGCAAGTTAGCATAACCTGGACAGCAAACATCTCACGTTACGACAGTTGGATCTCTCTCAACCTTTCCCTCGCGGTTACAAACCCAATTTGGACTTGACAAAGTTGCTATGATGCTTTCTGGCGTTTCAACACGAGCCCTTATAAAATTCGCGCGCGTCAACACGCAGTTAGTTCCACTTACCGACTCTCCCTCAGAGGAAACTGCCGGTTTCTCAAAGTCGAGCCATCAAACACAAACTCTTGCAGCAAACGGACAATCCGCTCACGCACACCTCACTCACAGAAACTCACGGCACAGCCCAGCAGCTGCGAAGTCCTCAACCACTCTGTCAAACTCACAGCAACTACGCAGCACCTTTTACCGGGCAGGACCTTCAAAATAAAGGCTTTTTTTTTTTTTTTTGTTCTTACGTTTGTCATAAAATATTTAAAAATCTGTAACCAAAAACAGACTATTGATCACAAAATCCTCGTGATTTCATTTTTTTACATACTGCAATAAAAGCCTGCAGCAAAATGTCTTTGACACACAAACTAACATAGAGATAATCACTAGAATTGACTTTGAATCGGTATCAAATGATATCAAATGATATCGGTTACAACAATTTCCCTTTGAGATAAAGAAATCGTTTTTGAATTGAAGTGCATTGAATTAAACTGACTTAACAAACAACAACAATAAACAGAAGCCGACCCTTCTTGGAATAAATCAGTATAATCGGCCAAAGTTTGAATTTATAGGGTTGACTGATGTGTTTTTATACGTAAAACGAGGAAAGTTCTTCATTTTAATGCATTTAATGAATAAAAGAAAAATACATTTTGTATCTGACCTTTTGATGACTGATCAGAGTCAAGCAAGAGACAAAAAATCCTGACCACCATTAAACCTACATTACAGAAATTAGTAGCTTCGTGCGCCGTCTTCTACTCACTATCGGCCTCTAACGGAAAATGTGTTACTGGATTCAATGATTTAAATTAACTTTATTTTGGTGAGAAACTACTCTAGTTTGGAATTTTCTTTCCGCAAAAAAAATGTGTTCATGTGTGTATCTATTTTTCAGCTTTGCAGGACAATCTGAATTCACTAAATATGGTTTATTATGAAATGCAGGTTATTTTTTAGGTATGTTATAGTTATTAATATTAACACTATCATTTTACCAGGCTTTTATGTCAGGATTTTATTGATTCTTATGTTTGTTTTATTCTTTGTATAATTTTATCACACAGCGCTTTGTGATTTCATGATTTTATGAATAAACATTACATTCTTACTTACTAGAGTACAGTCACTTACACAGTTTGCAATCTTTGCCGCAGAAGTCCAATTAATTCATTTTATAGAACTTTTATTTTGAAGACTATCAGTGTTCCAGTGACTCTGTAGTCTGCCTCGCTTGACTCACTGACTTCCCTCTTCAGCCTGATTGTAGCTCCATATGGTCAGACAAACAGGATGTTCCTACTTAACAATAAAAGAAATGCATTTATTTTAACTTTCAGTCTACTTTCTGAAATGTCTCCAGTTTTGCTTTTCTCATTTGTCTGACTGTTTTGGGTCGCTCAGTGAGGTAATCTATTTTGTGCGCCTGCAGAAACACTTTTCAAGGCTTTTCCTGCTAAGCTTGGGTAAAGTGGCCAATCAGTCCCCAGTGTGCTTCTAATGGCCACATATGTTGACCACTAAAACAACAAGAACAAAAAACAAACCTGCACAAACATTCAGTTTAAAAGGTACTCCCTATCTTTGACTCTGGCCCCTTAAGGGCCTTGTAAAATGCAAACTGCTTCAAGGCAACGGATGATTTGTTGTGAAAAAGGCCTCACTATCTGAAAGTTTCCAGTCAGATAGAAGTTGCTGTGTTAGACTGACTCATCACCTGAGCTGTTTGTCTCCTTTGAATAGTCTCCACAGCAGCGGATTTTAAGAGTACGTTGCCAAGGGAAACTGACCAATAGCAAACAAATGATCCCCTACCGCAGTCAGAATAGCTGATGTGCTTGAAGTGAACATGAAACTGAAGCAGCCATATGGGAAACACACAGAGAGAGAGAGAGAGAGGAGAGGAGGACAACCATCCTGACATGACGTTCTAAGTTATGCAGCACTGTGGTTGCAAATTTATTCTGCTTCTTGGTGCCTGCTGGTTGTCAGTCATGAAAGAAAAATTAGTTCTTTGTTGTGAAAAAGAAGGAACGCCACACACGACGTTCTGATTGCCGCTGCGTGTTCTGAATGAAACAAGAGCAATGCTGTTGGACGGAGCATTCTTCAGATACCAGGAGTCAGATATGAAAAGCTGTAAATCAGATGCACAGAAGCCGGGCTGGGTCCGGTTCGGCCCGGCCCGGCCCGGCCCGGGCCCTCTGCATTTTCTGCTGGGTCAGGTGGTTTATGACTTACAGCGCCTTGCAAAAATAATCACACCCCATGAGCTTTTTCCACATTTATTTATTTTTATGTTTACGTGACACACTCCAGTGTTTTGTTTGAATTTATGTTAGGTATGAATGCAGCATTGTACAGAACTGTGACATGAAGGAACAAACATGGCTATTGTTTCTTTTTGTAACACAAAAATAATGTTCTGAAGTCATCTCTATTCAGCCTGTCAGCCACAGGGTGTGTTTCCAGGGCCCCGTTTTTTTTCCATTAATATAAACAATACTAAAATGTTGAAATACAAAAGCATTTTAATATTTGAAGTTATATATTTTTTTGGAACAACGTGGTCAGGGGACCATAGAAATTCATAGAACATAGAAATTTATACCATTTGATGTATAGGACTGCATACAGATAGGGCACCAAAACAGGCTGCAGCGCAGGGGCCCACATAATTCTTACTCCGGCCCTGTCCATATGTTCTGTATCATTGGTTACTTACCAATCATTGTGTGTTGTTTCATGTGAACTCCAGGATGGCACTAAGAAAAAGGTTCAACTGGATGCAACTAAGAGAAAGAAAAAAAACAAAAATGTGATTAAATACAATTTTATTTATTTTTTTATTTTTTTATTTTAAAACCTGGCTTCCAGTATTACTAGTAATCTGAGTGGAATACTTTTTTTAATAACTGCCCAGTAGTATTTTTCTGATGTTGTTCATTTGTCTTTGCCGCATTTTGTTTTTGTTTTCCTATATGTTTTACCTTTAAGTGAATATTAATGTTACCTCAACTTGCTACTGCGATAGCAGAATTTCCTCACTTTGGGACAATAAAGAATATTTATATTCTGAATGGACCAGTTTTGATTAATAATTTACTGACTTGTGATTCATCTTTGCTGCGTACAGAGAGGATCGAATAGAAGATTCACATGAATATTTTCAACTGAAACTGACTTTCAGTCCCGGTCACATGCTGAGTCGACTCGTATTTTCATTCAAATTTATTTCTGAAGAATCAATAAATTTGGAAGAGCCTCTGGAAATGTTTGACAACCAGCTCATTATGTCAGCGGTTGGATGAAGGATGTAGAATGGGGAGCAACCTTTTGCTATTCTTAGTTCTGTTTTTCCTGAGGATGTTGCTAAGAAAAACCCCACAGGGTCGTAAGGAGCCTGAAGAGTTCCTCCACTTCAGTGACTGGAGGTGTAGTCTGATGCCGATGTTTGGGTTTGCTCAGGAAATGGACTTCTACATTATTCTCAGTATGCTAAATATCCACAAACATATGAACCTGTGGTTCTGAAACAGTTGGAGTGAGCCAAGCTTTAAATCACATTTTAATCTGCCATGGAATTATGAGAATCGCCAGACCTCATCCTTTACTGGCTTTAGTCATCCCCCCCCCCACGCTTTACTGCCACTGCAGCGTCCAAACCGTGACACTTTCATTTTTTACTGCCGCTCCTTCTCAGAGCTGGAGCTGAATCCCACGGTTCTTGTTTACATAGCCTAGCTTGGTTTGACTCTCACTGGCTCTCCAGGACAACGGGTCCAAGGTGTTCACACACACACACACACACGCTAACACCCCCCACACCCCCACACACACAAACATGTTTGCGTGGCTATCTTTGTGGGGACTTTCCATTGACTTCCATTAATTTCTATAGCCTAAACCTTACCCTTATCCTAACCCTAACCCTATCCAAAACTCAATTCACACCTTAGTTCCAAATCTGACCCCTGACCCAAAAACAGCGTTTTCCCTTGAGGGAACAGACTTCGATCCCCACAAGGAACAGTGGGTCCCCACAACGTAGCATGTGCCAGGAAAATGGTCCCCACAAGGTATTACAAACAAATGCACCCACACACACACACACCACACACACAAGGAGTGTTGCGCCTTTCCAAAGTATTCCTACCCCATGAGCTATTTCCCATTCTGTCTTATTAGAACCACAAACGCCAATGCATTTCACTGGCAAATGATGAGGCAGACCGGCACACAGTGGTGAGTTGTTAAGTGGAATAATAATACATGATATTTAAAAATGTGTACACTTTGAAGTTTGAACAAGCTCACTTGAAGTTAGTTTAAAAAAAAAGACTTAGTGAGATCAAACTGTTAACAAAATTGAGATTTTGTAGACATAACGATATGATTTTAGCAGGTTGTAAATTATTATTACTGTGTTCAGTTAATAAATGTTTACAAGTGAAATACAGCTCTGGAAAACGTTAAGAGGGCACTCAGAATGATCAGCTTCTCTGATTTGACTCTTTTTAGGTTTATGTTTGAGTAAAATGAAGATTATTCTTTTATTCTATGAACTACTGACAACATGTTTCCGAAATTCCCAGCAAAAATTTTGTATTTATTTGCAGAAAATGATAAATGGTCAAAATAATGAAGAATATGCAGTGCTTTCAGCTTTCAGACCTCAAGTAATACAACGAAAACAAGTTCATGTTCATTTAGAAACAACAATACTAATATTTGAATTCAGGAAGAGTTCAGAAATCAATATTTGGTGTTTTTCTATGGGGTTCAGTGGAGTGGGCTCTTTGTTTTTTCCAGTGCTCTGTATGAACTAAGAAATGCAGACAATGTCAAATTTCTTGGTTGGAGATGGATCTGGAAGTTACTCCTTAAAATGTTGTAAAAGCAAATTCAAATAAGCTAGAAATGTTCTCAAAAATTCATTAAAACATATTTTTTTCTCCAACAGATTTTATTTTCGTATATTCAGGTTTACATTAGAACTTATTCCCTCTGCAGAGGACGCATCGTGAATCTGCTCTCACCATTGGTTTTCGGCCTAAAACACACAGGAAAACACTGACAGACTTTCACACTTACCTAATGTTGGAATCCAAACCTGCCGATTTCATACGAACCCCTCGAAAGTCACAAAGCTGGAGAGCAGGTAGAGATCACACACTAATACACAGATAACTGCACCTCAGGTCAGGCAGGAAACTGATACACTGTTTTAGTTTGCTTGTTTGTTTTCAAGGAAGTTGGTCATTCAAATGACCTAAAAAAAGGTTACTTTGACTATATGATCCCTACTTTGCATGTTACTTTTTGATACTTCACACATTAGACACACTGACCTGTGTGTACAGGAGGCTCTGACCAGCGGCCATGCCGGGTTTGTGTGGGTTTGTCTCACTGCCGCAAATGAGTGTACATTCTTGAACTGACCCCATTATGCCTCTCCTCAGCTCCAGGACTAGCATTAGCTGCAGTAATGAGGTCAAAGCTAGCAACGCTAACAAAACCTCTTTCATTCACTCCTGCTCTGGGCTGCTGGCCAGACCGGACTCCATTTTGTTTGCTTGTAACCATGCTAACGCATCGCTGGGGAATTGAGTTAGTCTTTGTGTTTTGTTGCTGTTACAAGTTTACCATGTTTTTAATGAAAAAAGCATGATCATCCCTTGAAATCTTATTGTATGAAATGTCTAATAAACATCTAATAAACTTCAATGTTCTTATGTCTTGATTTCATATTCTGTTCTGTTACAAAATTTCCAAAAGCTCTAATTAGCTTTTTTTCTACTGTTTGTGTTTGTGTGATGCTATTGCTAAGGAGGCTAGCATTTCCGATGACTCTCAGGGTTAAAGGGTCCCGTCGTCCATGTGCTTAATAAAGGTTTTGATCTCCTTCGATGCCACCTGCTACCAACATGTAGAAATGGTGAGAATGCATTTCGAAAGCTGGGAATTTACAACATTCTACAGATCTTGTTTTAATCACAGTGGATGGAAGAGATTGCTTAATTAGAGGCTGTTCCAGGTCAATAAAACACTCTGATGATTGTACTTGTGGATGTCAGAGAGGCTGATTGTAGAGTGGTTGAGTAGATTTGAACTTTGTCGTCCAGCTTTCTTTGCTTGTTCTTCATGAGATGAAGGCTCCGTTTTCAGGACTACATTTTCCACCGCATTCATTTTTTGTCATTTTGTACATTTAGTCAAACTCAGAATAACAGACTTTGGCTAACTTTTATATGTGCCAGTGTTTTACTGTACTGTTTAATACATTACAGTAAAAAAAAGAAAAAATAAAGTATTTGCCTCCTTAGAGATTATGTTTTTGCTTCTGTTTCTCCAACATAAATGTTTCAGATCATCAAACAAGTTTTAATACTAAATGAAAATAACCTGAGGGGGGAAAATGCCATTTCTAAATGACTCTTCTAGGCTAAATTCTAAAAAATAGAATCACTAAGAAGAACTGAACTAAAGTAAAGTAGAAGGAAAAGATTTCTCCACTTTAGTGGATCCTTACACATCTCTACTTAAGACAAGGCCTTTTCCACAGGGGTGAAATACACAGATTTTACATTAATAAGAGAAATAAGGGTTCTTCTGTTTCTGTAGAAATAAAATGACATCAGAACTCACACAACAGTCCAATAAACATTGTTTCAAGTAAACTGTAATGTCTCCATCTATTCAGTCTTCTGCCCAAGAAAGTCTCCTAATTCATAAATGATGTTTTTGCATTGAGCAGAATGAAAAGGATCCCACAGCTGCTTCAATTCAATTCCACACTGACCCCATAAATCTGCAGCACATGTGATTGAATTTTACAAGCGTGTGCTTTCAGTGGCCTCTAGTAACAACTCCGGCCGCCTCCAGTGACACCTAAACGTTAGCTTGTAGTTAAAGTGTCCGATTAAAAGGTTAGAAATATTTAAAAAAATGGGGGATTCACCGGGGAACTATTGCTCCATCTTTAAATATGTACCTTTACAAGAATGCACTTGTAAATTGTAATCTTTTTTTTTAAAAGCAGTGTCTTCTGTTAAGCACTCACAACTGAATTGATACATAATCCCAAAAAAAAATGCTTTGAAATTTTTGAATTCTGCACCTAGAAAGGAGACAAAATATGAAACAAAAAGCCCCACACTTCTACTGTGAGTAATAAGAACTAAACTAAAACGAAGCAATGTTTAACTTAAAATAACGAATAAAAACTGTCAAAAAAAAAAAAAAAAAACAAAGAGTCACACTAAATAAAAATGAATATATATATATATATATATATATATATATATATATATAATCACCCTGGTTTGCAGCATTCAACTCACGAGAGCAAACAAAACTGAAAAGTCAAAGCAACAGAATGACTTTGGTGGGCGGATTGATGTTTCTGTTCTGAATTTGGGATGACAGTTTGCGTTTTGGTAAGATCACAAGTTTCCTCACAAATGTAATTAATTTACGACAGACTAATGAACATAAACATTGCCATTCGGGGGCTGGTGAAGCAGCACAGAGAGAAGAATATAGAGAAACCACGTATAAGAGCGGCGTCCTGCGTTTGTCACTGACGGGTTTCTTGTTCTGTTTTTCCAGGATCAGCCAGAAGCGCGTCGAAGCCAGCGAGCGAAACATCCCCATCTGCAAGCGATTATCGTGGAGTTGCAACAAGCCGCTGGAGACGGTTTGGACGCGGGACAGAAAGCGTGACGTAACGCAAACGTTTTCACCGAGGTCACGCTGCGTGAAGAGTCCCGCTCCCTCGTGAAGCGACTGAAGCAGAACAACCACTTTTTGCTGTTGAAAAATATCTTTGGCAAATAAACAAACAAAACACTGGTGACAAAGGAGAAAAATACATAAATAAATAAATAATAATGATAAAAAAGATTTCTTCCCCTTTTGGCTTCAAAGAAAGTATTTTGGAGTAATATGAAGCAGCTGGATGCATTTTCAGCTGCGCATGTTGCCATTGGCTGCATGGGATAAATTAGCCGTGCCAAGTAAAAACTTCACAACTCTTAAGTATTTACACACTTATGTATCCATTCACAATGTGAACGGCATATGAAATATATTTTTACAGAGGCTTAGTAATTTACAGAAAACAGTGTTGGTAAATCTTGCTGAGGAAGGAATGTTGGAAATCTTCACTCACCGGAAACTTTGTTAGGTACAGCTTGGAAGTACCTGGTTGGACCTTCTTTATAGATTCAATAAGTTTCTGGAAACATTCCTCAGAGAGTCTGGTACAAAGTGTTCCAGGAAAATATCACCCACACCATCAGCCTGAACCGTTGTTACGAGGCAGAAGGGATCCATGCGTTCATGTTGTTGACGCCAAATTCTGACCCTACCATCTGAATGTCGCAGCAGAAATTGAGACTCATCAGACCAGGCAACATTTTAAATTCTTCCATTGTCCAGTTTTGGTGAGCGTGTGCCACCAATATACCACCATCGCTGTAATAAGTAAAAGTTATGAGAAAATTTTCCACAGTATTACCAGATTTTGGAGATCATTTACATCCTTCCTTTATAGAAAGTTCTGCGATGGCCAGGAATCAAACCCGGGTCAATTGCTTGGCAAACAGCTATGCTAACCACTATACCACCATCACTGTATTAAGTCTAAATTATGAGAAAATTTTCCACAGTATTACCAGATTTAGAGGAAAAAACAACAACATATACTTACATCCTTCCTTTATTAGAGAAAGTTCTGCGATGGCCGGGAATCGAACCCAGGTCAACTGCTTGGCAAGCAGCTATGCTGACCACTATACCACCATCGCAGTAGTAAGTTAAAATTATGAGAAACTTTTCCACAGTATTACCAGTTTTTGAAAAAAATAGACAACATATACATCCATCCTTTATAAAATGGAGAAAGTTCTGTGATGACAGGGAATAGAACCCGGGTCACCTGCTTGGCAAGCAGCTATGCTGACCACTGTACCACCATCGCTGTAATAAGTTAAAATTATGAGACAATTTTCCACAGTATTACCAGATTTAGTTGAAAAACAACAACATATACTTACATCCTTCATTTATAAAATGGAGAAAGTTCTGCAATGGCCGGGAATCGAACCCAGGTCAACTGCTTGGAAGGTAGCTATGCTGACCACTATACCACCATCGCAGTAAGAAGTTAAAATTATGAGACAATTTTCCACAGTATTACCAGATTTAGAGGAAAAATAGACAACATACTGTATGCATCGTTCCTGTATTTGAGAAAGTTCTGCGATGGCCGGGAATCGAACCCGGGTCAACTGCTTGGAAGGCAGCTATGCTGACCACTATACCACCATCGCTGTATTATTTGTAAATTATGAGAAAATTTTCCACAGTATTTCCAGATTTAGAGGAAAAATAGAGAACATACTGTACACATCCTTCCTTTACAAAATAGAGAAAGTTCTGCGATGGCTGGGAATCGAACACGGGTCAACTGCTTGGCAAGCAGCTATGCTGACCACTATACCACAATCGCTGTATTAAATTAAAATTATGAGAAAATTTTCAACACTATTACCAGTTTTTGGACATAAATGGACAACATATACATCCTTCCTTTATAATATGGAGAAAGTTCTTCGATGGCCGGGAATCGAACCCGGGTCAACTGCTTGGCAAGCAGCTATGCTGACCACTATACCACCATCGATGTAATAAGTTAAAATTATGAGAAAATTTTCCACACTATTACCAGTTTTTGAACATAAATAGACAACATATACATCCTTCCTTTATAATCTGGAGAAAGTTATGCGATGGCCGGGAATCGAACCCGGGTCAACTGCATGGCAAGCAGCTATGCTGACCACTATACCACCATCGCTGTAAGAAGCTAAAGTCTAAATTATGAGAAACTTTTCCACAGTATTACCAGATTTAGAGGAAAAATAGAGATCATACTGTATACATCCTTCCTTTATAAAATAGAGAATGTTTTGCGATGGCCGGGAATCGAACCCGGGTCAATTGCTTGGAAGGCAGCTATGCTGACCACTATACCACCACCGCCGTAATAAGAGAAAACTATGAGAAACTTTTCCACAGTATTACCAGATTTAGAGGAAAAAACAACAACATATACTTACATCTTTGCTTTTTTACAGAAAGTTCTGCGATGGCCGGGATAGAACCCGGGACAACCACTTGGCAAGCAGCTATGCTGACCACTATACCACCATCGCTGTAATAAGTTAAAATTATGAGAACATGTTCGACACTATTACCAGTTTTTGAACATAAATAGACAACATATACATCCTTCATTCTATATAGAAAGTTCTGCGATGGCCGGGAATCGAACCCGGGTTAACTGCTTGGCAAGCAGCTATGCTGACCACTATACCACCATCGCTGTAAGAAGTTAAAATTATGAGAAAATTTTCCACAGTATTACCAGATTTAGAGGAAAAATAGAGAACATACTGTATACATCCTTCCTTTATAAAATAGAGAATGTTTTGCGATGGCCGGGAATCGAACCCGGGTCAACTGCTTGGCAAGCAGCTATGCTGACCACTATACCACCATCGCTGTATTAAATAAAAATTATGAGAAAATTTTCAACACTATTACCAGTTTTTGAACATAAATAGACAACATATACGTCCTTCCTTTATAATATGGAGAAAGTTATGCGATGGCCGGGAATCGAACCCGGGTCAACTGCATGGCAAGCAGCTATGCTGACCACTATACCACCATCGCTGTAAGAAGTTAAAATTATGAGAAAATTTTCAACACTATTACCAGTTTTTGAACATAAATAGACAACATATACATACTTCCTTTATTCTATATAGAAAGTTCTGCGATGGCCGGGAATCGAACTAGGGTCAACTGCTTGGCAAGCAGCTATGCTGACCACTATACCACCATTGCTATATTAATTGTAAATTATGAGGAAATTTTCCACAGTATTTCCAGATTTAGAGGAAAAATTGAGAACATACTGTAGACATCCTTCCTTTATTCTATATAGAAAGTTCTGCGATGGCCGGGAATCAAACCCGGGTCAACTGCTTGGAAGGCAGCTATGCTGACCACTATACCACCATCGCTGTAAGAATTTAAAATTATGAGACAATTTTCCACAGTATTACCAGATTTAGAGGAAAAATAGACAACATACTGTATACATCGTTCCTGTATTAGAGAAATTTCTGCGATGGCCGGGAATCGAACCCGGGTCAACTGCTTGGCAAGCATCTATGCTGACCACTATACCACCATTGCTATATTAATTGTAAATTATGAGAAAATTTTCCACAGTATTTCCAGATTTAGAGGAAAAATTGAGAACATACTGTAGACGTCCTTCCTTTACAAAATAGAGAAAGTTCTGCGATGGCCGGGAATCGAACCCGGGTCAACTGCTTAGCAAGCAGCTATACTGACCACTATACCACCCTCGCTGTATTCAATTAAAATTATGAGAAAATTTTCAACACTATTACCAGTTTTTGAACATAAATAGACAACATATACATCCTTCCTTGATAATATGGAGAAAGTTATGCGATGGCCGGGAATCGTACCCGGGTCAACTGCATGGCAAGCAGCTATGCTGACCACTATACCACCATCGCTGTAAGAAGCTAAAGTCTAAATTATGAGAAACTTTTCCACAGTATTACCAGATTTAGAGGAAAAATAGAGAACATGCTGTATACATCCTTCCTTTATAAAATAGAGAATGTTTTGCGATGGCCGGGAATCGAACCCGGGTCAACTGCTTGGCAAGCAGCTATGCTGACCACTATACCACCATCGCTGTAATAGGTCAAAATTATGAGAAACTTTTCCACAGTATTACCAAATTTATAGGAAAAATAGACAACATACTGTATACATCCTTGCTTAATTAAATAGAGTATGTCTTGCAATGGGCTGGAATCGAACCCGGGTCAACTGCATGGCAAGCAGCTATGCTAACCACTATACCACCATCGCTGTAATAAGTTAAAATTATGACAAAATTTTCAACACTATTACCAGTTTTTGAACATAAATAAACAACATATACATCCTTCCTTTATAATCTGGAGAAAGTTATGCGATGGCCGGGAATCGAACCCGGGTCAACTGCATGGCAAGCAGCTATGCTGACCACTATACCACCATCGCTGTAAGAAGTTAAAATTATGAGAAAATTTTCAACACTATTACCAGTTTTTGAACATAAATAGACAACATATACATTCTTCCTTTATTCTATATAGAAAGTTCTGCGATGGCCGGGAATCGAACTAGGGTCAACTGCTTGGCAAGCAGCTATGCTGACCACTATACCACCATTGCTATATTAATTGTAAATTATGAGGAAATTTTCCACAGTATTTCCAGATTTAGAGGAAAAATTGAGAACATACTGTATACATCCTTCCTTTATTCTATATAGAAAGTTCTGCGATGGCCGGGAATCGAACCCGGGTCAACTGCTTGGAAGGCAGCTATGCTGACCACTATACCACCATCGCTGTAAGAATTTAAAATTATGAGACAATTTTCCACAGTATTACCAGATTTAGAGGAAAAATAGAGAACATACTGTATACATCCTTCCTTTATAAAATAGAGAATGTTTTGCGATGGCCGGGAATCGAACCCGGGTCAACTGCTTGGCAAGCAGCTATGCTGACCACTATACCACCATCGCTGTAATAGGTCAAAATTATGAGAAACTTTTCCACAGTATTACCAAATTTATAGGAAAAATAGACAACATACTGTATACATCCTTGCTTAATTAAATAGAGTATGTCTTGCAATGGGCTGGAATCGAACCCGGGTCAACTGCATGGCAAGCAGCTATGCTAACCACTATACCACCATCGCTGTAATAAGTTAAAATTATGAGAAAATTTTCAACACTATTACCAGTTTTTGAACATAAATAAACAACATATACATCCTTCCTTTATAATATGGAGAAAGTTATGCGATGGCCGGGAATCGAACCCGGGTCAACTGCATGGTAAGCAGCTATGCTGACCACTATACCACCATCGCTGTAAGAAGTTAAAATTATGAGAAAATTTTCAACACTATTACCAGTTTTTGAACATAAATAGACAACATATACATTCTTCCTTTATTCTATATAGAAAGTTCTGCGATGGCCGGGAATCGAACTAGGGTCAACTGCTTGGCAAGCAGCTATGCTGACCACTATACCACCATTGCTATATTAATTGTAAATTATGAGGAAATTTTCCACAGTATTTCCAGATTTAGAGGAAAAATTGAGAACATACTGTATACATCCTTCCTTTATTCTATATAGAAAGTTCTGCGATGGCCGGGAATCGAACCCGGGTCAACTGCTTGGAAGGCAGCTATGCTGACCACTATACCACCATCGCTGTAATAAGTTAAAATTATGAGACAATTTTCCACAGTATTACCAGATTTAGTTGAAAAACAACAACATATACTTACATCCTTCATTTATAAAATGGAGAAAGTTCTGCAATGGCCGGGAATCGAACCCAGGTCAACTGCTTGGAAGGTAGCTATGCTGACCACTATACCACCATCGCAGTAAGAAGTTAAAATTATGAGACAATTTTCCACAGTATTACCAGATTTAGAGGAAAAATAGACAACATACTGTATGCATCGTTCCTGTATTTGAGAAAGTTCTGCGATGGCCGGGAATCGAACCCGGGTCAACTGCTTGGAAGGCAGCTATGCTGACCACTATACCACCATCGCTGTATTATTTGTAAATTATGAGAAAATTTTCCACAGTATTTCCAGATTTAGAGGAAAAATAGAGAACATACTGTACACATCCTTCCTTTACAAAATAGAGAAAGTTCTGCGATGGCTGGGAATCGAACACGGGTCAACTGCTTGGCAAGCAGCTATGCTGACCACTATACCACAATCGCTGTATTAAATTAAAATTATGAGAAAATTTTCAACACTATTACCAGTTTTTGGACATAAATGGACAACATATACATCCTTCCTTTATAATATGGAGAAAGTTCTTCGATGGCCGGGAATCGAACCCGGGTCAACTGCTTGGCAAGCAGCTATGCTGACCACTATACCACCATCGATGTAATAAGTTAAAATTATGAGAAAATTTTCCACACTATTACCAGTTTTTGAACATAAATAGACAACATATACATCCTTCCTTTATAATCTGGAGAAAGTTATGCGATGGCCGGGAATCGAACCCGGGTCAACTGCATGGCAAGCAGCTATGCTGACCACTATACCACCATCGCTGTAAGAAGCTAAAGTCTAAATTATGAGAAACTTTTCCACAGTATTACCAGATTTAGAGGAAAAATAGAGATCATACTGTATACATCCTTCCTTTATAAAATAGAGAATGTTTTGCGATGGCCGGGAATCGAACCCGGGTCAATTGCTTGGAAGGCAGCTATGCTGACCACTATACCACCACCGCCGTAATAAGAGAAAACTATGAGAAACTTTTCCACAGTATTACCAGATTTAGAGGAAAAAACAACAACATATACTTACATCTTTGCTTTTTTACAGAAAGTTCTGCGATGGCCGGGATAGAACCCGGGACAACCACTTGGCAAGCAGCTATGCTGACCACTATACCACCATCGCTGTAATAAGTTAAAATTATGAGAACATGTTCGACACTATTACCAGTTTTTGAACATAAATAGACAACATATACATCCTTCATTCTATATAGAAAGTTCTGCGATGGCCGGGAATCGAACCCGGGTTAACTGCTTGGCAAGCAGCTATGCTGACCACTATACCACCATCGCTGTAAGAAGTTAAAATTATGAGAAAATTTTCCACAGTATTACCAGATTTAGAGGAAAAATAGAGAACATACTGTATACATCCTTCCTTTATAAAATAGAGAATGTTTTGCGATGGCCGGGAATCGAACCCGGGTCAACTGCTTGGCAAGCAGCTATGCTGACCACTATACCACCATCGCTGTATTAAATAAAAATTATGAGAAAATTTTCAACACTATTACCAGTTTTTGAACATAAATAGACAACATATACGTCCTTCCTTTATAATATGGAGAAAGTTATGCGATGGCCGGGAATCGAACCCGGGTCAACTGCATGGCAAGCAGCTATGCTGACCACTATACCACCATCGCTGTAAGAAGTTAAAATTATGAGAAAATTTTCAACACTATTACCAGTTTTTGAACATAAATAGACAACATATACATACTTCCTTTATTCTATATAGAAAGTTCTGCGATGGCCGGGAATCGAACTAGGGTCAACTGCTTGGCAAGCAGCTATGCTGACCACTATACCACCATTGCTATATTAATTGTAAATTATGAGGAAATTTTCCACAGTATTTCCAGATTTAGAGGAAAAATTGAGAACATACTGTAGACATCCTTCCTTTATTCTATATAGAAAGTTCTGCGATGGCCGGGAATCGAACCCGGGTCAACTGCTTGGAAGGCAGCTATGCTGACCACTATACCACCATCGCTGTAAGAATTTAAAATTATGAGACAATTTTCCACAGTATTACCAGATTTAGAGGAAAAATAGACAACATACTGTATACATCGTTCCTGTATTAGAGAAATTTCTGCGATGGCCGGGAATCGAACCCGGGTCAACTGCTTGGCAAGCATCTATGCTGACCACTATACCACCATTGCTATATTAATTGTAAATTATGAGAAAATTTTCCACAGTATTTCCAGATTTAGAGGAAAAATTGAGAACATACTGTAGACGTCCTTCCTTTACAAAATAGAGAAAGTTCTGCGATGGCCGGGAATCGAACCCGGGTCAACTGCTTAGCAAGCAGCTATACTGACCACTATACCACCCTCGCTGTATTCAATTAAAATTATGAGAAAATTTTCAACACTATTACCAGTTTTTGAACATAAATAGACAACATATACATCCTTCCTTTATAATATGGAGAAAGTTATGCGATGGCCGGGAATCGTACCCGGGTCAACTGCATGGCAAGCAGCTATGCTGACCACTATACCACCATCGCTGTAAGAAGCTTAAGTCTAAATTATAAGAAACTTTTCCACAGTATTACCAGATTTAGAGGAAAAATAGAGAACATGCTGTATACATCCTTCCTTTATAAAATAGAGAATGTGTTGCGATGGCCGGGAATCGAACCCGGGTCAACTGCTTGGCAAGCAGCTATGCTGACCACTATACCACCATCGCTGTAATAGGTCAAAATTATGAGAAACTTTTCCACAGTATTACCAAATTTATAGGAAAAATAGACAACATACTGTATACATCCTTGCTTAATTAAATAGAGTATGTCTTGCAATGGGCTGGAATCGAACCCGGGTCAACTGCATGGCAAGCAGCTATGCTAACCACTATACCACCATCGCTGTAATAAGTTAAAATTATGAGAAAATTTTCAACACTATTACCAGTTTTTGAACATAAATAAACAACATATACATCCTTCCTTTATAATCTGGAGAAAGTTATGCGATGGCCGGGAATCGAACCCGGGTCAACTGCATGGCAAGCAGCTATGCTGACCACTATACCACCATCGCTGTAAGAAGTTAAAATTATGAGAAAATTTTCAACACTATTACCAGTTTTTGAACATAAATAGACAACATATACATTCTTCCTTTATTCTATATAGAAAGTTCTGCGATGGCCGGGAATCGAACTAGGGTCAACTGCTTGGCAAGCAGCTATGCTGACCACTATACCACCATTGCTATATTAATTGTAAATTATGAGGAAATTTTCCACAGTATTTCCAGATTTAGAGGAAAAATTGAGAACATACTGTATACATCCTTCCTTTATTCTATATAGAAAGTTCTGCGATGGCCGGGAATCGAACCCGGGTCAACTGCTTGGAAGGCAGCTATGCTGACCACTATACCACCATCGCTGTAAGAAGTTAAAATTATGAGACAATTTTCCACAGTATTACCAGATTTAGAGGAAAAATAGAGAACATACTGTATACATCCGTCCTTTATAAAATAGAGAATGTTTTGCGATGGCCGGGAATCGAACCCGGGTCAACTGCTTGGCAAGCAGCTATGCTGACCACTATACCACCATCGCTGTAATAGGTCAAAATTATGAGAAACTTTTCCACAGTATTACCAAATTTATAGGAAAAATAGACAACATACTGTATACATCCTTGCTTAATTAAATAGAGTATGTCTTGCAATGGGCTGGAATCGAACCCGGGTCAACTGCATGGCAAGCAGCTATGCTAACCACTATACCACCATCGCTGTAATAAGTTAAAATTATGAGAAAATTTTCAACACTATTACCAGTTTTTGAACATAAATAAACAACATATACATCCTTCCTTTATAATCTGGAGAAAGTTATGCGATGGCCGGGAATCGAACCCGGGTCAACTGCATGGCAAGCAGCTATGCTGACCACTATACCACCATCGCTGTAAGAAGTTAAAATTATGAGAAAATTTTCAACACTATTACCAGTTTTTGAACATAAATAGACAACATATACGTCCTTCCTTTATAATATGGAGAAAGTTATGCGATGGCCGGGAATCGAACCCGGGTCAACTGCATGGCAAGCAGCTATGCTGACCACTATACCACCATCGCTGTAAGAAGTTAAAATTATGAGAAAATTTTCAACACTATTACCAGTTTTTGAACATAAATAGACAACATATACATACTTCCTTTATTCTATATAGAAAGTTCTGCGATGGCAGGGAATCGAACTAGGGTCAACTGCTTGGCAAGCAGCTATGCTGACCACTATACAACCATTGCTATATTAATTGTAAATTATGAGGAAATTTTCCACAGTATTTCCAGATTTAGAGGAAAAATTGAGAACATACTGTATACTTCCTTCCTTTATTCTATATAGAAAGTTCTGCGATGGCCGGGAATCGAACCCGGGTCAACTGCTTGGAAGGCAGCTATGCTGACCACTATACCACCATCGCTGTAAGAATTTAAAATTATGAGACAATTTTCCACAGTATTACCAGATTTAGAGGAAAAATAGACAACATACTGTATACATCGTTCCTGTATTAGAGAAATTTCTGCGATGGGCGGGAATCGAACCCGGGTCAACTGCTTGGCAAGCATCTATGCTGACCACTATACCACCATTGCTATATTAATTGTAAATTATGGGAAAATTTTCCACAGTATTTCCAGATTTAGAGGAAAAATTGAGAACATACTGTAGACGTCCTTCCTTTACAAAATAGAGAAAGTTCTGCGATGGCCGGGAATCGAACCCGGGTCAACTGCTTAGCAAGCAGCTATACTGACCACTATACCACCATCGCTGTAATAAATTAAAATTATGAGAAAATTTTCAACACTATTACCAGTTTTTGAACATAAATAGACAACATATACATCCTTCCTTTATAATCTGGAGAAAGTTATGCGATGGCCGGGAATCGTACCCGGGTCAACTGCATGGCAAGCAGCTATGCTGACCACTATACCACCATCGCTGTAAGAAGCTAAAGTCTAAATTATGAGAAACTTTTCCACAGTATTACCAGATTTAGAGGAAAAATAGAGAACATACTGTATACATCCTTCCTTTATAAAATAGAGAATGTTTTGCGATGGCCGGGAATCGAACCCGGGTCAACTGCTTGGCAAGCAGCTATGCTGACCACTATACCACCATCGCTGTAATAGGTCAAAAATATGAGAAACTTTTCCACAGTATTACCAAATTTATAGGAAAAATAGACAACATACTGTATACATCCTTGCTTAATTAAATAGAGTATGTCTTGCAATGGGCTGGAATCGAACCCGGGTCAACTGCATGGCAAGCAGCTATGCTAACCACTATACCACCATCGCTGTAATAAGTTAAAATTATGAGAAAATTTTCAACACTATTACCAGTTTTTGAACATAAATAAACAACATATACATCCTTCCTTTATAATATGGAGAAAGTTATGCGATGGCCGGGAATCGAACCCGGGTCAACTGCATGGCAAGCAGCTATGCTGACCCCTATACCACCATCGCTGTAAGAAGTTAAAATTATGAGAAAATTTTCAACACTATTACCAGTTTTTGAACATAAATAGACAACATATACATTCTTCCTTTATTCTATATAGAAAGTTCTGCGATGGCCGGGAATCGAACTAGGGTCAACTGCTTGGCAAGCAGCTATGCTGACCACTATACAACCATTGCTATATTAATTGTAAATTATGAGGAAATTTTCCACAGTATTTCCAGATTTAGAGGAAAAATTGAGAACATACTGTATACATCCTTCCTTTAATCTATATAGAAAGTTCTGCGATGGCCGGGAATCGAACCTGGGTCAACTGCTTGGAAGGCAGCTATGATGACCACTATACCACCATCGCTGTGAGAAGCTAAAGTTTAAATTATGAGAAACTTTTCCACAGTATTACCAGATTTAGAGGAAAAATAGACAATTTACACATACTTCCTTTACAAAATAGAGAAAGTTCTGCGATGGCTGGGAATCGAACACGGGTCAACTGCTTGGCAAGCAGCTATGCTGACCACTATACCACCAGTGCTATATTAATTGTAAATTATGAGGAAATTTTCCACAGTATTTCCAGATTTAGAGGAAAAATTGAGAACATACTGTATACATCCTTCCTTTATTCTATATAGAAAGTTCTGCGATGGCCGGGAATCGAACCCGGGTCAACTGCTTGGAAGGCAGCTATGCTGACCACTATACCACCATCGCTGTAAGAATTTAAAATTATGAGACAATTTTCCACAGTATTACCAGATTTAGAGGAAAAATAGAGAACATACTGTATACATCCTTCCTTTATAAAATAGAGAATGTTTTGCGATGGCCGGGAATCGAACCCGGGTCAACTGCTTGGCAAGCATCTATGCTGACCACTATACAACCATTGCTATATTAATTGTAAATTATGAGAAAATTTTCCACAGTATTTCCAGATTTAGAGGAAAAATTGAGAACATACTGTAGACGTCCTTCCTTTACAAAATAGAGAAAGTTCTGCGATGGCCGGGAATCGAACCCGGGTCAACTGCATGGCAAGCTGCTATGCTGACCACTATACCACCATCGCTGTATTAAATTAAAATTATGAGAAAATTTTCAACACTATTACCAGTTTTTGAACATAAATAGACAACATATACATCCTTCCTTTATAATCTGGAGAAAGTTATGCGATGGCCGGGAATCGTACCCGGGTCAACTGCATGGCAAGCAGCTTTGCTGACCACTATACCACCATCGCTGTAAGAAGCTAAAGTCTAAATTATGAGAAACTTTTCCACAGTATTACCAGATTTAGAGGAAAAATAGAGAACATACTGTATACATCCTTCCTTTATAAAATAGAGAATGTTTTGCGATGGCCGGGAATCGAACCCGGGTCAACCACTTGGCAAGCAGCTATGCTGACCACTATACCACCATCGCTGTAATAAGTTAAAATTATGAGAACATTTTCGACACTATTACCAGTTTTTGAACATAAATAGACAAGATATACATCCTTCATTCTATATAGAAAGTTCTGCGATGGCCAGGAATCGAACCCTGGTCAACTGCTTGGCAAGCAGCTATGCTGACCACTATACCACCATCGCTGTAATAGGTCAAAATTATGAGAAACTTTTCCACAGTATTACCAAATTTATAGGAAAAATAGTCAACATACTGTATACATCATTCCTGTATTTGAGAAAGTTCTGCGATGGCCGGGAATCAAACCCGGGTCAACTGCATGGCAAGCAGCTATGCTGACCACTATACCACCATCGCTGTATTAAATAACAATTATGAGAAAATTTTCAACACTATTACCAGTTTTTGAACATAAATAGACAACATATACGTCCTTCCTTTATAATATGGAGAAAGTTATGCGATGGCCGGGAATCGAACCCGGGTCAACTGCATGGCAAGCAGCTATGCTGACCACTATACCACCATCGCTGTAAGAAATCAAAATTATGAGAAAATTTTCAACACTATTACCAGTTTTTGAACATAAATAGACAACATATACATCCTTCCTTTATTCTATATAGAAAGTTCTGCGATGGCCGGGAATCGAACTAGGGTCAACTGCTTGGCAAGCAGCTATGCTGACCACTATACCACCATTGCTATATTAATTGTAAATTATGAGGAAATTTTCCACAGTATTTCCAGATTTAGAGGAAAAATTGAGAACATACTGTACACATCCTTCCTTTATTCTATATAGAAAGTTCTGCGATGGCCGGGAATCGAACCCGGGTCAACTGCTTGGAAGGCAGCTATGATGACCACTATACCACCATCGCTGTATTAAATTAAAATTATGAGAAAATTTTCAACACTATTACCAGTTTTTGAACATAAATAGACAACATATACATCCTTCCTTTATAATCTGGAGAAAGTTATGCGATGGCCGGGAATCGTACCCGGGTCAACTGCATGGCAAGCTGCTATGCTGACCACTATACCACCATCGCTGTAAGAAGCTAAAGTTTAAATTATGAGAAACTTTTCCACAGTATTACCAGATTTAGAGGAAAAATAGAGAACATACTGTATACATCCTTCCTTTATAAAATAGAGAATGTTTTGCGATGGCCGGGAATCGAACCCGGGTCAACTGCTTGGCAAGCAGCTATGCTGACCACTATACCACCATCGCTGTAATAGGTCAAAATTATGAGAAACTTTTCCACAGAATTACCAAATTTATAGGAAAAATAGACAACATACTGTATACATCCTTGCTTAATTAAATAGAGAACGTCTTGCAATGGCCGGGAATCGAACCCGGGTCAACTGCATGGCAAGCAGCTATGCTGACCACTATACCACCATCGCTGTAATAAGTTAAAATTATGAGAAAATTTTCAACACTATTACCAGTTTTTGAACATAAATAGACAACATATACATCATTCCTTTATAATCTGGAGAAAGTTATGCGATGGCCAGGAATCGTACCCGGGTCAACTGCATGGCAAGCAGCTATGCTGACCATTATACCACCATCGCTGTAAGAAGTTAAAATTATGAGAAAATTTTCCACAGTATTACCAGATTTAGAGGAAAAATAGACAACTTATACATCCTTCCTTTATAAAATCGAGGAAGTTCTGCGATGGCCGGGAATAGAACCCGGGTCAACTGCTTGGCAAGCAGCTATGCTGACCACTATACCACCATTGCTATATTAATTGTAAATTATGAGAAAATTTTCCACAGTATTTCCAGATTTAGAGGAAAAATTGAGAACATACTGTAGACGTCCTTCCTTTACAAAATGGAGAAAGTTCTGCGATGGCCGGGAATCGAACCCGGGTGAACTGCTTAGCAAGCAGCTAAGCTGACCACTATACCACCATCGCTGTATTAAATTAAAATTATGAGAAAATTTTCAACACTATTACCAGTTTTTGAACATAAATAGACAACATATACATCCTTCCATTATAATCTGGAGAAAGTTATGCGATGGCCGGGAATCGAACCCGGGTCAACTACATGGCAAGCAGCTATGCTGACCACTATACCACCATCACCGCAAGAATTTAAAATTATGAGACAATTTTCCACAGTATTACCAGATTTAGAGGAAAAAACAACAACATATACTTACATCCTTCCTTTTTTAGAGAAAGTTATGCGATGGCCGGGAATCGAACCCGGGTCAACTACATGGCAAGCAGCTATGCTGACCACTATACCACCATCGCAGTAAGAAGTTAAAATTATGAGACAATTTTCCACAGTATTACCAGATTTAGAGGAAAAATAGACAACATACTGTATGCATCGTTCCTGTATTTGAGAAAGTTCTGCGATGGCCGGGAATCGAACCCGGGTCAACTGCTTGGAAGGTAGCTATGCTGACCACTATACCACCATCGCTGTATTATTTGTAAATTATGAGAAAATTTTCCACAGTATTTCCAGATTTAGAGGAAAAATAGAGAACATACTGTACACATCCTTCCTTTACAAAATAGAGAAAGTTCTGCGATGGCTGGGAATCGAACATGGGTCAACTGCTTGGCAAGCAGCTATGCTGACCACTATACCACAATCGCTGTATTAAATTAAAATTATGAGAAAATTTTCAACACTATTACCAGTTTTTGGACATAAATGGACAACATATACATCCTTCCTTTATAATATGGAGAAAGTTCTTCGATGGCCGGGAATCGAACCCGGGTCAACTGCTTGGCAAGCAGCTATGCTGACCACTATACCACCATCGATGTAATAAGTTAAAATTATGAGAAACTTTTCAACACTATTACCAGTTTTTGAACATAAATAGACAACATATACATCCTTCCTTTATAATCTGGAGAAAGTTATGCGATGGCCGGGAATCGAACCCGGGTCAACTGCATGGCAAGCAGCTATGCTGACCACTATACCACCATCGCTGTAAGAAGTTAAAATTATGAGAAACTTTTCAACACTATTACCAGTTTTTGAACATAAATAGACAACATATACATCCTTCCTTTATAATCTGGAGAAAGTTATGCGATGGCCGGGAATCGAACCCGGGTCAACTGCTTGGCAAGCAGCTATGCTGACCACTATACCACCATTGCTGTAAGAAGCTAAAGTCTAAATTATGAGAAACTTTTCCACAGTATTACCAGATTTAGAGGAAAAATAGAGAACATACTGTATACATCCTTCCTTTATAAAATAGAGAATGTTTTGCGAAAGCCGGGAATCGAACCCGGGTGAACTGCTTGGAAGGCAGCTATGCTGACCACTATACCACCACCGCCGTAATAAGAGAAAACTATGAGAAACTTTTCCACAGTATTACCAGATTTAGAGGAAAAAACAACAACATATACTTACATCCTTGCTTTTTTACAGAAAGTTCTGCGATGGCCGGGATAGAACACGGGACAACCACTTGGCAAGCAGCTATGCTGACCACTTTACCACCATCGCTGTAATAAGTTAAAATTATGAGAAAATTTTCAACACTATTAGCAGATTTAGAGGAAAAATAGAAAACATACTGTATACATCCTCCATCCATCCATCCATTTTCTGTTCACCCTTTTCCCTAATGGGGTTGGGAGGGTTGCTGGTGCCCATCTCCAGCTACGTTCCGGGCGAGAGGCGGGGTACACCCTGGACAGGTCGCCAGTCTGTCGCAGGGCAACACAGAGACATACAGGACAAACAACCATGCACACACACACACACACTCACACCTAGGGAGAATTTAGAGAAACCAATTGACCTGACAGTCATGTTTTTGGACTATGGGAGGAAGCCGGAGTACCCGGAGAGAACCCACGCATGCACAGGGAGAACATGCAAACTCCATGCAGAAAGACCCCGGCAGAGAATCGAACCCAGGACCTTCTTGCTGCAAGGCAACAGTGCTACCAACTGCGCCACTGTGCAGCCCTTATATATCCTTCCTTATACATCCTTCCTTTATAAAATGGAGAAAGTTCTGTGATGGCCAGGAATCGAACAAGGGTCAACTGCTTGGAAGGCAGCTATGCTGACCACTATACCACCATCGCTGTAAGATGTCAAAATTATGAGACAATTTTCCACAGTATTACCAGATTTAGAGGAAAAATAGACGACATACTATATACATCGTTCCTGTATTTGAGAAAGTTCTGCGATGGCCGGGAATCGAACCCGGGTCAACTGCTTGGCAAGCAGCTATGCTGACCACTATACCACCATCGCTGTATTAAATAAAAATTATGAGAAAATTTTCAACACTATTACCAGTTTTTGAACATAAATAGACAACATATACGTCCTTCCTTTATAATATGGAGAAAGTTATGCAATGGCCGGGAATCGAACCCGGGTCAACTGCATGGCAAGCAGCTATGCTGACCACTATACCACCATCTCTGTAAGAAGCTAAAATTATGAGAAAATTTTCAACACTATTACCAGTTTTTGAACATAAATAGACAACATATACATCCTTCCTTTATTCTATATAGAAAGTTCTGCGATGGCCGGGAATCGAACCCGGGTCAACTGCTTGGCAAGCAGCTATGCTGACCACTATACCACCATCGCTGTAATAGGTCAAAATTATGAGAAACTTTTCCACAGTATTACCAAATTTAGAGGAAAAATAGACAACATACTGTATACATGATTCCTGTATTTGAGAAAGTTCTGCGATGGCCGGGAATCTAACACGGGTCAACTGGATGGCAAGCAGCTATGCTGACCACTATACCACCATCGCTGTATTAAATTAAACTTATGAGAAAATTTTCAACACTATTACCAGTTTTTGAACATAAATAGACAACATATACGTCCTTCCTTTATAATATGGAGAAAGTTATGCGATGGCCGGGAATGGAACCCGGGTCAACTGCATGGCAAGCAGCTATGCTGACCACTATACCACCATCGCTGTAAGAAGTTAAAATTATGAGAAAATTTTCAACACTATTACCAGTTTTTGAACGTAAATAGACAACATATACATCCTTCCTCTATTCTATATAGAAAGTTCTGCGATGGCCGGGAATCGAACACGGGTCAACTGCTTGGCAAGCAGCTATGCTGACCACTATACCACCATCTCTGTAAGAATTTAAAATTATGAGACAATTTTCAACACTATTACCAGATTTAGAGGAAAAAACAACAACATATACTTACATCCTTCCTTTTTTAGAGAAAGTTCTGCGATGGCCGGGAATCGAACTAGGGTCAACTGCTTGGCAAGCAGCTATTCTGACCACTATACCACCATTGCTATATTAATTGTAAATTATGAGAAAATTTTCCACAGTATTTCCAGATTTAGAGGAAAAATTGAGATCATACTGTATACATCCTTCCTTTATTCTATATAGAAAGTTCTGCGATGGCCGGGAATCGAACCCGGGCCAACTGCTTGGAAGGCAGCTATGCTGACCACTATACTACCATCGCTGTAAGAATTTAAAATTATGAGACAATTTTCCACAGTATTACCAGATTTAGAGGAAAAAACAACAACATATACTTACATCCTTCCTTTTTTAGAGAAAGTTCTGCGACGGCCGGGAATCGAACTAGGGTCAACTGCTTGGCAAGCAGCTATGCTGACCACTATACCACCATTGCTATATTAATTGTAAATTATGAGAAAATTTTCCACAGTATTTCCAGATTTAGAGGAAAAATTGAGATCATACTGTATACATCCTTCCTTTATTCTATATAGAAAGTTCTGCGATGGCCGGGAATCGAACCCGGGCCAACTGCTTGGAAGGCAGCTATGCTGACCACTATACTACCATCGCTGTAAGAATTAAAAATTATGAGACAATTTTCCACAGTATTACCAGATTTAGAGGAAAAATAGAAAACATACTGTACACATCCTTCCTTTATAAAATAGAGAATGTTTTGTGATGGCCGGTAATCGAACCCAGATGAACTGCTTAGCAATCAGCTATGCTGACCACTATACCACCATCGCTGTAATAAGTTAAAATTATCAGAAAATTTTCAACACTATTAGCAGATTTAGAGGAAAAATAGAAAACATACTGAATACATCCTTCCTTTATAAAATAGAGAATGTTTTGCGATGGCCGGGAATCGAACCCGGGTCACCTGCTTGGCAAGCAGCTATGCTGACCACTGTACCACCATCGCTGTAATAAGTTCAAATTATGAGACAATTTTCCACAGTATTACCAGATTTAGTTGAAAAACAACAACATATACTTACATCCTTCATTTATAAAATGGAGAAAGTTCTGCAATGGCCGGGAATCGAACCCCGGTCAACTGCTTGGAAGGTAGCTATGCTGACCACTATACCACCATCGCAGTAAGAAGTTAAAATTATGAGACAATTTTCCACAGTATTACCAGATTTAGAGGAAAAATAGACAACATACTGTATGCATCGTTCCTGTATTTGAGAAAGTTCTGCGATGGCCGGGAATCGAACCCGGGTCAATTGCTTGGAAGGCAGCTATGCTGACCACTATACCACCATCGCTGTATTATTTGTAAATTATGAGAAAATTTTCCACAGTATTTCCAGATTTAGAGGAAAAATAGAGAACATACTTTACACATCCTTCCTTTACAAAATAGAGAAAGTTCTGCGATGGCTGGGAATCGAACACGGGTCAACTGCTTGGCAAGCAGCTATGCTGACCACTATACCACAATCGCTGTATTAAATTAAAATTATGAGAAAATTTTCAACACTATTACCAGTTTTTGGACATAAATGGACAACATATACATCCTTCATAATATGGAGAAAGTTCTTCGATGGCCGGGAATCAAACCCGGGTCAACTGCTTGGCAAGCAGCTATGCTGACCACTATACCACCATCGATGTAATAGGTCAAAATTATGAGAAACTTTTCAACACTATTACCAGTTTTTGAACATAAATAGACAACATATACATCCTTCCTTTATAATCTGGAGAAAGTTATGCGATGGCCGGGAATCGAACCCTGGTCAACTGCATGGCAAGCAGCTATGCTGACCACTATACCACCATCGCTGTAAGAAGTTAAAATTATGAGAAAATTTTCAACACTATTACCAGTTTTTGAACATAAATAGACAACATATACATTCTTCCTTTATTCTATATAGAAAGTTCTGCGATGGCCGGGAATCGAACCCGGGTCAACTGCTTGGCAAGCAGCTATGCTGACCACTATACCACCATTGCTATATTAATTGTAAATTATGAGGAAATTTTCCACAGTATTTACAGATTTAGAGGAAAAATTGAGAACATACTGTATACATTCTTGCTTTATTCTATATAGAAAGTTCTGCGATGGCCGGGAATCGAACCCCGGATCAACTGCTTGGAAGGCAGCTATGATGACCACTATACCACCATCGCTGTGAGAAGCTAAAGTTTAAATTATGAGAAACTTTTCCACAGTATTACCAGATTTAGAGGAAAAATAGACAATTTATACATCCTTCCTTTATAAAATCGAGGAAGTTCTGCGATGGCCGGGAATCGAACCCGGGTCAACTGCTTGGAAGGCAGCTATGCTGACCACTATACCACCATCGCTGTAAGAATTTAAAATTATGAGACAATTTTCCACAGTATTACCAGATTTAGAGGAAAAAAAGACAACATACTGTATACATCGTTCCTGTATTAGAGAAATTTCTGCGATGGCCGGGAATCGAACCCGGGTCAACTGCTTGGCAAGCAGCTATGCTGACCACTATACCACCATTGCTATATTAATTGTAAATTATGAGAAAATTTTCCAGTTTTTCCAGATTTAGAGGAAAAATTGAGAACATACTGTAGACGTCCTTCCTTTACAAAATAGAGAAAGTTCTGCGATGGCCGGGAATCGAACCCGGGTCAACTGCTTAGCAAGCAGCTATGCTGACCACTATACCACCATCGCTGTAATAAGTTAAAATTATGAGAACATTTTCGACACTATTACCAGTTTTTGAACATAAATAGACAAGATATACATCCTTCATTCTATATAGAAAGTTCTGCGATGGCCAGGAATCGAACCCTGGTCAACTGCTTGGCAAGCAGCTATGCTGACCACTATACCACCATCGCTGTAATAGGTCAAAATTATGAGAAACTTTTCCACAGTATTACCAAATTTATAGGAAAAATAGTCAACATACTGTATACATCATTCCTGTATTTGAGAAAGTTCTGCGATGGCCGGGAATCGAACCCGGGTCAACTGCATGGCAAGCAGCTATGCTGACCACTATACCACCATCGCTGTATTAAATAAAAATTATGAGAAAATTTTCAACACTATTACCAGTTTTTGAACATAAATAGACAACATATACGTCCTTCCTTTATAATATGGAGAAAGTTATGCGATGGCCGGGAATCGAACCCGGGTCAACTGCATGGCAAGCAGCTATGCTGACCACTATACCACCATCGCTGTAAGAAGTCAAAATTATGAGAAAATTTTCAACACTATTACCAGTTTTTGAACATAAATAGACAACATATACATCCTTCCTTTATTCTATATAGAAAGTTCTGCGATGGCCGGGAATCGAACTAGGGTCAACTGCTTGGCAAGCAGCTATGCTGACCACTATACCACCATTGCTATATTAACTGTAAATTATGAGGAAATTTTCCACAGTATTTCCAGATTTAGAGGAAAAATTGAGAACATACTGTACACATCCTTCCTTTATTCTATATAGAAAGTTCTGCGAGTGCCGGGAATCGAACCCGGGTCAACTGCTTGGAAGGCAGCTATGATGACCACTATACCACCATCGCTGTATTAAATTAAAATTATGAGAAAATTTTCAACACTATTACCAGTTTTTGAACATAAATAGACAACATATACATCCTTCCTTTATAATCTGGAGAAAGTTATGCGATGGCCGGGAATCGTACCCGGGTCAACTGCATGGCAAGCAGCTATGCTGACCACTATACCACCATCGCTGTAAGAAGCTAAAGTTTAAATTATGAGAAACTTTTCCACAGTATTACCAGATTTAGAGGAAAAATAGAGAACATACTGTATACATCCTTCCTTTATAAAATAGAGAATGTTTTGCGATGGCCGGGAATCGAACCCGGGTCAACTGCTTGGCAAGCAGCTATGCTGACCACTATACCACCATCGCTGTAATAGGTCAAAATTATGAGAAACTTTTCCACAGTATTACCAAATTTATAGGAAAAATAGACAACATACTGTATACATCCTTGCTTAATTAAATAGAGAACGTCTTGCAATGGCCGGGAATCGAACCCGGGTCAACTGCATGGCAAGCAGCTATGCTGACCACTATACCACCATCGCTGTAGTAAGTTAAAATTATGAGAAAATTTTCAACACTATTACCAGTTTTTGAACATAAATAGACAACATATACATCATTCCTTTATAATCTGGAGAAAGTTATGCGATGGCCAGGAATCGTACCCGGGTCAACTGCATGGGAAGCAGCTATGCTGACCACTGTACCACCATCGCTGTAAGAAGCTAAAGTCTAAATTATGAGAAACTTTTCCACAGTATTACCAGATTTAGAGGAAAAATAGAGAACATACTGTATACATCCTTCCTTTATAAAATAGAGAATGTTTTGCGATGGCCGGGAATCGAACACGGGTCAACTGCTTGGCAAGCAGCTATGCTGACCACTATACCACCATCGCCGTAATAGGTCAAAATTATGAGAAACTTTTCCACAGTATTACCAAATTTGTAGGAAAAATAGACAACATACTGTATACATCCTTGCTTAATTAAATACAGAATGTCTTGCAATGGCCGGGAATCGAACCCGGGTCAACTGCATGGCAAGCAGCTATGCTGACCACTATACCACCATTGCTGTAATAAGTTAAAATTATGAGAAAATTTTCCACAGTATTACCAGATTTAGAGGAAAAATAGACAACTTATACATCCTTCCTTTATAAAATCGAGGAAGTTCTGCGATGGCCGGGAATAGAACCCGGGTCAACTGCTTGGCAAGCAGCTATGCTGACCACTATACCACCATTGCTATATTAATTGTAAATTATGAGAAAATTTTCCACAGTATTTCCAGATTTAGAGGAAAAATTGAGAACATACTGTAGACGTCCTTCCTTTACAAAATAGAGAAAGTTCTGCGATGGCCGGGAATCGAACCCGGGTGAACTGCTTAGCAAGCAGCTAAGCTGACCACTATACCACCATCGCTGTATTAAATTAAAATTATGAGAAAATTTTCAACACTATTACCAGTTTTTGAACATAAATTGACAACATATACATCCTTCCATTATAATCTGGAGAAAGTTATGCGATGGCCGGGAATCGAACCCGGGTCAACTACATGGCAAGCAGCTATGCTGACCACTATACCACCATCACCGCAAGAATTTAAAATTATGAGACAATTTTCCACAGTATTACCAGATTTAGAGGAAAAAACAACAACATATACTTACATCCTTCCTTTTTTAGAGAAAGTTATGCGATGGCCGGGAATCGAACCCGGGTCAACTACATGGCAAGCAGCTATGCTGACCACTATACCACCATCGCAGTAAGAAGTTAAAATTATGAGACAATTTTCTACAGTATTACCAGATTTAGAGGAAAAATAGACAACATACTGTATGCATCGTTCCTGTATTTGAGAAAGTTCTGCGATGGCCAGGAATCGAACCCGGGTCAACTGCTTGGAAGGTAGCTATGCTGACCACTATACCACCATCGCTGTATTACTTGTAAATTATGAGAAAATTTTCCACAGTATTTCCAGATTTAGAGGAAAAATAGAGAACATACTGTACACATCCTTCCTTTACAAAATAGAGAAAGTTCTGCGATGGCTGGGAATCGAACACGGGTCAACTGCTTGGCAAGCAGCTATGCTGACCACTATACCACAATCGCTGTATTAAATTAAAATTATGAGAAAATTTTCAACACTATTACCAGTTTTTGGACATAAATGGACAACATATACATCCTTCCTTTATAATATGGAGAAAGTTCTTCGATGGCCGGGAATCGAACCCGGGTCAACTGCTTGGCAAGCAGCTATGCTGACCACTATACCACCATTGATGTAATAAGTTAAAATTATGAGAAACTTTTCAACACTATTACCAGTTTTTGAACATAAATAGACAACATATACATCCTTCCTTTATAATCTGGAGAAAGTTATGCGATGGCCGGGAATCGAACCCGGGTCAACTGCATGGCAAGCAGCTATGCTGACCACTATACCACCATCGCTGTAAGAAGTTAAAATTATGAGAAAATTTTCAACACTATTACCAGTTTTTGAACATAAATAGACAACATATACGTCCTTCCTTTATAATATGGAGAAAGTTATGCGATGGCCGGGAATCGAACCCGGGTCAACTGCATGGCAAGCAGCTATGCTGACCACTATACCACCATCGCTGTAAGAAGTTAAAATTATGAGAAACTTTTCAACACTATTACCAGTTTTTGAACATAAATAGACAACATATACATCCTTCCTTTATAATCTGGAGAAAGTTATGCGATGGCCGGGAATCGAACCCGGGTCAACTGCATGGCAAGCAGCTATGCTGACCACTATACCACCATCGCTGTAAGAAGTTAAAATTATGAGAAAATTTTCAACACTATTACCAGTTTTAGAGGAAAAAACAACAACATATACTTACATCCTTGCTTTTTTACAGAAAGTTCTGCGATGGCCGGGATAGAACACGGGACAACCACTTGGCAAGCAGCTATGCTGACCACTTTACCACCATCGCTGTAATAAGTTAAAATTATGAGAAAATTTTCAACACTATTAGCAGATTTAGAGGAAAAATAGAAAACATACTGTATACATCCTCCATCCATCCATCCATTTTCTGTTCACCCTTTTCCCTAATGGGGTTGGGAGGGTTGCTGGTGCCCATCTCAGGCTACGTTCCGGGCGAGAGGCGGGGTACACCCTGGACAGGTCGCCAGTCTGTCGCAGGGCAACACAGAGACATACAGGACAAACAACCATGCACACACACACACACACACACTCACACCTAGGGAGAATTTAGAGAAACCAATTGACCTGACAGTCATGTTTTTGGACTATGGGAGGAAGCCGGAGTACCCAGAGAGAACCCACGCATGCACAGGGAGAACATGCAAACTCCATGCAGAAAGACCCCGGCCGGGAATCGAACCCAGGACCTTCTTGCTGCAAGGCAACAGTGCTACCAACTGCGCCACTGTGCAGCCCTTATATATCCTTCCTTATACATCCTTCCTTTATAAAATGGAGAAAGTTCTGTGATGGCCAGGAATCGAACAAGGGTCAACTGCTTGGAAGGCAGCTATGCTGACCACTATACCACCATCGCTGTAAGATGTCAAAATTATGAGACAATTTTCCACAGTATTACCAGATTTAGAGGAAAAATAGACGACATACTATATACATCGTTCCTGTATTTGAGAAAGTTCTGCGATGGCCGGGAATCGAACCCGGGTCAACTGCATGGCAAGCAGCTATGCTGACCACTATACCACCATCGATGTAAGATGTTAAAATCATGAGACAACTTTCCACAGTATTACCAGATTTAGAGGAAAAATAGACGACATACTGTCTACATCGTTCCTGTATTTGAGAAAGTTCTGCGATGGCCGGGAATCGAACCCGGGTCAACTGCTTGGCAAGCAGCTATGCTGACCACTATACCACTATCGCTGTATTAAATCAAAATTATGAGAAAATTTTCAACACTATTACCAGTTTTTGAACATAAATAGACAACATATACATCCTTCCTTTATAATATGGAGAAAGTTATGCGATGGCCGGGAATCGAACCCGGGTCAACTGCTTGGAAGGCAGCTATGATGACCACTATACCACCATCGCTGTAAGAAGCTAAAGTCTAAATTATGAGAAACTTTTCCACAGTATTACCAGATTTAGAGGAAAAATAGACAACATACTGTATACATCCTTCCTTTATAAAATAGAGAATGTTTTGCGATGGCCGGGAATCGAACCCGGGTCAACTGCTTGGCAAGCAGCTATGGTGACCACTATACCACCATCGCTGTAATAGGTCAAAATTATGAGAAACTTTTCCACAGTATTACCAAATTTAGAGGAAAAATAGACAACTTATACATCCTTCCTTTATAATATGGAGAAAGTTATGCGATGGCCGGGAATCGAACCCGGGTCAACTGCTTGGAAGGCAGCTATGATGACCACTATACCACCATCGCTGTAAGAAGCTAAAGTCTAAATTATGAGAAACTTTTCCACAGTATTACCAGATTTAGAGGAAAAATAGACAACATACTGTATACATCCTTCCTTTATAAAATCGAGAAAGTTCTGCGATGGCTGGGAATTGAACCGGGGTGAACTGCTTGGAAGGCAGCTATGATGACCACTATACCACCATCGCTGTAATAGGTCAAAATTATGAGAAACGCTTCCACAGTATTACCAGATTTAGAGGAAAAATAGACAAAACACTGTACACATCCTTCCTTTATAAAATAGAGAATATTTTGTGATGGCCGGGAATCGAACCCTGGTCAACTGCATGGCAAGCAGCTATGCTGACCACTATACCACCATCGCTGTAATAAGTTAAAATTATGAGAAAATTTTCCACACTATTACCAGATTTAGAGGAAAAATAGAGAACTTATACATCCTTCCTTTATAAAATCAAGAAAGTTCTGCGATGGCCGGGAATCGAACCCGGGCAACTGCTTGGCAAGCAGCTATGCTGACCACTATACCACCATCGCTGTAATAAGTTAAATTTATGAGAACATTTTCCACACTATTACCAGTTTTTGAACTTAAATAGACAACATATACATACTTCTTTTATTCTATAGAGAAATTTCTGCGATGGCCGGGAATCAAACCCGGGTCAACTGCTTGGAAGGCAGCTATGATGACCACTATACCACCATCGCTGTAATAGGTCTATATTATGAGAAACTTTTCCACAGTATTACCAGATTTAGAGGAAAAATAGAAAACATACTGTACACATCCTTCCTTTATAAAATAGAGAATGTTTTGTGATGGCCGGGAATCGAACGCAGATCAACTGCTGAGCAAGCAGCTATGCTGACCAATATACCACCATCGCTGCAATAAGTTAAAATTATGAGAAAATTTTCCACACTATTACCAGTTGTTGAACATAAATGGACAACATAAACATCCTTCATTCTATAGAGAAAGTTCTGCGATGGCCGGGAATCGAAACCGGGTCAACTGCTTGGAAGGCAGCTATGCTGAGCACTATACCACAATCACTGTAATAAGTTACAATTATGAGACAATTTTCCACAGTATTACCAGATTTAGAGGAAAAATAGATGACATACTGTACACATCGTTCCTGTATTAGAGAAAGTTCTGCGATGACAGGGAATCGAAACCGGGTCAATTGCTTGGAAGGCAGCTATGATGACCACTATACCACCATCGCTGTAATAGCTCAAAATTATGAGAAACGTTTCCACAGTATTACCAAATTCAGAGGAAAACTAGACAACATATACATCCATCCTTTATAAAATAGATTAAGTTCTGCGATGGTCGGGAATCGAACCCGGGTCAACTGCTTGGAAGGCAGCTATGCTGACCACTATACCACCATCGCTGTAATAAGTGAAAATTATGAGAAACTTTTCCACAGTATTACCAGATTTAGAGGAAAAATAGAAAACATACTGTATACATCCTTCCTTTATAAAATCGAGAAAGTTCTGCGATGGTCGGGAATCGAACCCGGGTCAACTGCATGGCAAGCAGCTATGCTGACCACTATACCACCATCACTGTAAGAAGCTAAAATTATGAGAAAATTTTCCACAGTATTAACAGATTTAGAGGAAAAATAGAAAACATACTGTACACATCGTTCCTGTATTAGAGAAAGTTCTGCGATGACCGGGAATCGAACCTGGGTCAACTGCTTGGCAAGCAGCTATGCTGACCACTATACCACCATCGCTGTAATAAGTTAAAATTATGAGAACATTTTCCACACTATTACCAGTTTTTGAACATAAATAGACAACATATACATCCTTCCTTTATTCTATAGAGAAAGTTCTGCGATGGCCGGGAATCGAACCCTGGTCAACTGCTTGGAAGGCAGCTATGATGACCACTATACCACCATCGCTGTAAGAATTTAAAATTATGAGAAACTTTTCCACAGTACTGCCAGATTTAGAGGAAAAATAGAGAACAGACTGTATACATCCTTCCTTTACAAAATAGAGAAAGTTCTGCGATGGTCGGGAATCGAACCCGGGTCAACTGCTTGGAAGGCAGCTATGATGACCACTATACCACCATCGCTGTAATAGGTCAAAATAATGAGAAACCTTTCCACAGTATTACCAAATTTAGAGGAAAAATAGACAACATATACATCCATCCATCGTCTGTTCACCCTTGTCCCTAATGGGGTCGGGAGGGTTGCTGGTGCCTATCTCCAGCTACGTTCCAGGCGGGAGGCGGGGTACACCCTGGACAGGTCGCCAGTCTGTCGCAGGGCAACACAGAGACATACAGGACAAACAACCATTCACACACAACACACACCCCTAGGGAGAATTTAGATAGACCAATTAACCTAACAGTCATGTCTTTGGACTGTGGGAGGAAGCCGGAGTACCCGGAGAGAACCCACGCATGCACAGGGAGAACATGCAAACTCCATGCAGAAAGACCCCAGCCGGGAATCGAACCCAGGACCCTCTTGCTGCAAGGCAACAGTGCTACCAACTGCGCCACTGTGCAGCCCATATACATCCATCCTTTATAAAATAGACTAAGTTCTGCGATGGCCGGGAATCGAACCCCGGTCAACTGCTTAGCAAGCAGCTATGCTGACCACTATACCACCATCGCTGTAATAAGTTAAAATTATGAGAACATTTTCCACACTATTACCAGTTTTTGAACATAAATAGACAACATATACATCCTTCCTTTATTATATAGAGAAAGCTCTGTGATGACCGGGAATCGAACCCGGGTCATTTGCTGGGAATGCAGCCATACTGACCACTATACAACCATTTCAACTGTAAACTTTGAATTTGTGCAAAACGTTTCCACAGTATAAACAGTATTAGAGCAAAATTTGACAACATGTATACAATATATCTTTCATTATACCAGGAAAATTATGAGATTTCCAGGATTTGAACCCGGGTTAACTGTTATACTGACCACTACCACCATTGTGATAACCAAACCTTATATAGTCCAAAAATATGTATCCAGAAATATATTTCCTTTATTACACCTCAAATATTCTGCGATGACTGGGAATCGAACCAGATCAACTTCTTGGTAGGCCGCTGTGCTGACCACTATACCTCCATCTTCCCTCTAATGTATATACAGTACATGAATGTAAATTTTCTGTGTAAAATGAGTAAAAACATGAAGACTACATGGAAGGTTTCTTTAAAAGGACATTTTTATAAAGTTAGTTTTAAATGCACTGTTTTGAATTGATAGCTTCAATTATTTCACAGAACATTTAATTATTGATTTACCGTATTTCAAAATTCCAAGATTCATTTAATTACTTTGTGGTGAATTTAATAATTATGTTTTTAACATTTTTGTGATACACTATTGAATAGGATATTTACACTGATATATCTCATGGTATATTAGCTCATGTAATTTTTAACTGCAGTTAGCTTCTGCTATACACCATATAATTCTCTATTTGGCTTCTTACAGGATGACTCGTTAAAAACAGTGTAAGTGTCATAGAATACAATGTCAGAACAACTTGTACACATTGCTTTTTAACATGTTGAAAGGAACCTGTGTGATTTATCACTGAAGTAGTGCCCGCCTGTGACCAGAAGGTGGCAGAACGGGACTGCAGCGCTCAGCGGGAGGCTACAGCTGCTAGCAGCCTTTCACCCCGGCTGGAGAATCAGCTTCCTCCAGCTGTGAGTTCCCCGCCCACGCTCTTGATGAATTTAGAAAGAGGAAGTGTAGGCCCAGAATGCAGATAGGAGAAAACCCTTTTCCATATTTCACGTTCTGGGTTTCCCTGATGTAAAATCACTAGCTGATATTGGCCATGACTAAATATGGACACAGACAAAGCAACATAAGCTACGTAATGTTTGGTAAAACATTATTCATACTTTGACTATGACTATAATCTACTTGATATTTGGGGGATTTCAGGAAAACTGCACACATTCTTCCCATCTTGGTCTTATTGCATTTCTACCAAATTACCAGAGAATGTAGTTTTCAAGCCAGAATAAAAGAAAGGGAAAATAACTCGCTTATGGCATTTTTGCCATATTTAACATATTGTTCAGAGGTGTGGGGAATTAATTACCAAAGCTCTTTACAACCACTGAGTATCCTACAGAAACGAGTCGCTGACAAAGGGCCGGCCAAAATTGTTCTGATGGTCGCAAATGGCCCCCAGACCGCTCTTTGGACACCCCTGGCTTATTGCAAATAAACAATCAATATATGAATATGATGCAAAACACATGCATATGTGTGACTTACACACATGTATATCACATGTATGTCATATAAATCACAATAATTTTCATGACGACAGATCCAATTGAAACGCACTGTTGAATGATTCAAGGTTGACATTTTTGTTCATTATTTATGTATTTATATGTATAAACATATCTGTTTTCTTAGTGCTGGACTAGAAATAACACATGAGGGTTGGACATCTGGCTTGATGGTTTGGCATAATGTTAGCTGGTACAACTTTAATTATCGGAAAATTTAAAACATAATATTTCTGACTGCTAAAATATGTGGTTTTTGCTTAGTTATATATATCTTTCAAAACTCTACTGGATATGAAGTAGCAAAACGTTAGAATATTTGTTACTGAAAAAAGTGGTCCGACGTCACTATTTGATTACAGCCAGTAGTTTGGTTTTATCCTGTAGATTGAGGTTCTTGGATAAGAGAAGTTGGTTGGAAGGAGTAGATTATATTGTTTTCAAGATGTTTTTAATATATACCTTCCTAAAAGAATAGCTTGTCATTTTATATATATATATATATATATATATATATATATATATATATATATCTGCGACAGACTGGCGACCTGTCCAGGGTGTACCCCGCCTCTCGCCCGGAACGTAGCTGGAGATGGGCACCAGCAACCCTCCCGACCCCATTAGGGACAAGGGTGAACAGAAAATGGATGGATGGATGGATGGATATATATATATATATATATATATATATATATATATAAGTGATATTGGCAAAAATAAAAAGAGAAAATCACATCCTCCTTTTTTCCAAAATATGTTTTAAGCAAAAAAAAAAAAAGAAATCCCTTATATATATATATACAGTATATATATATATATATATATATATATATATATATATATATATATATATATATATAATTTTTTAGATATTTGTTGAAAGCATAGCCACAGATGACGGCGGATAAACGTTTTTCTGTAAAGAGAAGTTGTTTCTGCCACCATTAGCACACTTAGCAGTGAGTACATGAGTTTGAGTGATCTAGCTAAGACCCGCCTCCTGGCCGCTGATTGGTTGTTTCTGAATTTTTTCAGACGGCAGCAGTAGCTCATTGAGCAGGTGGAGGAGATCGATCTCGTCACAGATTTCAACCAGGACATCAGCCTTGAACGTAAAGCCAGAAATTGAGCTATTTTGCAAAGTATGGACAAACGAAACCTCCATTTTCTCTGATTTTTATTTCCAAAACCAAACATAAATTCACTTTCATTTCACTGCGCACGTGCTACTTTTTGTTTGTCTTGCACTAATCAAGAAAGTCATGGACAATGCAGCTGCTGTAATACAGACTGCTACAACTATCAGAACCCAAATGTCTTTCAAGACTGAATAATTTGAGTTACAGCATTTATTTTCCCTTTGGGCTCAATAAAGTATTTCCACATTTGAACTGAATAATCTGGTGGTAATGTGACAAATATAAACTCGTTATATATTCGTTGCAACTCCTTCTACATATAGAATAGATCAACTCACAGTGTCCTAAAACTTATTAGAATATTTTAGATGGATGGATGCGACAGTGGCGCAGTTGGTAGCACTGTTGCCTTGCAGCAAGAAGGTCCTGGGTTCGATTCCCGGCCGGGGTCTTTCTGCATGGAGTTTGCATGTTCTCCCTGTGCATGCGTGGGTTCTCTCCGGGTACTCCGGCTTCCTCCCATAGTCCAAAAACATGACTGTCAGGTCAATTGGTTTCTCTAAATTCTCCCTAGGTGTGAGTGTGAGTGTGCATGGTTGTTTGTCCTGTATGTCTCTGTGTTGCCCTGCGACAGACTGGCGACCTGTCCAGGGTGAACCCCACCTCTCGCCCGGAACGTAGCTGGAGATGGGCACCAGCAACCCTCCCAACCCCATTAGGGACAAGGGTGAACAGAAAATGGATGGATGGATGGATGCGACACAATCTGAAAAAAAATGACTCATTTGTTGTTCGACTTAGTGATGACTAATACAGTGACGCTGGATTTTTTAAAATTTTTGTTAACTTGTTTTATTGTATTTACAACATACAAAATAAACACATTGCAAACACCGGGTAATTTCTATGATTAATACCTAAAAAAGTGGGTATAGCAAACATTGTCCAACAAGATGTGCACAACACAAATCACATATGCATTCTTCAGAAGCTGTTTTGCATACGACGAGTGGAGGGGCAGAGAGGTTGGTATAAATATTCCATAGGAATCAACAAGAGGAAGTCCAGAATCGAACTACAGAATGATTCAGTACATGCCTGTGTAATTCACACATACGTAAACATATAGCTTACATTCCAAGAGATAAACTGGCATCTCTTCCAGGCCAGCTTCACACCAGCTGCACACCTTTTTTTTTTTTTGCATTGCAGAGTCTTGCTGAAGTCACGATTCTGCAGGCAGTTTTCGGAGCCTCCGAAAACGACCGGCGGAAAGCTTAAAACGCCGTAAGACTAGAGCTTTAACTCGCAAAAGCCGACGTTACGTCACCACAGCCGATCGTCTTCGGTTTGCACGGTCCGTGCCTTGACGATGTGAGTCTGTTGAGCCGGTGAGAAGCTGTGCCGAGGTTCCGACCACAGAGACAATAAAAGAAAAGTAAATAATAAATAACCCTTCGCTTTTCTCAACGCCTCTTCAGCAGTCTCTGTACTGCTTGTTTGCCTGAGGAAAGCCTCGGGCCGCGCCTCAGTAGCTGCGTTTCCATTCATAATAAGGCGAGACTTGACCTTTTGAAAAGAAATTCAAAACGTCAATTTAGAAAAAATTCATTTTCCGATAAAAAATTAGGATTAGTTGTTATTTTGGCCATATCAAAATTGGTCTATTTTGCAAAAAACCACAATGGAAACCCCTTTTTCTGTGCATCATAATCACATGGTCGACAACAGGATGTTACTACTGGCAGAAACCATGAAGAAGATGACAGGAAGAGGTAGGAGGAGTTTTCAGCAAACTCATTAGCATGTTTTTCAAATTATGTTTCTTATTTAATCAAAATACTGCAATTGCTAAATTGCGTTTTTTGTGACATCAGCGGAATATTGACAGAGCTCTGTGCACATTTGGAATGGAAACACAGCTTGTTGTCTTTTGGTATAAACCAGACTTTTCGGGAAAAGTCTTTCAGACATTTTCGGTTGCCTTCTATCAAAGAACTGCTTTGTTTTTAAAGCCGCTTCGCAGCTTTTGTGTTGGTCGGGATCCTCGTTAAAGAGCTACCTACAACAAATAACCCCATTCTAAGCAGCCTGTCAAAGGAAAGTGTTTTTGATGGAGAATAAAATAGTCCCAAAAAAGGGTCAAGGGAATAGGATTCCAACATGAGCTTAAAAAAATGAATTCAGGAAGTCAGAATTGTTCCTGACGAGTACATAAAAATAATGGATTAATGAGAATTTCTAAATAAAACATATATTGACCCACTTTAGCTGTAAAGGATATAGGAAACTCTTGCTAAAAACCCCCCCAAAAAAAACAGTCACTGTTGCAGCATCGGTCAACTGAACTCCCCCATAGAAGCATAATGACAGTCTATGGAAAGATAATTCCACCCACTAGTAGATGCGAGACTTCAAGCCGATGTGCTTCTGTCCTTTCACATCTCTTTATGGTTTAAACGTGAGGCTTAAAGGCTGCGAGTGTAAAAAAAAAAACAACAAAAAAAACATGTCACAACATCTGCTTCCACCTAATTTACAGAGTCTGCTGAACCTGGGTGCCATGTCTCTTCCATTTTACTCATGAGTCACGCTGCCTGCAGCTCACTTTGAGTTACGACTCAAAGGTTTAAAGCAGATGGGCGGCCGGCTGTAACCACAGCTCGGCTTCTGGTAACAGCAGTCTCTTGGAGGTAAAACGTTAGCCGTACTCAGAGGTAGGCGGCCCTGTCACCAGTTTGCCGTACCCTGACAAAGCCCCCAGGTCAATGTACAGCGAACCCTTCCTCCTTAAGTGGCCAGAGTCTTCGGAGTACAGAGACGATTCTGGAGAGGAGAAAGGCGAGCACGTGTTAAAATCCAGTCGCGTCTCTGATAACACGACGGTTTCGAGCGCACTTCCAAAGGGCCTACCCTGCGTGGTGTCGTGGTGCTGGCTGGGCTGCCGTAGCAACAAGTGGGTGGCCTCCTCCAAGGCCGAGTCGAGGCTCCAGCAGCGCGGCTGGTCCTCCCTGGGGGGGTTCAGGGCGTCGTCCTTCAGCAGCTCGGACGCGGAGCTCCGCAGGGCGGGGTTCCTCTCCAGGGCTCGGCCCAGGAAGGAGCGCATGGCCGCGCTGCAGTCCTCCGGTATGTCCTCCAGAGGCGGGGCCTGCTTGTGGATCTGTCGGCACACACAGAACACAGGACACGTCTCATTAAACCGCAGCCAGACCAAACGGTGTGAAAATGTTCCAAAAGATATCCGCCAGCAAACAAAGCAATTTGTCTGACAAGTTAAAAACAGAACAACGGGCTGAGACTGCAGAGGTAACCAATGCTCCATGACGGGTTTCATGGGGAAGTGAGTAACTGTTTGAATATATATATGTATATATATAAAAAAAAAGGTAACCATTTAACAAGCAGAACCATGTAATGGAAGAAGTAGACGCGCAAAGAAGCAGAAGTGACGTTGACTCACTAAGTGTGCAATAGGTCAAACTCATCTTATCTCCTCACAATCTAGTGTGAAATAAGTCACGGAAACTGACGTCAGGCTTCTAAACGCAGCAAGTGATGTCTGCCACGCGAGTTTCGTCGCCGAGCTTGACTTTATCTTGCTTCTCCAATATTGACAAATGCAATGATAGCAAAAAAAATTGTTCTCAGTAATCAACATTGGATGAACTGTGTTTGGCAGCTACATGTCTGGCATTTTGGTGGTCTAGACACAAGAATTTAGCCTGAAACAAAAACAGGTCAGTTTTAGTCTGTAAACCAGACAATGAGGCCGATGAGCATAATAACTAGGCCAAAGTACTGAGACAAGCATGATATTGTTACAGTAGGGTTAGGATTGGACTGTTGTGTTTGACAAAATGTCTAAGTCCAGAACAGTTCTAAAAATGTGGGGCTAAATCAGAATCTGCTGATTCTGGAAATAAAAGCCTTCATCGCTAAGGATGACGAATACCTGCCTGGATTTTCCTGGAATCCTATCAAAAAACTCTCGTTATGCTAGCACAGACGCAACCCAGTACTGAACTCTGTCAATCTCCACTGATGCATCAGAAAAGCATCTTATTGCAAATGATTTAACTGTCGGATGGTGCAGCAGCTGCCTATCACTCCACTATTCATGTCACCAGTAACTGGTTTTATTTAAGCACAAACTGTTTTGGTGTTTTGTAAGGATCCTGATAAAGGCCACAAGCCAAACACATGTTGGCTTGCTAATAAAGTTGCTTCCTCAGTATTTAAAGTGTTCAATCGATAGAGCAGGCCTCGAGGTCCGGTGTCCTGCAACTTTCAGATGCATCTCTGCTTCCACACACCCGAGTCAAATAATGAGGTAATTTGATTCCAGTGTGTTGGATCAGGAACACATGCAAAAGGTGCAGCACTCTGGCCCTTGAGACATGGGTTGAAGGACCCCTGCATGCACTTTGGATGTAGCTGATGCTATGCCAGATTAAATGGTAAATGGACTCATCTCATCTAGTGCTTTTTCCAGTCATTTTGAGTACACAAAACACTTCACAGTACAGTTATATTAACCCATTTGCTCTCACAGATGCAACTTGGGGTCAACTTGACCAGCAGGCAGCTGGAATCAACCCTACAACCTTCCGATTGCAAGTTGACGCCTCTGCCCACTGAGTCACAGTCGCCCCAGTGGATATACGGATTTCTGCTCCAGATGTGCTTGCTCCTTGCAAATCCCCGTGCCACTGTACTGTGAACTTTCTCCAAACCCTTCTGTTTGAGACTTACTTTGTGCTCATCTGTGATTACATGACAAAAATGAGGAAAACAAATGAAATAAGCAAGAGTACTCACAATGTAAAGGTAGGACGGGTAGGCGGTGCGCGGGTAGCGCCTGACCCAGGGAGGACTAGCAGTCTGCATATGGATTATGGTGGTGCCCAGGCTGTAGATGTCCGTCTTGGTGTTATGTCCTCGACACAGAACCAGTTCTGGACTCATATACATCTGTTTGAAAAGAACGTGAAACCACATAAATGCTACATGTGGGCTGCAGACCCAAAACGACAGAACGAGAAGTGAAAGTTGTTCCACTTTTAGTGATCATCTGTTGAATTCTGACTATCAGAGAAGTAGCAAACAGGAAGTGTCCTCTTACACAAGAAGGGGCTTTCTGTGATAAACAAGCTAACCTTTAGGCCCACGCTCTGTGTGTATGTGTTTGTGTGTCAAGGTATGTTCAGTGCCAAATGTTTATTGGCCTTCGAGTGAAAAGCAAACACAGCAGCTGAGTTCATCTTTGTTTTTCTCTGCTGGAAATTCCAGCTTGCTCTCCCGTGTTAATGTGTGTCTGAGCATCTCGCCGTAATCACCAGGCTCTCTCTCTCTCTCTCTTGTTGGGTGTCTGCCCTGGGACTTTCCGCAAGCCAAGCCGCGAGAGGCTCGGCGTGCAGATGGGACACACAAACAGGCTCAAACATCTGAAAAGCAGGGAGCGTATGTTGTCGGGAGAGACGGGCGTTTGAGAAATCCCTCGGACTCTTCCCAAAACCTCCTGCAGATCAAAGCGAGAGTGTCCTGGGCAGACACAAAACTGCTATTAGCAGCGGTGAGGTCAGCGAGTGCGGCGGTGGCCGTGCTGTAAAGCTTGCCGGCCGTTGAGCTCGATCTTTAGAAGAGCATCGCAAAAGGGCAAACAAGTGCAGACAGGTTTATTGACGAATTAGTCAAAAACTTGTGTGAGGGTGGGAATCGAGCCCGAGTCAGAAACAAGACGCCTGCTGACTTTTCTAGTAAACACTCATCAAGTTTGATTCGAGGAAGCAGCAACAGAAAGAGGCTGTGTTCGAAAGAAGCTTGCGCTTGCATCCTGTAAGGTTGCGTCAGGGTTTTGTTTTTGTTTTTTCTTACCTCTGTTCCTCTGAGGTCTCGGGGGGTGTACATATCCTCTGTCATCTGCACCGTCAGACCAAAGTCCACCAGCACGGCCTTGTCCGACATCAGAACGATGTTGCTGGCTGAGAAAGGAGAACGCAATGATTCAGAGACGTCGCAAATCGGGGAGAGGCTTTTCTTTTTTTTAGTAATTTCGGAATTTCTGCAGAAAAAGCCAACACATTCCAACCTAGAGGCTTTGGAATGCGCTTTGTGCTGATTTGAAATGAGAAGGACGTCGGGTGTGTTAAAGGCATGTGGATAAGGAAGTGAAGTGAATGGTTCTGGTAAAGCTAATTCTTGCCAGCAAAACACTCCTTGAGAGAAAATGACTTGGAGTTTGATCATTAGCAGGAAAGTGTCGCATACTACAGAGACAAACCAGAGGGACAGGCTGGCTGTTATCGTAGACCTTTAGTCCTTTTTCTGGACGCTAGCTCTGCCTGAGAGGGAGGTTGGAATTTCCACACTGGGATTTTTTAAGACATGAGGCTGACAGGTTTGTGAGTGAAATCCTTTGATCCCAGCTGCACTGGGTAGCTACCTTTCGTCATATTTCTTCTTTACGCTCTACATTCTGGGCATTGATGGTGAACATCGGATTTTTGTCAGTCTCACCCGGCAGCATTTGAAGATTTGCTTTCTGGTTGTCTTAAATGTGTCACTTTTCCTTCTCAGTTACATGAACTATACTCGTCTGCGGCTTCGCTGCAAAGCGAAACAAGGATATTGTTACAACGCTGCTTGGTCATTTCCTGAGCAGATTGGCCTTGGCAAGCTCAGGACGTCTACCAACAGGTGTCAAGAGCAAAGCATTCGCTTCCTGTGTCTCTTACGTTTGATGTCGTGGTGGATGACTTTGTGCGAGTGCAGGTACTCCAGCCCGCGCAGGACCTGCTTGGCCACCCAGATGATCTCGAACTCCCTCATGGGCCCGCAGCTGTCCAGCTTCTCCAGGACCGAGCCGCCTTCCCCGGCCTCCATGAACAGGTGGACGGTCTGGTCCCAGAGCACGGCGCCGTACAGCTCCGCGATGTTCTCATGGCGGAATCGGGCCTGGAACTCCACATCGGCTGCTTTGAAGTTCTCAATGGGGATCTGTGGGGGAGGAAGGTTGAACGCGAAGTTAAAATCAATAGCAGGAGTGGATGTGTTTGCTCAATTTAAGGGATAGAAGCACAAGGCTTTTGGTAAATAAATTGACATGCAAACTTGCAAAAACATGAAATGCTAGGAGAAGAGATCGTCAAGTAAGAGCAAGGTTTTTAGCCAAATGTATTTAAATACGCAAACAGGGACTGCTGAACTGTCGAATATAAAGACGATAAAGACATTATGTTCCTAAAACACTTAAAGTATCATTTATGTTGGGATATAACTGACAACTTTTTAACTAATATAACCATTTTAAATGTTTTAAATGTTTAAAACTTGAGGGAAAACTGTGACTTTATGACACAATTTAAAATTATTATAGATTAATAGCAGCATTTTAAAAAGCTTTTACAAGGAGTACTTTGTTGGGTTTCTTTAAAAAAAAAAATCAACAAAATAGGAAATTCAGTAAGGAGTCGGAAACTAGGTCAATAACACTGATTAGCATAGCAGAGCACAAGCATTTAGAGGAGAAGCTAATATGTTTGTGCACGTGCGTGTATGCATGTGTGTGTTCAGTTTAAGCTAGTCAGAGATTCTGGTTTACCTACAGCTTTTCTTATTTTGAGTTAGTTTAGTAACAAAGCTAGCGCTAGCTGCAAAGCCACAATCTTTATATCAAGACTGGCAGCTTCAGTCTTGGTATAAAGATTGAAGCTGCAGTTCTTCAGCCTTCATACCAAACAGAGAAAAGTGGCTGCTTCCCCAACCTGTTATTTAACGTCTCTAAATAACTTGGAAGGAAGCTAAGCCAGGCCAGATAATTTAGCTTAGCGATGAACAACAACTGTTAATGACACATTCCATTTGAGTTTCCCAGTTTCAATTCAAATGAATCTCCCAGAACGACTCCTGAACTAAATATGATTCGAAAGCCAAAGGTTCTCTACCAACACAACACAGTCCAAAGTGGGTGACGCACCTACAGGACACTTGGTGCTTTTTCCACTATTTTCCTTCTTCCTCCATTACACATCACTTTTTATTTTGTGACTTTAAAACATAACTTGAAACCTAGTCTATTTAAATATGGAATACAGCTAATATTTATGCAATTCCTGCTAAGACGAACTGCAGCTAAACAACCTGTGCTGCGTTATATTTTGGAACGACTGGACAATTTGAAGACGGGAATAGTGCCAGTGTGATCACTTATATTTTCATTAAGTCAATTGCAAGTCATCATAATATTACACAACCTTAAGTATTGAATGCATTGATAATGTGTTTAAGTGGAGAAAATGCCATGAAATACTGCTGTCACCTTATGTTGCTAATAGTAGTTATCTTGGTTAACTAGCAGAAAAAAATGATAAATCCAATCCAACTTACAACTGGAATACAGTTAAAGTCGATGTCATGCGTTCATAAAATAGAGAATTGCAGCTGTTCTGGTCTACATGCATGATTGCCTTGATAGTTTCCCCTAAGCACAAGAAGAAAAAAAAACAACAACTACATTGCAACACTGCATAATGTTATTAGCAAAGTGCATTTAATTATGACAGCATTTTTTATGACCTCCATGTTATGACTCAGATATCCCCAGGAACTGGCTCCAGGACGTTTTCCCAGCGTATTCACGGCAGCGTGCAGAGTCAACATGAAATTCTGATAAAACTGAAGGTAGGAAACTGCTCCTTCCTCATTTGTCAATATTTTCCATGCACCAAAGCGTAAACAACGCCCCCTCCACAACCACAGCGCCACAGACGCACGTAGGTATCGTTGCACCCATATAAAGATCACAAGATGTCTTGTGGAAATTGTGCCATTTTCACTGAAACTGTTGAAGAAAAAGAAGAAGAAAAGACAACAAGGGCTGCTGTGGGAAGTTATGTTGAATGTCCAGTCTTGCTACAGCACTTTGCCCTTTTCGTATGCTTTCAAAAGAGCGCTGTGCTCTCTTCCTCTTTCAATTCAAAGGAAACCGTAGCTGAGTTGTGCACACATGACTGGTCTCTGTGCAAGCTGCACTTCACTCGGGCTGAGGAAATATTTGGCACTCAGAGAGAGAGAGTTACAAGGAATCAGGCGCAGTTCAAATTCCAGCGAGCACTCACCAGTTTACAGGCCATCCTCTTCCTGGTCGTAATATCCTGAGCCAAGTGAACTTTCCCAAAGGAGCCCTTGGGCACCAGACCACAGCCTGGATTCTTGTAGGTCAACTTCCATGGAAACAGGAGAACGTCCAGGTTGATCTGATAGCGGCCTTTCTTTACAGCCATGTCCTTCTGCACAGCATGAAAACAAAGTTAAACTTCTGAGAGGAAACACTAAACGTCAGCAAAAGACCTGCGGGCGAACGCAGCGAGCCTCACCTTGTTCAGCAGGACTCCCATCTCCTCGGGCAGGTGCTGCAGAGCCGCAGCCTGCATGTTGGACAGGAGGTTCACGAAGGACAGGATGTCTTGCACCGTCCCGTAGCGGACACCCCCAAGTCCGTTGGCGTAGTCCTTCTGCTCCTTCCCGGGACCCACTCCGTCCCCGATCTCCTCGTTCTCGTCCATCTCCTCCTGGGAAAGCCCCTCTTCATCAAACGACAAGCCCGCTTCTTCCTCCTCTTCCTCGAGCTGATAGAGCGTCTCTGCTGCGTTGATGATGTCCTCTACGTTCATGTGAGCCAACAGCAGTTCCAGTCCGGTGTCATATTTGTAATCCATCGTGGCGCTTGTCTCTTCCCTCTCGACCTGAAATCAGACATCAGGAGGTCATTGGTTTTCTGGCTCTCTTCGGTCTGGCCTGCAGGACGTGCACCGACACCAACACTCATGCTCGGACAGAGCCTGACTGAGGCGCGCAGCGGGGAGGAGCAACAGGGAGAGTTTCCAAGGCAAGAGAGCAGTTTCAGAGTAAAGCTGGGAAACTCCAGCGAAGGTCAGCCCTCCGTTTACAGACTGACAGGGAGTCATTAGGGAGGGGAGGGACGAAATTTGACCGATTTACAGCGAACTAAAGATAAACACCTGCTTTCTACAGAAACACAAAGAATGAATCCTTAGAAAGAAAGGAAGAAGGAAAGAAAAAGAGAAAAACCACCGCCTAAGAGACAAAACAGGTGAAGAATTGGATGTAGAAATTGTAACACATTAACAATAAATCTCCTTCAGACTTGGCATACAACACCGGATATGAAAAAAATATATATGTCATCAAGATAACTCAATCAAGACATGCAACAACTTACCTAAGATGTGTAACAGGAGCTCATCATCAGCGTCGCTGCTGCGCCTCCGACGTCTGGCGGATCCTGACGCGTGATCAGAGTCTGACTGCTGACTTCTAAAGGAAGAAAACAAAGGAAGTTATAAGCCGACTGCACGTAGGAGATGACGCCGGGTGGGAGGATACTTTCTCTTTGTAGGTTTTGGTTTGCTTTTTCTTTGGTATTTAGAGATGGAAAGTCAAGAGTTTTTTTTTTTCTTTTTCTTTTTGCTCAGACGATTTCTTTTTGGGCAACGACCTTTTACGTCAAGAAATACGAGAAGGCAGGGAGTCCTCCGCATTTGTGGGCATCGAGGGTGAAGATGTGAAAGAAGTGGGGAAATAAATTAGTGTTTGGTCGAAGAGTCGCAGAAATGGTAGAAACAGCAGCATTAACCTTACTTCGACTGCAATACAGTTGTCTAATGTCTTGGACGGTCTTCAAGGAACGAAGTCCCACGCAAATAAAAAGAAATGTAGATGCTCTGTAGTCAGACAGTATTATATACACGTTGCAAAAACACAAAGTTTTATCCAGTGTTTTTGTCTAGTCACTAGTGAAAATATCGTAGCACATTTGAAATAAAACAAAACTAATTTAAAAGTAATTTTTCAGCAAGATATAGGAGATGAAAATGAGTCAGGGGTCTTGAATAAAGATTTGAAAAAGTAAAAAAAAAAAACACAACAACTTGTAGGCTAATCATAAAAGTAGTGTTGAATTAGGAGTTTATATCTAAAGAAAATTGATGAATATACGACCAGCGATAGCAAAAACTATCGTCCAAAATCAAAAAGCTGTTTTGGGTTAAAGGTCCAGCTTGTAAAGAGATCAGGAAACTACTGTTAATAATTTAACAAAGATATGTGAACTATTACACCCAGGTATAATTATTCTGGTAGATGGTTTTCCTGTAATGAATTCTAAATATCTGCCAAATGTTCTATTTAATAATTATTTACTTAAAACAACCTTATATATATTTGCTAATATAAGAGGTGTTAGCGATAAGAGGCTTTATCCTGGAGGTCCCTTCAAATAAGCCATACTTGTTTCGTTCTTTTCAAGCTGTAATGTTATAAACTTCAGCATTAAACAAACTAACTTTATCCATCTTTTTATTTGAGCATTCAACAGTGGGACCTTGGGGACTGCAGATTGACAACAGTTTTTAATTTTTTTTTATACTTATGAATACATTTCTTACCGTAGAATGACTTTCAATGTAACATAAATGAATTCATAACTTTTTCTACATTCATAAGTAGCACAATCGCTTCTCCGGTTAGGTATTGTCGTATCAAATAAATTGCGTATGGTACTTCTCGCTTGCTGTACGCACGTCTTCTCCTCGCGCATGCGCTTTTCGTCATCCTTCCGAACAGCAATGGCGTCTCCCTTCACTGTGCACAGGTTACATATGAGAGGAAGGAACCCCGTGGTGAAATGCCTAAACACAATCGAAACTATACTCCGAAGGAGTGTAGGAACTGAGCCGGTGGTCGCTCACACCGAGGGAGCTCAAGGAGACGACAGTGGTTAGTAATATAACGTGTTAAATCCATTACTTTGCAGTTCAGCTGTTGTGCCAAGGAGAAACCATGACAGAGTCCGCAGAGAAAACTTTCGTTTTATTTCCACTTGGCTCTAGTTTACGCGGCTTGTAGTGTTTTAAACATTACAAACCGCTTTAAGATACGGTTTGTGTACACATATAATTCGGCATGGTTTGCGACCGCCAGAGAGAGCTTATTAGATGAAATATTGAAGGTATCATTTGAAAATAGCTAGTTGAAGAAGAGCTCATGAAGTCTGTTCTTAATGACATCTAAAGTCCATGTATATAATTTGCACCGAGGGCCAACAAGTAAGTATATATATATATATATATATATATATATATATATATATATACACAATACAGACCAAAAGTTTGGACACACCTTCTAATTCAATGGGTTTTCTTTATTTTCATGACTATTTATAAGGCAATAAATCCCACTTATTAACCTGACAGGACACACCTATGAAGTGAAAACCATTTCAGGTGACGACCTCTTGAAGCTCATCAAGAAAATGCAGAGTGTGTGCAAAGCAGTAATCACAGCTAAAGGTTGCTACTTTGAAGAATCTAGAATATAAGGGCTATTTTCAGTTGTTTTACACTTTTTTGTTTAGTGCATATTTCCACATGTGTTATTCATAGTTTTGATGCCTTCAGTGTGAATCTACAATGACAATAGTCATGAAAATAAAGGAAACTCATTGGATTAAAAGGTGTGTCCAAACTTTTGATCTGTACTGTATATATAATGAATAAATAATTAGTTTTTTTAAATGTAAAGAATGTATTAATTGCTGACCAATCAGCTTCTCACCTTCAATTATATAGAGATCAAATCAAATATTTATTTTTCAAATAATATGAAACCTTCAGTTACACAACCAAAACGTAGTTAGGCCCATCACACACAGAGCTCCAGACTGAAGTCAAACAATTTTTGCTAGAAAGAAAGAAAAGAGAAAAATTATATATCATGCAAATGGAAATTGTTGGACTTGTTTTAATTCATCATCGATTTATTCCTTAATGCGACAGGCCTTGCTGCAATTAACCTTTAAATAAGCGTAAGAACAAAGTTTCTGTTCTATCTAAAAAGATCTTTAAATATTTACAACCAAAAGCATAAAGTAAAACATTCCACAGCATCTTGCTGTATGTATCGTCTTAAACTGTGAACTTTCAGTAACGTGTTGTTTGGTATTTTTTGTCTACTAAACATATGCCATAAAATCCAATTAGATGAAGGGGGAAAAATGGTCCAGAATGTCTCGATCCACTTCTGAGACATCTATTTTACACAGATGTCTGCCCCTAAATGAAACCTGTGGTCTCCTGAGGAAAAGCCTGTGATTGTGGTTGTTTTTCCTCCAGGAGAAAAAGATGAGCCCAAGTCTTTGTCCGAGCTCATGGCAGACCGACAGGAACAGGCGGAGAAGTCGGTTCTGATCAGCTGCCCGTCCAGAACCAACGAGAAAAAGTTCCTCAAGTTTTTATCAAAGCACGGAGACATCAACAAGCACTTCTTTTACGAAAGCTACGTAAGTAAGAGACGCCGCCAAGTGTGTGCGTGTGTTTTAAGTTGTGAGGTTAAGCTCCGCCTGTGTGTGTGTGTGTGACGGAGCTGTGGGTTGGCGTCCTTCAGGGCGTCTACGCCGTGGTGGAGTTTGCCCGCCGGGACAGCGTCGCCTCTTTACTGGAGTCAGCCGCCATCCCCAGCGTCAACCACGAATGCATGGTGCCATTTAAATCCAGACTGCTGTCGCTGAGCAACCAGAGCTTGGCGGCCTCGCCAGCCCAGCAGCCGGGGTTGCCGTGCCGACCTCAAGCCACCGTTTCCATCAACGAGCTCATCCAGAGGCTTTCCAGGGAGGACAGCGTAAGCATGCGGCTCATCAGGGACCAGACGCTGGTTTGGTTTTTTTGCGTTTCTGACAGAACCGATCGGATTCTTCCCGCTCTCATGTCTCTCCAGGTAGACGATCAGATCGGCGCCCTGACTGAGACCTACCAGCTCACAGAGGAAAACAGCAGACTGCGCTTCCTCGTCTGCTCTCTGCTCAAAGACGTCGCCGCCGCTTATTTCCCAGAATGCACCATCAGGCCGTTCGGCTCCTCAGTGAACGGCTTTGGGAAGCTCGGCTGCGACTTGGACATGTTCCTGGACCTGGACAGCATCAGCGGCTGGAACTTTAAACCGGTGATGCTGGCGCTGCGTCTTTAGCCTGTAAAGCTAAGCGAATATTTGTGTGAATGTGGATTTTATTAGCATTCCACTAGCATTCATCAGTTTTTGTGTCTTCAGTTTGCAGAATTTTAAGAGATTACAGAGGATCCATGCAGTGAATCCATTCGGTGGATCTATAGGTGTTGCTTTGTAAAATCTAATACTGCAATCACACTAGTATCCATTTCAGTGACACTTAAAGGTTTTATCTGACACCAATTTATTTTATTTTTTTGTCTGGATGTCCCTAAATATAGGAAGAAAGTTGCTGAGTTGGCAACAGTGGGGTCTTTATTGTTAACTGCTAACGTGCAGACATGAGCTGGTGGGCGGGGCCAACAGTTAAGCTTCTCTCGTAGCAACAGAGGACAGTGGTTGATTTTTAGACTTTGCCGTATAAAGATTGACTTCATATGGAAGTGTGGGCTGATCACCGATCTGCCAAAATGAAGGAAATCAGGGCTGATTTATCAGCTACTTGTGGATTCTATATCCTTCATCCCAATAAACACACACCCTACAGAATAACACCCACAAAACTTTTGTGATGGAAAAGAAAACTGGTCTCATTTCTTCACATTTAGACTCATCTAACACGTATTTTTCAAAAATGTTATAAATGAGAACAGCATGACAGCGGCTTTAGGGTCAAGACAAACGTAGCTGATGTTTTGCTTCGACGTAATTAATCCTGTGTGTCCCGTATGCCTGCAGCCCAAATCGGGCCTGAGCCTCGAGTACCAGATGAAACGGACCAACTCGGAGCGCCACGTCACCCAGAGCATCCTGTCCGTCATCGGGGAATGCGTGGACCACTTTTGGCCCGGCTGCGTGGGCGTGCAGAAGATTCTCAACGCTCGCTGCCCCCTGGTCCGCTTCGCCCACCAGCCGTCCGGCTTCCAGTGCGACCTCACGGCCAACAACCGGTACGGCGTGCAGCTCGTTAAAATGGCAGTCAGGGATAGTTCTGACCCGGCCCTTGTGCGGTCACAGAAAGTTCAGTTTCACTCAGGCATATTGAAATGTCAGTAGTGACTTGGTGATAGCAGCGTCCCCCCAGGAGAACCTGCCGCCTTTGCAAAAGCCCCAAACAGAAACCAACACTGTTCAGGAAGTGCTGCAAAGCCTCACTCTCTCTCTCTCTCTCTCTCCAGCCGTGGTGAGACCCAACGGGTTGGCCGGAGCCGGGGTGGGGAAGGATTGGGGTGGGAGGGCTCGTTCAAGTTTCATGACTTCCCCCTCTGGCCTTAAAGATATCTTTTCATCAGCCGGCGTGTGACACAAACACGTAGACACCTGCTAACGTACTGAAAACCGCTCGGCTCTTTCTGAGGAACTGGAGTGGAACCACCCGCTGTGGGTGGATGTGAGAGGGACTTTTCTCAAATCGAGCTGTTAGATCTCTGAAGCGTGGCATTTTTCTGCCAGAGAGGCCACTCAGTGTGTGTGTGTGTGCATTTGAACTTGAACAGTCAGCAGTAGCAGTCAGAATGAACAGAATGCTGCTCCCTGGTGGTGTTTTTTTATTTTATTTGTTTTAGTTTTACTGTCCTCGTTAAACTCAGTCCTCCAGAAGTAAGCAGGTTTTCCATCCTTTCCAAACTTGAACCTTTTGGAGCTTTTTAAATGAAAAAATAAATAAATAAAGCAAATTCTTATTTTATTTAATTAAAAAAAAAATCTGTATTTATTTTGGAATCATGGGGAAAATGTCTTATTTAAAGTGCATTAAGGTATTTGTACTAAAAAGTAAACCAAACATACTTGGTAGCATTTTGTCTTTTTGCAGTGTTAGAGGTTGAGATTTAAAATATATGTGTAAAAGTGTTTACCCTCCTTCAGTATGCACATTTTATCAAATCGTTTTTGCATTTTATTAGGATTTTTATAAGATAAAAGTGGTGGCTGAATATGATGAGGAAGGAAACAATACAAAAAACAAAGTTTTGTCTTTTCTAACAAATAAAAACCTGGAAAGTGCAACACCGCTACAGATCTGGAAACCACAGTTTTCTTCCATTCTTCTTTGTAAAATGAATCAGGCCGTCAGTTTTGGACACAGAACGTCTTTTGACATCAGTTGTCAAGATGTTCACAATTTGATTTGAGTCTGGCACATGATTTTGTTCTAATTTGACATTTCTGTTCATGTGCAAGTTACTGAAAGTGACTCAATCAGTTTCTAAAGAAGTCCTTCTAAACATGCAGAAACCATTTCACTGATGTGGGAGAGTTTCTGTTTGTGAGAACTGTGAAAACCGAGGCGTTTAAAGCCGCAATATTTTTACAAAATTAAGATTTTTCCATATTTGTTAGAACTGTCACCATGCTGCGATGGTTTGCTATGTAAAGATTGATCACCGTTACAGGAAAACCGTTTACTATCTCCGTCATCTGTGGCTCTGCTAGGTAGTCTGAGCATTCACAGACTACCCTAATAGTGTAGCAGAGGGAAAGGGGGAGGTGTGAGCAGCGCATACATGAGGATGATTGACAGCACTAAGACCCTCCTCTTAGCTGTGATTGGTTGTTTCTGACCAAACAGTGTATTTCTGTAATTCGCACTGGTAGATCGTGAAGGAGCTTTTTTGTTTTCCACAGATTATGTCACAACCTAGCAACAGTTTTAACAAATATGTACAAATAAAAAAATAAACATACTTTAACAAAAAAACCCAGCTTTAATCATCTCCACATTGTCCTCCCTGACATGTCCGCTGTGTTCCTTGTTCTTCATGTTCTCTAGCAAACCTCTGAGGTTAAATCCAGTGCTCTAATGCGAGCTTCCGCTTGACCACAGGGTGGCGATGAAGAGCACAGAGCTGCTGTACCTGTACGGGGAGCTGGACCCGCGGGTGCGCAGCCTGGTGTTCACCGTGCGCTGCTGGGCGCGGGCCCACGGCGTCACCAGCAGCATCCCCGGCGCCTGGATCACCAACTTCTCCCTGACCGTCATGGTGCTGTTCTTCCTGCAGAAGAGAAGCCCCCCCATCATCCCCACTCTGGACCGGCTGCGGGACCTGGCAGGTACCAGCGCACACGCCCAGAGCCTCACCGGAGTTAGTTCAGTTCAGAGGAGCAATTCTTTTGTTTTTCCTCTATATTGTCTCTTCTTTGCAAAGACTTTGAAATTCGTTCCCGTTTAATTTTTTCTTGTCTGCTTTTCACATCCTTTTGCGGTTCTATTCCTGTTTTCATTTGTTCTTTTCTGAGATTTCACAGAAGTTAAGTTAAGTTTTCTGTTTTGATGACATGGGGACAAAAAAAAAAAAACAACAGTTAGACTTCTGTTTCATGGTGTCAGTACCCCATTTTCAGCGCAATAATAATACATCTGAAAAACAAAACAAAACAAAAATCTGTAATTCTGTAAGCCAGAAGGGTGTAGGGTAATTTCTGTAAGAAGGGAGTCCCAGAACACCCACACACTTCTCCTTTTAAAGTAGGAAGAATCATCATGTAACCAATAAGCAGATGGGAGACGGCTGCGGGTTTGGGGGTTTTTTACTGATTGAATAAACAAATGGGTTAATAATTTAGCACAAAAAAAACCCCAGCTAATAATCTTAATTTGTTAATTTGTCGGCCAGAAATTGTATTTATGAGAAAGTGAAAGTGAGAACACACCATTTTATGGCGTTTTAGCTCCATAATTTAAGTGTGAAATTCCACAGGCATAATTAATTCATCTCAAAACATAAACGTATTGGAGCTGCTATGGTGTTAAGTATTCCTGTGTAAGTTTAGATAAATGGTAAATATTTTTATTTATCCAATCATCTGCTGCACTGAAACAAACAAAAAAAAGGTTCAGCCCCTGAAATATTTTCACATTTATTCCTCCTTTGTTTTTCATTGTTAATATTTATTCCACATTTTGAACTGACACTATTCTCCGAATTCTCCTTAATTTCCATAGCAGTGCCACTCTCAGTGGTTAACTGAGCTACAAAGTCATTCAAGTTTTCTCCGGTTGAAAAAGAAAATGTCTTAACTTTAAGAAACTTAAAGTTTTTGACTTGACAGTATTTGTCAAGTTTGTAAACTGCGTCCCCTAGAGGAAGCGCTTTGCGTAACCACCTCCTGTTGTATCTGTAAGTTTTTTGGGGTTTCTCTACCTGCTCGGCGCATCTAGACAACGTTTAGCCCGTTTTTAGCTCAAACTTTATCAGTCTGGATGGGGGTCGTCTATAAATACCACTTTTCAAGCGTTTGTGCAGATTCATAACTAGATTTAGGTCTAGCAGTGATATTTTTCTGTTACACTTGCTGAAAGTGCAGCAAAAAATGATTCTAGAAAAATATTTACTTGGGTTCAATACAAATGAATGCCACACTTTTATTCCTACTATGAGTTGGCAACATAGATTTAAAGTTTTATCACCATATGTTGTGATATTATTGTGATAACAGCAAAAGTTCTAATAAGACATATTCATTACTTGTTTTTTAGGTTACCATATGTCTGTGACTGTGTGTCACAGCAATTAGAGCCCCACAAACACAAATACCGCTCCTGAAAAACATCCCATTTGTAATCTGCTTCTTTAGGTCACCAGTCAGATAAAGTGGTATTATTAGCACACAATAACTTCATTCGATCATATTTGAAAACGTTTTGACATATGTATATTTGATACTCGCATTGAATGAACAGTGGAAAAAAATAGCAAAACTCGACAGGAAATCGAAATTCTTTTGATGATAGAAAATTTATCGCTGTAAATGATAAACGATACGATAAATGCTTATGAGGCGAAAATGTTAAACTACGTATCATTTAATCTGTTTTACAATTTCACACTGTTTTTAAATAGGGTGGCCAACTCAGCAACTTTGTCACTTTATTTAGCAACTTTTCAGACAAAAAAAAAATTGTATTGGCCAAAATTGATAAGTAAAGATCGGCGATGGGTCAGAAATCTGTGTTTGGTGCACCGCCACTGTCAGTTCTATGGAAGCTGGTGGCAAGATGTGAAAAAGTGTCAGGGGTGGAAATACTTGTGGAAAGTTCTCCAGGAGTGACATTTAGTACCTTCTGTTGAAATATGTTATTCAAAGTAGCTTTTGTGTTAGTCTATAATGCTCTATAAGGCTAAAGGGTAAATTCCACATTAAACTGCAGCATTACAGTCGCTCTCTTTCAGCATTGTTGAAGTTCCTCCTCCGTTATTTAATTTCCCTCCTGTCTGTCCTCAGTGGTAGAAAGCGCTGCAGCTCTCTGAGGCGCCAGGCTCATTTAAATCCCCTCCCTCGTCTGGTTCGTCCCATCCACAGACACGAGCGGTCGAAGCAGAGATCACGCTGTCCGCCGATAAAGCTGAGCAGCCGCATAATATATGCAGACAGCTGCAAATTGAATTCAAATGGAGTTCTGTCGCCACGGCAGCAGCAGCAGCAGCAGCGGAGGCTTAGGAAACCTGCCCTCCTAATCCCAGTCCTTGAACTCTCCTCAGCCGCTGTGAGAGCGGACGCCATGACGGTTCTGGAGTTCCAGCGCTGCTGGGTCTGATGAGCTTTTGTGCTCGTCGTGTGAATCCGCAGCTGCGATTCCGTTCCAAACGTGCGCAAATCTTTGTCTATATACCGCTAACGTCAAAAAAAACAGAATTTCGTGTTGTTTCCATTAAAAAAGAAACTAAATTAAAATCACTCGCAAATAAGCTTGCTCACGTGATTGTTTTGGAGAATAAGTCCTCTTATCTAACAAGTAGTATTTTAATCAATGTAAATAAATACGTTATACTTATAAGAACAAAGTATTTCTTCAGTGCATGTAAGCCAACGATGCGGATCCTGGTTCAGATGGTGCAGTGACGGGCGTGTTTATTATTTTTAAATAACTTATCGCATAAACAAACATATTCGTGTGTGATTTTAATTGTGTTTCTTACTGAATAGAGAAACCAGAATTGGGAAACTCTGTTTTTTTGTTGTTGTTTTTACATTAGAGAATATCAACAAAGTTTTGCCTGCATTTGTAATGGAAACACAGCTGATGTGAGTTTGAGTCCACATCAACATGGCCGCCTCGCTCTTCCTCTGTCACCTTGACTGTCTGATAATTGCTTTCCAGAAGTAATATACCCCCCTCCCACACACACACACACACACACACACACACACACCCTTCCCTTCACGGCCTGCTTAGCTCAGACTCCGTCACACAGAGTGCTTACAGGACAATAAAAGCTCCATCGCTCGGGAAAGGTCGACGACCCCGCCTCCTTCAGGCCTCCTCCCCGGCGCATTGGCAGCTATTTAAACAGCGCTTAAAACACACACATGCACACACACGCACCCAGCCTGGCCTCAGTGTGGAGTGAACGAAACGGGGTAACAAGGCCGGCCCTGGACTGGGACACGGAGAGCAGCAGCGTGACTTACAGCTCGGCCGTTGTGTTTTCGCTGACCGTCGAACACACACACACACACACACACACACTCTGATTCAGACGCACATCCGTCTGCGACTTGTTTACGCCGTGTAAAGGCGAGTCATTTTACCTTGTCCCCCCGCTTCTCTTTCGCTCCCCCCCCCCTCCCCTGTCAAGGTCCCGCAGACGAGAGCGTGATTGAGGGAAACGACTGCACGTTCGCCACCGACTTCAGCAAGATCCAGCTGCAGAGCAACACGGACACGCTGGGTGAGCGCGGAGAGGCGTCCGATCGGGGCCGCACGTCACTTTGACGGACGGCGGCGTGCGTTTTATAGACGTAGCACGTTTTATTACATGTGAAACCAGGCTTCCTACTAGAGAACACAGCAGAGGATGAGAGGACAGGCTATGTGTAATATATTGAGTCAGAGGCAGGAAGAGACACAAACATATCTTGCATACAGCAACGCTGAACCTGCGTCATAGATCACACAAAGCTTCCATCACACGCATGGCTTAACCCTTTAAAGCCTCATAACAAACATTCATCAGAAAATTCAGATTTGTTTTGTAATTAAGTATTGAATTCATTACATAATAGAAACCATTTTTGACTCAACCGCTTGTTTTCTAAATTTTGTTTGTGTTGTAATCAATACATGAGGATCCATTTGATTGTCGTTACCAAAAACATCTGTTTTATAAGCATTATAAGAACAACACTGCATTATACTTAAAAAGCATCCATTATATTTACAGATGTAAGCATTATCATACGTATTTCTAATTTATCGAGTAAGTTGAAATGGATAAATGAAAAAATGACCTTTTTTTTATCTGATTAATCAACAGAGTACTCAGTTGAATACTCAATGAGTAAAATTAGCTGCAGCTCTTGTAATGTAATATATTTAGTTGTAAATTCATACCTATCAAAACTTTCAGCATATTTCATAGTGATACAGTATTTACAGTTATAAAAAGTGAAAACACCCCCTCTAGTCTTGAAATTTAGAGAATCGGATCTTAAAGAGTCACCCTCCTCATCCACATTCACACACATTAATAATATTCCTATTCAAACTTGAAGAAGTAAATACATTTTCTGTGGTTTACAGAGCGACTGTTGGCGCGTTTTTATGCTAACTTTGAATCTCTTGTTTTGTTTCAGAGCAACTGCTGGGAGACTTTTTTGAGTTCTACGCCATGTTTCCGTTCAGCAGAATGTCCATAAATATCAGAAAGGTATTTAACAACCCAATGCAAATCAACTATAAGTATGATTCACTTTAATTTTAGACCTATTGTTTTTACTGCTTTTTTTTGGTATTTTATCGGTTTTGAAATTGCATTGTTTTACTTTTTTTCATCTCCTTGTAATTGTTCAGCACTTCATGTGAAATTACTTTATAAATAAAGCTGTTATAATAACAACAACAATAATAATTATTATTAATTATAATAATAATAATAATTATTATTATAATATACCGTTTAAAAATACCTGATATCTAAATAAAAAGCCTCCAAGAAGTGATAGCTCAAGAATGACTCACAATCAGGCAGGCTTTGGTCCAGAAGCTGATTTAAATAAATATATCACTTTGTGAATATTGACTCTTTTCATTAACTTACTGTAATTGTAATTGTTCCCAGTTTTATAAATTTAATAATTTATAAAATATAAATTATTAAGCGTCATTCTCAAAAAATCTAATATAAATCTCACATTTTTGACCCAAACCTCTGACCTCAGTCACCTCCCTTCTTCCTCTTGACCACTAGGTGTCAGTATTTGTCCTCCACAGTTCCTTGGAGCATTTTGTTGAACATTTCCTCTGCCACCACACTTAACTTTTTATATATAAATGTGTTGCATGTAACATTATAGAACAAAAATATATATATATAAAGCATTGCCACTAACTTCCTGTCATGGAGTCACTGTCATGGGTGACTCCATGACAGTGTCACCCATGTCATGGGTGACACTGTCACATGGGTGACAAACAGCCGAGGTCAAACATATAAGACATGTATTTCAAACTCTAAAATTATAAAGACAGCTCCTGCTTTGTGCTGCATTCATGTACATCCTGGAAAGTCATCACCACAAAGAAATTATTCAATTACCACGTTCACAAGAGGTAGTGAACCTCCTGCTTGGTTATTACATAATCATTCTCAGGACAAATAATGTCTTGGGGAGGGTTTAATGTGGTGGCCAGGCCATTCATGGACCATATTAGAGCTTAATAAATTGATCCCCCCTCTGAACAGAGGGCCATCCTGCCTAATATATGAGATTAATATGAGGTTTGACACAGCTGAGGACGCCTGCAGGTACGCTGTGGTCATGACCGAGGTGTATAGGCATTCACCAGTGCTGCTGCGGCCATCAATCAAATTTACTGTGCTACAATTCTTCATCTCATTCTGCCTCTTCAGCAGATTACAGCCAAATGGTACCGGGGAAGGTTCTTGACCGCTTTCTGACCCACACTGGGACGGTTGCCGGGCGCGATGAACCCCAGCATTATATATATGTGCTGCTGCTATGTCAATAAGCTCAACTGGTTTTAGTGAAACCTAGTGGCGGTGTTATGTAAAATTGACTTTTTGGAGCTTTAGATCATGTTATGATGTCATTCCCTCATCAAAAGCATAACTGGAGTGTTCCCTTGATTCTTTCATGCATGTTTGAAAAATCTTTTAATCTACCGCAGTTCCAAGGTTTTAAGTTTCCATCTCACAGAGCCGCCTTCACCCACTCCGCTCCTTCAGACTAGCTACTTCTCTGTGAAACAAACGCTTTAACGCTGTTAAAGGATTAATAGAGGAGCCATGTTGTGATGACTTCCTGAAGGCGGAGTTTCAGAAAGAGCAGGAGCTCCTTAAAGAGACAGAGGCTCAATTTCAAGGTGTCAAATTTGTTTAAAGTCATATTTGAAATTTACATAATTTTACAACTCAAGGGAACATAGTTACTTCATAGTGCTATAAAATGATACTATGTGGCTGGAAAACACATAGTACAGCCCCTATTATGCTGCAAAATTCATGTCACGCCTTTTTGTGCTTCAATTTGGTTCTACTATTTCTGAAAAGTGCTGTAAAAAAACAAAAGAACCCAGCCGATTTTTGGCAGCACGTTAATGTTTTTTGATATCTGGAAAGTGAGTAGTTTCGAAAACCTCCACAATTCGTCACAAATCAACAGGCGCTGCCCCTCACCGAGCAACCCCAGCGAAGGCCAGCCTGTCACCTAGCAACCCAAGACGAGCTCTAGCACGTTTGGTGACCTGGTGTTTTGTTGTTGATTTATCATCTAGAAACCAATCTCATCCAAGAATGATTTTGTGCAAAAAGTGTAATGAACATGTTTTGTGTCGCCTATAGACGTATAATGGGTCACCATTCAGGAATTCTCATTTAGAACCAAATCCATTCTGCTTTGCGTTCCTCCAGGGCAGAGAGCAGAACAAGCCAGAGATGGCGCCGCTGCACATCCAAAATCCTTTCGAGACGTCTCTGAACGTCAGCAAGAACGTCAACACCTCCCAGTTGGACCGCTTCGTGGCTTTGTGTCAAGAGAGCGCCTGGCTGCTCCAGCAGAGCGAGACCAGGACACAGAGAGGCAGCAGCGGGAACCGCACGACCACGCCTTGGGGGCTCGCCACCCTGCTCCTGCCTTCCAAGGTGGTGGGGATCAAAGGCCGCAAGAAGTATAAAAAGGAGGGGGCTAGCGAGAGGATAAAGAGCTTACTGGAAACTTTGAAGAACAAAAACGAGGAACCGAAGAGCTAGGACGCCTGAGGCTATCTTCACGTTTTATCAGAACTTCACCCAAACATTTGGGGCTGGGTTTTATTCTTCTGAACTTGTGGGAAAATTGCAGATTGCAACTTGGACCGCAGTCCCTGACATGGACAGATGGGGGTGTCCCTGCTCCCCTGTATGTGAATATGAGTTGAAATATAGTAATATTAGCTGTGTATACTACTGTAGAGTTCCTACTTTATTTTAATAAACAATAATGCTGTGAACTTTGCATCAGACCCGTTTATGACAGTTGGTTTTAAATGAGGTCATCAGAAAAACTCATGTTCACGTTGTTTTTACTATTTTTTAGATACTTTATGTAACACTAGTGCAAGTTAAATTGAGAAATAATGATGTTTTACTGGAAAGCATAAACACCTCAAAGCTCCAAAGGAACAAACACAACCTTACATATAAGCAGTTACCATCTTCCATGTGGATTACAGAACTGTTAATAAATATGTTTAAATAAATGCAGAATTGGAATGTTTTTACCCTAAACAGACATTGGGACACTTTTCTCCTCAGGATTTAGCATAAGTTTTAGTTAGCATGGTTTTAAATCCGGCTGAAATGTTTTAAATTTATAAAATTGTGCTGTTTTGGGCAAGTTGTCAGAATCTTGCAAATTAAGTAAAGTATTGGGAAAAGTTAATTTATTTAAGTAATTTGATCTGCTCATGAGTTAAAGCAGTTGAAGGGTGATTTTGCTATGTTCAATAAAAAAAAAAAATCTTTTTAACCCTCTTGCGGTCAGTCGGTCTCGCGCGTTTTTGTAGGTCCAGCTTTTGGGCACTTCGGCGTTTCATACGTCGCTCAGGAGGAATGCGGACATGGTCACGGTCGGACACCAGAAAAGCGGGATCAGACGTCAGTTCCCGAAACCACAAAAAAAAAAAAAACCTCGCACGCGGAGACCGCGGTCAAAGTAAAAAGCTCGTGGGGTCCAAATAACTGCGCAAGTGTTAAAAAAAGAAGAAGCCTTTTTTGCCTTCCTGCCGTCTTCTGTCAGCTAAACTACGTCTGAAGTGCAGTAAAGATCACATACGAACTGATAGGCTGTTTTAGCAATTAGCACATGCAACCAGTTTGTGAGTTTGAGCAACAGCTACGTGTTTTTAAGCCAGTAAAACCAAAGTATGTCATAGTTCTAAACTTCTGACACATAAACAACTTGGTTTTCAGCAGGTTATGTAAGTCTAATCTTAAATGTTCAAAGACACACATCACACATTCCACCATGTTGTTACAGAATGAGGTCAGAACCAGCATGTCAAAATGTGAATTCTCCCTAAAATATTTGCAAACTGCAAAAAAAAAAAAAAGTTTGGAGAGAGTGCCTTTGTTTTTAACCATCACAGTGTGATTGGGTAACTACAGGATGAAAAAGCTTAATGCAGCAAAGAGGGAAGTCGGCTGCTGCTAGAAGAGTTTATAAAGGCCATCCTGGGATGTTCATATTGATTCAACTATTCTTTGGCTCCCTTGTGTCCTGGCCGTTGGGGATATTGTTGCCCTGGAAGAGTCCACTGATGTCAGGACATTTCATTGTTGAATAAAGGTGACTACTCAATAACTTGGTATTGATTTGCTTTGACCTTGAATAAAGCCAAAATCGGGCCAACAAATGCCCACTAGAGAGTTTTAGAGGCCCAGGGTTTCTCTCTTTATGAATAACGGCTTCAGGTTTAATATACCTGATTGCTTTTGGTATTATATCTGGGATAACACCTGCTTCATTGCCTCTATCTCTAAATTTACTCAGTTTTAATTCATCTGTGTCAGTTCAAAGGTTGAATCTAATACTTCTCATAAACAGTTGATTTATTATAAAGCAAATCTCTTATCTTCTAGACTTACTGAAAGAAATGAGTAAGACAGTAAGAATGGATCCTCTCATCTTTGAATATGTTTTACATCACAACGTATATTGCAAAAGAAACCTGAAACCTGCACTCTCTTGACGCGCCAACTACTTAAAACAAATACTGTAAGTATGCCTGAAATTTTTGACATATTCTTTTAACAGAATCACTAGCCCCACTGTACTTAAAAATAATTTTGATTTAATAAATTAATACAGCATTTTCAAAGGCATTGAGTTGTGCAAGATTTTATTGATGGATATCAGTTATTTGAAGATGAAACACGAAGCCGAGTTCAAGAAGATTGCTGCTGCTAGCAGGATAACAGAACAACTTTTTGTTTGTTGCAGCAGAAACTTGTTGAACAGGGTAAAATTCTTCTGTCTCCAGACATGTGGCGCTAATTGAATGTGTTACAGTTAGCATTTTTAATTGAAATGTTTGCTAGTTTCAGAAAAACGTACAAAGGAATCAAGCTAAACTTGTGTTATTTTGTAATTTATTCTAATGTATGCACCAGCGTATGTCAAAGAAGAACAGCCACACTGTTCTACATAAAATATGTTTCCAAACTATTTTGATGTATAAGTACAAACTTATTAACTACTCGGTATTGGTACTTGGAATTGGCAAGTACCTAAGCTTGGAGAAACAGCTGGCACAGCCCCACAAATGAATCCAACAATCGTGTTTTTTGAGAAAGCCGGAGTCCCTGGAGGGAACCCACACATGCACAGAGAGTACAGACTCCCTACAGAATGACCCCAGGCTATAAACTGAATCCAGAACCTTGTTTCTGCAACAGCTAACCAGCTGCTCCACCATGTAGTCCTTAAAACAAACATTTTATAGCAAACAGTCAGAATTCCATTTTTCTAAATTAAATACTCCAGTTGGAATTGGGCATTTTAAGCAGAAAATGTTCTGAAACAATGACATCAAACTGTCAGCTGTCGTAACATTAGCATGGAGCTATTGAGCCGATTATTGGTTCATTGAAGGCAAAGTCAGCCAGCTCTGTGGTGACGTCTGCTGAACGGATTAACTCTTCAGAAAAACCTACCGGCTGATTTTTTTCCATTCTGAATATGGGAGATGAGACAATCTGCTTAAACTCCCTGACAGAAAGACGGTTTTTAACTCCACTTTTCAGTGTCTGCCTTTAAATCCCATAAAGTAAGAGTTGGTGTTAGTCGGAAAGGTCACCCATGTGCTTTTATTCCTCTGAGCGTGTTTGTGTGGGAGATAATGGAGGGGAGGGGTAAAAAAAAAGACCTCCGGGTCTTATGTGTTACGAGTGCATCTACAGGTTCCCGTCCTAAGAGAGAGCCTGAGTGTGTTTGTATATGTCCGGTTGAGGCCCTTGGGACAACGTTTGAGGAGTGGGGAGTGTACTGCAGTGCCCACAGCTGCTTTTTTGCTAATTTCACTGGGAGGTCAACCGAGGGGTGAGAGGATAGGCTTTTAACTACCTCCGCCGCTCCTCCAGCTGCCACTCCGCCCTTTGCCACCCGGCCACGGCTCAGAAAAAAAAAATAAAAAATGAGAGGAGAGGCTCGCTTTGAACTTCACTCAATGTCCCCGTCTCCTCGAGTCTAGCTTCAATTTCGCTTTTCAAATTCAGCATGCCCTGCTCTCTATCTCAAGTCATCTGCTTTCGTCTCCTCGCGGAGTGGCAGGCTTCTTTGAGGTTTGTTTATTTCCATGGGTGCGTTTCAGACTGCCGGAGCAACGGAGCGGTTACGAAACGCGGCAGTTAGCGAGGCACTGGGTGGAGAAACCATCACCTCAAGGGATCTGGATGAAATGCGACTGCAGGGGTGATAGCAGGGTTGATTTAAAACCAGCTACAAGTCACTGCTGATAGCTTAGAAAATGTAAAGTACTGTTTTTCTGCACTTATAGACCTCTCTGCAATAGCGTTTCCCCCATTTATTGAGCTGTTTATGGGATAATTACAGGGGCAGATAGAATCTGTGGCCACTTGCCAAAAGGTTACACCGTACTGTCGTCAAGGTTAATAGCCTTTTTTTCCCCAACTCTTCCCAACCGTTATAAAGTCAAGGTTTTATGTGACCGTCTTCCAGAGATAGAGCACTTCTGTTTGCAAGGGAACCACAAAACTGCGATGCCTGACCTTCCCAGTAATGACCTCTGCCCAGGGTGTCTTCAGAGTGACCCACCCCAGTTTCTGATTTATTAAGAAAACTGGTGAGAAGTGCCAGATGGATCACCCCTTTCAGAGCCAGACCAATGGCCAGAGGTTGCGTTGCTGCTGCTTTAACACGCCTTCAGAGGCGGCAAGAATATGAGACGGTGGCTTGAGGTTTTGAAAAACATGGGAGGAATGTGAGGAAAGATGTTAAAGGGGAAAAAAGGTGGGGGAGAGAAGTGGGATATTGGCTGAAGCCCCTCTCAAAGAACACTTTAGCATTCAAGGAAAAGCTGTTTGAGGTTGGAAGACCAGAGTGTTAGCGCATTGTGTTTGTTCTGGAGGCCTTATCAGCTGGAGGACTTTCAGAAGTCGTTTTATCACGCTAACCAATCGCTGCGCCACTCCTTCCACTTCCCCTCGCTGACTCCACGTAGACCTGAGCCAAGGGGAGAAATCGTTTCCAAAGGACTTCCCCTCGCAGTTCCATGAATTGTCCTCACAGCATTGTGAGTGATGTGGGTTTCCATGCTTTGGAGACGAGTGTCCCAGCACCATCGGCGCTACGGCTGGCTTTTGCGGTTTCTGTGGAGTGCCCATGAATGCACTCGCCACACGTTGAGGCCCACTGTAGGTTAGCGTTGTTTGCTGTGTGAAAGCAGAGATGTGAGGTGAAAAAGTAACATAAGAGTCCAAAAGCGCACCCTCCAACAATCGAAAACCATTATTTCTTTTACAGTGAAAGTCGGTGCCAAGAACCAACTGTACCCACCAACAGAACCATTGTTTGATTGCGGAGCTGGTTTGCCTCACTGGAGCCTGGGGAGTTTATGGCTCAGGCAAGTTACAAAGTGTTAGCAGATGTTTTGGTTTTTTATCACAAAGGCTTTTCTAATCAGACCACACAACAGCATTATGCATTCACCTGTCACTAGATCAGCGGCTTTAATTGCTGAGACATTAAAATCTCAGCGAATTATGGTAGACCAACAAAAAGTCTTCCCCTAATTGGGAAGCGAAAGGAAGAAAACACAATGGGGGGGCATTATACCTAGAAGTGATTTCTTTGTAGAACCAAAAAAGACCCAAAAACAATTGAATATCAGTTGATCTTAATCATTACCTCGGGCTGTGTTTAGGGTTGTTGTGACGGAAAGGAAAGGTGAACTTTCAAGTCTTTTAAAGTCCCTAACACATTTTCTTCTGTGATTACTTCACATTTTCTCCATCCATCTTCTAAAAATAAAAACCCTGAAACTCCCTGCTGACAAAAATCCTCATGACAGCCTGACGCTGCCACCACCAGGTTTTACAGTGGTTTGTGCAGAGCGTAGTTTTCAAAACGCATAGAATTTTTCATGTAGGTCAAAAAGTTACGTTTTGATCCTACCTGACCGAGAGACCAAGACGTGAATATCTGTGTTGGACTTTTTTAAGGGTATCAGAGTAAACAGGGGGATGAAAATAATATACATCACACTTTTCAAGTATTTAATTTTAAACAAAGTTTCTTTAAAAAAAAAAAAAGTGATATTTTGCTTTCAATTTACAATCATACACTATTTTATGTTGATTTATTAGATAAAATCCCATTGAAATATCTCAGGTTTTTATTTTTTTTGCTGAGACGTTACTTTACCACAGCACTGCACTCAGACATACATCATCTTTGTATCCCTGCTGTGAGTCATGGGTATCTATGGAAACTGCTGTCCCGCCGTGGTGCATCAAGCCCTCGTGAGCGTCTTCATGCCACAATTAGAGAATGTCTGTGTGACGGAACATGTACATGTATAGATGCCGACAATCTGCTTGGCGGTGCGGAGTGAGGTCTGTTTTAAAACCAACTTCAGATTTTCCTTTTAGGCAAGACCATCTTGAAGCATTCCAGTACCAGATTGTATCACAACTCAAGTATTTAAAAACCCTCAACAACTTTGCCAAAAATAACTAATGCGTAACAGCAGCTTGCTAGAAGTTTTAATTACAACGTAACTAAATTATAGGGGCCCTTCAGATTTGGCTCGGTGAGCCAGCGTCGGGGCGGTCCGGGCCGTTTGGGCCATCTGTGACCAGGAAGACTCCATTATCAAGCCTGTTCCAAGGAGAGTGCGAGTGAAGAAGAGGTGAAGGATTCGCCGTCGGGGTGGTGGTGATAATAACGTTGGCCGTATCCCCACGCCCCCCGGCCCAGCCTCCGTAAGGCTGATTTGTCTCCCCTCTTTTCCATTAGAGCCTAATCTACAGTCTGCGCCACGGCCAGAGAGAACCTTATCAGCTGTGTCAGAGCCTGCATGTCTGCTCCGGCCTTGGCTCTCTTCGCCGGTCTTCTTGCCTGAGCAGACACACGTACCCGCGTTTGGACTCCCGTCACAAAGTCAGTTCAAGTTCAAACTCGGATTGGAGACAACAGTTTAACGTGTGCTTAATAACTGTGAGGTTTTAAATCAAAATCAATATTGCTTCGCGGTAGCTGAACAGTTGACACATTTCATTCAGAATCAACAGCTACTCTGTTTTGTTTATTTTTGTTGCAGGAGACTTTTTCTATCATTTTAGCCAACGTATTGGCTAAAATTTCATTCAAAACTGAGATTTGTCTTTTCTTTTATAAAGACAGACTTATTACAAAGTACCTAATATTTTGGCCATGCTTAAAATCATGGCACTCGTTTTCAGATGGGAGATAAAAAACAAGATATTCTTTTCCAAAGTGTCTATTTGTTCTTTGAGCGTGACATCACACACCCAAGATCTGTCACATTGACAACATAACAAATTAAATCTTAAATCTACGGGTGACATATGAAAGAAAGAGGGATGCAGTGCTTTGATGCTAATTGTTAATACTATGACAACTGGAACAAGGTTAGAAAAAACGTTTTAAAAAAAACAATAGCAGGGGAGAAGGAAGGAAGTCAGTTATGCTAGCTTAACTTTGACAACCTCAACCCGTAGACGTGCTGCAGAATTCGGTGTATGTTTCGGTTCAGTTAAAAGTAAAAAAAGGCAACCCACACATCGGCTCTTCTGACAGATTATCAGTAGATGTTTACATTAGCTTATCAAACATAGCTGTGTCACATGATCACTTACTAATAATCACAAAATAAACATCAAACCTGCTAATATTACACTGTATTGGACCGAATGTTCTGTTCTCTGTGTGGGAAATGTTTGCGCGTTTTTCGGTGTTGAGTCCTGATACATTAGTGGCGCTGTTGTTTGTCAATTGCTATGGAAACTGACCAATAAGAAACAAACGAAATACAAGCGGTTTGGAGTTCTTCTTCAGTGACGTTTCTGCGTTATTTTCCCCTTTACTGTGGCACACTGCACTAAATTAATAAAACCTAAATCTCCAGGTTTCCTTTTGTGAACCGAATTGCTCTGCTTCGTCATGGATGGCGAGTAAAAGAATCGTCTCTTTGCCCTCCAGCGTTGTGTGCGTGGGCAAAATTTCTGGATATAAACAATAACACGCAATGTGTCTATACAAGAGCATAATTGGCATACATTTGAAAACCTGACCCAAGAATGGTTTCAGGCAATTAGTTTATGTACAGAGGACCAAGAACTGACCCCTGTGTGGGAGGGCCACACAACAGGGGCTTAACATTTATGTAATAAAAATAAATATTTTGTATTGGAATTATGCAATAGACTTTTTGAAAAGCAGGGTTTGGGATCTTTTATTTTCTAACCCTAAAAATGAGTGACTCTTTATGATATAAGAGTTTCACATCTGAAATGGATTGACCTTCGGATGATATTCTAATTTATTCAGATGCACCTGGGTTTTTTATTCCCTGCGCCGCCTTGCAGACATAATGGCATTCATTGCTGATTCAATTCAAATTCAGTATCTCTGTATTTCTGGTCAGAAACTTTTGGCTCATTTTTTTTCTCCAATTATTTTTGTCATCCAAAACAAAACGACTTCATTCCCTCTCTCTGATATTCATCTACAGTTTTATTTATTTATTTTTTCTTGCTGTATAAATTGAGACTTCCACCTGTACAACAACTACAGAATTCCTTTTAAAAGTTCCAGGGTTGTGCACAATTTATTTCATGTGTTCTTTGTAGAAAACTTTTAACCTTGAAGATGTTTTTTCCCCTCTGCCCCCTCATTGTTCCTGAGGAAGTGCAAATTGGAAATCAGTACATGAGTAGGAGTGGCAGAAATGAACCAAGACTGACAGAAAAAAAAGAATCTGGGTTTCCATGGACCTACAGACAAGAACTGAGCTTCAAGCTGCTGCTAATAGCTGAGCTACAGAGAAGCATGTTAGAGGTTTTATGCCAAACCCAATTAAAGTCAATGAATGTTTGAAGTTGCATTAGAATCAACAATAAGTCCACTTTAAACCAAGATCATGATGACATTTTAAAGAGGGAGTATTATGTAAAAATTTACCTTTTTTTTAGCCTTACATCATGTTATAATGTTATTCCGTCATCAAAAACATACTTGGAGTGTTCCTCTGATTCTTTAATGCATGTATGAGGAATCCTTTCATCTCCATGGCAACCTTTTAGCTGTGCAAACCACCTGGGTGGACCTAGCCCCACCTTTGAGGACGAAGCTCCTCTTTTGAGCTGCAGCTTCCAAGCTTCCAATCTTCTTCAGCGTTGTTAAAGGGCTAACAGAGGAACCATGTTGTAGTGACTTCCTGGAGGCGGAGTCTCAGAAAGAGCAGGAGCTTCATAAAGAGACAAAAGGCGTTAATTTACTAAGTCAAATTTCTTTGATACATAGATAATTTTTATAACAACTGAAGGTAATATAGTGATTTTATGCTATAAAATGCAACTATGTGTCTGCATAAAGCTGCCCCCTCAAGTTTTAATATCCTTGTTTTATTTCTTGCCTCTCACTTTGCCTCCATCTTGGGTCCAACCAATCTGCAGCAGTAACACTTCATAATTCTCAGAATCAGAAGAACATTCTTACAAAAATCGTAGCAAATGTTTTCTCTTATTATTACAGCATTAGCGAGTAGGAATAACTGAAGTCATCCAAACTGACCGGCAACGTATTTTGGATGAAGTGTTCAGCCTGACATAGTTCAACTCATGTACTTTTAGAGCATTTAGCCAAAATTTAACAGATGTTTTGGTATTAATCAAAGTGCTAAACAGCACTCCTACATGTTGGGTGGAAAATGCAGTGAGGACTTGTAGTTCTGGAGAACAATATTGGGTGTGAGAGTGGGAGGGACAAAGACAGCAGTGTGTGTAAGCTGGCAGATGTACACAGACCTGCACTGTGTGTGTGTGTGGATCTCCTGTGGGACCTCGCATTAGGTCACCCCCCACAGTGTCCCATGAAGCCATCCAGATGTGTGCAGCACAGAGAGATGGCTTTCACTCGCAGAAAATGGAGCACGGATTCTGCGTGGCTTTGATCGCGGCATCGCAGCGACTTCCTTTTTCTTTTTTTTGTCGCAGAACCTGCACGTTTTATCTCTCGCTGCTGTAATTGGGAGCACAGATCCTGCGCCACCTCTTGCTCTCTGATGCGAGAAGGCTGCTCAGAAAGGTCGGATAAATATAGACCGCCCAACCGACTGGTGGAGGTATCGGCACTTAAGAGTTAACCCAAATTCCCTAAACGTGTGAAAACACTTTGTGTTGTGTGTTCTTTTTCTTTCTTACCACATCTGCTTGCATGCATCAGACGCCCTCCACACAACAGAAAGGAGGTTACAGCCACTGCGTACAAATCCGAGAAAAAGAGAGCAAACGTAAACACGTCCCCGGGAGTTTTGCCCTGCTCCTACAACACATTCCTAGTAATCTCTTCCTCCACCTCCACAGTGTGGAGAACAGAGGGGGGAAAAAAGGAGAGAGATCAAATGCAAACTGCTTCTTCTGCTTCCCTCCCCCTCCCCCCCCTCCCATCGCGCCTCACCGTCTCCCACCTTCCCTGTGTGCTCCCATTAAACTGGATCTGCTTCCTGTTGCATAATAAAGTCCCTCTAAAGCCCTGTATCGGCTTCCTGTGCAGGTTCACGGTGTGGTTAATGAAGCCGCTATCAGCTCCCAGAGCAGGATGGGGGTCTTATTAGAGCCAGAGGAATGCGGCGGGGCCCCCGTGGATCCCAGGCTGCTGCCAGCTCATTAGAGATCATCTGGAGCCCGGCCGGCTGATTGGATGATGTCCTGGCTGCCTGGCTGACCACTGTGATTGACCTACTCGTCCGTTTGTTTGTTGTCGTTTTTGTGCTTATTCGCTCTGTCATCCCGCGCCTTGTTTAGGGTCGGGTCATACTAATGGCCTTATCAGACTGACATCCCACTCAAGAACCACAGCACAACCAAATCTTTTTTCCCCCCTTTTCCTCGCCTTCTTTTCCCTTTCAGATTTATTTATTTTTTGTGTCTTTCCTACTCTGGGATCTTATGCAAACAGTGTTAGATTCTCTCCTAAAAACAAAAAGGAAGAAACTATGGCTAGATGATAAATCAATAACAATATACAGTATATCGCAATAGGCTACCTGATGGAATATTCCATATTCAACATATAGAATAGTCACTGAAATCTGATCTAGAACCGCACAGCATTATGGGAGATGTAGGCAGATGAACTGCTCAACCTTTCACATCAAGCTGAGCATGGTTGGTGGGCTCAACTAACTCACTCACTCTTTAGTTACCTAGCAACCACCTGTTGAGTAGCTTGAGCAGCAGCAGTTTCAGGTTTCACCACCGTGCCTCAACTGCTTCAAAATAAACAGTGACATGAAGTATAAACTGGGAAAAAACAGGAAAGGTAGCACTAGCTTGGCAGTATTTCAAATATTTAAATCAATAATTATTGACACCCATAATTATTGATATCGACCGATATGAAACACTTATAAGTTCATCAGCCATATTACTTGCTGTTTAAAGGGGCAGTAGTATGTATTTTCCAGACACATAGTTCCATCTTATATCACAATCAAGAAACTGTTATCTTCACTTGTTATAAAAATGCCATATATATCAAACAAGACTAAAAAATATATTTGACCTCACAATTTAACACCATAACATTGGGCCTCTGTCTCTTTAAGAAGCTTCTACTCTTTCCGACACTCCGCCTTCAGTATGTCATCACAACAACATCTTTTCCATAAAGCTTTTTAACACCATTCTTACCAGCGTTGGACTGAGAATTAGTTCCTATGATAAGCTCAGCCGATGCACAAAAACATCACGTTTCTATGCCAGCCATTGAAACGCAAGAATTGGATTGGAGTATGAAAAATATACTCTGTAGAACCCCACTTTAGGAAACTGTATCATCTCTAACTGCTTCTGCAGAGAGATGAAACCTTGCAATAGCAAACAACGTCTGAAGGTTATTCATCAAGTTGAGACTCTGGGGTTTGGGGCCTATAGTAGCTAATCAGGATCCCTTTACCTCAGAGCATCCCAACATCCAACTGGGAGTTCCATATAGGCCAGTGTTGGCATTGTACTGTGTGTTTCTGCTACTGACAGAGTGGAGTTCATTACTTTGCCCTTTGGGCAGCAATGGATGGCAAGTAGGTCAGAAAGAAAGTCGAGAGAATGAAAGCATTTTGAAGACAGAAACCTTACTGGGGGAACCAAGAGAGACTGGCCTTTCCTCCAAGGGGAATCATTAAGGTAACAGGATAGCACTGTTTGGGATGTGGGAGGAAGAGGCCATGCAGGCAAAGACAGGGTAACAGCATGGTGTTGATGCTTTTCTTATGGACGGAGGACTTTTCCTCAGAAAGCTGCCGGGAACGGAGGGTGAATGCAGATCCAGCTGATGAGGACACAGCCGGGGGATTCCGGAAAGAGACTACACTTTGGATTTGCTCGTCATGTACGACGCAAAGCAGATCCATTTCCCAATCCTTCCATGCGTGCATGAGGACAACAAGTAAGAACGTAAAAACGAGAGTAATAGTGTTCATTTTTTTATGCTGTGACTGCAGGGCGTGCCTCCCTCAGCTGTGCTTAGGTAGCAGGCGCGGGGGTAGAGGCGCGGGCCAAAACACTCCACACTCCAACAGCAGGTTTTCATTTCTCCGTTAGCGAGGCAGGTCATCTTAAGCAGACACCAAATGTGGATTTGGCCTGGGTTTATTTTCTTTTGATTAAATAGGCATTTGGGGCATGTGCAGCCCAGCCCACCTCTCTATAATGCCTTTATTCTCCAAAAAACTGGCAGAGGGAGGGGGGATGCGAGTAAGGAAGAGGTGAGAGTGAATCAAGAAGAAGAAGTGCCTGTGGATTGCTGCTTTCTGAGACTCCTTGACATTATTCATTTAGATGTTCACATTCCTCCTCTTCCTCATCACCTACTTTTTTCCCATTTGGTATGAAATTCCACACATGCCTTTCATTTGGAATGAGGCTGTTCAGAAGCAAAGCTGTCTCACGGTTGTGGAATTTTCCACCCTCGCCTCCGACGTTAGACCAAAAGAGATGCAGAGTTTGCTATCAACGGGCGGAGGGGCTAGTGGGAACGAAAAAGCAACGCAAAACCCGTTGCTGTTTGCTCAAAGCCTTTGTTTGCGGCATAGCATCGGGGCTGGGGAGGGCGAGATAACGAGTCGGAGGTGAGAGGTGACAGAGGGATGAATCCGGCCGGCAGAAAGGAGGAGAAAAAGAATATTTATCTTGACCTGAATGACCCCTGCTCGTTATCCTCCCCACCCACCCACTCCCAAACACACATTCAGAAAACGTTCGCCCATTACCCCTGACATTATGAGACAAATCTCAGCTGAGTCACGGCTCTTAATGGGCTTTCAGCCCCCAACAGAGTAATGACGGCTGTTACGTAAAAACACCAAAAAGGACAACATATTCTGCTTCCCCCGCCAAAAAAAAAACAAAAAACGAGCTCTTCTGTTTCAGCGCTTCTCTTCTGGGGTCTCCCATAACCCAACCACTCGCCGTGCGATGGATCTTACAGTCGCGCTCCATGCGCATTTGACCACTTGGCCTGTTTTTGTGCTCCACGTCCTCAGCTTGGCATCTGCCCGCCTTTGTCTAACCAGAGAAAAAGATGGGTTATTAAAGGGACCCTGAATAAAAGGCCTTTGAAGTTTTCTCCGGCAAACGGCGGAGAGGATAGGGGAGACAGTTGGGTCTCTTCTGCTTGAAATAGTAATTATGCTAACGCTTTGATATTTTGGATACTGGGAGAGCGCGTTCGAGTCTCCTATTCTCAGTGCAGGAACAGAGAGGAAAAGAAATCTCTTGGATAATAACCGCACTGATGCATGGAAAAAGCTTTATTCCAAAGTGACTTCTGAGGAGTTTTTTTTCCCCCTTTCCCTCGCAAATCCCAACATGAAGCACTAATTGATATTGAGCCTACTGACCAGCTTCTTCTTCTTCTTCTTCTTCTTTTTTTCCACTCCACTGATGGCACAACGCCATAAACCAAAGCATAAAGGTTTCAATAACGATCATAGATTCGTTCAGAATTTAATCTCAGAAAATCAAAAGTGATCTCGTTTATTGACATTTTTCACATTTTTGTCAACTTCAATGGTTTTTGTTCAGATTTTATGCAACAAACAAAACAAGAAAAGTACATTTACATCAATTCTGAAAATTGTGTTGCTTGTTTTCAACCTCTTTCAATTATAAAATCCAATCAGAAATCCAAAAGTCAAAAATGTTCGACATTTGACAGTCAAAAATTTCAGACTTTATGAACTCAGAAAATTTGTTTTTTGGCAGAAATGTACTCTTCCTTTTTCTTTCTTGCTCCCTACCATGGAACTAATACACCGTCGTAGACATCTCCTCTGCCATCTATGTTTCGGAAAATCCACGGCTGTGCCTCAATGATGTACTCACAGGAAGTGAAGAGAGAGTGACTCTTACCCTTTGGCGCCCCTTTCTGTTACATGAAACCCACCCCTGCTGTTTGACCGACTCCCTCTCCCCACCCTGTGCTGCAAATGAAAACAAGGATGTGGTCCAAAGTTAAAGGAAAGGGAGGAAGAAATTGAAATCTTTCATGCTGGTTGTTGAGCACAAAAAACAAAAAAGGCTCATAGAACAATGTCGATAGGCCAGTTCTGACAAAGTGCAAGATGGATGGCGAGGGATGAAACGGAGGTCAGTCCCTGGATGAGTTGAGAGAGAGACCCAGTGAGCGGTGGCGCTTATGGGCCGTCGGGTCCGGCTGTCGACTCAGCCCAGAGTCTGTCCTCTCCCTGAACTTAGACTCAGGCAGGTGACACAACTCTTCGTCTCACAACAGCCGATATCAATAACCGCATCAGAAGTAAGCGATGGAAGAGGGAGGGAGCGGGTGGTGTTTGTGGGAGGGGCAGCCGTTTTGTTCTTCTTTCTATTCTTAACAATTGATAAAACAGGAGGTTTATTGCTAAAGGCTGGGGCCCTCTATAAATATACCACCAACGCAAAACTCCAGAATAGTCCTTCTGTCGCTGATGGGTTATTTTCCCTCATTAGATATTTTCTAAAGCTGGTGGAAAATGTCACTTCGATACCATTCATGTGTGAATGTGAAACATGTGTGAGAGACGTTAGAAAAACCCAGAAAACATGCTGGATGTGACCTTGAATCTTCACCTGAATTACAGCTTTTGTCAAGCTGCAGCTGATTAAATATACATGGTGTGGCATTTTCATACATCACTGTCAGCAAACAGCTGAAGGCAGCATATTTAGCATCTCCCCGAAAGCTCCTGGTTATTCTGGATGTTGGAAGTCTGTTTTATTTAAGCTGGGATTACAACTGACTGATTATAACTGTTTTAGTTGGTAAAGGGGATAATTAAGGGGAAATCTGTTAAGAAGTTGTGAACGGAAAATATCTTACCTTATAAAATCTGTCCTTTCTGCTACAGTCACTGGAAGTATTCACTTACTTTGCTCCTTTTTTCACATTTTAAGGGTGTTTTCACACCTGATAGTCCTGTAGACTTGGTTTGATTAGAGACCAAAGTTGCAACATTTGTTCCATTTTCAGCTGCTGCGGTTCGCTGTCACACTGCACTGTGCCAAACAAAACACACCCTTTGACAACCGGTTTGCCTCCTCACCTGTGGCGGCGCTGCACCAAGAATAACCGAGAAATTACAAAAAAAAACCTCTGAAGAAGACTCTGAGCGCAAGTCCCTTTTTTGTGAAATGTGAAATTTTAGCAGAATTTTAGCATCGTAGAATTTCTCTTTTGTCTTTGGCAAAAGACCGTAAGTAATTTCTCCTGCTAGCGATATAGATTCGAGCGTTTGTTTTGGTGCCATATCGTCTCACCTGGATTTTTTTGACACTGGTGAAAAAATGCATATGGCGATATCAACCGGTGATGTCATTTAACTCAGCGCCATGTTGTGAGTATAAAGTATAGGTGTAAACTATGGATGTTCCAAAGTGTCAGGTCACTCCTCCTGACCAAACTTAACTTTCCTTACCAGTTGTAGAAAACCCTAACTAGCTGTTAGCCTGGGTTGCTAACTCACTCGTTTGGTGTGAGACTCTATTTCTCACTCTCTTGCTCTGCCTACATTAATCTCACTCTAAATAAGGAAAGTTCCTGCACTCCGAGAGCATGACGCGTTTCCATTACTGCTGCTCGTTTCACTCAGATAGCTCTCTACGAGTTTCTGATTGCTCTGCAGATGCTCGCAGTCTTTGTAGGGTCACTGTCCGTACGAATCAGTGCTGCTGCTCTAGAATTTTACGTGGGACGCGTTGATTTAGGGTGAGTTTCCTCTCTCTCAGCATCAAAGGTAAATTCTATCAGGAATCCACAAATCACTTCATTTACAAATCAATATTTAAGAACGGCGTCGTCCGCATGTGTGGCAGCCCAGTTCTTTATTAACAGTGTTGGACCAGGAGGCATCCCGGGAAGGCTGCCAAGCTCTGAGAGCAAATAAAGTTCTGCACTTTAACAGCGGTATGTCAGTCTGTTAAAGTCAACCACAAAGCACTGATTACACAATTTTTTCCATCTGCACCCGTCCCGCTCCAGGCTTCACTCCCAATCTGACAGCTCCATATGAAGCCCAGGACTGATCGCTGTTTCATTAAGGTGAAGACGCTGACTGCATTGTCTTCTATAGGTAAGATATTCACTGCGTAATAACGCCGATTCAAAACACGAAACTCTGTGCTGCCATTTTAAAAAAATATTACACATTTGTTTTACTTTCTCACTGCGTTGTTGCTGCAGGAGGTGCATTCAATATTGATGCTCCATAAGTGCTGTACAGTGGCTCTCAGCTCTTGGTTTATGGCCTATAGGGAACGGCAAACAGAAGCAATAAAGCTGAAGGACTGTAAACCAGAATAATTAGCTAAAAGAAGCTAAAACATGGTCTGCTGTCTGCCAACTGTTTGTTCTAATTTCATATATTGGTGGTTTTTAAAATATTGATTAGATCAGAGCCAATTTAATAACAAAATGCATTAGATGTGTAGAAACATGACTTGACTGACTTATGAATTAAATTTTAAAGTATGTTGTTCCTGCTGTACCAAGTTTGCCAAAGACAGTTTTGGTGACGGTAGATGACCTTCCAATAGTCCATGTGACTGTGAAATGGATGTGGAAGACCACCTGTGTTTCCTTTACAAATGTGTGCTAAAGGTTGTCCGTTATTCCGCTAATGCCGAAGAAACGTTCGCAATTTCAAAATTGCAGTGTTTCCATTAAATGAGAAACGCAATTAAAATCACACAAGAATTACTTTTTCACGTGATAAAGTTGATAAAAAAAAAAACATACCACAGCATCATCCTTTTCGTCTTCTAATGTTCAGTTGTTGTTTTATTAAAAGTTCTTGTGCTAGGATGATGTGGTTTTTCAGCTGTATTTAAATTTTCCAAAACTGCATCGGAAACACTTTTTTTTTTTGCATCACATGAGTCACATGGTCAACATTTACTACAGATGGAAATGCTGAAGAAGACAACAGGAAGTAGCAGCAGGATGATAGTTTGCTTTTGTTTTTTTGGACCATGTGCAGCTGGTTCCCCAGAGCTCACACACTTAATAAAAAGTTATGTGTCACTCCAGAGTGTTGAATCCGTTGCTCTTCTGTAAAATCACCAACTACAATTTTCTTAAAACTGATCGAATGGAATATTTGTATGCCTGTAAAAGTCCAGTCTTCAGCATATTGATAGGCCTGGCAACGCCTAAATAATCAGGTCGTTAGCTATTAATATCAGAGTATTTTTTATGAGTGCTGACTTGCTGTGTTTCAATTCAGAAATGACATCACTGTCATTGTCTGAAGAGGCTGCCAACAATGAATAGTAGTGTTGCTGACATTATCATCCATAAAAAGGTCTTTCTGACGTCACTCAGAACAAGTCATTTTCACAAAGGAGCAAATGCATCAAAGTTGACGGACTGTCATCAAAAAGTCAAAGCAAGAACATTATAAATGAAAGACACTGGGTAAGTAGGTCTGAACGTTGATGTTTCTCTGGAATGTTACAAATGGATTACCATATTAGTGGTATTAACAAAAAGATCACAAGATATGTCGAGGTATAGTTCGGTTATGGCTTTGCACAAACAATTCTCTCCATATTTGGCCTCATGAGCACATGTTGTCTAATGAATATACTAAGCTATGTTTTCTTTAAGTACACAGAAAACACCTTCTTCTCTAGCATATGACTATGGTATGAACGGTTACTCCATGTCTGTTAGAAAAAACGTCAACCCAGCCAGGAGGTTATTCAAACTGGAATGAATGTGTGCAGTGAGTGTTACAAGAAATACCAGTATTAGCAGAAGGATGCGGTTTGGGAAGAGAAGGATTTTAACTCTCAAATATCTCCTGGCTTTTTTAAAACTAATATATCCCAAATCCAAAACTCCAGCTCTCTGTATCTCAATATTCACTGTGTCATGTGGAAACCATCCTGTTTGAAGATCCCCAGACTGAAAAAAGTCTACATGGATGTGCTTCTCTTTTTTCTGGTTATTTCAGCTCAGCCGGTTGGTGTCCTTGTCTATCTCCTGTTCAACTGAAGCCTGGTTGGCTTGTTTGATCAGCTGCGAAAAGTTTTTAACCACATTATGACAAAAACAGATGAATTCTTGTACGCAACGTCTCACCTCGCAGTTTAAAAGTCAAGTCAATTTACTTATTATTATAACGTACTATATATTCGTTTCACACTTCAGCAGGAAGGCAGTTCAAAGTCACCAATCGACAAACATGCAACAAACATTGCATTTCGTCAAATGCCACCATCAAAATCATTAATACTCACCAAATATGTTGAGCAATGTTCCACTTGCTACTAATTAAAGGCAACGCTAAACAGGTGGGTTTGTAGTCTTAATTTAAAGGAACTCAGTGTTTCGGCTGTTTTGCAGTTTTCTGGACGTTTGTTCCAGATTTATGGTGCATAGAAGGTGAATGCTGCTTCTCCATGTTTGGTTCTGGTTCTGTGGATGCAGAGTAGAACCAGAACCAGAAGATCTGACGGTTGACGGTTGATACAACAACAGCAGGTCTTTACTGTATCGTATTGTGGTGTTTTATAAACTAACAACAGTATTTTAAAGTATATTCTGTCAGTGGAAGGACTTGTTCTTCAGGTGATACAAGACCGACTTGGTAACTGTCTTTACGTGTCTCTGAAGGTTCCAGTCTGAGTCCATCACCACACTCCAAGTTTGGGCCTGATCGCTGGTTTCTGACTGTAGATCATTCCTCCTTAGATCCAAAGATTACAACTTCATTTCAGTTTTTCAACCTCCCCCTCCCACCCCACCAGTGTGCAGACGGAAGGCAAAGTCGTCTTTCCGTGTCTTTCAGTTAAACGTTTGCCGCTCTCTGGGGAGGCTGTGCTCTCCTCCTGCTGATGTGGAGCAGTCTGTCTTTGTTGTTTTTGGAGGCCAGAGTTACACACTGTGCGCTTCTACGGTCGACTCCAGTTCGGTTCGGCCTATACGTCCTCCGTGACGCTCGCCGCTCCTGCTTGCCTTCTGAGGGTTAGTTAGTTGGTGTGTGGCGGTCAGCCAGGAACATGTGTGAGCAATCTGCAGAGTCAGACTAGTGTGTAGAAGGTGTGGGTGCTTGAGGTTGCAGATGCCCTTTTGTTGTCTGCAGGATGAAGAAGGGTTCCCGTACCTGCTCGTTTGCTGTAATTAAGCCGTAATGATACCCTCTCTGCCTCTGGCCTCCTACACATGATCCTCAGAGGTTTCCTCGCCAGAGTTTTCAGCTGAAGGTGTAGCTTTCTGTCATTTGTTGAAAGAAGAGAGATGCTTGAAAGGAGTTCTCTGAACCCTTTGGATCCTTAAACGCTGGAACCCCCAAGGCCAAAAAAAGGCTGTTCGCATTAACCTCCAAACGTGGACACCCTGCCCTCTGAGAGTAACCCCTGACCTCTACCTCCACTAAACATCTAACCTCCACTCAGCCCTCTCAGAGACATAACAGAGCCCCTGTTAGATTATAGACTTCCTGACTGCGTATTGGCCAGAGCCACATTCAGGGCGGCGTGGGTTTCACGTTATGGTTAGACCAAACACTGCGGTTCAGATTGCTACCACGAGATGAACTTTAGCGTTTATTCCAGCATGCAGCCTTTCAGACTTGACTCCCCTTTGTTTGTCCCAGAGGAGTTTATTAGTATAATGTCCTCCCCACCTCTGGAACAACAAACTCTCTGCGGTTTCATACCCTACCGGAGCAGCAGATTGAAGCGGATTCAGTTTTCCAGATTAAAAAAAAGAACAAAAGAGCGCTCCAACCAGTTGTTTTTTGGGAAGGGGAAGAGAGCGACGGTGGCTCTAATACATTGTTTATGGAAATGTATTTTTTCTGTTTGTTTTCCTGTCAAACATTTGCCAACTCAGACTTGGCACTTAACATAAGCTCCTGAAACCAGTCTCAGTGTGAGTAATGAGTGTACGTTTATTCCAAGAAAGGTGATAACCGCAACAGCCAAGAAGCAACATGCTCCCTCCTCCGACCTACATGGTAGCTTATTCAACTCACATGACAAATGGAATGCCTTTGCTCTATAAACAACCGGCATGTGGGTGTGAAACTTAAAAGCCTGCGCCGTAATTATGATGGGTGCCTTTTTTGGTTACTGTACTTCTTCAGAGTAGCTGTCAGCCTAAAAAGCGCGTAGTGACAGAATCAAGCTGTCCGGCAGTTTAAAGCATGGTGCCAGGTTGGTTTTAGCACAAAGACCTATCGAAAATGTTCCCATGGCGTTATCTCCTGGAATGCAGCTTTCTACAAGCAGGGTTCCCACAGAGACAACAGGAACATGTTTCCCTCACCACTGAGGCTGACCAGTCAGCAGGGACGCAACAGAGTTCACAGTTTGCCAGGAAGTCCAGAAGCAGGGAAGACGTCTGGAAGCTGGATAAAGATGGGTGAAGGAGAGGTGAATCTCCTTCAGTTGAATCTGTTTGTCTTTTTTTATGGTTTCATTTGTCTCGGGGTGCATTCACAACAGTTCTGTTAAATCTGCTTTAATCAAATTCTCGTTTGTGTAGAAAGTCTGGTTCGCTTGGGGAGGTGTGAATACATAATCTAACTCTGATGTGGACCAAAAAAGCGAACTCTGCAGTTCGAATGCATATGTGAACGCCATCCGGACCTGGTACTGCTCCAAAGCAAGAAGTGAACTATAGCACAGGGTATCCTGGGTCAATACAACCAAAGCAAACCTGCAAGTCTACCGCTGGCTGAAGAAATTATTGATGGCCGTTTACTAAAGACCAATGAGAAATCTTACAACCCCTAAAATCTGACACAACTCCATTTTTGTTCACATTTTGTTAAGAAGGAAGATGCACTCAGTTTCTTCTTTGGAGGTTTTCATATTTTCTTGAGATCTTGGTGCAGGGCCACCACAAGTGAGGGGGTGAATCGATCCAAGTCTACCACACTATCAGGTGTGAAAACAGCCTTAGTTTTCATTAAGGATGTAGAGATGTGCAAGTCTTCACATTCCTTAACTTTTCCACATTATGTCATGACTTGACACAAACTGAAGTTGATGTCAAGCATGTCTTACATGTAGCTGCTATATTGTGATTTGATATTCACAAGAGCTGAGTTATTTGTTCTTCTGTTTTTGTACTGCAGCTCTACCATTGTATCATTTTCATAAAGTAATGGAAATCTTCCACCTTCAGATGTCAGCAGAATCCTTTTCTGTCCTACCATCACAATTATAAAGGTGTAGCGTTTGCTTAACTCTTAAGGCACGGGAACAGTTTCCTTTGGTTAGATGAGACAGTGGTGGAGCTTTTTAGCCACAGACGCTGCATTTGTGTAAAACAAATGATGTCTGGAAATGAGGAAATGCTATAGGCCTAAATTGTTCTGTGAACCTTGTTAGATTGTATGCCACTATGAAGTCGTTGAAATACCAGGAGAGTTTAGATAAACGTTGGTCTTTCGACGGAGTAATGATCCCAGACTGCCGACCGTATCAACGCGGAAATGGCTCACCAGGCGCAATAATAACCTTCCACTATGACAATCTCAGTCCTCAGAACTAAATGTCACGGAAAACCTCTATTGACCTAAAGAGAATGATGATGATGATGATGATGATCTCGAGAGATTGTGCAAAGAGGAATGGTCAAAGATCCCTCTCCCCAACCTTTAAAATGCTAGAGGAGAAGACCAGTCGCCATCCTGTTGGCAGATGGGGATGGTGCAAAGCTTAGCAAGAAGGGAATTGACAATTGTGGAACCTCTGATTTAGTTTTTGTAAAAGCATTTACCTCTTAATCTGGTGCTGCTGTAAAAAGATTCATTTCAATTAGTAGAAATATGTAATATCTATTACTTAGGGCTTTACATCATGTTATAATGTTATCCCCCTTTCAAAAGCAGACCTGGAGTGTTGCCTTGATTCTTTCATGCATGTTTGAGAAATCCTTTAATCTCTCATGGCGACCATTTAGCTGTGCAAAACACCTAGCTGCACCTAGCCCCGCTTTTGGTGACGAAGCTCCTCTTCTGAGCTGCAGTTTCCCAGCGTCCGAGCTTCCACCTCACAGATCAGCCCTCCCCCCGTTACTCCCACACTCAGCTCCTTTAGACTAGCCGGCAGCAATAAGCAAACACCTGGTGGAACGAGCTGCTTCTCAGTGCAACGCTGGAAAAAACGTTGTTAAAGAATTAATAGAGGAGCCATGTAAGGAGGACTTCCTGAAGGCAGAGTTTCAGATAGAGCTGGGGGGTTTAAAGAGACAGAGGCCCAATTTCAAGGCGTTAAATTACGAAGTCAAATTTCTTTTCAAGTCATATTTATATATATAAATATATATATCTATATAATGCATTTTTATAGCAACTGAAGGCAACATAGTTACTTGATTATGCTATGAGATGGCACTATGTGCTGTTGTTGCGCAACACCCCCCCCCCCCCTCCTTTCTGTCTCTACTCTCTCACTCTCGTACTTCCTCTTCTGAGAGGGGAGATGTGCTACCAGCTCTCCGTCTAACGGGTCCGTTGAGTTTCCTAAATCTGCTGGGATTTACCCTGTCCAGAACTGAAGTAAACTCTGTTTAAGCTGGTTTCGAGAAACGATTCGCCTGGTTATCTGACGGCCTACATCCAGGTGTCCCACCCTTCTTCCCCCTGTGAATTAGCCAGACTGAGCAGCCTACAGCCAACTAGTTTCACAGAGCACACCTGTTAATGGTCGCTCGTTCTCTATTTTACAACTTGCATTTGTTATTGAACCAGGTAGGTTTTAGTGACTCGGGCGAGTCCCAAGGATGATGTTTTACATATGGGCTACCAGCAACCTAAAAACATTTTCCACTTTTTCCTCTCCAGAATCAAACATCACAGCTATTTTACAACCATCAAAGAACTTTAAGGTGACTCATTAACTGAATGTCCACAACATCTTTTAGATTTTCTTTATGCTAAATATTTTATTAGTAAGGCATTTTTGCAAGGGTCAGTACAGCTTAATTCAGTAGCAGAAATAATCAAATAAGTAAAATCAATCATCTAGTCTATCTTTCCCTACTGCTGACACTGAGAACTAAAAAAGGGAACCTTTGAGAGAGACGGACGGAGTTTGGTGTTTCGAACCCCAGACCTGGCTTGATGATGAAGAAGGTGCTGCAGCAGGAGGAAGATGTTGATCGGCGAAGGCCAGGATCTCCGCAGGTCCGATGAATTTCTTCTCCGCATGGATGGTGAGGTCACACAGGACTTGGTGCTGGCAGGAAAAAAGGCACCAGTTCTTCTTCTTTGTCTTTGCCTTTGTCTTCATCTTTGTCTTTGGGGTCAGAACCCAGCCGATGAGAGAAGTGCGATTCGAAGCCACAGATTGTGGGCCAGACGGGTTGGTCTCCATGAGCAGGACAGTCTTCGGCTCCGTGGCCCCGGCTCTTCTTCAGCTGCAGAGTTCTTTGTCCATCTCGATCTTGGCTCGAAGCTGCCCGGAGGATCCAACAAAAGGTTCCTCTTTTGCACCCACCTTATATAGGGTTTATCCGTCTGCTTAGACAGATGATCTCATATCCGTCACTGTCTTAAGAGACATCATGTCATGATGTCTGTGCCAATGTCTCAGGGTTGCTCAACCTCCTATGTCCAAATAAGGTGCTGATCATCTCTGCTCTCCTGTTAGTTCCCCTGTCTCCCTTAGCCTGTCACCTTTCACCTACCATCTACCTCCAACATATCAGTGATGTTTAATTGCAGTTACACCTTTTTACACCATTTCAAGTTCAATGTCAAAATCACATTTATATCACATTTATTTTCTTTAGCTTCTCTGATTTAGCATTCATTTATAATTTTATAACCATAACTTATTAATTATTCTTATTATAATCTTAATGTGAGTTATTACAGATGTTTTTCTGAAAAGAAACCAAGAATAATCCATGATTCTAATTATTTAATACCAAAGTTACATTTGCTTGTTTTTCTTATAAGTGTTCTCACAAATATAAGTGTAAGTATTATTACAAGTAAATCAATATTAATATAAGTATTTTACTTTGAGTCTTATCAAATTACTCAAAATGTTTAGATTTAATTTTTTAAAACTTTCATGCTTTAAAATAGTCTCAGCTATTTTTATAAATCTGCAGGCTGGAAACTTCCTCTTTTTCCAGGAAACCTGCTTTTCTTGTTTCATGAATCTCTCTGACTGACTATGATTTCTTATGATTAGATAGAAAAAAGTAGAATTAAAGCAAAGTTTGCATGAGACAAAAACAACACACACAACTAGATTTATTTTATTGACACTTAAGTCTACTGTTGGGCCTTGATGTCACTTGAGTCATTCATTTTAAAGATAACTTTATTTATTATTACTGTTAAACTTAAATCTCCAGCATGGGGAAGCGGGATGAGCTCGGATTTTCTTGACAGTGCCTTGGAAATACATAATACTGTCCCTTTAAGACTTCTTCTACATCTTTACCAGGGGTGACAACAAATCTATCCACATCTGTATTTTACGCCTGATTGCAAATCTGAACTAAATGAGAATGTTCTGCTTTGCAAATAAAGGCTGGTGTAGTTGGCGTGTGTGGGGGTGTGTGTGTCTGTGGGAGTGTGTGTGTCTGTGGGGGGGCAGTGACATATAAAATAGTTTCCTAAGCTGCAGGGAGCAGCAGAGAGTTGCTTAAATCATCACTCCAAGGTAGCGTTCACATTAAGGACAGCTGACATATTAACGAAATCCAGCTGGAATCACATCCTCCTTTCTCCTTTCTGTAGGATGTGTGTGTACGCGTGTGTGTGTGTGTTGTTTCTCTTTTCAGCCAGCGTCACTCCCTCGCAAACGCTGCTTCTCTCACGCCAGATTTCCATTTGTGGAATAGACCTGACAGGTCACATGCAGACGGATGTACCGAAAGGTAAATTCCTACTAGAAACTCTGTATGGCCCTGCTCTGTTGGCTCGAATGAAGCAGCCAACAGATTGTTTTGTGTAGAGATGCATTTCTCAGTTTATGCGATTAAAATGGTGACACTGGACCACTTGTACAGTACACTACCAATTTTAGTTTCTTGTTCGTTTCTTGTTTTCCGTGTCAAAGGAAGCTTTTGGATTTTTCCGTCGTGCTGATTTTGAATGTACCAAATTGCCTGAAAAGACTTAAAACTGTCGCAGAGATTTTTATTTACTTTTTTTTTATGATAGTGCACGCCTTTGCTAGAGGAGACCATTTTTATTTTAGTTTTTGTTTAATTTTGTGCTTGTTTCATTCTTGGTCCATAAGACGTATAAATAGTGGAACGTCTCGTGAGCACGATTAAGCTGGGGGAAAGTTAGTCTATGTGCTTTTGCCACAGTCCAAACATTGCGTTTAAAGTTTAGATAAATGTACTTTCTGGACACAGGACAGTAAGACAGGCCAAATTAGGGCCACTGTGCACAGAAAGATTGAATAGATTTTCACCAAAAAAACTCAGAAATGTAGCGATTAGAAAAAACAAGAACATTTCAGAAATTCAAGAAAAACTCAGAAAATTTTAGATCAATTTTAGAAAATTTCTAGAAAGAAAACGTGGAAATTTCTGAGTTTCAAAAGTTGAAAATTTCCAAGTTTTTTTTCATAGTAAATTTCTGAGATTAATCTCAAAATTTGAGCATTTTTTTGTGGCAGAAATTTACTTCATTTTTGGAAGCAGCACCTACCTAGTCGTAGGTAGGTGCTGCCATTCTGTTATAAATCTGAGTATATAGCATTTGGAGGCTCCCTGGGAATAAATAAAAGGTTTTTCTTGCAGCTGGAAGAAGTATGTGTGCTCCATTAAAAACGGCATTAGTTATTTTTTCCATGAGCTGCGTCTTTTGGCTTCAGTCAACATCATTATTAATTAAAAAGTAAGTAAAAGTAAGCCAAAAGAAAAGAAGACCGTTGAAGGTTGATAGGCGATAAATTCATCCAATCGCCCAAACTGAATCCAGACCTTAGAACAGTTTCTGGTCATTTTTAATTTAAAATCTTAAATAAAAAATTCAGTGTTCCTGTGTTTATGAAGCTGCTCCTATTGATAAATAATATGTTACTTCATCTCATATTTTCATCGCAGTGCTAAGTCAAAAAGCAGCCTGAATAAACGGCCGCTCAGGAAGCGGCGTTATCACAAAATCGACCTGACTGCCACCCACTTCTACAAACCACATGGATCAATATTTTCATAGTTGTCTCTTTTTCTTTTTTTGTTCTTGGTCCCGTTTTCCCCAAACATCAGCAAAAAATTGCAGCCGCCGGACAGTAAAACCCTGTAATGCACCCGAACCGGCCCAGGGGAGGGGGAGAGTGAGGAGGAGGAGGAGGAGGAGGAGGGCGGGGTACAAAGCAACCACTAAACCGACACTCCAAAAGGGCCTTGCCACGTTGGTGGTCCTCGCATTTTATGGCAACGCTTTAGTTAGAGCTCTCTGGGCTTTCTAGGCTGGGGCGTTCAGAAAAAGGCAAGTAAAAGTGGAATGTTGTAATTTCTTGCAGGTGGGGTATTGATATGACTTTGCTCTAGCTGGCTCTCGGAGAAGTCAGGGTTTTTTTTTTTTGTTTGGAGGGCTTATTTTGGGGGGAAAAAAGTAACACCAGGATGACAAATTAAACATGGTGTGACCAGAATTCCCGCCTCTGTCCCTGGGCAGCAGCTGGACTGCAGATAAACGGCTGCTCATCGCGGTGGGGTGGGAGATGTTGGAGGTGGCTTGTTTGGATAGTTTGACGCTGGCTTCAGATCACAGGTTGAGCGCCTGCTGGCCTGCTAGCCTCAGAGCAAAAAAATAGACTGTGCCAGCCAGTCAAACCCAGATCTGCCCTCCAACGTTTAAATCTTGAAATGTGCAACAACACACATGACCAGCACATGCACCAGTGGAGAATCAGCAACTCCACTCCTGCAACTTTAAACAAGGAATTTTGCAGCAGCACCGCAAAAACACAAAATGTCATCAGGTACCATCTTAGTGCACTAATAATGAGACCAAACTGACTTACAACTTTCCAACGAGATATTGGAGCTTGTTTTAAGTCAATAATTCTGTAAAAAATACTCGTTAATTTTAATACATCTTTAATGTTCTATATGCTAAATGTTTTTAGAACATTTAGTATACTTCACTAAACCCACAACAAGAATTAGAACAAACTTAGAATCTATTGAAACTCCTATTAGTTCATCTAGATAAACTACTCATTACCTTTGGACAAGAATCCAGAGAAATCCCTGCTAATTTATAAATCACAAACTACTTATTCTTAAACATGGGGTTATGCTTTTTGTTTTCTTTTTTTTTTCTTCCGCTCTTTCCTTTGATTTGTTGTTTTGATGTATTTACTTCTAATTCACACTTTGAATCGCCTTGTTGCTAAAAATGTGCTATATAAATAAAATGACCTTATTTTACCTTCACATCCATGGAGTGGTATTTCCAGGGTCCTGCTGCATCATGACCTGGTACGCCACTTTTCCATGACATCTCTGTCTTGTTTTTCATAATAAAAGAACAATTGATTGCATTTGCACGTCAAACAAACTAATTCCTGAATTTTTAAACTCTCTCTTTAATGAGTGTTTTTGACGTTCATGTAAGCTCACATGAAGGTTCAGACTCATGAACCGTCAAACGTTAACTAACTGGAAAGTCGTCAGACAGCTTCCTCATCCGCAGCAGCCATTTTGATTGTTTACAAAAATGACTCTAGCGTGGCTTTCTATTGCAACCACGTGCCGAACGTGTCCCATAGGAGAGGAATGGATGTGATTATCTCTTTGCAATCACGCCTGGGTGTAAATCTGTTTGGAACGGAGGAGTGCTTCTGCTAGGACTGAAACACGAGCTCTCAAGAGTCATTCCATCTCCAGGCGCGGCCGTTACTTCTTTGTGAGCTCTTTGGGACACCAGATAGCGTCATTTCTACAATTAAGTTGCGTTAAAGTCCTTGCTTTCCCGGCTGGCCAGGAGCCGGAGTTATAATTAGGCCCGTCAACCTGAAGCTACGACAGGACCGACAGGCCTGTCGTAGCTTTTGGCCAAATGTTCAGAATTCCAATGATTCTGAACATTTGGCCAATCAGACAGCGTCTTTCTGACATAATGGAATCTAATCCCAGACTTGGTGAAAATGATAAACACAGACGGATAAGAAATCTAATTCTACTCTGTATGTTCGTAAAATAACACGGATCAAATCAGCCAAGGCCAAGTTAAATGCAGACACATTTAGCTCTACAATAAACAGTATGAATACTAAGTAGTTTCCTTAACAGTCAGGATTTAGTTTGGGTTTGTTAGTGAGGAGCCTGTTAGAATCATCATTGGCTTGACTCCACACCCGTTTACCCCAACCCTGAGTCCCACTGCATCCACAGCTGCTACATCAGCAGTAAAAGAAGTAAAGACATGATTAGGAGA